>NC_000075.6:111979643-112579643 GCF_000001635.26 Mus musculus | reverse complement strand
GAACCCAAAAATGATGGGTAAAACTCTAGTCATAAAATTAGTCAGAGTAGAATGAGAAAGTAAATCATAGCCAATATGTTTAAAGTTCAACAAACACAACACATTTTAAACCCAAAGTTCTGCTGCTACAAATGCCCCAATATACATCTATAATATATTTGGACTGTGTGTGTGTGCATGTGGGTGCTCATGAATGTCTGCCCACAAGTGACTAGAAGTCAGAGGATGATTATGGCATGTTCCTTGTTCTCTCTCCATCAAATTTATTTTAAAAACAGGGTTGTTTTGTTTCATTTCATTTTGCTTTGTTTTGACTGAACCTGAGGCTCAGATATTGGCTAAACTATCTGGCCAGAAAGGCCCAGGGATCAACATGTCTTCATCTCTAGAGTACCACGTCCAGTTTTGTACATGCATGCTGTAAATCTGAACCTTAGTATTGGCCCTCCTGTTTGCAAGACAAGCATGGTGCCACACTGCACCATTTCCATAGCCCCTGGGCTATGCAATCTTTGACTATTTTTCACAAAGGCTCTGGAAAACTCAGCACTTTGGGGGGCTATAGATAATCCATGCTTATTTGTTGAACAAAGATAAAGCTGGAGGCACTGTATCTCATTGAGTTAGACATTGCAAATGCTCCACCCATCTGAAAGCACGAAGAGAAGAACACCAGGAGACAGAAGCATGTTTGTAATATAGATATTCCTGTGTTGGCATTTATACCTTGGCTATGATTACAAGTAACAATGAGAGTGAGAGCTCCAGATCTGCTTTGTGAATTATAAATATGTCCTTTATTAAAACTGATTTCTATATACTAACACTACTGTTATTATTACTATCTTGATGACTGGAGTGATTACTTACATGTAAATTATTCATACTAGTTGTGTAAAAGATTCCTATATTGCCATCAATTTTCAGTGTGTGGTTTGGGAATACAATCTTTTTTCCAAAATTTATGAATCTTGAGGCTGGAGAAACTGCTCAGTGGTTAAGAGCACTTGCTGCTCTTGCACAGAATAGGGTTTCAGTCCCAAGAAGCATCAGGTGACTCACAATGACACACCACTCCAGTTCCAGGCTAACCAGCTCCCTCTTTTGGTTGTGGTGCACATAACACACTCAAGTCCACACATACACACCTTAACAAAAAATTAAATAATGAATCCAATTTCTATTGTGTGCCAGAGTGTGATGGGATTTCTAGTGTATGGATTGTACACTCACAAAGTTCTAGGGAGTAGGGCCCAAAGAACCAGGTGAAACAGTGTTTTCTCAGTAGATTTGTTAAAGAGCAGCATGGAATCTATGCTGAGACACAGAAGCACTGTGTTCAGCCTCCAAAAAGGTGAAAGGAAATTTCCAAGAGAAGAGATCACAGAACCATTGTGGAGTAGGCAACGAGATGGTTCAGGTGCCTGAGGGAGGGCATTGAGGAAAGTTTCCCTTTTCTGCCAGGAACTTGCTGATTGGCGGTCAGAAGGAAACAACATGGCAGATGGCTGACTCCTTCCCTACTGCAGTAGAACCTACACCCATGTTGCCTACTCTTCTCATTGCTGGGACAGACTCCCAAACAAAAGCAACCAGAGGGAGAAGGGTTTTGTTTTGTTTTTTTTTACTTACACTTTGCAGATGCAGTCCACCATTGCAGGAAAGTTATGAGGGTAAGAGAATGGGATCCTGGTTGTGCTGTATCTGCAGTCAGGAAGCTGAGATAGAAACACGGCAGCTCTGCTCGCTCGCTTTCTCCATTGTAGTAACTCAGGACTCCAGCCCCTTGGAAGGGGTGACATATAGGGTGTAACTTCTCTTCTCAGTTCACTCAGTCTAGAAACTCCCTTACTGACATGCCCAGAAGCATATCTCAGCAGATTCTAGACCCTATCAAGTTGATGGAAGCACACTGGAATATTTTTGAATAACATTATAGGGGCACTCCTCTTGATTTGGGGATCTAGACATCTTTTGTTTTTATAAACCAGCTTTTAATATCACCACATAGCATTTTCTCTTTAAATTCACAATTAAACAATTGATCATCTACTGTGATTGCAAATGGTAATGGAAGAAGACTGTTGTTAAATCTGAATGACACATTAGTGACCTGTAATGAAAAGGCTCAGCACCCTGAATAATGGGCATCCAGAAGCATTAGAAATCCAAAGGCAGATGGAGGCAGCACCTTGAGCTGTTCCTTCAGACAAGTGGCTATGCCTCTGCTCGGGAAGGGAGAGCCTTTTGCTTTCCCACCTGATGATTTCTGTTTGTCCTCCTCTTGACTTTGAATCTCTGTGTGTTTGGTGTTTTTCAAGAATCAGCTTTCATGTGATGAAACTGTTCCTGTTTGATTTCAGATTCAAAGCTTTTTGTAATTCTGTTCAGAGCCCCAGCACAAATGCACGGTTAATGTATGGAGATTGGGAACCCAGCAGCCTGGGGAAGACCTCAGCAGTGAGCAAAAGTGTCATGCGGGAGGTCAGAGAAGTTGCTGGGAAGAATAGACATTCGGCCCTGCCAGAAAAAGGGAGAGACATTGGCTATTCTTTCAAAAGAGCTTGAGATGAGACTCTAAAATGCAGTTCCTTATTTGTGGAGGAAGAATGATAGGCACTTTTATTTCATCTTGTTTTTAATTATCTATGTGTCTTTGTGTGTGGTTATATGCATGTGAGTTACAGTTACAGAATTACAGTTGTGAGCAACCTGATGTGGGGTCTGGGAACTGAACTCTGGATGATCCACAGGCATTGCTATTTCCTGAACCATCTTTCTACACCCAGAGCATTTGATGTTCCTAAGAATGTACAACACTGGGATTTGACAATACCTACTACCTTAAGACCACCAACTGTCTGCGAGAAAGCACCAGAGAAGAACTAGGCAAGTTTCTATTGAACCCACACCAGCCACCACAGCTCTGTACAGTAGTTGCTCTCTTGTTTACACTCACCCAAGGAAATAAGAAGCATAGATAAGACAAGAAGTGATAAGGTTTTCTAAACTTCAGCAAATAAAATAAGGTTGTTTATTAAGCTGAAGTTTTTAAAGGCTGGTATTTTAATGACTTACACTCATGTCTGTCTGCATGTGGGCATGTGGACATGACTTCAAGTGCCCTCTGTGGCCAGAAGACATTACTAGAGCCTGTGGAGATGAGTCACAGTGGTTGTGAGCTGCTCAACCTGGATGCTAGCAACCAAGTTTACATCCTTTACAAAAGTGGTGAACAATCTTAACCCATCTCTCCAGCTCCCCAGGAAGATAATGGCTTATCCCATTCTATGTTGTGACATTTAATTTGCCTCTTGAAAAAGGCATTTGGAAACTATTGTATTTTGTACTTGGTCAGTTGCCTTTTGTTTCCTTAGAGCTCTCAAATGTATAAATTTAATTTGAATAAGCTCCCTGCCTTATACCTTGGGGAGGTGGCATGGTCATGTAACTATTATGTTTCTCTTTGTCAGTTCAAGAAGAGCCTGGCCACTACCCTTTGTGTGACACACTCCGGATGCCACTATACAGTACATGGTGACAATGGGTAGGGGTAGAATCTATTTCAAGTTTCTGGCAAGTGATTAATAGTCAAAGGTTTAACTTCATATGTCTATAAATGGGTGTTTCCTTTTTATCTATTTATTTTATTTAAATGAGTGTGCCACAGTGCATGCAGAGGTCATAAGTCAACTTGTGGGAGTTGATTTCATCTTTCCATGATGTGGGTCTGGGGAATGAAATTCAGGTCATAGGGCTAGGCAGCAGGTGCATGCCTTCCCCTGCTGAGCCATTCACTAGCCCTATAGATAGACAGGATTTTGTATAACATGTGCTCAAATCATTTTCACTTGAAGATGTTAGTTTATTTGTGATCCAAAAAAATGTCTAGTGGAAGGATAAAAACATGTTCAAAAAGTTCTGCTTACTTTTATGTTTTTGTTCATATCAAAGACTGTTTCATTGATTAAAAATAAAATAGTCTACTCACTGGGAATGTAAGAGACTTATGTAGCCAAAAAGATAAAACAACATTTGTGCTCTCCAAATAGCCTATGTTAGCTAACTCTGTAAGAGATATAGCAGTACAAGAACCCATGTACACACTCATAGACTCATGCTACAGGGTAACAGTTATTGAGGATGCTGACTTTCATGAAGTCAGGCAACAACAGACTCAGCTCTGCTGTGTTTAACATCCACTGGGTTCTCATTGCTGTATCTCTGTGTGCAAATTCTCATAAAAAAATATGTTTCCTGAGACAAACTGTGGAAAAGAGCCATCAGATATCATTTACTAAAGACTGGTGCCCAGCTCTTTCAACTATGCATGGTGTTAGAAATGTGTCCTGGAAATAAAAGCCCAAGGTAGCCCTCTCTGATATGGGACAGTCACTAACTTGGAAATGCTGCTGGAAAGTTTGGTAGGGATTTATAAGAATCTGTAAATGAGTTTCTTAGTGAGTTTAGAAGGGCGTTCTAGAATTTTCCCCATCTAGAAAATGAGTGAGTTGGAGTCAAATGTTTGTAAAATCAGTTAGAGAACTCACTTAAATGTCTTGAGAACTAACTAACTCTCCAACTGACATATTTATAGAAAGAAAGATTTCTACCCATTTTCTTCTATTTTCTCATAAATCTGCTCCCTCAGCACAAAATGTACAAAGTAGCTGGAGAGATGCCTCTGTGACTGAGAGCATGTCTTGCTTTTATAAAGGCAAGCACTGAGTATCTATCAGTTACTAGCCCAGCTATTGCATCTTATAGTTGTCTGTACCTCCAGGTCCGAGGGATCTGATACACTCCTCTGATACTCCCAAGGTACACATACATAGAAGCAGACAAATTCTAATACGTGTGAAATAAAGAGAAATGGTTTTTAAAGTATAAAGCAGTCAGAATCACCCTAACACCTATGGCAGGGGAAGAAAGTGCAGCTACTGTGGTTTGAATCCCTACTGTGTGTGATGCATAGCTACTATTGTTTGGATGCCTACTATGTGAGATGCATTCTTGTAAATATGAAGCAACCTTAAGCTTCACAGCACTTTTCATTGTAACTGGTCAGTAATAATCCCATATTTTGGGTGGAAGCATTTCCCCACTATTATGATGAAAACTCATAAGACTTAGGTAAATTACTCAATACTCTTCATCTAGAAACTAGACAGTTTGGAGGCAGACCTAGAGCAGGCAAATCTTAGATGCTTTTATATTTCAATTCACTTTGTATTAACTTATAAACAGGCAATTTTATCCTGAGTGAGCAGAAGGAAATGAAAGAAACTGACCTTTAAGTAGACTCTACCTCAGCCAAATCTGCATGAGCCCTTTGGTAAGACCATGATATATATAAATACATTTAATATAGGATGTCTTCTCAAAAGTCAATAGTACAGGCAGAAACATTAAGCTGGCATTCAGACAATCAGAATATAAATATATATATTTTTAACTTTATACATTTATTACACAAACTATCACTGTTTGGAAAATTGCACATATCACAAAAGGGTAAGGAAAGGAGTTAAGGTTTTTATTAAAATCTGAGGAACTGTGATCTTCTAATATGAGACAAAGTCAAAACCTGAGCAGCATCAGGAATTTAAGGCTAGCTGCAGAAAATCTTGTATGGTAAAATAAAAACAATGTCCTGATGTCAAATTTTGACTTAAAGTTATGCCACCTTCCAGTGGAAGACAGCCCAGTTAGAATTCTCTGTAAAAAGTTAACTATGAATATCATTTGAATAGGAAGACGTTTAAAACACAGCCAGTGTAATATCACGACTCTTCATAGAAAATATAAAAGAGGGAAGAGGAGGAGCCGGGGAGTCAAATATTTTTTCCATTAGCATCCTGTCTTACATTAGCATCCTGTCTGAGGCAGCAGGGTGGTTAGGAAAAGCGAGAAGAAAGGGTTAAAGACAATGAGAATTTACACACACACACACACACACACACACACACACACACACCAAAAAATCCCAGAGGGAAAAGAAAACCACAGGAAAATAGGTCCACTAATGAATGAGGAAAAGCGTGAAATTAATGATGATCTAAAACAGCTGAGTTATTGAACTCATTTTTAAAATCTCCCCTTAACAAGAGAAATGAAGCAAAAAAAAAAAAATAGAGACAATTAGAGAGTAATGAAGACATTGCAGAAATCGTTCCAACCAACAGAAAGAGGAGGGAATTCCTTACTTGGCAGACATGGAAGCCCCACATTACCCACAGTGGCTCAGGGGATTAGATAATGTGTTTACTGGTTCGTGTACATTTATACTTGGAAAAATGAAAGAATGTCTAACATATTGGGGAATGTTGACATGATAACTCTTACAGGGGTTGAAAATTGTTGTTTGGAATTTTGTCTGAAGGAACACAGTGAATATAACATCTTAACCTAGATAGTGATATGCTCATTAATAGAAGCAAGCATTCCACCCTGATAGCTAATCTTGGTTGTCAACTTGCAATGCCTTGGAGGAGCTAGAAACTGAGAAATTGCCTCCATCAGAACGGACATGCCTGTGGTACTTCTAATTGATGTGGGAGGGCCTAGTCCACTGTGGGTGGCACCATTCCTAGCTTGGTGGACTTTGTATAATAAAAGTTTCTGAGCAAGCCAGCGGTAGCAAGCAAATAAGTAGTCTCTGTCTCAGATCCTGCTTCTAAATTCCTGCCTTGGCTGCCCTCCATGATGGACTACTAGCTGTAAGGCAAAGGAACACTTTTCCTCCCCTTAGTTGATTTTTGGCAGAATGTTTTTAATCATAGCAACAGAAAAGCAAACTAGGACCTGCCTGAGTGTAGCTTTCTGCATGGAGGGTACTTTTCAGAAGCACGGAAAACTCTGAGCCCCCATACCACTGAAGGAAAAATGTCTCTCTGCAGCAAGGATTACCTACATCCTTGTGGTGGGATATAGCTTTGTGAACCCATTTCTATAGAAACCATTAACTACCTATAAGTCGTGGAGACGCTGTGTCTCTTGGTATTTTCTTCTAGTAACTGCCAACTATGAGTCCTTGGGGGAGAGCGGGATAAGTCTTTCCCTTCCATGGTCAAAAGCTCATGAGTCCAGTAGCATGCAGGTCTCCTTTAGGTCAGTGAGGCTGCTCATGGCTCAAGAGAGCAAATATTGAATAGCATTCCAAAATTAATATCTGCTCATCAAGGCACACAGCAGTAGAGGATGGAGTTTGCTAGCCCAGACAAGATTAAGAATGGGAAACAGCATAACTTCAGTTACCTGTGAAACCGCCCTTGAGAACAGTAAAGCTTTGCTCCATCAAATCCACAAGAGAAATAGAAAAATGAAATAGCTAGACAGATTGCTTCTGATGCGGTGAGTCACCTGACTGTTTTTAAAGCTAATTAGGGTGACTCAAAAGCAACTGATTTAGTCAAAGGTTTGGAAGCAGGTTAAAGATGGCCATGAAAATACATGGCAAGTTTTTAAAATGACTAATGGGTACGAGCTGGACTGATTCTGAGTCTGCTCTTTTTTTTTTTTAAGCCTTTACTAATGATTAGCATCATGATTTATGAGTTGTTTAAAAGATTTTGTAACGGTTATTACTCTCTTAAAGGTTCAGGAAATTATATTAAAACCTCAGAGGCAAATGGGTCACAATTAGACTGGTAAGTCTGATGTGATGGTGTATGCAGGTACCCCAGTACTCGGGAGGCTGAGGCAGGAGGAACGCTGTAAATGTGAGGCTAGCTAGCTCTGTGAGACTGTCTTAAACATACAAATGAAAGAATGGGCTATACATCCCGAAGTGCAGAAGGGGATGATGCAAGATAGCCCTGGGGTAAGGGTGCTTGCTGTGCAGAGCTGCTTGAGTTGATCCTCAGAAGTACTGATGGCAGGAAAAAAGTGTGGGTCTGCTTGTCATATGCACACTGGAGCAGAAATAATAAAGACTAATAAAAGAAAATGGGGGAAAGACTGGAAGAGGGTCACCAAAATCCATAAGGGTCATACTTTAAGAGCTGGTAAGCTGCCCAAGGGAGACAGGATTTCAGCAGCAGCAGCTCACTACAACTTCCACAGGCACCTAATATTTGGACAGTAAAAGAGAGAGTACTATAGGGAGCTCGCACTCTTGTGCTCTCTCTCTCTCTCTCTCTCTCTCTCTCTCTCTCTCTCTCTCTCTCTCTCTCTCTCTCTCTCTCTCTTCTTGTTAGAACAACATGAGAAACCCTGTGACATAAGTACCATATATTCATTGATAAAGACAGATGAACACAGAAAATATCCAATAAGAACACAGAAGAGGCCCATCAAACTTCAAATGCCCAGGAACATTTTAGCTAGTTCTAGGACCCCATTTTCTCCCAGAAGTTTCTTTTTTATTTTATAATATTATTTTATTAGATATTTTCTTTATATACATTTCAAATGCTATCCCAAAAATTCCCCCTTCCCCCGCCCTGCTCCCCTACCCACCCACTCCCACTTCTTGGCCCTGGCATTCCCTGTACTGGGGCATATAAAGTTTGCAATACCAAGAGGCCTCTCTTCCCAGTGATGGCTGATTAGGCCATCTTCTGCTACATACGCAGATAGAGTCAAGAGCTCTGGGGGTACTGGTTAGTTCATATTGTTGTTCCACCTATAGCGTTGCAGACCCCTTCAGCTGTTTGGGTACTTTCTTTAGCTCCTCCATTGGAGGCCCTGTGATCCATCCAATAGATGACTATGAGCATCCACTTCTGTTTTTGCCAGGCACTGGCAAAGCCTCACAGGAGACAGCTACATCAGGATCCTTTCAGCAAAATCTTGCTGGCATATGCAATAGTATCTGGGTTTGGTGGCTGATTATGGGATGGATCCCCGGGTGGGGTAGTCTCTGGATAGTCCATCCTTTCGTCTTAGCTCCAAACTTTGTCTCTGTAACCCCTTTCATTGGTATTTTGTAACGAGGAATGAAGTATTCACCCATTGGTTTTCCCTCTTCTTGATTGTCTTGTGTTTTGCAAATTGTATCTTGCGTGTTCTGTGTTTCTGGGCTAATATCCACTTATCAGTGAGTGCATATGTAATGACTTCTTTTGTGATTGGGTTACCTCACTAAGGATGATATCCTCCAGATACATCCATTTGTCCAAGAATTTCATAAATTCATTGTTTTTAATAGCTGAGTTGTACTCCATTGTGTAAATGTACCACATTTTCTGTATCCATTCTTCTGTTGAGGGACATCTGGGTTCTTTCCAGCTTCTGACTATTTATAAATATTGCTGCTATGAATATAGTAGAGCATGTGTCCTTATTACCAGTTGGAACTTCTTCTGGGTATATGCCCAGGAGAGGTATTGCTGGATTTTCCAGTAGTATTATGTCCAATATTCTGAGGAATCTCCAGACTGACTTCCAGAGTGGTTGTACAAGCTTGCAATCCCACCAGCAATGGAGGAGTGTTCCTCTTTCTCCACATCCTTGCCAGCAATTGCTTGTGCTGTAAGATCAAGAATTTAAAAATGGAACCTCATAAAATTGCAAAGCTTCTGTAAGGCAAGACACTGTCAATAAGACAAAAAGGCCACCAACAGATTGGGAAAGGATTTTTACCAATTCTAAATCTGATAGGGGACTAATATCTAATGTATACAAAGACCTCAAGAAGCTGGACTCCAGAAATTCAAATGACCTCATTAACAGATGGGGTACAGAGCTAAACAGAGAATTATCAACTGAGGAATACCGAATGGCTGAAAAGCACCTGAAAATATGTTCAACATCCTTAATCATCGTGGAAATGCAAATCAAAACAACCCTGAGATTTCACCTTACACAGTCAGAATGGCTAAGATCAAAAAAATTCACGTAACAGCAGAAGTTTCAAAGGTGCTCAAATTACAAAATGCTAAGACCAGAGAGAGGAGGAGCAGAATATAATGTTTTCATAAGATGGGTGCATAAAACACTGATTAATGGAGAAGTTTATATTGCATGATGTGGGGTGGTCAAAGGGATGGACTCAGAGACAAGAAATTTAACACATTTAACACACTGGCATGAGAAGGACCCCACAGCAGCAAAAATCTTAGAAGTGGCCTGAACGACTTTACCTGAGAGAGTATATGAGGAATGTTTGATGCCCTTCAAATTTTTAGATTGTACTTATCCACTGAATTGTTTATTTGTTTTGGTCTGTGTACATGTGGACACACATGTTTTATGGTGTGTGTGTGTGTGTGTGTGTGTGTGTGTGTGTGTGTGTGTGTGTGTAGCCATTGAATAATATAGCCAATCTACTGTCCCCTATCAGGCTCACCTCCCTCTTGTCTGTCCTCTGAGTCCCAGCAGGACCTCTACACAAAAAAGAAGAGATTTTTCCCTTTCCAACTCTATGTCCACTTCTTACTGAGAAAAACAGGGTGAGACAGCCCCCCCCAGCAGCTGTTCATTGTAGAACAGATACTCTCAGAAGAGCCACCTTGGATGCAGGATGGCTGGACTTGCATTTTGGACTTTCCTCTTTTTTTTTTTTTCTGTCTTGTGACAGGTGATTTTCCAATCAGTTCATATCCTCCTGGCTCAGGATCTGAAGTGATGGGATCATAGGTATTACCTGCCATGTCTGGCTGGCAGTATGATGCAGATTTCTGGAGTCTCCTTTCTCCTAGGGTGTCCATTAACAATGAAATGAACTGCTGCACCTCCCATACACACATATCCAGATGGAGAGAGATAGAGGAAGGAAGCGTCATAGCAGTCTCTGTCCTCCCCATGCAAGTACACACAAATGTATATGTGTACACACAAAGACACACTACACATAGACACACATGTGCACATACACAAACACAACTACCAAAGGTTTGTACATGAGTTATCTATTACATAAAATAAAGCAAACTTATGGTTTTCCTTCAAATCATGAAACATTCAATCCTATGATCTCTAATGTTCTTTTTCTAATGATAGGTTAAGATAGTGTAAGAATTAGATTAAGCGCTGAACTTCCCTTAAGTGTATGTTGCATCAGTGAACTTCAAGGCTAAGACAAGAAACGAAATGAAGTAAAACTATTCCTTGGGAAAGAGCATGGCTGTGAATGGCAATACAAGCTCAGGCGATGCTTTATGCCAGAGCCTTAGAGCATGGGCCAGAGGGATCTTGTACAGAGATGAGCTCTGAAGCCTCCTGTGAAAACCAAGTCAGTGTGGGGAGACCTTTCAGTGCAACAGCCCCAGGACAGGGGGTTTGAGTGTGAATACAGGCAGTGGTTGGTCTGAACAAAACACAGTGCTGCCCTACAGTGTGGCAATAGCCACAGTGGGGAGGCTTCTGAAGACATTTTACATACATGCCAAGGAAACTTGGGGTCCTTAGTGCAGTTCTTGGTAAGAGGACATCTAACAGGGAAAGCATAAGATACCTTTACACAAGACTCCTTAGCAATCTGAACTTTTGTGCTCAGTCACCAGGAGTACACCGATGCCTGAGCTCTCTCTGAATCTCTCTGAAGCTTACAGACTGCTAATTCCTGAAGGAAAAGACTCTGGCTCCTCCTCCATCAGAGTATTAATGGGTCACCCATCTGCCTTAGAGTTGAACCCTGCATGTGCCATTTCTTGTCTTCAATACGATGAGTTCCAAGGCTACATTTGTCCCAGGGCATCACCAACTTAAATCATTCTCTATACCCAACCTGAACCTCTATCTTTGCTGCTGTGTGTGATCCTCAGAGGCTTATTCTGTCTTTGGCTATTCTGCTCCCTAATGCAGAAGTTAGAAGTGCTCACTGTCTGTCTCAACATGTTTGCTTTAACTGAAATAGAGCTGTTTATTCAGCTCCTCCCCATGCTACCCCTTCTCCCTCTCCTTCCTCCTTTCTCATCCTCCTTCTAAATGTGTATCTGTGTACACCCAAGTGTACATATTTATACCACATGTATGTAGGTGCACACAGAGATCAGAAGAGATCCCTGGAACTGGAATTATGATTGTGAACTGTCATATTGGTGCTAGAGACTGAATCCTGTCCCTCTATAGTAGCAGTACCTGCTATTAAACACTACATTGTCTTTCAAGCACTGTTGGGATTCTTTTGAATACGCTCAAACATTCATGCCTTGCCTATCCTTAAGGACCTGTCTATTCTGTCATAGGTTGGGTTATGTTTTATTGTTTATGATGCAGGTGATTGAATCCAGGTCCATATACATGCTTGACAGTCACTCTTCAATGGGATATATTACCAGTTTAAGGTTTTTTGAGGCAAGGTCTCAATAAAAAACTTAAGTCTCTGTGAACTTGCTACATAACCCAGGCTAGCTCTCAAATTTACAATTATCCTACAGCCATCTATCAAGTACCTGGATTGTATCCATGCACAACCACATGTAGCATGGATCTACGTTTTTAAACAGGCTACATGCAACACACACATGGATCTACTTGACACTAACAGGGATCTGCTTGTCTATAAGCTCCTATGCAGACAGCAGGGTTTAGAAATATGAAAAATCCAGCATTCTGTGCAATCAAGAACACTAAGCAAATGTAGTTTCTCAATGCTACCCATTGATCTTTTTCACTAAGACACCAAGACTTCTGTGCTAAGTTCACAGATAAAACAGTTTGTAAAACCCTTGACTCATATGTGAAGATGCATGATAAAATCCTAAGTCCTCCTAAGTTTCATGGTGAGGGCCTGATGAAAACCTTTTAATCTACAGTGTGCCACAGTTTACACTGTGCTTCCTGTTGCTCTGCCTCAAACATTTTTGCCCACCCAAGACTTTTACTCAACTGCTAACTCCCACTCTGCAGATGGAGATTAACATGCACCTTGTTCTCTGACAGACAGCCCAATTCCTCAGCTGGGAACTGGTTGAGCTGAGCAATGGCCTGCTGCAGATGTTGTGACATCTGTCACTGCCACTGGTTATTTCATGGTCTGTGGTTCTTCCAAAACAAAATGGTGCCTCAAACCATCAGAACTCAATAAACACGTGTTCAATGGTCAAAGCTGAGCAGAGTACATGTTTGAGCAAACACGTGAGTGTTGGTTACTTGCTTCTAAATGAGACTTGGATTGCAGAGAAATCTGTTGGATGAAATCAGGAGAACAAAGACTATGATCAAAGATCATGCTCTAAAGCTTCTCTCTATTCATTCTTGTGTTTGTTCATTCATCATGTATTGATCTCACGACAGGTTGGTGCACATCAACAGTCAGTCTTTGGGGGAAGCCAAGGTAGAAAGCTAACATTGAAAGTCTCTCGCTGCCCAGTCAGATGACTTGAGGGTCATATTGAGAACCCACAGGCTGGAAAGAGACAACCAACTCCTGCAAGCTGTCTTATGATTTTCACATGTGCACATGTGTGTATACACATGCACATACACACAAACACATACATGATAAATAAATATAATTTAAAATTTTTAAGTTATTGGTTTTATTTATTCAAATATTTTTGGAGGCCTAATAGTATTTGCCAATGTGTCTTTGCACTTTAGCTTCTATGTCTTGTACACTTTTCACATTTTTTTAATATTTACTATCCCATTAAGAAAATATCTTCTTGTATACATATTATATATGTTTGAGAGCTTGATAATAAGTGTTCTATTACATTTTCTTAAAAAATTAAATTAATGAAAGAACCATCAAACTAGGTCTTCTAGTTACTATTAATCAACAATTCTATATGCACATGGACAGAAAGTGGTTATAAATGGAGGAGGAAATCTGTTGTTGTCTCTCTCTAGGGAGTTCTTACTGCTGTGATCATTACCATTCACATCTCATCCAGACCTGGGCTTGGTACTAAATGCTGTAGATGTACAAGGTATTCTGTATGCTGTCTTATAAACAAGAACTTCCCCAGGAGTGGAAATATATTCTTTGATCAAGATAATTTAAAATTTTAAGGAGAAGTGGTCCATGCAAAGAGGAGAGCTTCCTCTAAATTAAAGCTTCCAATCAAGCAAATATGATAATCTAAAAGGTAGAGGGAATGTTCTAGACAAAAAGAATCTGTGAATAGTGCCTTTGGGTGAACCCAGCTTCATGCTCTCTGAGCTCAGAGTGCCATTGTCAGCTATTAACAAGTCATTGGCTCACTGATAACTCTCTATATGTTTGCTGTATATGCATTATATTTGCTGAAAAAGTTTCCATTGTGAATAGACCAAAATGTATTTATCCATCCTTTGATATCAATAGATATCCAGGTTATTTTTACCACTTGGTTATTGTGAATATTCACTGCTGTGAACATTTGGGTTGACTTCACTGTCAACCTGACACAACCCACGATGACCAGGAAAGAGTCCTAAAGAGGAGTTATTTACATCAGGTTGACTTATGGGTGTGTCTTTGGGAGACTGTCTTGATCATAAATTGAGATGGGAAGACTCACCCTGAATGTGGAAAGTTCCATTTTATGGGCAGGGCCTTAACCTGTTCAAGAATGAAGAAGGCTGACTGGCATTGGCTACAAGCAATCCAGTAGCAGGATTGCTACTTTATTCTTTCCTCTCTGGACTTGATGTATTCCCTTCACTTCTTGTTTTGAGTTTCTGCCTTGACTTCTGGTCAATGATGAATTGTGAGCCAAATAAGTCCTTTCCTCTGAGCTGATTTAATCAGGATGATTTTATTTATTTTATTTAATTTTATAACAGTGACAGAGATGACACTAGAACAGTATCTAGATTTCATGTCAATAATTACTTTCAAATATCATGGATATATAATTAGGAGTGAAATTGCTGGGTCATGTGATAGCTGTTAATTTTAAACTCGAGAGGTAGCACCAAACTGTTTCTTTTGTCCAATGATACTCCTTTGGAGAAATAGCAAGGGCACTGCTATGACTTAAAAGGTCATGGTTGCTTTGAGAATACCAAACAGCAGGGGATCAAAGCAGAAGCAAAAATCAATTTAGGAGTTAGTTGCAATAATCCAAAGTGAATGATGATAAAGCCAAGGACCAGGAAATATGAGAAGAAGAGACAGCTTGCTATGTGATAGAAAGCGATTCTGGCTTGGAGACAGAAGCAAATGAACTTTCCAGGATGTCTAAAAGTTTGTAGTGTGTGTGTGTGTGTGTGTGTGTGTGTGTGTGTGTGTGTGTGTGTGTGGTGAATGTACACTTGTGTTTGCAGGTGTGGACATCTATGTGGAGGACATAGCAGAACATCATTCACACATACACACATGTGTGCACACACACTTATGGAATAGCACACTTGAGTATGGGTACACTTCTATTCATGTATCCATGCATGGAAGCCAAAGGTCAACTTTGGGTTTTGTCCTTGGTCACTCTCCACCTTGTTTTGTTTGTTTGTTTGTTTGTTTGTTTTTTGTGACAGAATCTCTCCTACCACTGATCCTATAAAATACTGATTCAGGTGGGATGGCTGGCCAAGGAACCCCAGGCATCTGCCTGTCTTAATCTCTCCTGTGCTTTGGACTACAAGTGTGCACTGCCAGGCCTGACTTGAATATTTTTCTTAGGTGAGTTCTTATGGTCCTCACAATTAATAATGTACTTTATTGACTGAGACATTCCCCCAAGTCTATCTATATCTATCTATCTATCTATCTATCTATCTATCTATCTATCTATCTATCTATCTATCTATCTATCACTTGGATCACATTGTCCCCCAAATATACACTTTGTAAACTCTAAGCACAAAAGAACAGAATTTGAACACTTTGTAATAAAGGGGAAACAGTAAAGCATGAAGTCTGGAATCTAAAAGTAGGGTTCCTTTATGTATATGTTGAGTTTGTGTGGTTAGGTAGCAAGACTCTGCAGCAGAGTCTTTCATTGTATAATAAGCCACTAAAGCATTTCCAATCCCTGCAGTCCTTATTTTGAAGTGAGCCACTGTGTCTCACCTCTCAGTCACTATATAATTAGCCACTCTGCCATTATTCAGCATACATAAAGTAAAACGTATCTATTACTTTGAATCCAGCCACTTCAGGACTTACTAAGCTGCTTGGACTTACCCATGACTTTCAGTCACTATTTAACCTGTACTTAGCTTATAATGCTGTTGCCTATGTGACCTGGTCATGTGACATGGACTCCTGAGGTTACTATAGAGTAGAAGATTTTTGGAAGTTTGTTGGGCATGGAGATCTCAGATAAAATGAATTATTTCCCCTCTATTACTATACATTTTTAAAATCTATTTTTTACATTCCATATTCCATTCCCTGCCCCCTATCCACCCCCCAATTGCTCCACATCTTATACTTCCTCTCCACATTGATGCCCTCCCCCACTACCTCATCTGACCTCTAAACTCCCTGGGGCCTCCAGTCTCTAGAGGGTTAGGTGCATCATCTCTGAATGAACAGAGACCCAGAAGTCCTCTATTG
Source organism: Mus musculus (assembly GCF_000001635.26). Classification (NCBI taxonomy): domain Eukaryota; kingdom Metazoa; phylum Chordata; class Mammalia; order Rodentia; family Muridae; genus Mus; species Mus musculus. The sequence goes on along the minus strand of NC_000075.6, from coordinate 112,563,268 downwards.
TATGTGTGTTGGGAGCCTCATATCAGCTGGTATATGCTGTCTGTTTGGTGGTCCAGTGTTTGAGAGATCTCTGGGGTCCAGATTAATTGAGACTGTTGGTCCTTCTACAGGATTGCCCTTCTCCTTAGCTTCTTTCAGCCTTCCCTAATTCAACAACAGGGGTCAGTTGTTTCTGTCCATTGGTTGGGTGCAACTATATGCCTCTGACTCTTTCAGCTGCTTGTTGGGTCCCTTGGAGGGTAGTCATGATAGATCTCTTTTTATGAGCACTCCATTACTTCAGTAATAGTGTCAGGCCTTAGAACCTCCCCTTGAGGTGGATCCTACTTTGGGCCTGTCTCTGAACCTTCTTTTCTTCAGGCTCCTCTCCATTTCCATGCCTATAATTCTTTCAGACAGGAACAATTATGAGTCAGAGATGAGACTGGGATGGCAATTCCATCCCTCAGCCTGTCTTCCTGCTGGAGGTAGGCTCTATAAGTTCCCTCTCCTTACTGTTGAACATTTCATCTAAGGTCCTTCCTTTTGAGTACTGGGAGTCTCTCACCTCCCAGATCTCTGGTAAATTCTTGGGGGGGGGTGGTCCCCAAACTTCCTATTTCCCGAGGTTGCCTGTTTCCATTCTTTCTGCTGGCACTCAGGGCTTCTGTCCTCTTCTCTCACCTAATACCAGATCAGGTTCCCCTCTTCCCCCACTCTCCCTACCCCATTGCTATTCTTCTTAACAGTCTGACTTTAGTTATTCATATGATGTGTGCTTTTAAAGATATATATATATATATATATATATTGGTATGGCTATGTACCTGTGAATGCATGTTACCAGAAGGAGAAGGCCTGAAGAGGACACTGAAGTACCTGAACTTGGAGTTAAAGGCAGATGTGAGCTGCCAGATGTGGCTGCTACAAACCAAACACCAGCCCTCTGTAAGAGCAGTATATACTTTCAACTGCTGAGCTACCTCTCCAATATAATGCCTACATTAAATTCTTTTTCAGATATTTTAAAGGAAGCCTCAGAGTGTAAGCAAGGGAAGGGAACAGATGGTGCAAGGCCCCTTGATCTACAAACCCTACAGCATCCCCTAATTGCTTTTACTGGATATAGTCAAGCCATAAGCTCACTGTAGGTTCAGAATGGAACCTGTCATGGGAACACAGCATTGTAGCATTGCAAAAGAGGACTCCAAGGCCAGAAGAATTGGTAGTCTCTCTCTCTCTCTCTCTCTCTCTCTGTGTGTGTGTGTGTGTGTGTGTGTGTGTGTGTGTGTCTGTGTCTGTGTCTGTGTGTGTCTGTGTCTGTGTCTGTGTGTGTACATGCACAAGTGGACAAGTGCACACCTATTTGTATGAGCAATTTTATCTTACAGCAAATTAGAGATGTTGAGACTCTACTCAGTGACATGTGCCTCAAATACAGTAGAGAAGATGGGCCCTGGTAGAGAATTGGTGAAGGAATCAGCCTTTCCAAAGATTAAGCCCTAGTGTGTTGCAAAATTTAAAGCAAGTATGAAGAGAAGGAAACCAAAAAAAAAAATAAGATGTACCTATTACTACAGTGGGAGGAGACAAAGAGTTTGTCCAATAAGTTAAACATGAGGTTGGAAAGTGCACCAAATGACTGTGTGCTTGCAGAATGTGGTAATTAACCCACTTAATGGCTTTTCTGACAGCTAAGAGCCTTTGAAGTGATCCAGCTTGTCTGTAACAGCCACTGTTTTCTCTCTACCCCTAGGCAAAGGGAGACTCAGTGGTTTATTTGAATACCAAAATTCTTCCTATTTTAAGCTCATTAAAAGATCTGCACTTTCCTTAATACCCTGGGAACTGACCAGCCCTGCTCTGCAATGCTGGTGGGAGCTGTGGATTTGATCTCCACTGAAGTACTACAGCCCTGTGTTTTAAACACTGGAAAAGCTCCACAGCGAGGGCAATTGAAAGACAATTACTTTATACTGCACTAAAAAGCATAATATGGCTGTGGGGCTGGGAGAGGCCCAGAGGTTAAGAGCACCTACTGCTCATCATGAGTATGCTAAGTTCAGTTCCTAGCAACCAAGTTAGGTGAATTACAAATAGATGTACCTCTAGTTCCATCAGGATCTGATGACTCTGGTCTCTGAGAGGACCTGCATTCACATGTAAACACACACACACACACACACACACACACACACACACTTAGAAATAAAATAAAGCTTTATACACATAATATGGCCCCTGCATGACAGCTTAGGAGTTAAGGCATTTGCCAACAAGCTTGATGGCCTAGGTTTGATAGCTGAAACCCACACAGTGGAAAGAGAAACCTGGCATCCACAAATTGCCCTCTGATCTACACATATGGACCCTTACCCAACTACAAATAAAGAAACGATTAAATAAATTAAACCAATAAAAATAATATTTACTAAATATTTTCTTATATACAAAATCCTTTTTGGTTTGCACAGTTACACAAGGGTCGAAGGGAGTACTTGACCTTGGTTTTTTTAAGCACATTGCATTCAACTAAGGAAAACTACAGAATAAATCCTTCAAGATGCTAAAGAGAAGCTCAGTTGCATTCAGACATTTACACACAGATAAGCCCAACCTGGAAAAGCATATTTAGCAAGAAGATTCAGAAGGAAAGCATGAAAAATAAGTCGGAAATCAGAAATAAGGGGGTAGAAACAAACCTTGACCACCTACACTCTGCTCACATCCACCTCTAGCCTAGGAACCACCACAGCTGCAATTTACGGATTTTAGAAAATGCCAAGTGCCAGATTCCTATATGCCAAGTAATAACTGACTTAGTCATTGTGTCAACGGAAGAGAAATGAGACATCTTCTGAGTGTTTGCCAGAGTTGGATTGGCAGATGGTCTCTGGTCCATGCTGCCTGCCCCTTTTCCAAGGCACATGCTATGTATGATGTACTGATATTATTGCTTCCTCAACTGTCTACAGAAGTTGAGAAAGCTACTTAGCACACATATGGGAACAATCCTCCAGGGAGCAGAAGCAGAGGGTTCGTAGATACCTCCCTCAGCTGTGTTTTCCTTGCAAGCTTGACAGGAAAGTTGGACAGGCAGTGAGGTAAAAAGAAAAAAGGGTATCTGAAAGACATCAGTAGGCGGAGAGAAAGAGAGGAGATCCATCACCAAGGCCAACACATAGCAGACAGACCATGTGCAAATGTTTCTACAATACCTAGCCAGAGAGAGAGAGATAGCAAGAGCTACTCATTCTCCTAAACTCCCAACAACAAACCAAGGCATAATCTCCAAACTTCATCCTGGGGAACAGATAAGTTTAGAGATCCCTTCAGAGCATGGCAAATGGGGTCCTTTGGGGTGTGAGTGTTTCTTTTTCCCAGTAGACCATACCTGGAGAATATTTACCCAACAGGCATGAGAGCTTTCTAATAGCTGCATAGACTGAGCCCTCTTCCCTTTGCATATCTCTTCAATATACTCTAGCCCCTCCCAGAGGCCACATGCATCTAAGGCAGTGTTGCCTACTTAGGTGAGGGTCTCCTCAACCCTCCATAATTATACAAATAATCAATGATTTTATAAATGAACCTAAGAACCTAAAAGAGAGAAATCTCAATTTTCTCAGTAGTAGCAAGAGCCTTGAGATTCTGGTGGGCACCCATCAGATCGGATGTCTGCAGAGATCATGTTAAGATGCCCTCCTCACAGTCCTTTGGACAGTCCTCAAAAGACTGAGCTTCGGTTTTTGTCCACAGATGTCATTCTTCCTTCCAAATACAGTCTTCCCTATATTGATTCCTATGCTTGCCTTTCCAATCAATTTACTCTATCTAAATCCATGCCTCAGGCACCATTTGGGGACAATCCATACTAATACAGGAAGACATTTCTGAACAGTTCAATTTCTTAATTATGTGTATGTGTGAGTGTAGTTGTGTGTGTTGTCTGTGTATGTATGTGGTTGTGGTTGTATGGGGGGATTGTATATGTGGTTGTAGTTGTGGATGTATGGGGGGTTGTGTATGTGGTTGTAGTTGTGGATGTATGGGGGGTTGTATATGTGGTTGTAGTTGTGGATGTATGGAGGGTTGTGTATGTGGTTGTGCTTGTATGGGAGGTTGGTGTGTGTGTGTGTGTGTGTGTGTGTGTGTATGTGTAGGTCAGGAGCTAAGTGAAACAATATTAGTCCTTCCCCAGTATTAGGCCTTAGGATTGAGTTAATGTTCGCAATCTTAACAGCAATTACTTTTACCCACTGAGCCATCTTGCATGCCCAAGTTGAATACTTTAACAGATTTTAAAAAGTAGCAAAACATTTCCGAGATTAAGGGAAGTCACTTATTCAAAAGATTCCTTGAGCATCAAACAACGACTGCTGATTCTGCAACCTCAAGGTTTCATCATGTAGTTGTTGCAGATAAATAAAACAGAGAGAACTAATCATTAAGTGTAATTATCTAATTTGTCATTTCTTTTGCAAAATGAAGGAGATATATGTTTCCTGTGTAACAATCTAACACCTTAAGGCCCTGAGGCAGGAAAGTGCTTAATCCTACTCTGTTATTCTTGAAATAAACTTAGCAAAGAGAGGTATATATATATAATGTATTAGTTTTAAGTCATTTATTGTAGAAAGGCAGAGAAAGGGAGAAGTGTAGAGAAGTAGAGGCCAGCCATGGCCACTTGGAGAGAGGGGGAAGAGGATGGGGAGAGAGGGGGAGCAAGAAAGCAAGAGCAAGAGAATAAGAGGTAAGAGCAGGTCCTCATATTTTATTCTCTGTATATTTTATTTCAAAAAAATGGTACATCAAAATATTTTATGTTTAGCTTATTTTGAAAAATAAAGTTATTTGGTTTTCTTATTCTTAGATGAGGTCCTTGCTCAAAGTCGCAGTCATCTGGTAAGACTATTACAGCCAAAACTTGAAGGATCATTTCAGATTAATTGGCTTGCACAGTACAACTTCATTTAACTTGTGCAGGCACCTTACCAGACTTGAGAAGCAGTTTTACAGATGAGAAGCTAAGCTATACTGGCTGCATCTTACCTACACCCATGTGTCTGCCATATGCAGAGCAAATATGAAATCCATGTCTTCTTGTCAACTCTGGACAGGCTTGCAGCTCAGCCTTGATATGAAGGCTTCACTGCCTATGGTCAACACCCAGCAAAGAAATAGATAATGAAACATGGGGAAAGGCTATTGTAGGTGTGTATTAGTCAAGAGGTCCTCCTTGACTATAAGAGTGTTTGATGTTTGTGACAAAGAATCAGACCAGGGATACATGGGTAATGGTAGAATTAAAGAGAGCTCATTAAAGAAGGGAAAAGCACTTCCAAGATTGGGAATGGGACAGAGGGCTGAGATGGGGAACAGACACAAAAGCCCTCCTTCCTGAGATTCATAATCCTTTATAGATCTTTGACTCTGGAGATCTCTCTGCATTTGTCTCACGCATGCTCTGTTTGTTACATGAAGCTGTGGTTAAATGAGATCCTGGACAAGCATCCAGATCCTAACATAATGCTATAGCTTTAAGTTTCCTTGTTTCCTTGCAGGGAAATTCTTAGCTCCTCATCCTATCTTATGATCATTGCTAAATGAACTCATTCTAGATTTGGAAAGCACAAGGCAGAAGACAGAGTTTATTACAGAGCATTAAGAGATGAGAGTGGTCAGTAGTCAAACGAACCAAAGAGGGGAAAATGGCAGAGACTGTGGCATGGGGCTGATTCTCCAGAGCTAAAAGTGTGCAACAATGGCCAGAGAGACCGTGCTGCCAGCCTATATGTGGCGTTGGCTATAGGCCATTTTCTGAAGTGTCTGTAACACACAGCTTTCCCTAGGGCCATTATTCTGTTTCGATGATTGGCAGGTCTACTTGGATTACATCTTAATGAGGAGGACAATAGAATGTCTTTGTTCTTCACCAGAAAGCCTTGCTAAGATTACAATCTCCCAATCTTCCAGCAGTTCAGAAAGTTACATCTCTACCCAGGGCAGGAAAGATGATTCAGACACCTTTTGTTCCCATACAGAATCAAGTAGATTTTAAAGGAATTGTAGAAATAAAAAAAAATCTATAAAAATAGCCTTGCTTTACCAGAAGAAATAGCCTTCCTTTAATGAGCCTTAACAAAGCCCTACTACCTTTACTCTCCTTCCTTTCACAAAGGTATTTTAAATCTTAAGAAGGTGATCATGAAGTTCTTTCCTCTTGGGAGGCCTTCCAAATTCTAGCAGCAACAAATGTAGGCACCACATCCTTTATACATCACTTGAAAGATGAGTGCATTACTGGGGACATGGGAAGTGGGGGCTGAAGATGTTTAGAAGGAAGGAATATTCTTCAGTGTCCTTCAACCTTAATTTCTATCTATCTGAGTAACATCCTCTCCCTCCCTTTGTTGACCTTTGAAGTGAGACTGACAAGTCTGCATCAGATAAAAAGGTAAATAAACTTTACCTTGACCAATAAAAATGTCAGATCATGTATGACTGTACTGTTGGTGTTAACAGAAACTTTGGGGGAGTTTCCTATTTGGGTACCACATGTTACTGGGGAAATAAGGCTTCCTCTTTAGGTTCAGTCCTGTTAGTAAGAGAGTTTAAGAATAGATTCGGAAGAAAGCTTAAAGACAATTTTATTACAGTTTAAGAAAAAAGAACAGGGTAGACAAGCTGTAAATCTAACCAGCTCCCTGGAGGAAGAGAAGAAAAAGAAGAGAGAAAAACATTCTACTTGAATTAAGCCTTCAGGTTCAACAACAGAGGTCAGTGACGTGTCAGATAAGCAGCCACAGATCCAAAGGCTGGGGGATCTTCAGAGTAAAAGTAAGGACCCTTCAACTACTAGCTGTACTTCAGCTCCAGCTGGCATCCTAAGGAACGAAGCAGAAGAAGAAAAAAAAAAAAAACCAAGGAAAAGTTACCAATTTTCTGAATCAGAACTCAGAAGAAGACAGTCCTACCTAACTGAAACTCATGACAGCTCATTACTGGATCTTGAACAAGTTTTCTGGGAAGAAAAAATACTCTTACGTTATTAAATGGCCAATTATACCTCCCATCTCCTTGTAACCCTGCACCAGCAAACCAGAGGAAGGGAAGCATGTCTACACACATGCACATGCTCATGCACACACACAAACAAGCTACCACTACCAACATCAAAATAACAGGAATTAATAATCATTGGTCATTAATATCTCTCTACATCAATGGACTCAATTTTCCAATGAAAAGTCACAAGCTAACGAAACACGCAAAACCAGCATCCATCATTCAGCTGCATATAAGAAACAAACCTTAGCAGCAAATATAGACATTATCTCAGAGTAAAGGGCTGGAAACTTTTTTCCAAGCAAATGGAACTAAGAAGAAAGCTTGGGTAGTCATTCTAATATGTAATAAAATATATTTCCAACCAAAAGTAATTCAAAGAAATGGAGAAGGACACTTCATACTCATCAAAGGAAAAATCCACAAAGATGATGTCTCAATTATGAATATCTTTGCCCCAAATGCAAAAACAACCATACTGTAAAATAAACATTACTAAACCTTAAACCACACATTGAACCACACACATTAGAACTGGGAGACTTCAGTAACCCTCTCTCACAAATGAACAGGTCATTGAAGCAGAAACTAAATAGAGAAATAATGGAAGAAAAACAAATGTTAAGAATCAAATAGGCCTAACAAATATCTACAGAACATTTCATCCCAAAACAAAAGAATACATCTTCTCAGCACCTTATGTAACCTTCTTCCAAATTGTCGATATACTTGGTCACAAAGCAAGTCTCAAGTCTCAACAGAACAAGAAAATTGAAATAACTTCCTATATCTTTTCAGACAACAATGGATTAAGGCTGAACAGAAAACCTACACACTCATTGAAGCTAAACAACTCTCTACTCGATGGGTCTAGGAAGAAATGTAGAAAGAAATCAAAGGCATTCTAGAATTCACTTAAAATGAAGGCACAGTATACCTAAATTTATAGGACACAAAGAAAGCATTGCTAAGAGTCAAGTTCATAGCACTAAGTGCCATTATAAAGAAATTAGTGGGATCTCACACTAGTTAACTTAACAGCATACCTGAAAGTTCTACTGACCTGGCCTGCAAGAGAGAGAGTGTGGACAAGACAAGGCTGCCCACTTTCTCTGTACCTATTCAATATAATATCTGAAGTTTTAGCTAGAACAGTAAGACAACAAAAGGTGATCAAGGGGATAAAAATTGGAAAGAAAGAAGTCAAAGTATCACTATTCTCAGATGAAGTGAATATATATATAATTAACCCAAACAATTCTACCAGAGAACTACAGCTAATAAACAGCTTTAGCAAATTGGCTATATACAAAGTTAACTTCAAAAAAAAATCAGTAGCCCTCCTATATACAAATGATAAGCATGTTGGGAAAAATTAGGGAAACAATATCCTTCACAATAGAAATAAATAATATAGAATATATTGTTGTAACTCTGATGAAACATGTGAAAAAAGACCTATATGACAAGAACTTAAAGTCTTTGCAGAAAGAAATTGAAGAAGATATCCCAAGATGGAAAGATCTCCCATGCTCATGTATTGGTAGGATTAACATAGTGACAGTGGCCACTCTATAAAAACAACTTACAATTCAATGCAATTTCCATCAAAACTCCAACAATATCAAATTCATATGGAAAAGCAAAAAAACCAAGATAGCTAAAACAACCATGTACAATAAAAGAACTTCTGCAGGTATGGTCATGCCTGATTTCAAGCTGTATTACAGAAAAATAGTAATAACAGCTACAAGGTACTGGCATAAAATCAGACAGGTTGCTCAATGGAATCAAACTGATGAACCAGAAGTAAATCCACACACCTATGGACACCCCATGCTTTTCAAAAAGAAGCCAAAACTATACAATGGGGAAAAAAGCATTTTTAACAAATAGTATGGGTCTAACTGGTTGTCTTCATGTAGAAGAATGAAAATATATCCATATCTACCACTCTGCACAAAGTTCAAGTCCAAGTGGATTGAAGGCCTTAAGTAAAACTGAATATACTAAATCTGATAGAAGAGATAGTGGGGAGTAGACTTGAAGCACTGGGAGGAGGCATCTTGGGGATGGGTTAGAAATCTAGGACAATGAAAACTCTCAGGAATCTATGAGGGTGATTCTAAGACTCCCCGAAATTGAGAATATTGAGCCTGAACTGACCATCTCTTGTAACCAGGTACAACTTCCAACGGAGGAATTAGAACACCAACTTAGCCACAAAACCTTCGACTGGCAATTTGTCCTACATATAAGATGTGCAGGAATGAAAAGTAGAACAGAATTTGAGGGAAGGGCAACAATTATTGGTCCAGCTTGAGACCCATGCCATGAGAGGAAACCTATCCCTGGCACCATTAATGATACTCTGCTACATTTGCAGATAATAAATAGCTCAGCATAACTGCCATCTGAGAGGCTTTACCTAGAAAATGGTGGAACGTGATGCAGAAACACATGGCCACACATTAAATTAAGCTTGGGGAATCCTACAGAAGAGGGGACAGAAAGATTGAAAGAGACAGAGGTGTCAAGGACACTACAAGAAAGCCTACAGAATCAACTAACCTGGGCCCATAGGGGCTCATATAGACTGATTAGCCAATCAGAGAACATGCATGGGATGGATCTAGGCCCTTTGCACATTATTAACAGTTGAGCAGCTGGGTCTTCATGTGGGACTCCTAAAGCATGAGCAGGGGCTATCTCTGACTATATTGCCTGCTTTTGGACAGCTTTCTCCTAACTGGGATGCCTTTTCTAGCCTTAATAGGAGAGGAGGTGTCTAGTCTTAATTCAGCTTGATATTCTAAGGTTGGTTGATATCCTTGGGAGGCCTCTCCTTTTCTGAAGAGACAGGGAGGAAGACTGTATAGGGTAGAGGGGAGGTTAGATGGGGATGGGGAGGCTTTGAGGAAAGAAGGCAGAGAAAGCTGTGATGGAAAGTGAATGAGTAATTTAATTAATGAAAGAAAGGAAAAAAAGGAAGAAAGGAAGGAAGAAAGAGAGAAAGAAGGGAAGGTAGAACTATGTACTATAGCTTGAGATTAATGCTAGAACACTTGCCTAGCATATACAAACCTCTGCATTTCACCCTTTAGAAAGAAAAGTAAAACCAAGAAAGACAAATTCATCTCATTTTCATGAAAATCTGAAGACAGAATATGGAAAAAAGGTAAGGGTGTATTTGCTGCAATAATGAGAAATGCATTAGACAAGGTAGACCTTAGGACAAAAATAATTAAAATGTAAAGCAGTGTGTTCTATTGTGATGAAAAGGGTATCTTATGACAATAATATAAAATACTAGACATTTATCTCAATAGGAAATCACAGACACACACACACACACACACACACACACACACACACACACACACACACACACACATAACAATACCAGAATCAAAGGAAGAAATAAACAATTAAAACACAGCTGGTTTTAATTCCTTCTTTTTACAACTGGAAAGCCAGAGATATAATTCAACATGCAGATAGTATGTTGTTCGAACAACACACTCAGCATAAATTAATTGGTACTAATATGTCTTTCTTAGGAAGCAGAATCTTTTAGATGCAAGACACAAGCCTTCATGATATTTTGTATACTTATTTTCCCAGATATCACACACACACACACACACACACACACACAGATTCATGTGTTGAATGAAGTCTTGGATCTCAGCTGCTGTTACATGACTCTGCAGGTCTAGGGATATGGCAGGAGCAGTTCTTCTGATCCATATTTTTGTAATGGTTCACTCTGGGTGGTTTGTATTACAGCCTGATAAGTCAATGATGTTCCAGGTAACTTCAACCCTATGGCAGTTGTTTCCAAGGCTTATCCTGAAGGAATCCATTCCACATCCCTGGAATTTGAGGGCTTTTTCTATTTTACCTCTTTAGTAATGAGGGTATTTAGGAATGAAGGTATTTTAGTAATGAGGGTATTTTTCACATTGCTTAGGCACCCAAATAATCAACAGAGAATCTCGGTCCCTTTAAAAACTAAGCTCAGAGCTTGTATGGACTGGTCTGCTGCAGTCCAGGGGAAGGAAATGGTCTCTGTGTATCATGCATTCTGCAGAAGTGATAATTTTGAAATGGAAGCATTTGACCTCCTATGTCAGCATGCAGGGAAATCTTGTAAGACACGTGTGTACTGGGAGAAGATCTGATGGGGGCTTCCTGAAAGGAACACTCTCAGAAGCAGAGGCCAATCATGACGTAGGCTGAGAGCACGGGTCTGCATTTCAGATCATTTTATTCTGAGCCATAGGTAGAGTAGGAATCACCGCCTGCCCACACGCTCAGACAATGTCTCATACAGGTTCAAACTTGCATCTGATTTCTAGGCAGAGAAGCTGAGTTCAGGCGGCACAGCTTGCCATGACTGCATCCTTGGTGCCTATCACTCAGTGAGGTGGTGAAATATGGGGCTGTGGGCTTAAAGTAATTTGCTCTGAAAACTAACATCTTTTTTTGTGTGTGTGACAAATGGGTGCTCATCAACCTCCCCTAGCATAAGGCACCCTTCACTCGCTCCTAGACTCAGCTCACAGATAGTGTCCTGATGCATCCCAGTCTTTCTTAAGGATGTGTGCATCACTGTTGTTAGTTTGCTTTAGTAAGAGGTCAGGAGAGAAGTACTCCTCATGTAAAATGTGATAATAACTCTATGTGCAGTGCTTGTAAAAGCAGAGTGTCTGCCAAGTTCCCTAGAAGCTTCCCCAGTATATAATTAAGTCCTCATTTAAACCACGGTCTGTATTTGTGTGAAGAAAGATGTCGGAACTCAGAAATAGAAGTTGCTTTGGGTTTACTCCTCAGTCCCATCCCCTTTCTTTTAAATTATAGATTGGATTCTGGTTTTGACAGCTAGGACTTTTAATGTAACAGAAGTAGATTTCTTGTAGTAAGGTGGTAGCCAGATGGCCACTGTGGCCCCTCTAATGCAGGATCAAACCATCCCTGGATACATTGCAATATCTACTGTGGAGTGAGATGAACTAGAATAGTCGCAGATGGAGAAAGGGCAGAGTGATAACGGCACTGAGAGTTGCTGATGGCATGTTCCCTGGTGTATCTGATCAGAGCTGACTGCCTGTTACCAAGTTTTATGTCTCTGCCTTTGTGATGTCTGAAGCTAAAATCTGGGGCATATGCAAGGCAAGAAGACTGAATGCAAGATCAGGATGTCAGGTCTTTATTGATATAGCTGTGGATGATGCAGGAAACTGAAGAAAAATAACACAGAGGGAAGAAAAAGAGCCATCTTTGACTTTCAGTGGACAGAAAGGTATGGGAAAGTGTGTGTGTGTCTGTGTGTGTGCGCGCACGCGTGCATGAGGGTGCGCACGAGCTCTAGACTAATGTGTATAGTCATATTTGTACAAACATACATACATGCACAAATATATACAAATACTTTGATAAATATTTGTATACATGTGTGCATAAGAAGAGCTAAACAAACAGGCTATGATCAAGGATAAATTTAAATATATGTGATTAAAACTACCTAACCTACAAAAGTCCTTGGACAGACAGGAAAACAAATACTCTCTGGAAAAGCACAATTAAAGCCTGGGATTGAAACATGTTACAGAAAGGAGATGTCAATAGGGGAGATGTTAAGACAGCAACAACAGCCAGAATCGAAATTATATAGAGCATTTAAGAAAACAAATCACTGAGGGCCAGGCATGGAGGGGGGTTTCTATCATCCCAGTCCTAGGAAAACAGGAACGAGAGGATGGTGGGTTTCACAACTCCTCTCCAGAAACAAAATAAGAGCCAAGACCCCACAAGGGAAGGCAGCACATTAAACACTAATGATTAAGAATAGTCATTTGAATACACTAATGAGACTGCTTAAGGAGATCACAATATTGGGTGTCTAGATGGCTCTGTGGACACAGGATCTTGTCACCAAGACTAACTAAATTTGATCCCCAGAACCCATACTGATGGAACAGACACCTGCATGTTGTCCTCTATCTCCATATATCACTGTGGCACAGACTTCTCCCCAATATAAATAAAATATTTGTTTTAAAAAGGGTACATGATATAATATGGTAGAAGTATTAAGTACCTCCCAGATAAGCAGATGCCAGTATAAAAGAACAGAATAGTTACTCAAAAGTCCTTATATAATTTAAATTTTAATATACAAAATATGCACACTATTTCAAAGTTAGTTGAATTAGAAAAATATTCTAAATGTATTAACATCACTATATTTTTTATAGCTTGGGGGGTGTCAAAACCAAGGCTTTACATAGGCTAGGTTAGTGTTATACCATCAAGTTACATTTCTAACCCTTCCTACTTCTTAACATGTACATAAAAACCTAAAATTTGAGTGGGAGAGGAAAAGGAGAATATGATCAGGTATGGGAAAGGCAGTAGAGAAGCTCTGAGGACCATTAGAATGAATGGAAATATGCAACCTCTGGGCGTGAGAGGTGGGGGGGGGACCCTTTAGAAAGTATCAGAGACTTGGGAAGTGAGAGACTCTCAGAACTCAAAGGGAGAGACTTTGGATGGAATGTCCAACAGTGAGGAGAGGGAACATGTATAGTCCACCTCCAGTAGAAAAACAGGGCATCAAGTAGAGGGATGGGTTTTCCAACCCGCAGTTAAAACTCTGACCCAGAATTGTACCTGTCTAAAAGAGCTACAGGAACAAAAATGGTGAAGAGACTGAGGGAAAGGAGGCCCAAATTGGGATCTATCTCAAGGGAAGGCTCCAAGGCCTGACACTATTACTGATGCTATGGTGTGCTTATAGACAGGAACCTAGCATGGCTGTCCTCTGAGAGGCCCAACAACACTGAGCCAACTACCAGGCAGCATACAGGAGCTGATCCAAACACATACACACACATATATAGTGAATACTTGAGGCCTCAGGGAGTGGGGAGGCCTGATGGGGTAGGGCATATTCTTAGAGACAGTGGGGAGGAAGAATGGAATGTGGAAATGTTGGGAGGGTTGACAGGGATGGGGCAATGGCTGGACTGTAAAAATAAAATAAAAGTAATAAAACCAAACGAAAAATAAAGCCCCTAAAATTTGTGGGTAAATAGGATAATGTATTATAGTTGAAACACTTGCATATTGCACAACACTTAACTCATAATAAATGTATCTCCTCTTCCGGTCCCACCAGCACCAGGGTAGCTTGGGTGCTGAGTCTGCGGACACAGCAAGGTACCCACAGGTCCCTCCATGGGGTCTTAAGACCTCTGGTGAGTGTAACACAGCTGCTGCTCCAATCCAATCACATGGGACCTGAGACTGCATTAATTAGGGAAGCAAAAAACCCAGCCTGATCAGGGGTAGAAGTCCCTTCCAGTCCCCACCAGCACCTGGGTACTTTGGGCACAGAGTCTGCGGACACCCACAAAGTACTCACAGGACCCTCCATGGGATCTTAACACCTCTGTGAGTGGATCACAACTTCTGCCAGGAGGCAGGTTCGAACACCAGATATCTGGGCACCTTCCCTGCAAGAGTACTCTGAACACTGAAACTCAGGAGAGAGCTAGTCTCCCAGGTCTGCTGATAGAGGCTAACATAATCACCTGAGGAACAAGCTCTAACCAGACACAACTATAACAACTAACTCCAGAGATTACCAGATGGTAAAAGGCAAATGTAAGAATCTTACTAACAGAAACCAAGACCACTCACCATCATCAAAACACAGCACTCCCACCCCACCCAGTCCTGGGCACCCCAACACACCTGAAAAGATAGTCTCTGATTTAAAAGCATATCTCATGATGATGGTAGAGGACATCAAGAAGGACTTTAATAAATCACTTAAAGAAATACAGGAGAACACTGCTAAACAGGTAGAAGACCTTAAAGAGGAAGCACAAAAATCCCTTAAAGAATTGCAGGAAAACATGACCAAACAGGTGATGGAATTTAATAAAACCATCCAAGACTTAAAAAGGGAAGTAGACACAATAAAGAAAACCCAAAGTGAGGCAACGTTGGAGATAGAAAACCTAGGAAAGAAATCTGGAACCATACATGCAAGCATTAGCAACAGAATACAAGAGATGGAAGAGAGAATCTCAGGTGCAGAAGATTCCATAGAGAACATCAGCACGACAATCAAAGAAAATACAAAATGCAAAAAGATCCTAACTCAAAACATCCAGAAAATCCAGGACACAATGAGAAGACCAAACGTACAGATAATAGGAGTAGATGAGAATGAAGATTTTCAACTTAATGGGCCAGCAAATATCTTCAACAAAATTATAGAAGAAAACTTCCCAAACCTAAAGAAAGATATGCCCATGAACATACAAGAAGCCTACAGAACTCCCAGTAGACTGGACCAGAAAAGAAATTCCTCTCGACACATAATAATCAGAACAACAAATGCACTAAATAAAGATAGAATATTAAAAGCAGTAAGGGAAAAAGGTCAAGTAACATATAAAGGCAGGCCTATCAGAATTACACTAGACTTTTCACCAGAGATTATGAAAGCCAGAAGATCCTGGACAGATGTTATACAGACCCTAAGAGAACACAAATGCCAGCCCAGGCTACTATACCCAGCAAAGCTCTCAATTACCATAGATGGAGAAACCAAAGTATTCCACGACAAAACCAAATTCACACATTATCCTTCCACGCATCCAGCCCTTCAAAGGATAATAACAGAAAAAAACCATTACAAGGACGGAAACCACGCCCTAGAAAAAGCATGAAAGTAATCCCTCAACAAACCAAAAAGAAGACAGCCACAAGAACAGAATGCCAACTCTAAAAACAAAAATAATAGGAAGCAACAATTACTTTTCCTTAATATCTCTTAATATCAATGGACTCAATTCCCCAATAAAAAGACATAGACTAACAGACTGGCTAAACAAACAGGACCCAACATTCTACTGCTTACAGGAAACCCATCTCAGGGAAAAAGACAGACACTACCTCAGAGTGAAAGGCTGGAAAACAATTTTCCAAGCAAATGGTCTGAAGAAACAAGCTGGAGTAACCATTCTAATATTGAATAGAATCTACTTCCAACCCAAAGTTATCAAAAAAGACAAGGAGGGACACTTCATACTCATCAAAGGTAAAATCCTCCAAGAGGAACTCTCAATTCTGAATATCTATGCTCCAAATGCAAGGGCAGTCATATTCATTAAAGACACTTTAGTAAAGCTCAAAGCACACATTGCACCTCACACAATAATAGTGGGAGACTTCAACACACCACTTTCATCAATGGACAGATTGTGGAAACAGAAACTAAACAGGGACACAGTGAAACTTACAGAAGTTATGAAACAAATAGACTTAACAGATATCTACAGAACATTTTATCCTAAAACAAAAGGATATACCTTCTTCTCAGCACCTCATGGTACCTTCTCCAAAATTGACCATATAATTGGTCACAAAACAGGCCTCAACAGATACAAAAATATTGAAATTGTCCCATGCATCCTATTAGACCACCATGGTCTAAGGGACTTTTGGGATAGCATTGGAAATGTAAATGAGGAAAATACCTTATTAAAAAAAATAAATGTATCTCCACAAAAAAAAAATCTTTTCCTTGTGTTGAAAACCTTTTAAGGACGTCCTGGTGGATGGTTGAAATACACAGTATATTGCTGCAGTCTGTGACCACCAGACTGTGTAATACCACACCTACTTTCCACTGCCCTCCAGCAATAACTTAGTCCCACCCCGCCCCTGCCCTCCAGTTGTTGGGCACTTGTATCTATTTTCACTTTCTATGAAACTAGTGTTCATAGACCACATGTGAGAGAGCTTATGACACAGTGGCTTTCCGGTGCCTGGCTCACTTCTTTTCCTCTCCTCCATGTTATGGATGAGGTCACAAGTGACAACCTGCCACCCATATGGTAGCCAAACAGTATTCCCTTGTGTGTATACCATACTTTCTCTGTCCATCCAGGCACTCTTTTCTGGAATTATTGTTTGTAGTTTTCATGTACTGGGGAACACAGAGTCTTTAAGTTATGCCCTGTCATGAGCTTCTTTATCCAGCAGCAATTATTTCTTGCTATTCCCCTATAATTAATGATGCAAATAAATTTATATGTTTTGATTGGCCATTTGGAGACCTTCTTTCATTTTTTCCCATACTTTTTAGATTTTTCTAATTATAATTTCATTAATTTTTAAGTCTTTTTCTACATGGTTAGTGATAGTTAAGTATAGTTTTCTTTTGTTTTGTTTTTTTATATCCCAGGATCACAAAGTCTATTTACATGACAAAAATTTTCACTGACTTCTATTGTGTTCCAATTCACATGGCCCTTTCAGAGCCTGGAGGGTTAGCCCAGCAGCTAAAATCACTTACCTCTGGAGGGCATCATCCTGAGTGAGGTAACACAATCACAAAAGAACTCAAATGATATGTACTCACTGATAAGTGGATATTAGCCCAGAAACTTAGTATACCCGAGATATAAGACACAATTTGCAAAACACATGAAACTGAAGAAGAACGAAGACCAAAGTGTGGACACTTTGCCCCTTCTTAGAATTGGAAACAATTACCCATGGAAGGAGTTACAGAGACAAAGTTTGGAGCTGAGAGAAAAGGATGGACCATCTAGAGACTGCCATATCCAGTGATCCATCCCATAATTAGCCTCCAAACAATGACACCATTGCACACACTAGCAAGCGTTGGCTGAAAGGACCCTGATATAGCTGTCTCTTGTGAGACTAGGCCAGGGCCTAGCAAACACATAAGTGGATGCTCACAGTCAGGTATTGGATGGAGCACAGGGCCCCCAATGGAGGAGCTAGAGAAAGTATCCAAAGAGCTAAAGAGATCTGCAACCCTGTAGGTGCAACAACATTATGAACTAACCAGTACCCCGGAGCTCTTGACTCTAGCTGCATATGTATCAAAAGATGGCCTAGTAGGCCATCACTGGAAAGAGAGGCCCATTGGACAAGAAAACTTTATATGCCCCAGTACAGGGGAATGCCTGGGCCAAAAAATGGGAATGGGTGAGTAGGGAAGTGGGGGGGCTATGGGGGACTTTTGGGATATCATCTAAATGTAATTGAGGAAAATACATAATAATAAAAATATTAAAAAAAATCACTTACCTCTCCAGCAGAGGACCTAGGTTCTTTCCTTAGCACCCATGTGGTGGCTCACAGCTAGGCAATTCTGATAGAGGAATTGTATAGCAAATCCAGGAGGTGTCAGCCCAGAGGCAAGTAACAGTTACCCAAACTACACAAACATAGATACTTGCACAACTAGTTGGAGATACCCATTAACCCATAGCTAAACCAGCAGTCAGGACACAGTTATGACTTAAAAGGTCAGAACCTGGAAGAGATGAGGAGTGGCTGTATTTTGTAACACTGCATTTCAGAGGTAAAGGATTTACAACATTGTTTTGATGGTACATCAACAGTCTGGGTTTGTATTAGAAAATCAATTAATGATAATTTTTTATTTTCATGATCCTCTAGGTTAAAAATATAACTTATTCTACCTAAAGTTACTATAAGTCTTCACTTTCTCTTAAGAAAATCTCCCTCTCTCTCTCTGTAAGTGTGTGTCCTTAAACATTCATTGAGACCTCTCTCTATATGAATGTTGTTATGCTGTGGCAAATACATTTAATGAAGGCCAGTTTTTAATATAATATAATATAATATAATATAATATAATATAATATAATATAATATATAATTTAACACAATATTTTAAAAACTGTTAAAACCCTGCCATTTACTACAGCATTATGTGTAAAGATGTTTTGTCTTCTAAGAAGACCTTGGCAGTCAATGACAGACTTTCAACTTCCAACTCACTTGTCGCTTAATTAATTCTCTTGTATCCATGTCTGGCACTTATTTCTAGTCCAGTGATGAAACATTAAGGAAATGGTTTAAAAATTGCTCACAGATAAGTTATGTCATATTAAGAAAGTAAACTATCTTTTATCTGTTTGTCTAAGAGGGATTTTTTTGCATAAATTCCTGTTACACTCTGTCACTTCCTCACTCTGTATCCATTATGTAACAATATTCTTTCCATGTCTGTTCAGGAGAGAAATTATTTCAATTTCTCTGGCTTTCTGGGTTCCTGGCTAGAAGGAGAGAGAGAGAGAGAGAGAGAGAGAGAGAGAGAGAGAGAGAGAGAGAGAGAGAGATGATTTTTTGGCACTCATCTCTGTTGTTCTCCTATTTATTCACCCCAGGAATGTGTTGGTTAGTGTGAATTATCAACTTGACACAACCTAGGATCACCCAGAGGGAAGATGGGCCTGTAGGTATGCATGCCTGTGCAGGATGATCTTGACTGTATTAACTGAAATGGGGAGACAGCCCACTGTGGGCAGCACCATCCCCTGGCTGGGAGCCTGGACTCTGTGTAAGTGGAAAAGGTGATCTGGGCAGCAGCATGCTTCACTCTGCTTCCTGATGGCGGACATGATGCCACCAGGTGCTTCAAGCTCCTGCAGCCTTGACCTGCCATCATTATGATTTGTAGCCTTGATCAGTGAGCCAGATTAAACAAACTCTTTTCATCCATATGTTGCCTTTGTCAGAGTATTTTATTAGAACATTTCAGGAAAGCCTAGAATTTTTTTCTAATAATTTCCTGAGTCCTGGAACTCCAGGGGAAAGCAGATTAAATAAGGCTGATATAGGCTGTAATTCAAGGCCCAATCACCAACACATCTAAATGCCATGAGATCTAAGAACCTCAGTTAGGACTCAAAAGACTGGCACTTTTGAAGCATTTTCTTGATGGTCCATAGACCATAGCTTGAAGTAAATACAAGATCCCTGGAGCACTAACACCATTAAATAATTAATACCGTTAAATAATATTCCCTATATACCAGATATTGGGGACATTATTCAGTGGGTAAAATTATTTAATCTTACAAGCAAATATCCTCACCTTGCTAAGAGGGCTTGGGCTGATCATAGTGTCTTCAGCAAGTTTTTTTTTTTTCAGCCAGAGAGAAACTTTTAGAAATCACTGCTCAGCCATAGCAATCATGACTTGTTATTTTTCAATTTAATTTTAGTGTAAATTAACTTATCTCTGTGCAAGTAGCATTACAGCTAATAACCCAAAAAGGGGGATTAAGATTAGAAAGTAACGCTGTCACTGACAGAGCTCATTAATGGCCTTTATCACTGCAGGCTGATAAACTACATGGGGGATAATTGGCCTAATTATAATACATTTGTTTCTTCAGCCAGGTATTCTTTGCTTTCCTCTCTACTGATTACTTGCGGGTCTCGGTTTGGCCAATTAAACTCTTTCTCCATACCCCATCCATTTCTAAAATTGATGGTAGGGAGCTCAGATGTCTGCTGCTGTCACTGTACTTGGGCCCTGGGAAGTCAAGAACTGCATGAAAGAGACAAAACTAGAAATAATGGGGAGGTGGCTTTAACTTAGAGCAGAGAGCACAGAACAAGACTGACAGTGAATCATTTCTACTAGTGAGTCAGTTTTTATGTGAGGTGGTTAAAGTGTGTTCGAAAGAGATTGGGTGGCAATTGCCTATAATCTCAGCATTTGAGGGGCTGAGGCAATAGGACTGGTGTGTGCTTGAGGCTAGCCTGAGCTACATAGTGCATAACAGCGAAGCCTGGTCTATGGAGTAAGGTCTTGTCTCAAGCAACAACAACAGCAAATGTATTTGAAACACACTGGCACCCAGACTTCTGATATATCCTTAGTATGAATGTATATTTTTTTCTAGTTATTAAGAAATGTTTTTGTTATATTTCTTTGTGTTTGGTTGTTTTGCCTACATGTATGTATGTGCACTATGCGTGTGCTGAACCTGAGGAGGCCAGAAGACATGATTAGGTGCTCTGGGACTGGAGTCACAAGTGGTTGTGAGCCCATTCAGGTCCTAAAAACTGAACCTGAGACCGCTGAAAGTATAGAGAATGCTCTTAGTTGCTGAACCAACTTTCCAGCCACTCCATAATGACCTTTATTTCCATGATAAACAAGAAATCTGTGAAAGATGGTTTAACAATAGCAAAATAGACATATGATATTCACTGTGTGTGTGTGTATGAGAGAGGAGATGGGGGTTGTTTTATCATGACGCACACATACCATAAGTATGTACAAACAGAAAGACAGATCCTTTCCTAGTCCCACTGTGTGGGACTGTGTTCGTTCCCATGTGTCCCAGGTTCACTGTGTGAGTTTCATGCAGGGCTAGTTCTAACCCTGTATTGGATCTAGATAGCAGTTTTTCTGTCTGAGCTTTTATGGACTACCAGGACTGACCAAATTTAGAGCACTGAAGGAATGTATTGTCTACATGGGACCACATAGTCACCTGACCTTCACTTACCTGGTATGACATTAAAAGCTACCATATCACTGGCCCTTCACTGTTGATTTCATCACTAAGCCAATAATAATAATAATAAATCATGAAGCTTCTGCTAATATTGCTGATATGGATTGGCAGGTAATGGTATTTGTTGCTAAAACCAGTGTCCTGAGTCCAAACCTGAGGCCTCACTGGATAGGAAAGAACTGACTCCCGAAACTGCCTCTCTCATACTCAGAAAGTAAATGTAATAACAGCACTAGAGACTTAACTCAGCCTTTCAAAACACTTGCTGCTATTTCAGAGAATGAGAGTCTAATTCTCAGCACCCACATCAGGTAGCTAAATATCCTGTAACTCCAGCTTTAAGAGATCAGACTCCCTCCTCTTGTCCTCACACACACCTGAGTACATACACATAAATGTTTAGATATATTTTAAATAAATAAATAAATAAATAAATAAATAAATAAATGAAAGGATTCTATATTTATATGTTGTATTTATTTGTGTTCATATTTACTTATATTGTACATTTATTATGTATTTAATATATACTTATATATATGTTATTAGGTGTGCTGAAAATGGTTGTTAAAAATAGTATAGGACTGTAAGCATTCTCAGTCTAAATTTAAGAAAATGACCACAAGTACATCAGCAGATAAACATTGACCACTGTCAGCCAGATTCTCTTTACCGCACCAAGCACAGTGGGGTGAGGCAAAATGAGCAGAAAACTATGATTTTACAATTATATTAAGTTGATTTGTGACCATTTTTAATCTGTACAGTCTCTATACTCTAAGGCTAATAATTAGCTCAGCACTTATTTGTTAAATGCTTAGCATTCAGTTCCAGGAACTAATGCCCAGACTATGATCAGAGGCACGATGCTGCCAGAAGCAGGATGCGCTGGAAGAGATGAACTGCATATCGGTGAGACTGGTGTGTATATGTTTCCAGAGCTATTGTTAAATAGAGATGTAACCAATTAGTATATATGAAGACATTTACTTCGTAAAGCATATTTGTAGTGGAGCAGAGCTGATGCAGCTTCGTCAACAACGTGCTGCTAACCACACATCAGCACAGGAGTAAACATGGAGACCCAGGAGTCTCATTGACATTTTACTTCCATTATTTAATATATACAGAGGTGTGCCTTGGCTTGATCATCAGGTAGGTCTAACTTTAGGTTCTTACAGTACTCGCAATGGGGTTCCCCATAGAGTATAGAATGTTATTTAGGATACAATTCTTCATTTTCAGCCAAGCAGTGGCTGTAGGACACTACGGTAAATGAAATATAGACATAAAAGGAGAAATATGCCTTGGTCACTTTTATATATGGAACTTAAAATAAATCTCAATGTACAACCTTTACTACTGGAGTTCAGAAGCTCCAGGTTGCAAGGCTAATCTGAGGATGAATGACAAATATTGCAAATATTGAGATACACGGAAGTAGAAAGAGTAAGTTACATGAGGATTATACAATGAAAGGGGGGCTTCTGTAGCCCCAAAGAGCAGTGTTCTGACTCAGTGTACAAGGGGGCCCTAAAATGAATCCCCATAACTTCGCAAATGTGGAGAAGGGAAGGAAGGAGAGGGAGATCTGTAAAGATATACACATTTAGTTCATACATATGCTAAGCAGAGATTAACAACATATGCAAGTCTATGATACGATTTTTAATCGAGTCTTTCTAGATGGGATGAGGCAATATGATGTCTACAACTATAAGCTACATAATTAGTGAAAGTTATTAATCTTTCTTCATACCAAATAATGTGACTTCAAAATATGGAAAGCTCAAAGCTAGGGAAATTAAAACATAAAACCACAATTCTTTAAACACATGCTAGGTTTAAAAAAATCAAAATAAAATAGTTAAGACTGTAGAGGTTTTGGTGAATAGTAATTTGAGTAAAATATAAAATTGCAATGCATAATTGGAAACATTAAAAATATCCATTAAGCAATAATAATACCACTCTAAATTCCCTAAAGTTTAATTGAGATCTCTGATAATTAGCAGTAAAAAAATAATAATAATTAACACAAGAAACTTCATTTGATTGAAAAAAAAAACAGTTTTAAAAATTCCAAAGAAGTATTTTTCAAAATAGTTGCTACATACTCAAACTGGAAGTGAAGCGAATGTCGGCTAAAGAGACAATATTTCTTTTACTTAAATTCATTAAGTAGTTGAGAAATCAAGAAACCTTGTGAAATAGCACATTCAAAAGGCAGGAGAAGAGATTAATCTCAGGGGAAGGAGTTAAAAGATACAAAAACCCAAGTCTTGTAAAGAAAATAATTACAACAAAATGATTCTAAAAACAGCTCCTTCTTGGAGAAACCTGACACCAAGCAGGTCAGTGAGAGAAAAAAGAATCTTGAGCATCAGCAGAGGCAAGCTGGAGATGAGGAGAGGCTCCCTGGCATGAAGCAGAGGTGGCAGGGTGTATCCTCATCATTATGCAAATAAACTTGAAAACTTGCATAAGGTAAATTATTTCCCAGAATTTTTCCATGATAAAGTATTTCCTCAGCAATAACACCCCCACCCCCAAATGATTTGAGAAGAAAAGGAAAATATAGCTGTCCTAATAGCTACAGAATATATTAAGAAAGTTAAAAAATAGCTGCAAGGTGTTCTCACAGTTGCATTCTGGTGCTATTTAAACAGGTCACAGGGAAAGGAAGTTTTGCAAAACATGTTTAGGCCTAGAACGTGCTTGGTGGCACATATCTCTAATCACAGCACAGAGGGGCCTAAGGCAGGAGTGCCTCAAGCTTGGGATAGATCGAAATACCTGTACTCACAACAAACAAACAAACAAACAAACAAACAAACAAACAGAAAACAAACAACAGAAAATTACACCTCTCTTAAAAAATTATATACTTTTTGTTCACTTTCTGTACTTGTGTGGGTATATGTTTGGGCATGCACTTGGCACCATGTATGTGTAGAGATCAGAGCACAAATTAAATTAGTGACTTCTATTCCTCCACTATGGGTCTTGAGAATAAAACAAAAGTCTTCAAGCTTTATGGCAAGTGCCCTTACCCATGGAGTTACCTTAGGCCCACAATAAACAAACAAATTTAATGAAGAACAAATAACATGATAAACAAAACACTAAATAATAAACTAGATTGTATTGTCCCAAATGGTAGTTGTTATAAGTGGAAGAGATGGTTGGTTTGGAGAAAGAGCTGAAACACCCTTCAAAGAACTTGATTATCTCTTGGCAATTGTGTTATGGCCACAGGCAGCCATGATGGGGCCTGAAGGAGGAAAAATGAGCATTCAGGACTAAAGATGAACTCATCAGGAGAGATGCCCATCACTGGCATTTTATAGCTGAATCCTCCAAGAAGTTCTTTTCTTCAGAGAAACAAAGGGAATTTGAATTCCTCTAAACTTCCAAAGAATGGTAGAAAGTTCCACATCACAGCACACATAGCCTGCCTAACAGTCAGGAAAGCATTGCAAAATACTAGCTATAATGCAAGGATACACTGGATCTGGATTGTTGAAGGGAGAAATAAGACAACACACGAGAGAGAGAGAGAGAGAGAGAGAGAGAGAGAGAGAGAGAGAGAGAGAGAGAGAGAGAGCGAGCTTAATCCTGGCACATCTTGCAGCCAGAAGAAATTGTAGGTGGAATGTTTTGTGGTTGGGTTGGTGTGCCAATTCTCCACTGAAAGTCTGGCCTGGTTACAGGAGATGTAACTCCATTTAGGATCTGTATCTGTATTGCTAGGAATCTTAGACAGAGGAACCCTTAAAACCCACATGTAGCTAGCAGCCACCATGCTGGATTAAAGAGAAATGGAACATTTCATACACCATAGGTGATTCTCAGAGGAAAATTCCAATTAAATTCTCCTTTCTGAAGGTATAGGACAGAGACTGACAAAATACTAGGGCAGCTGTCTTAGGTTTCTATTGCTATGATGAATACCATGACCAAAACAAGTTGGGACTGAAAGGGTTTATTTGGCTTAGAATTCTATATCAGTGTTCATCTTCAAAGGAAGCTAGAACAGGAATTCAAACAGGGAAGTAACTTGGAGGCAGGAGCTGATGCAGAGGCCATGGAGGCGTGCTGCTTGCTGGCTTGCTCCCTATGACTTGCTCAGCCTGTTTTTGTTGTTGTTGTTGTTTTTGGGTTTTTTGGTTTATATATATATATATATATATATATATATATATATATATAACCCAGGACCACCAGATATTGACTACCACCCAAAATAGGCTGGGTTCTTCTCATCAGTCACTAATTTTAAAAATGCTTTTCAGGCTTGCCTACAACCTATTCATATGGAGGCATTTTCTTAATTAAGGTTCCCTCCTCTCAGAGGCTTTAGCTTGTGTCAAGTTGAAAAAAAAACTGTCCAGCATAGTAGCCTAATCAATAAAACTTGGACATCTGCACACTTGTAAGGCTAAGACACAGGGAGACAGGGAGATGTGTGTTGTGTCATCCATACAGGACTTCACGAGAACACCGACCATCCATGTCACCACACTGTAAAGCACATTACACTTCCCTCCTCTGGCCGCTGTGTGAAACACGTTTGAAGAGCAGAATCTGAAGCTCATAAAGACGGGAACTTTCCTAAAGTCATCGCACCCCAAAGGAAGGAAACTGGAAGTGAAATGAAGCCCTTCTAAAGGCATGCGCACTGTGCTCTCTCCGAAGTGTCACCCAGGTCTCTCTCAGCTGGAATCTGTTGGGATCCTGCGAGGCCTGTGTAATGGGAAGCTAATTTGTAATCTGATGGAGCCTACAGATTCTGGTTGCCTTCACGCATTCAGCATGCAGCCATCTAGTAATTAATATCGGCTCTCATTTCTGCCAGACTCGATAAACATTACAACATTCAGCATATAGCATGCACACAGAAGAGGGATAAGTGTGGGGAGAATAATGATGATGGTGATAATGAAAATGATTAATAATAATGATGATGATGATGATGTAGATTAGAGAACAGGAATTTGATACAGTTTTGGATGAAGATAAATCTATACAGTGTTGTCCCATGTCAGTGGTAAATAATTCAGTGTGTCATGTGGGAACCCTGAGAAGCTTTGGGCTCCTCACACAGGACAAAGGAGCGAGGGTCTGGTGTTCCTAGCCACTTTATTGCTAGACACAAGCGGATGTAAATGCAATTATCACTCTAAGTGATGCCCTTTGTATTTATTAGGCACAAATCAGTGTTCAATGGGCTGGGGAGATGACCCAGCAAAATCAAGTGCTCATCAGAGCAGGATGAGGAACTGTGTTCAATTCCTAACACCCTCGCAAACTGCAATGCATAAGGCTGTCACTCCAGCTCCACGGTGTAGGGTACAGAGACAGGTAGTCCCCTAAGGCCCGTTTAATGATAATGCTATAAAGAATAAAAGGGCAGAACCCCCGATGTCCTCCTCTGGCCTCTTCTTTCACACAGGTATGCATGCTTGTATATGCCACCAGTACAGCACATACCCAATAGGTAAATAAACAAATAACAGGGAATGAATGTGGGAAGAGCATGTGCCTAACCACAGATATAGCTAGACCCCAAACTCTAAAAGGAATATTTCCCTAGGTAATCTGCAGCTGTTAATTCCATTGGGCAAAGCAGGCGTCCAGTGAAAGGAATTGAGGGGTCAGGTGCTAGGCAGTGCAGAAGCACAGAGCACCCAATACACACAAGGCCTCTGCTCCCACTCACAGTGATAGAAGTGACCTGGCTGCTAAGTGTAGTGTGAGGCTAGGGTGTTCTTCTGCATCCGTATTAGTAGAAGGCCCATGAGTACAACAAACTGTTTTCTCATGGGTGTGTGTGTGTGTGTGTGTGTGTGTGTGTGTGTGTGCGTGCGTGCACGTGCTGGACATATACCCAGGGCCTTGTTCATTCTAGGCAAGCACTCTGCCATGTGTCTCCATTCATTTTTAAAAGCATGAATTAGAATATCAAGTTGAAAGAGGGGTGGAGATTCATTAATGCATTATTTTTTAAGAGTAGTACCTCAGGCATAGTTCAGGAAAATGCTGAGTGAACAACAATGAGTCCTAGGCTGAGGAAGACAGAGTCATAGACTGAGAATCCAAGGAGCAGGAGAGCAAAGTTCCATGGTACAGGTTACAATGAGAGGGCTATGTTTGTGGCACATTCAATTTTCATGCCGGAAAGGACAACCCACCTACTTAAAACATTATAAAACCATTTTGTGACATTTTAAAATTTAATTGTATCATACCATTTTGTTTTTGTTTTTGTTTTTATCACAGAGACTCACTATGTATCTCTGGCTGTTCTGAATCTCACTACATAGACCAGGCTGGCCTCAAACTCATAGAAATCTGCCTGCCCCCGTCTCCTGAGTGCTAGGATTAAAGGCAGTCCTACCATGTCCATGTAGTTGGGTTGTACTTGGGGGTGTGGTTATAGGTGACAATGCCATGTCCTGAAGTCAAAACAGCTTAACTCTCAACAGAGAAGCTTCAACTTACAATAGATAATAATTTTTATAGAAATCCATAACTGGACAATGTGAAATGAGAGAATTTTGAATTTTGACAAATTGTATTTTATTACTATTTGTGTATACAGGAAATTATGCATGTCATGACACTAGAGTCAGGGTACCGCTTCAGAAGACAATTTGAAGGAGTCCATGCTCTTTCCACTGTGTGTCTCAGGGATGGAAGTAAGTGCTTAGCCATCTCTCTGACCCCTCATTTGATTTGCTGAAATAGGTTGCTACACAGCTCATACTGGACTTGAACTCCTGAACTTCCACAAGGGCTGGTGTGACATGGAAGTACTCAGAGTCACAGAACAAATAACTGGACTCAGAGATGCTGCAATAAAAATCCACAGAAGTGGCCGGGCGTGGTGGCACATACCTTTACTCCCAGCACTTGGGAGGCAGAGGCAGGCAAATTTCTGAGTTCGAGGCCAGCCTGGTCTACAGAGTGAGTTCCAGGACAGCCAGGACTATTCAGAGAAACACTGTCCAAAAAAACAAAACAAACAAACATACAAAAAAACCAACAACAACAACAAAAGAACAAAAACAAACAAAAAATCCACAGAAGAGCTTCCTCCAAGTACACAAGCCAATAGAACAAAGAGGGGACAAAAAGAGGGGAATTAGAAAACTCTGAAGTGACAGAGAAGAGTTGAGATAATAACACACATATCTATTCTTTCTATCTGAAGGATATAGTGTCATGGTTTGAGTTTATATATAACCACACAGGTGACAACTCTGTTGAGTAATGCAGCAATATTTTTGAATAAGTCTCCCTGATCCAAGCACATAGAAATTTGCCTCATAGGAAAAGAGTCATTAACTATTTCCTTAAGCATTTAGTGAACTGAATGTGTGTGTGTGTGTGTGTGTGTGTGTGTGTGTGTATGTGTGAGAGAGAGAGAGAGAGAGAGAGAGAGAGAGAGAGAGAGAGAGAGAGAGAGAGAGAGACCCTAAGTTCAAGAACAAACAGTTTCAAGGTCAAAATATTTGGTTTAAGTACCCAAGAACATTTGTGCTTTGCTATTGGTGAGATAGTGTCAATTCTTTTTGTATCTGTATTATAGAGTTGATAATGGCATCAGATAAATGCAGGCATGAAAAATGAAAAGAGAATTTTAACCACATACCACTGAGCAGGTGCTGGGCAGTTGCTACTTACAGGACACCCACAGAACTAGCACAGAAATGTGACGCTTCTTCACTTGTATCCTGAGAAGATTTAGAAAATAATTTGAAGGCTGAAAGGACTAATCTACCGGATGAGGTTAAAGTGGGGCACATAGTTTATCATTGTGTTAGATAATAGCTAATGGAGGGTTAGGACTGTCAGGATCTATTTCAAGGGGATAAACAGCTGAGACAGCCAAGAATTACATCAGTTGATATAAAAAGACGTAAGTAAGACTACTGAAGGTAAACTGGAAAAAAAAACTTATCTAGATAGCAGAAAATGACCAAAGTTCCATTTGGGGGGCTTTCTAGATCACTTAAAAGCAAGCTGAGTTTGCCTTTGTAGATCTATTTCATCAATGGGGCAGTCTCCCAAGACTGCCACTGCAGATAACACTTTGCACTTTTCTGTATGGGCTTATCCTGATTCGGTGGCTTAGCTCTATAATTCAAGGCATATGGGGAGAAAAATGATCACACAATACATTGTTCTTCCCCAAATGTCAAACTCTTATTTTTGCTTCCTCCCCTCCGTGCACATCTTTCAGTGTCCCTGGGGAGAGCTCCTGCAAGTGTGTGAGTGGAACTAATTGAAAAGATCACATTTAATAGAATTTAAACTTACTAAAGGGGGAGATCATTTCAGTTACAGTAGTGTCAGGGGAGATGAGTCAAGACCATGACATATCTTGAAAACCGAATTACTGGAAATGCTCTGTAAGCTCTGCAAAGGCAGGTATCTGATCCCATCTAACCAGAAAGACGATAGAAGCCAGTCAATATTGTTTTCAGTAGTGATTTTCTTTTACTCAGTTTTTTTCAGGCAAATAACTTTGATTTCAAAGTGAGAAAAAGAAGAAAACTTCTTCCTCTCTAAAGATTTATCTCCAAGGTCTAATAGCTTAAATTGGTAAAGTGCCTCACTCATGAACATGGGTGCATAGAATCCATGTAATATTTATAGTGGGGACTGTCTATAATCCCACTCTTGGGGAGGTAAAGACAGGTAGAACTATGGGGCTCTCTGGCCAGCAGCAGCATCCAAACAGCAAGTTCCAAGACTATGAGCAACACTCCTGACAAAACAGGTAGAGAATATCTGAGAAATGTGCGCAAGGTTGACCTCTGCCCTCCACATACATACCCATACATTCACATCCACACACAGCATGAACATGTAGGCACAGGCACAAAATGACGGACCATCATGACCATCTTACTTCAGATTTGTCAAGTGGCATTTACTTGAATGAGATACATCATATCTAACCTTCTGCTGAATGAATGAATGGATGAATAAATAAATAAATAAATATAAATAAATATAATAAATAAATAAATAAATAGTAGATTAGAATTACCACAAACAAGCTTTTATCTTCAGTGGGCTTTGAGCATGTTCTAACCAGACTTCAGGCAAGTAATTCTCTTCTCATGTTTCCCAGAGGTACCTATTTAAGATTTCTTAGACAGGGTGGACTGGGCAGGTAGCTGATAACAAGGGGGGTGGGTCTTGTGTTAAATCTTAGAGTAGCCTGTGTCTTCTTGACTTTTTCCATTGTCCTGGTTTCTAACTCAAAGCCCTCCCCAGACCCTACCACACAGACACACTCACGTGGTGTGTCATTCCATCCTGACATATGAGCCATTTTGTGACCCAAGGAATTCTTTCAAAATTTTGGGTTCTGTCTTTCATTACTACTCCGCCAAGTTGGGCATTTTCTTGTCAGTCACAGCTTACCTTAGACTCTTGGCTCCTTATTTGCCAGTGGTAACAAGATGACCTTCAACCTTCTGGCTCGTGATTCTTGCTGAGAATTTCCTGATGCATCAACATCAGCATTTAGAGCTGCAGACTGCTTTGTTTTGAGAGGTTGCCCTATGAATAATGGCATTTTTAATGGCCAACCTTGACTCCTGTATAAGATGCTAACAGCAAGCTACACACCACCCATGTCATGATAAAAATTTACTAAGATTCCCTTGTACAAGGAGGAAAAACCCAGTGGTTCCCAAACTAGGAACCATCATATTAATTCATGGTCAAGAAGATCATTTCTTTTTATTAAATAAAGAACCAGGTGTCACATAATGGCCAAGACTGCCCTTAAGCATATAGAACCCATAAGTAACAGAATCATAGCATCTCCTTTACAGTTTCTGCAACCTAATAGTCTGGTTCCCTTCTTGTTCTTGTGGAAATATAGCTTCTATGCTCCAACACATGGTCTGATTCAGGCTTTCCTGACAGTGTACGGCCCGAGCAGCACCCTGAGCTGGCCATGCACATTCAGTTCTGTCCTGTATTTATTACAACTAGGCTTAATACATGTTCAGTCTCTGCGAAATTGGCTGGTTGAGATCTTTTGTGAAATTTCCCCATAACATTGTTGCCTGTAGAAAGAGCTCATGCTGTCTTCTCTATTTTAGCACCCGTGAGAAACAGTGACCAACAATTCTCTCAAAGACTCAGTCAGTCTGAGGGTCACCAACGCACTGCAATCTCATTGGAGCCTCTGTAGGAATGTTTAAGATAATATAGGCATTTGATGATCTGTGTCTTATACTCATATAACTTTTTGGTACTTTAATTCAAGGCAATGTGCTGTGGAGAAATATGAAATCATTTTTAATCATGATTTTATTTATTTTCTATTAACAGCCACATGAGGCATGTAGATCCTACAAAAGAGATAAAAAACAATCTCTGGGCTTTGAATATCTGCTGATACTTTTAGCTTTAAAAGTAATTATTTATACACTATGCAAGACCTTGTCATACAGATGCAGTTGTGTTTGCATTGTGAGCAAGGAAACTCACATCTTAATCATAGTCTTTGCCAGTGTGATGCCAAGCTCTGGAATATCCAGGCAGAAGAGACACTCACCCTGTGAGATACTCAGCCTGGTGTCTATGTACCCCATCACATATACACACTTCATCTTCCTGCCCCACACTTTGCATTCCTCTGCTGCCCTGGTGACTGTTCATGAGCTGGGCTGCTGTGCTTAATGAGTATAAAATGGTCTCCACATGAGTACAGAATAACTAATTTTAGTAGTCACTCTCTTTCTCAGAGCTTACTTCAGGGCATAGCTATTGGGAACTGGACTTTGGCCCATGTTTCCAGAGGTACAAGCTTGACAGGGACATGCAGAAGCCAAGGGATACAGCCTTTTGTGTCCCACCATGAGGTGACAGGTTCAATCCGAAAATTGTAGCCACCTATGTCTTTTAATTCCTCAAACTTGGATATAGTTAACCACTAACAGGGACTACGTGGCCCATAGGGAAGTAGATGAAACCCAGATACATACAAAGAGTTCATCACAGCCTTATTTATAATAGCCAGGAGCTAGAAAGAACCCAGATGTTCATCAACAAAGGAATGGATACAGAAAATGTGGTACATTTACACAATAGAGTACTATTCTGCTATTAAAAATGAATTCATAAGATTCTTAGGCAAATGGATGGAACTAGAAAATATCATCCTGAGTGAGGTAACCCAATCACAAAAGAACACATGTAGTATGCACTTACTGATAAGTGGATATTAGCCCAGAAGTCAGAATACCCAAGGTACAATTCACAAACCACATGAAACTCAAGAATAAGGAAGTCCAAAGTGTGGATACTTCGGATCTTCTTAGAATGGGCAACAAAATATCCATAGAAGGAGTTACAAGACAAAGTATGGAACAGAGACTGAAGGAATGACCATCCAGAGACTGCCCCACTTGGGGGTCCATCCCATATATAATTACCAAACCCAGACACTTTTGTGGATGCTAACAAGTACTTTCTGACAGAAGCCTGTTATAGTTGTCTCCTGAGAGGCTCCACCAGTTCCTGACAAATACAGAGGTGGATGTTTGCAGCCTACCATTGTTGTACTGAGCACAGGGTCTCCAGTGAAGAAGATAGAGAAAGGACCCAAGGAGCTGAAGGGGTTTGCAGCCCCATAGGAGGAATAACAATATGGACTAACCAGTACCCCCAGAGCTCCCGGTGACTAAACCACCAACCAAAGAGTATACATGGTGGGACTCATAGCTCTAGCCACATATGTAGCAGAGGATGGCCTTGTCGGGTATCAATGGGAGGAGAGGCCTTTGATCCTGTGAAGTCTCTGTGCCTCAGTATAGGGGAAAGCCAGGGGCAGGAAGTGAGAGTGGGTGGGTTGGTGAGCAAAGGGAAGGAGAAGGGGGGGGGGATAGGGGGTTTTCAGAGGGGAAACCAGGAAAGGGGATAACATTTCAAATGTAAATAAAGAAAATATCTAAGGAAAGGGAAGGGAAGGGAAGGGAAGGGAAGGGAAGGGAAGGGAAGGGAAGGGAAGGGAAGAGAAGAGAAGAGAAGAAAGAGAAGAGAAGAGAAGAGAAGAGAAGAGAAGAGAAGAGAAGAGAAGAGAAGAGAAGAGAAGAGAAAAGAGAAAAGAGAAAAGAGAAAAGAGAAAAGAGAAAAGAGAAAAGAGAAAAGAGAAGAGAGAAAAGAGAAGAAAAGAGAAAAGAGAAAAGAGAAAAGAGAAAAGAGAAAAGAGAAAAGAGAAGAGAGAAAAGAGAAGAAAAGAGAAAAGAGAAAAGAGAAAAGAGAAAAGAGAAAAGAGAAAAGAGAAAAGAGAAAAGAGAAAAGAGAAGAGAGAAAAGAGAAAGAAAACTTCAGTGAGAAATGCAGCACTATACATCAATGTCTGTGCCCCAGCCAGCTTATCACTGAATGTGGTGCTCTCCACAACTCTTACTATGAAGGTTGTAGAGCAAATAGTATTTATTTCAAAGAGGGAAACATGGATGCTTCTATCCTTGAAGTCAAGGATAAGACCAAGTATAAGATGTCTCACCTCTATTCAAGGGACTCATAGTGAAGATTTTTTTATATGGAGTGATCTAGTAACTTTTAATTTTTAATTTTTAAACAATGTTTCAGTTTTTATTTGTTTTTCCTTTCATTGAAAATTGATCTTTTTTATATAATATGTTCAGAGTACAGTTTTCCCTCATCTACTCCATCTAGCTTTTCCCTACTCCTTCCCAGTCACACCCCACTCCTCTCTCTCTCTCAAATTAGAAAACAAACAGGATTCTAAGGGTTAAAATAACATAAGTATTAATAAGGTAAATAGAAACACAAACAAGGCAAAACAGGTCAAGATAAACAATGAAAAGAGTCCAAGTCATGGCACAAGGAACAGTAGAGACACAGAGAGCCAGTGTTCACATGCTAAGAATTGCACAACACACAAAATCAGAAGCCATAATATATACCCAAAGAATGTTTGAGTAAAAAGATGGAAGAAAAAATAAAAAAGATAGAAGAGGGAAGAGGAGGAGGCAACCTTACATGATATTGTGAGACAATGAAATACCAAAGATGCATTCTCCTTACTGCTTACAGTTTTGTGCTTCTTGCCTTCCATTACATCCCTGTCTTGGGAGCAAGGTTGTCCTTTCCCCTGTGGACCTATGCTTTTTACTTACTATCCCCAGCTACGGCCTTGGAGCATTTAGTTCAGTGGACAGGGTCAGGTAGATAATGGAGACTATTCTAGTCATGATGTCCGTGTTTCTGTGTGGGGGATCTGCAGGTGTCTGAGGAGGCAGACAACAGTGTTAGATGCTCTGGAGTTGCCATTACTGGTAGTCATGGGCTCCCTGACATGGCTGCTGGGAATGGAACCCTGGTCCTCTGGGAACACATTAAGTAACTGTTCTTAACCACAGGGTCATGTCTCCGGCACCAGAACTGGCTTCTTAGGAGCATTTTACACATCTCATCTCACAAATCAGTTCCATCCCAGTATACATGCTTGAATGTTAATAATGTAGAAGGTCTTTGGCAAGTGATGCTCAATGATAAAAGACATAGGACCTGTGTATGTTCTTTTAGACAGCATGTGGTTGTATCTAAAAGAAACTACCGTCACAGAGGAATCAGACTAAATATAAAGCATACACATGTCCACACACATGAATACACACACATACATGTACACACATGCAGAAGTCTCTAAAAGACATCTGTCTATTAGGCAAGGCACCATTTATTCTAACATAAAAATCTTTAAATCCTGATCACACTCATAGTGTGTAGTAAAAGAAATACGATTCATGCAACAGGAAGATGTGTCCGGATACTATCACATGGCTTATGTAAGGGAAAGGAGAGTCAGTTACCTTGTGTGATATGAAAGACAAGGGCTGAAGAGAGGGCTCAGCAAGTACAAAAAACTTTCACACAGATGTGGATTTGTGAATTTGTCTTCCTAGATCATATGTAAAACTGGACACATTAGCCTACTCTCTGTATCTCTAGTACTACTATGGCAAAGGGCAGAAGATTCCCGGGACGACTCCTGGTATAAGCTAAAGCAGCAGCAAGAGAGCCTCTGGTAATAACACCTGGTGCTCTCCTCTGACTTCCCACATGTGTACCTACATTGAGACACACACACACAAGCATAAGCTGATCACATGCACACATGTATACATTCACTACACACATGCATGCATACAGTCACAACACACATATACACACCCAAACATACCACAGAGAGAGGGCAGGGGAGGGAGAGAGAGGCTCAATCCTCTAGAGTAAAAAAAAAAAAAAAGATACAAGCTTCTATTGTGATCAAGTTTCTTAATTTCTGTCTTTCTTTCTATAGACATCAGTCTCTCCTTGACTATAGCCTCCAAAGAACTTCTACAAAGATTAATCACATCTGCACATTCCTGAGAAAACATGTGAACACTTCTAGTTTGAAACTTTTTATTCAATGCTAAACCTCAAGGTTCACCATTTCCCAGTTCACCAGCATTTCACAGAGCTTTCTACCTAAGTGCTGTTTGCACTTGGGTAAATTTGAAACAATGTAGATGGCCTAGTCAGCCATCAATGGGAGGAGAGGCCCTTGGTCTTGCTAAGATCATATGCCCCAGTACAGGGGAATTCCATGTCCAGGAAGCAGGAGTGGGTGGGTTGTGGAGCAAGGCAAGGGGAGGGTATAGGGGGCTTTGGGAATAGCATTTGAAATGTAAATGAAGAAAATATATAATAAAAATGTGAAACAATATTTCAATTCAGATCATCTCAATGGCATCCTCTCTCTCTCTCTCTCTCTCTCTCTCTCTCTCTCTCTCTCTCTCTCTCTCTCTCTCTCTCTCTCTCTCTCATGCACGTGTGTGGTCACCTACTCAACTGCCCATTAAGAACTTACCTGAGTCATGAGTCAGTTATCCTCCTGTCCCAGGAGAGTATGAATGGCACCTTCTATCACTTGTTCAATATACCCCAGAGTATTCAATGACACTTTGCAATTGCAATTTCTATTAGACAAAAATGAGCTATTTAGCATCAGAAAGAAAACAAAACTAAGTCAGACTGTTACGAGTTGTTTGACTCTTGGGTTTCCTTGTAATAAGTTTCATGTTTTAAAACTATATACATATGGCCTGTTTCTTGGAGCTCAGTCTTATTTTATTCATTTTTATTATTCTTATTTATTACCCAGGGAACAAATCCCTAGTTTGATTTTTCTCCTTTGGGAAGTCTAAATTCACCATCATTCCCTCCTATTCATTGTCCATTTGGATTCTAGAAATTTCTAGACTTCATTAACAGAGACAAGAGTTCTCCACCCTGCCTGTGTATTCCTGCTGCACGGCACTTCCAGTTTGTCTTCTGATTCTTTTACACCATCCCTTTCAGATTCCTACACAGTAGAGATACCTCTTAAAAGTTGAACCTTAGATTTGTTAAAACTCAAAATTGCAGATTTATGGAAAGTTCTGGAGTTGAGAGTGTCTGTCTGCAAGCATAGAACTATATATGCCTTTCACTCTACTAACTGAGACTCTTCAGACTGCGTTTCACTGTAAGCAAACATGGCTGATTTTGATGTTTTACTGCAATCATGTATTTAATTGAACGTAGATTCATTCTATTCTTCATTCTTTTTATCAATGTTATTAAAGGGTTTTGCTATAGATACACTAAGACTGGTAAATAGGAGTATATTTTGCATAAGGTTATAGCTAACATGTGTTAATATCTAGGTCTTTCAAATGGATACACACTCGATGGATAGGAGAACTGTCCAAGGTTATTTCAAGAAAAAGAGATATTTAAAACTTACCATAATTCCATTATAAACTCACTTGGCTTCACTCTTATTGTATACAATGAGCTTAGTGTTTTGTTCTCATTTTCTCATAGAAATAAGGAACTCACCGTACAGGACCCAACCTGAGCTGTGGAGTTAATGTACTTAACTGTCTCCAGGGTGAAGAGGCTTCAAGGGTTAGTAGCAACCCACTGTCAGCACTAACTGGGGGATTCTTCATGCCTGACTATTCACTGTTATCCAAAAGGAATCTAATTTATATCATTTGCCTCCCACTCTCTTGAAAGCAGTACAATAGGAAAAAGCTCTTTTCAAGGAGCTGTTGCAGATTGGCTATCAGCATGCTGAAGGAGTCCTTCAATCCGAGCATGCACAAGCTCTAAGAGACTTCCTTTCCCGTCTTGTGAAGCATGGATAATACACAGAATGCTGACTAGTAGTCTTGCCAATCTGGCACCTCCAGATGGTGGGGCGATGCAGATTTATAAATTGGATTGCTACCTTTTCCGAATGTATCATATATTCCCGACTCATTTTTCTCCTTACTGTATGCCTCATTAGGTGGAAAGTTTCAAAGATGCTGGATAAATTGTGCATAAACTGGCAGCCAGGTGTCATGAATAACTTGACTCAGCCTCCCTAAGACTCTGATTTATGCTTGGGCATTGTCTCAGGTTATCAGATTCCACCTCAACATTCTATCATTTTGAATCACTGAGGCCTTTAATGTACATGTATGGCCCTCTAGTAAACGCTGAAAAGTATTGATTTGGAAATATTAAATGCATATTCTCATGCAATGTTATGCCATTAAGCCTTTGATATTTTTACTCGAAAGTTGGAAGTAACTAGAAACCCAAGTGACTAAATTCACTTTCATTCAAGGGACCTTGTGGGCACTGAATTTAACACAAATTTATGACTTTATATATGGCAGGCACAATTCATAGACAAATTACTATTTTCTCCTAATTTGGAATAGTTCTGGGTGGTAAATTAAAGTCACAGAGTCACATCACATGCCATGGGTTCTCACTCAATAGATAAGCATGGAGAGAGCTCTGTAAGTGTGAGGTTCCATCTTGAGGGGAGGAGGAACTGACCATTCAAGCCAAACTGTGGGATAGACTTTTATCTCCATATAGTAGTCTGAAGTTTAATTCAGTTTTCCAAGAGCTTGCTTTGAATAACTGACAAGGCTATTAGACCATGATGCCATTAGGAATTCTATTGGCACACATAAGAAGAGACATGAAGGAGAATCTGGGAGAAACCAGCAGAAGCTGGCAGAGCATCTTGTGGTAAGAGCAAGAGGGGAAAACAATGGCAAATGAGGGAGTGATTGTCAATATTAATGGCAGCTTGGCCGGATGGACCACTGGGCATGTCTAGGAGAGAAGCTCTAGACTGGGTTTGTTCAGTAAGAAGATCCATCTTCCCTTAAGTGAGCTTGGCATCATTTTGTGGGCTGGGGTCCCAGAGCTGAATGTAAAGGAGAAATTATTATGGTTATGTCCAGTGTCATAGCTTAGTCAACTCAGTACAGCCTAGAGTTATCATAAAGCAAAGTCTTGATTGAGGAATACTCTAGAAAGTATCTTTACTATTAACCGATATAAAAGGGCCTGACCCACTGTGAGCAGAATCATTCCTTAGTCAGGTGGTCCTAAGCTACATAAGAAATCTAGTTAAGCATAAACTCATGAACTAGTCAGCAAACAGCCTTCCTCCATGGTTTCTGCTTTATGTCTGTCCTCTCAGGAATGGATCCTTTTAAACTTTTTTTCTGGTTCTTTGTGGATTTTGTGTCATGCACACCAATCCTACTAATTTCTCCCTCCCCTCTTACCCACCTTCCACCCTTCCAACCTCCCCCACAACAGAGAAAATGATCTTTTTGTGGAAATGGTAGTGTGTCACAGTGTGCCCCACTTTGCACCCTTTTGTCCATACTTCTTTGTTTGCAAATGTTTATTGCAATGACTTGTTTGTCTGCCTTCTGCTACAATATCAATACTGGAACTTTTCTGAGACTCCTGTCAGACATCCTGTTTATTTCCCTGTGTCATGGAGATCCTGTTAGTTTTGGATCTGTAGGATCAGCCCCTTAATGCACTCCAGCAGGCCAATACAAAGCTCTGGATCTGGGCTTGAGAGTATGTGAGCTGGTCTGCTCACTGAGCACTCTCTTGCTCTCATGCCCTAGTGGGCAGGCTCCCCATAACTCACATACAGAACAATCTTTACCCTGCTGTGCAGGCAAAGTGTAGTAGGGCCTGCCATCCATGTGTTGCAACTGGTAAGGGACATGGTCCATTCTCTAAATCTCATGACCCCAGGGCCAGCTCTCCCACCTGCCATAGATAATGAGGGATAAGTGAGAGGAAGAGGGTGCCTCTCCCTTGTGTATGCCACAACCCAGCAGACAAAAGGCAGGGCCATCTCTCCTGCATTTAAATTCCCAGGGCTTGCTAACCGGCAACACCTACATCTAGGGTCAGCTCTACTGTGCTAGCCTGGTGAGGTCCAGGTCCTGCTCTCCTGAATGCCAAAACAGGTAGGATCAGGGCCAGCTCTCTAGCTCTGATGACCTGAAGCCAGCTCTCATGCCTGCTGTAGCTGGCAAGAGGCAGGGTAGGGGCAATTTCTCCCTTGCTCATGTCACCTCACAATATCCAGGTAAGAAGTAGAATCATTTCCGCCCTACCCTCAGACAGAAACATGTCCTTGGGCAGACGTCCAGACCAGGGACATCCACTTGACCTTTGGTGGTAACAGACTGTTGCTGCTTCAGAGTCATGGACCCAGACATGGCGCCTGGTGGCAGCACTGGCCAGGACCCCCAGCATTGTCCCAGGTGGCATCACCAACTACTAAAATCAGGCTGTTCCTCACTATTTTCTATTCTCCAGTGCTGATTTTCTTTCTTTTCCATTTCTCCACTACTTACTTGCTCCTCTTACTGGTGCCCGGTGTCTCTGAATGTCTGGGGTCATCTCATGAGTGGTCTTAGAAACGCTATGCCCTGATCAAGCATTATGGCACTAGGCAGAGGTCATCTTAGGCATGGTCTGCTCCCACAAACCTGTGCAGTGCTAGACTTGGTGGTTATCTCAGACTAGCTCCCTGTCTGGGCCCCATTGCATGTCTTTGTTGGTTGCTTTGAGCTTGTTCCTTACTTGGTGCACCAGAATGGGCCCTTGAGAGGGTCATCTATCTCAGGGTTACTCCCGACAAGGCTGGTGGTTCCTGATAGAGTTCTAGTTTTTAGCTTGTTCCCTGTCTTGGATCTGCCTGGCTCTGGACTGGTTGTCATATTAGGCTTACTTTTTTTCAGGGAATGCTAGTCTACTAATCATTCATATGTTTTTAGGTCAGAACACTGAGCACAGGCATAGCCTTTCTCCTCTCTGTCTCCTACTGATGCACATGTGACACAGCAGACACACCTGCAACACCTTTAGGAGCAGGTCAGTGATGGATTTTATCCTATAAGTTTAAATAAGCCCTGAGTTGCTCTAGATTCCAGTGTTTTATCACAGTAATAGAATCCAAACTAGAACAAGCAGCATCCAGCTGTCTGTGTTTCCTGATACAGACACAATGTAACAAGCTGCCTGCTTTTCTGCTACCGTGGTGGGGCATAGTGACTGTATCCCCCTTTTCTGTGAGCCAAAGAAAACCCTTCCTCCCTTAAGTTGATTCTCTCCAGTATTTAGTCACAGCAGTTTTAAAAAGTGCCTAGTAAATGTGCACTTGATCATTCTACCAAACTTTAATTATATGAATTTAATTTAATATTTTATTACAATGTGTTTTTCAGATGTAGGGCTCTTGCAAGTTAAAAAAAAATCATTAGATCCTATGTACATTATGTACATTAGATCAGAATGTACATAGGAAAGGTAGATAGAAGGATCAATTCTACATATAAACATCATAATTTAAAAAGTAAAGCCTTAATTTGATAGTCTGAGATATGTTTCAAGTATAAAAATTAAGAGTCCAATTGAAAATAACAACCACAAAGAAAATAAATACCTTAGAAATTAGTGCTGCTGTTACAGAAAGGATTTAAAACATTTAACATTTCTTACATAATTTAATGTTTTCATTGACAATTAAATTGTTTATCTGGAAGGTAAATTTGACGTATTTTTATAATCCATATAGAAATAGCCAACGGCCCTTGCCAAGGTAATTTAATCCACTATGCAAAACAATTTTATCCCAAACTCAACTCTTTAATAAAAGCCAAAAGCCCCCAATCTCTTTTTCTCAGCAGTAAATCAGAACACATACCTGCTTCAGCATTTGGCTCTATGGCTTCTACAGGTTTGCAGATGTAGGGAAGAGAAAGTATATATGGCACACTGACACTAGGTTTTACCCCAGAAGAACATGTATAATCTCATTAAATCATATTCATC
Organism: Mus musculus; assembly: GCF_000001635.26. Taxonomy (NCBI): domain Eukaryota; kingdom Metazoa; phylum Chordata; class Mammalia; order Rodentia; family Muridae; genus Mus; species Mus musculus. The sequence continues at coordinate 112,521,569 of NC_000075.6, read as the reverse complement.
TGTATCTAGCCTTATGGATGGTATCTATAGAAAAGTGGTACTGATGGTGACCCTCCACTGTGTTCCAGCGCAAAGTGAAACAATTTATTAACTGTAGAGCTTGTTTCTGTTGAAGAAGGAGCAGGAAACCTGGAGCAGACATTTAGAGGGTTGGGGAAAATAGACCAGCGATACTCTATGTCTCTAATGAGAGTGCTAAATGGAGAAGAAAAGGAACAAATGAGGCAGAGATGATAAAAGCTATCCAAAGAGAAGTGTTCAGAAACAAAGAAATGCTGGAATAATTGAAATGGCCTGCTCAGCAAGCAGCTGAATTAACAAAATACTGTCCATTTATACACACACCGAAACTCCCCTGTCAAAGACGGACAGGAAACATAAACCTTCTAGAGACTAAGAAAAAGCTACTCAGAAAGAAACTGAATACAGATCATTATCTGCCATCTCAGCAACACTGGGTCCAGATAAGAAGGGGAAAATGTTTTCAATTTCTGAAGGAAGGAATCTATTTAAACCCAGCATTCCGTCCCCTGCCAAAGGTGAGACCAAAGGTTTACTTTTACAAGAGATTAGGGTGTTTGTTCATTGTAAGTTTTTGTACATTTTTCAAAATTTAAGAACATCTTCAAACTTGCTCATTAGGATATAGTTGCAGAAAAATTAAAGATGATTTAGAACAGGGAAAGAGTGTTATCTAGAGCAGTGGTTCTTATCCTGTGGTTACAACTCCTTTGTGTGTTGTATGTCAGATATCCTGCATGTCAGATATTTGCATTTCACTTAATAACAATAGCAAAATTATAGTTTTGAAGTAGCAATGGAATAATTCTATAGTTTACAAAGAATGGTAATAAAGAGTCACACATTAGGAAGGTTGAGAAACTGATCTAGAGTAATGGGAAATAGAGCTTAAATTTTTCTTTAAAATTCTACCCTTGACGCTGAAGAAATAGATAAGTGGTTAAGATTTCTTGATTCTCTTGGATCCACCCTTGTCTGGAGATTCACAACCACCTGTAACTCTAGATTTTTGGGAATTGGTTCCCTGTTATGACCTCTGTGGCCACCTATACAAACATGTGGCAGACACACAGATATAAGTATATGAACTCACATAAATAAAATAATTAAACATTTTTAGAAAAGAATCTATCCCTCTCTTCATAGTCAACATTTATTGCGATAGTGTCATTTTTAATCTAGTAAATTATGGAGCAAATATTATCTCAAAATAGTGCTAGTAGTCAAGAATTATTTCATATATAATTTACACAGATTTTGTCATTTTTTTCCTAAAAACACATGTAGCCTACTTACAATTTAATGTGGCCGGGAGATATTCATTAATAATACTTATTTTTAGCCCTATCAGGCTTTCTAATGAGGGAGCCTGTAAGATTAAATGCCACTAGTAGAATTAGCCGGTTCCCATGATTCTTCACTGTCTAGTCTTTGAGTCTGCAGCTGTAATCTACTCTTTCTTAGCTTGATTCCTAGAAAATGGAAACGACTGCAATATGTAGATAGATATAGATACATACAGATACCTATGATATAGATGTGGATGTAGACGTGGATGGAGATATAGAGATAGGTAGGTAGGTAGGTAGATAGATAGATAGATAGATAGATAGATAGATAGATAGATAGATATTAAAACAGGATGTACAATAACAAGATAATGTCCTAATAGGAGGGTTTTGAATGGCTGGGAAACTGGGACTTCAGAGCAGTGTGAGAGCTACATCATTTCTGGGCATCAGGTAACTCTGATGAGGTTGTGTGGCTGGATGCTAGAGAATGCATCAGACTCAAAAATGGAGCTCGGCTTCCTTCTGTAAGCTACCACTGAGAACTTACTGATAAAAAAAAAAAAGGAAAGCACAGGTACATACATCCCCATGAAGAGGTGGCGACTTTTTAAACTGTAAGCGGCCCACTTGCTGTGGTGGTTGCGTCCTTCTGTGATTTCAGGTTGGATTTCATCTGTGACAGTCACCCTCACCTATGTTGGCTCTGCCTTCAAGGCTCTCTTTACAGGGCTTCGTCATCTGCAGCTGTTGGTGTTTGGGTTCTTTTGTTTCCCATTGTTTATTCCTTCAGATTTGTCTGTAGAAATTTGTTTAAGATTGTATAAAATAGCTTTGCTAAATTCTTGTGAGTGGCTACAAAGAGATTTTCTTTGAAGACAGGGTCTCACTAGGTCATCCTCGACACCCTGGAAAGCATCATGTATACCAAGCTATCTAGGAGCTTCTGCCTCTGCCTCAGCCTTTGCCCACCCCCACCCCAGTCTCTAACCCCTAAGCTCAACCCTCCCCCACCTCTGCTTCAGCCTCCACCTCTGCCTGAATACCAGGATTAAACCTCTATATTGTCATACCTCATGCTAATAGAGATCTTTACTAAAGTATAAAATTTTCATGTATATGTATTGATTCAAACATTTGTTATTTCATTCAGAAAATCTATGTCTTATTTTCATGTCCTGTGGAATATGTTATTGATAACTACATCAATCTACTACTGCTAATTTCTCTTCATTTCAGAGCTACTTATTTAAGTTCATCTACAATCTCGTGGCCATGGATTTTTCTAAGTTACACATTTTGCATTTGCTTTTTTACAGAACACGTTTTTATCTTGTTTGACATTTTAGGTCTGAAATCATCTTGATTGGATGTTAATCATATTCTGGATCATTTATTAACACAAAAGCAGACAGTTTTCAAAATTAATTTTGGAAAATGAAAATTATTTCTTCAATTCTGAATTCTTAAAGAGAGCTTGTATTTTCTTTTTTCAATTTAACATATGAGGTTCATTTTTTAAAAATTGACCCAGTCTAGTTATGTAAGTGTGTATAAAATTCCAGTTCATTTTTATCAATTTTATGTCATTTTGTTGGAATCAACCTCGCCATTTAACATAGACATCTCAATGCCCTTTAACATTTAACATCTTAAAGTATCTTTGTACTGGTTTGGTTTGGGTTTTGTTTTTTTGCCACCTGGATTCTCCCCCAAATGCTTCATGATATGCTGACATTTCAATCAGCATCTCTTCCTGCTAATCCAAAAGGTTGGTTCCTTCTAGAATTTCTGGACACTAGTCTTCTGATGAGAAAGCTTTTAGCCATAAACTTTTTAATTAAGTGGACAAAGTCCACCCTAAGAGAGCCGGGGTGGGGGGGGGGGTAGCATCATTGTAGCAATGCCTTCCTTCTTTCTCATGCTAGTTTTAAGTCTGCAGAGCCTCACTTTCACATCTTGTCATTTTCTTTTCTGTAGATTACTTTTCTTAGCTCATACAATATATTTAAACTTGTTTTATCCATTCATTCATTCATTCATTCACTCATTCACTCATTCACTCATTCACTCATTCACTCATTCACTCATTCATTCATTCATGAGCCAGGATCATTTCATGTTAATCTCAAAGTGTATAATCCTTATTCTGTCTTCCATGTGCTGTGATTACAGATGTGTGGGTCTAATTAAAAGTCGGTGTGCTTTGATATTTTTTCCACTCAATGTACATGCAGGTTAATAGAACAGTAACTCAATAAACACTTTGTTTTTCCTTTTCCCATAATAAAGGTTATTTATTTATTTATTTATCTATTTATTTTTGGTTATTGTTGAATTGACCCTGTCTAAGCAATATAAAAAAACATAACCATATATGGACATCCACATTGTGCAAGCATAGGTGAATGATGTCATCATTGACCTGGTCGATGTCGTTCTGAGATGTTTGGAAACAAATTATCTAGAGATTCTGTAGATGGAACATAACCAAGTGCAAGATGCTGATGTGCCTTTGACATGGGTGTGTGGTACATGTATGTACTCCTGTTTATGTGGAGGTGCAAACATGCACATTAGTATATATGAATGTGTTGCATGCATGTAGAGGCCAGAGATGCATGTCTAGTGTCTTTACTTCTCCATGTTAGTTTTTCAGAGGTGATCTCTCATTTGGATCTGGAGCTCACTGATTGGCTGATGTGGCTGGCAAGTAAACACAGCAATTGGTCTGTTTTTCTCTCCTTGGTGCTGCAATTACAGGCCACACTCATAGATTTTTATGTGGATACTGGAGACCAAACTCAAGTCCTTCTGCTGGAGTAGCCATCTCCAGCCTCAAAACTTGTGTGTTTCAACTTTGCATGCTGGTATGTGATTCTGAACCCTTGGTGAATCATCATTTCTGAGAAATGACCATGATTCCTTTGATCTGTGATACTCTTCTTGGTGTACACATATATACTTAAAACAAGGCAGTCATGCCTTTTTCTTTGCAACATAGCATGCCTCAAATTATCATTATGATAATCTGACCTCATCAGAAGTTACTTGATGTTTTAAAAGAATATACATTCAGGTGCTGGAGATATGGCTCATGGTAAATAGTGCTCCATTGCTCTTGCAGAGGACCTAAGTTCAGTTGCCCATCACCCACATGGCAAGTCACAACCACCTATAACCCCAGTTCCAGGAATTTGATTCTCTGTTCTGGCCTCTTGTGAGCACCAGGCACATCCAAGATTTACATATGTGTATGGAGAATGGACACATACATTAAAATAATAATAAATATTTAAAACTGCTTAGAAAGTATAAATTTTATGTTAAGGTTATTTTGTATCTAATGTCAATAAACACGTCTACTGAAAAGGCAATTGAGCTAAGAAATTTGCAGAATTAGAAAGGTTAACATTTTGAGAAATTTTTATTGTATTCACAGCAACTCTTGAGTTACAAGTGTAATATGGGCACATTGTCAGGGTGCAGTTTGAACCAAGAAGCCCCTAATGTAACTGAGGGCAGGTCAGTGCCTGTGGCTCTCAGAGCAGAAATGTGATGTCCTGGCTGCATGGGCTTACACATGACAGAAGTGGATAAAGTTGTGAGAGTCAGTGAGGCAGATGTGAGAGGTTATGATGCAGATGCCAGTGGCCTTGCCAGTCAGGATAAGATCAAAGCCTTGAGTAGCCTCAGTCTCCTGATTCTCTCTCAGTACCCTTGTTACTGAGAACCGGTGGCCCAGCTCTCCATGGGATTGTGCAAATATTCCATAGCAAGTGTTCACAAGGGACTATCACAAACTCCATACCAGAGATAAAGAAACTTGGAGAGTCGCTAATGCCACATACTCTGTGCAATTAAAATAATGATGATGATGCCAGATTAACATATGAAAATTAGTTTCTCAGAAAGATGATTTTGTTCCCGTTCTGTAATAAACACCTAAGCTACTACTGCATATTAGCTAGAGAGGTGTTCTGCAGCAAGAAGCGAAGCAAATATCAGTCTTCAACTGTGCAAACCCCTGACATGGAACTTATAGGACTAGTTTTGGCTAATGAATGTATGTCATGCTCCCTAATCCCTTAGACAGTTGGCAGAGAGTAGTTGGTGTCATCTGGACACTACTGAACGTCAATGTATTGGTTCCTGATAAAGAAATGATTCTGCCTCAAGAAAATGTACAAAAGAGCTAAATATACCTACACCAGCACAAGGTGAGACACTATGCAGGCTGTAAAACAAATTGCACACTTTGGGATCTTGGGTTTGCTTTAAGTTTGGATTTTTTAAAAGTATTTTATTTATTTACATTCTAGTGGTGCCTCCCCTCCGGTCCCTCCTCCCACAGTTCCTTACCCCACTCCTCCTCCCACTTGCCTTCGAAAAGGTGTTCTCCAACCCCACCAGACCCCTCTCTCCAGGGGCCTCACACCTCTAGAGTGTATCTTCTCACACTGAGGCCAGTCCAGACATACCTCTGCTATCTATCTATCTATCTATCTATCTATCTATCTATCTATCTATCTATCTATCTATCTATCTATATGGCGGAAGGTACGGTGCTAAGACTAATCCGTGAATGTTCCTGGTTGGTGGCTTGGTCTCTGGGAGCTCGCTGGGGTCTGGGTTAGCTGAGACTGCTGGTTGTTTTTTGGGATCTCCTTTCCCTTGAACTTCAATACTTTCCCTAATTCATCCTTAGGGGCCCTGAACTTCAGTCCAATGATTGGGTGTAAGCATCTGCCTCTTTCTCTGTCAGCTGCTGGTAGAACCTCTCAGAGGACAGATGTGCTAGGCTCCTGTCTTTAAACACATCATAGCATTAGTAATAGTGATGGGCCTTGGTGCCCCCTTCTGTGAGATGGAGCCCAAGTTGGACTGGTCAATGGACTACGTTTCCTTCAGTCTCTTCTCCAGTTTTGTCCCTGTATTTGTTTTAGATAGGAACAATTCTGTGTCAGAAATTTTGACTGTGGGTTGGTAACCCAGTTGCTCCACTTGAGGTCCTGCCTATCTATTGGAGATGGATTCTTCAGTTTACCCAAGGTCGGGCATTTCAGCTAAGATTATCCCCATTGAGTCCTTAGAGTCTCTCACCTCCCAGGTCTCTGGTACTTTCTAGTGGGTACTCTACCTCCCACCCACCAAGGCTCTTTATTTCCATTCATTCACCTGACCCTCTGGGCTTCTCACCTGTTCTCCCCATACCTGACCTATTCTTGTTTTCCCCTCTCCCACCCAGGTTCCTCCCTCCCAATTCCTCCCATGATTATTTTCTTTCCCAATCTAAGTGAGATTGAAACATCCTTACTTGGGCCTTTCTGACTGTTAAACTTCTTAAGGTCTGTAGGTTGTATCCTGTATTCTATGCATTCTGTAATATTTTTGCTAATATCCACTTATCAGTGAGTACATACCATGCACGTCCTTTTGTGTCTGAGTTATCTCACTCAGGATGATATTTCCTAGTCCTATCCTTTGCCTGCAAAATTGATTATGTCCTCATTTTAGATAGTTGAATAGCATTCCATTGTTTAAATGAACCACATATTTTGTATCCATTCTTTGGTTGAGTGACATCTTGGTTATTTCCAGCTTCTGGTTATCACAAACAAGGCTGCTATGAACATAGTAGAGCATGTGTCCTTGTGGTATGGTTGGGAGGAGGGGTTTTTTTTGGGGGGGCGGTTATATGCCCATGAGTGGTACAGCTAAGTCTTCAGGCAGACAGAACTATTTCCAATTTTCTGAGGAACTGCCAGATTGATTTCCAGAGTGGCTGACCCAGTTTGCAATTCCACCAGCCATAAATGAGTGTTCCTCTTTCTTCACATCCTCTCCAGCATATGCTGTCACTTGAGTTTTTGATCTTAGCCATTCTGACTGGTGTGAGGTGGAATCTCACAGTCCTTTTGATTTGCATTTCCCTGATGACGGACTTTGAGCATTTCTTTAACTGCTTCTCGGCCATTCAAGATTTTCCTGTTTTGAGTTCTCTGTTTAGCTCTGTACCCCAGTTTTAATTGGGTTATTTGTGTCTTGTGTCTGTTTGTTTGGTTTTTGGAGGTTAACTTCTTGAGTTCTTCATATATTTTGGATATTAGCTCTCTATTAGATGTAGGGTTAGTGAAGTTTTTTTTTTCCCCAATCTGTAGGTTGCAGATTAGTCCTATTGACTGTGTCATTGTCTTACAGAAGCTTTTCAGTTTCATGAGGTCCCAAGATCAATTGTTGATCTTAGAGCCTGAGCCATTGGTGTTGTGTTCAGGAAATTTCCCCTCTGCCAGTAAGTTAAAAGCTCTTTTCTATTTTCTCTTCTATTAGACTTAGAGTATCTGGTTTTATGTTGAGGTCCTTGATGCACTTGGACTTGAGCTTTGGGCAAGGTGATAAATATGAATCTATTTTCATTCTGATACATACAGCCAGCCAGTCAGACCAGCACCTTTTTTGAAGATACTTTCTTTTTTTCCCCCTGTATATTTTTAGCTTCTTTGTCAAAGATCAGGTGTCCATGTGTGTGTGTTTGGGTGGGGGGGGGGTGTTATTTATAGGTATCCTGAGCTGGCATTTGTGTTTTCTTAGGGTCCAGATTACATCTGTCTAGGATGTTCTGGTTTTTAAAATCTGTTTGGTCTTTAGGTTGTATCCTTAATTTCCTGGGTATTTGGGGTTAGGAGATTTTAACACTTTAAATTTTCTTTGACCAATGTGTCAATATTTTCTGTCATATTCTTCTATGCCTGAGATTCTTTCTTCTATTTCCTGTATTATGTTGGTGATGCTTGCATCTGTAACTCCTGATCGCTTTGCTAAGTTGTCCATCTGCAGGGTTATCTCCATTTGTATTTTCTTATTGTTTCTATTTTTTGTTTTTGGACCACTTTGTTCAGTTCATTCACCTGCTTGATTGTATTTTCATGTATTTCTTTAAGGGATTTATTTGTTTCTTCTTTAGGGGTTTCTACCTGTTTGCCTGTGTTTTCTTATATTTCTTTAAGGAAGTTATTTGTTGCCTTCTTAAAGGCTTCTATCATCTTCATGACATGGGATTTAGGTTCTCATCTTGCTTTTGAGGTATGGTAGGTAATTCAGGGCTTCCTGTGATGGGAGAAATGTGTTCTGATAGTGCAGAATTGCACTGGGTTCTGTCCCTTATGATCTTGTGTTTGCCTGTGTCTATCTGGTTATTTCTGGTGTTAACCAGCCTGGGTATCTCTGATTAGAGATGACTTTCTGTAGGTAGACCTTGATTAGAGCAGCTATCCTTGGAGGCAGACAGTGCTGTCTCTGGTGAGGATGGGTCTCTTGTGTTCCTGGTTACTGCAGACTTCCCGGGAGGTAGACAGGCTGTAGGGTATGGGAGGGTGTCAGCCCAATGATCTGGCCCAGGTGGAGAAGCAGACCAGGAGGAAGGTGGAGCTTGGCAGGGTGGGTAGATCTCATGTCAGCTGGACTCTGCGGGTATCCCAGCAAGCATGAGTACTTGGTCAAGATCCTCACCTGTGTCTTTGGTTTCTCACACCTCCCTGGAGGCACACAGGCGGCATGGTGTGTGAAGGTATCAGGCGCACTGATCTGGCCTGGGTGGGGAAGCAGACCAGAAGGCTGAATTTGGTATTTAATAGGGTAGTGATGTCTGAATGTGACTGTCTCCCAAGAGCTCATGCTTGTCTCCAATATATTGTCTCCAAATGTTTTAGGTTATACAACCTTTATGAAGGAGAACCTTGTGGAATGAAGGGAATTCCAAGTGGCTCACTGTGAAGTCTTCTAACCTGACCCTACATCCTGTTAATTCCATGCATTGTAGAGTCAGTATGTCCAGATGCTTTGTGCTCCTTCCATCTTGTCTTCCCTACAATAGTGGACTATATCACTTCTTAATCCACAAGATACAGTTAACTCTTCCTTCCTCTAGTTGCTTCTGGCTATGCGTTTGGCTACAGCAATGAGAAGTGCAACAAATGCAGGCAATAAGATAAAGGGTTCAGAGTAAAAACATTTCTAGGGATTTGTCAAAGAAATCCAAGATTGAGCTACTAAAAATCTATTTTATTTGAAAAACAGAAAGCAAAACCTTGGCTACAAAGTCTAGCCCAATAGTACAAACTTTATACCTTATTTCCCAAAGTTCTTAACATTATTAACAAGAGCCTGAATGAAATGTGAAAAAGTCCTGATACAGGTTAAAAAAACAAAGAACCAAACAAACAAAACATTGAGTGGGTGGGGAACTGGGATTTTGATTTTCAGAAGAAAAGTCAATGGAGGTTTGTTGATAGAAAAAGGAAAATAGAAAATAGGTCACACACAGTACACTTAAGTGGTGGTGGTGGTTACATTGTTCTTGCAGCTAGAAAGCAGTTTGGCTCACAGATGATACTGGATGAATAAGTCAGAACCAAGAATTTGTAGAATACAGCATTATGATTATTTGAATTTTTTCTAAAAATTGTGAACAAGATTAACCAAATCATTTTAGCCACTTTAAAATACTGATGATTTAATTAACACAGGGGTGAGTCAAATGATAGAAATAGAAACAACATCAACAAAAAATCGTATCAGCATGGGGACAATCTGGGAGATAGACAAGATCTGTAAGCAGAGCTTATTCTTTTTTCTCAAAAGAACTTTGACATTCACTTTATTGAACCAATAACACATTGACAGGTTAAGAGAGAGAAGAAGAGTCAGATATAGTCTTCCGAGCTTGCCATGCTAACATTGTGTAGCCAGAGGTAGGTGAATCTGGGAGCTTCCTGCCAAGCCTATGGCCCTACTTGGTGAGCTCTGACAGAATAACACAAAACAAGGTGGATGACATCTAAGGGACAACATCTGAGTTTGGCTTCTGGCCTCCATATTCATGCTCCACCAAAAGAGAAACAGAAAGGTAGGAAGGGTGAGAAGTTGGAAGGCAGGGAAACAGAGGCAGAATAAGAAGGAGGGGCAACGGTGAAGAAGAAAAAGAGCAATTATCCCCACAGATCTAGAGAAGCACATAGACTTGTTTGAACATAGATTCCCAATAAAACTTACTACTAATAAAAAGTAGAGATTGCCATTTGAACATGTTTACCTTAAGTGAGATGGAGATGCATGTGTGAGGCTAAGGACAGAGTCACTGTCACACACAATTCAGAATGGACCAGTGACAATGAAGAGCCCAGAGAATCTTTACAGAGAAATTAACCAAGAAAAAGCCCAGGCCTTGTTAGAAATTAATCTCCATTGTGTTCACATTGCTTCTGACTCAAAAAACATAGCTAACGAGTTCATTACCACCTTGTATATATTAAAAGGAAACGAAGAGCCATGCAAGTTTACAAGTTAGTGTGGCCAATAATATTTTTAAATATCTGAGGGATACAATTAAAAGGACAAAGGACATGTGTCTGAAAGGAGAACAGGACACAATGGCTGGTTACAAAGGCATAAATAATTAGCACTAAAACATTTGAAATCTATACAAAGTTGATCATGACACTCCAAAACAAGTTATGATTTTAATAAGGCTCAAGCACATAGCTCCATGATGAGACTTAGTACGCGTTCAATTTCCAGATCACACAAAAAAGAAAATGTTAATAAATACACGATATGCCTCATTTATAGGCAGACAAAATTAATATTTAAACTCATAATGGACACGAAATTAATCAATGCATTTGATTTTTGTCTGCAAAAGTTGATTATAAATTAAATACAAAAATCTTGAGATAAGAATATCCAGAAGTATGAATGTATTCTGCCAAGTATGAAGATATAAAGTTTCAGTTGAGTTCTTTTGCTAATAGTTGAGAAACACACTTCTTAAAATGGAAAAGAAAGTACAGAAATAGCTTCCAGTAAATATGGAAGAATAGCATAAAATGAGATTTGCAATTCAAATCAATGAAAGAAAATGGATTAATTAACAAACAACGGCAGACAAACATAGACCAATTAAGGCCAATTTACCTCACTTTTTGCTCTAAAGTAAAATCTAATAAACAATGATTTATAAAAATATGAAAATATTAGAAGAAAAACTATAAAGGCTCAGAGGCATGTAAGATCAAGAAGATGACATCTACAGTGTGTCTTAAAGGGGCATAAACAAGGCTGAGCATGTAGTGTAATGGTAGAGAGTTTGCTCAGCACACAATGCCTTGGGATCCATCCACACACACTCTTGCTTAGAGCTAGACATGGGGGCACACTCCTGTAATGCCAGGACCTGGAAATGGAGATGGAAAAGGCCAAAGTTTAAATTCATCCTTAGCTACAAAGAGAGATCAAAGCTAGCTTGGTCTATGTGAGATTCTGAGAAAACAAATATGCACACAGAAGCATATAAAATATGGAATAAACGTAAGATGAAAGGGGGCAAGAAGCAGAAAATACCTGTTCTTAGCCTATATGCCTCCTAGTAAATTAATTCCAATTTTGTATTTATAGCTAAACATACATTGATATTAAGAAGAAAAGACATATAAACACATCTAGAAAAATGATAAAGGCTATCAAAAGAAATTGTAAAGATCAGAAAGAGAAATGATTTTTAAAATAAAATAATTTTAATGCATTCACAATTAGATATATACATATATTAAAATAGCAAGAAGATAGACTTTCTAACCCAATAGTTAGCTAGACTGTAGATTATACAAGTGCTGCTACACATATGGTAAAAATTATCTGTGCTATCCAAATTGTTGATAGTATAGAGTTTGCTTGGAAATCTGTCATTGTATATCTAGATTTTTAAATGCATGGTCATCCTGACCCCAGCTATGCTTCCAAGTCACCTTTCTTCTGCCTTAAAGCTAGCATCTGATTCAGGAGAAGCCCCTACCATTAAAGTCAATATTGAAGTCTCTTTATCATTCATTACAACCACATCCAAACAACGACTTCTTGTTGCATAATGGGAGTGAGAGATTTAGGTAGTTTTGGCATATTTTTCCACCCAAAGAACTAAGCAGAGTCTCTGAAGTGGCAAAGGCAGTTCTCCATTAAATATCTGGGAGACACAGCTTGACACAGACACCACGTTGCCCTCAGCCTCCACTTGTCCTCACGTCCCCTGGTAAACCACCTGTATTAATTACTTTTCTCACTCCCTTGGCAAAACATAGAAGCCAAATAAGAAAATAAAGATTTATATTGGCTCACAGCTTGTGGGCTACTTTACATCATGGTGGAGAAGACATGAAAGCAGGGCTGGGGGCAACTGGCCACCTAGTATGTACAGTCAGGAAACACATGAGTACTGGTGCCCAGCTTGCTTTTGCCTTTGGGCTTTTGGCTTTTCAGTTGGTACAGAGCTCAAGGCCACAAAATGGTGTCCTCTGCCATTAGAGTGGATCTTCTCTCTACACTTAACCTAATCTAGAAACTCCCAAACATACTCAGAGCCTGGTCTCTTAGGTTAGTCTAGATCCTGTAAAATTGATAGTAAATGTTAATCGGCAAAAATACCTTATCTACATACTTAAATAAATATGTAGACCTCTAAAAAAGATGGATTCAATGGAGGAAGAAGGATGGGGAGTTACACAGTACATTTTCAGAAAGGGAGACAAAGACTATTACATTCCTACAGTAGCTGATGTCTGGAGACAGCTCTGCAGTCCCTTATCTTAATCTCCAGGTCAACACAATTAGTTTCCCCCTGGGGAAAATTGCTTTCTTTAAATTTATATAACTTAACATCAAAACCTAGAAGTCAGCAGAAGATAAATTTAGATTTATGAAAATATTCTTGTAATCATCCTAGAGAATAAAGACAGATAAGCTTAGTAGCTAGTTATCCTGAACTCACACAGAAGGAAAACTTTCCCAACTCTGATATTTGCTCAATATGATAACCTGTTTATGGGAAGCAGATTAGATAATTCCTATTTGTGGATGTCTGGATATATTTAGGACACTTGCATCTCAGAGATCTGAAAACCCAGCAGGCACTGGCCTGAAGAAACCAGAATTTTAAAGACTCCTGAAAGAAAAAAAGAGCATAGGTCCTAGGACAAGCTAGTAGATGGCCTGCATGCTATCAGAAACAGTGGCATCTTCTCAGGATAAATGAAGGCTGCTGGCTCGAAGGGGTCATGTCTGTGAAAGGAGGGGAGAACTAGACTTGTCTTTCTATCTAACAGCGGGGTGATATTTCTCTGAATCATTACTAAGATCTTCAAGTTATGCCCCATTGCTCAGAGTTCTGTAATTTTATTCCTAGCCATTAACACTCAGTGTAGGGGTGTATGGAAGCTCCCAGACTATAGGAAGTCTGAGAAACCCCCTCCTAAGAAACTGTCCTTGGATCACAGTATACTGAAAATTCACAATAGATAGAGGTTGCAGCACATGTCTATAATCCCAGCACACAGGAGGCTAAGATAAGAGACTCACTTTCAAGTATAAGGCAAACCTGGGCTGTATATGGAAATCCACAATGAGACTTAAGCTGAAAAAAAAAAATGAATGCAACTAAATAAGATGCAGAGTCGTAAAAGGCGACTCAGAACTGTGTTGATTTTAACTTTATATCTTCTATTCATGTATGTGAGCTCTTGTCTAAAATTATGAAAATTTGTGGTTTTTTCTTTACTCCACACATTAACTCTTACGAACACTTTTTGTTTTTATGTTTTCTGTAATAAGCCAAGTATTTATGCAGTTCTGATGCTTTTTTTTAATCAAGAGTACCAATATTTCTAGCAATTTCCTAAACATCAGTGTGATTAGATACACAATGCGTCTCTCAGCTGATTCCTACCACATAGTTATTAAACCTCTCAATTAGTTAAATCATGAGATTTTGCTAATCAATATTTTCATTCATCCTTTTTGAAGAAGGCATTTGGTTCAGGGCTTTTCCACAGTCTTCATTGATCTCAGAAACTCAGACTGATGAAACCCAATAATTTCAGGGGGGAGGAACCTCCATAGATTTATTTGATTGGTTCTGATTGAAATATATTGGTTTTCCGAGGAAATGTCTGTTGGTTCCCAATTATGAACATTGTTCAGGCTCTGTATGTATTTTTCAAGGGACTTAAATGAATTTGAATCAGCTCATTAGGTTGTAGTCTGGAGCTGAACATAATGACTCATAAATTAATATGGTCTACCCTGAACTACTCCTGTCTAAATCACTTTAATCATGGGAAGATTCATGCTTCTCCAAGGGACAACCGCTTTCAAATGAATTCCTCAGCAGTTCATTAGGTAATGATGCCATCACATTCCCTGGGTCAGCAAATGTGCTGCTCTTTGGCTTTGAGAAGAGACTGCCTCTGAGCAGATAAACAGAAGTTTTCTATGTGATCAGAATGCACACATGCACAAAAAGAAAACATTATCCTGGTGAAGTGTTTCTACTAGGGACGATGGCAGTGCTCCACTTTCAGTACATCCCTGCTCTTTTCTAAGCTTTGTATCCTTTTAGGAGGTATGTTTCTGTTTTCCAGAAGCTGTTAAGATGTCAAGTGCTTTACAGCATCTTTCTGACTTGACCATTAAAAATGGATCCTAACTGGACTCTAGCAGATACAGAATATAAAAGTCAGTGTTAGAAATAACACTGAGTTGTGACAGATGCTAAAGCAAGGTGAGACTTAATGCAAGGCTGTTTCAGAGATTAGAAACCCCAGACATGATTGCTGCCTTGAGGCATAGCAGGCAAACAGTCTCACATGTGCCCCGTTGCTGTTCTTGAACTTGGTAGCATTGAGCAGTAACAGAATGGCAGACTGAGGGCTGAGGAGGCTGAGGATTTTATCAGATCATAGAATGACCTTTGAGAGCAACCTGCCCCATTTTCCCTATCAGTTTGTGGATGAAAACTGAGGTCAATTCCAAGGATTGTTTGCGTGAATATTCCTAAAGTGAGTATAGAATACAAATTTTTTTCTTCTAGATTTTTTTATTTCACTGTAACAGGTACCTGTACGTGAGATGGTTTGATTGTCTAGTACGTGTACTTTTGAAGGGACCTTTAAAGAATTTTCCAGCACAGTTGTATCATTTCTTCAGGCTAACACGTGAGTACTGCCATATTTTCTGTAACAGCTGTTTTGACTCAGAAAAGACTTGTCATTTTGGTATAAGTTACTTTGCTTCAATCATTCGTGATATTAGACTTTCATGTCTGTGAGTTGTCCTTTTCTTTTCCTTTAAATTTTATTTATTTACTTTTATATGTATATCTACATGCATAGGTGTTCTGCCTGCATGTATGTTTGCATACAAAACACATGCCAAGGAGTCAGAAGAGGGCATCAGAAGTCCTGGGACTGGAATTATAGACAGTTACTAACTGCATCTGTTTTGTGGACTAGTACCCTGGTCCTCTAGAAGAGCCATCAGTACTCTTAACCACTGAGTCATCTTATTAAGGGTGGTCCTTTATTATGTTCTATTACAAAATATATCTCTTCAAGTCTTTAACGGTTTAAATATTTGATGCTATTGAGTTGCACAAATTGCTCATTAATTTTGGTTCTAAATCTTCCATTGTCGATACAATTTGTAAAAGTTCATCTTACTCTGTTATCCATTGCTTTTCTCTTGCATATTATGTCTTCTGCTCTAAAAGAAACATTATATTGTGATGGGGTGGTGCCTGTTTGATTTAGGGTGTTTGTCTGTGCTGTTGGTCTTATGGCCACAAGGCATTGTTAAGGGCAATGTCAAAGAAACTCCTGTGTTTTTACATGGGTTATATTTGCTTTAACTCATCATTTAGGAGTTTGTTCCCTTTGTTCCCTTTGATTAAATATATTCAGCATGTTGTACTCTTCAATTATAAATAGGATAGCCTTTTAAAATTCATTTTTAGATAGTTTCCTGTTGATGTATCAAATCAATATGCATTTTTCCACTCAAATTTTATCTTTTGTAACTTTACTGAATTTCTTTTTTAGAAATTCTAACAGTATTTTGCTGCAGTCTTTAGTATTTTCATGTATATACTAATGCCTCTGCAAGTAGACATAATTTTACTTGCTTATTATCTATTTTAAATATGATTTGCTTGAGTTCATTGCTATGCCTGGGATGTCTGATGCCATGTTAAGCAGAAAAGTAAATTGGACATCCATACCCTTCCTAGTATTAGATTAAAAGTTATCAATGACCTACTACCAAGTCTGATGGCATTCTCTGACTGAGGGATATTGCTCCTTCTTTTGTTGAAAGACTAACTTGTTGGGGATTGGTTCTAATGTTTTGATTAATCTGGACTCTAGGATCATGAATCTGTGTGTCCAAATGTTTAAGGTCCTTGTCCCCAATAAAAAGCCAATGGCCAGTGGGTGGGCAGGTAGACTGAGGTAAAACCTTTAGATTTGTGCAGGCTAGGAACTGGGAGAAGGAAGGCAGAGATCGCCATGGTGGGGAAGAAGAAAGACCAGATCTAAAGTCCCATCAACATGTGAGAATCAGGGAAAGTGGCCACATGGGCCACTTCCCAAATTGTGTTTTGTATAGCAGGAATGATACATAGATTTTTTTTTAAAGATGTTAACTCAGAAGGAACAGAGGGGAGTGTTAGCTAGCAGTGGGAAGAATTAAAAATGCCCAACCTTTGAGCTAGTCAAGGCATTTAAAATTAACTGGTGTGTGTGTGTGTGTGTGTGTGTGTGTGTGTGTGTGTGTGTGTGTGTGTGTGTGTTTCATTCACAAATCCAGAGGTCTTTGGTGGGTGGTTTGGAGTGTGACCTGCCCGGAACACAAAGTGGTTTTAACAAATAACCAATACACTATCTCATCAAAAGATAAAAAAAAATTGTCAAGTACATTTCTGGACCAATTGAGATGGCTTTATGCTATTTATCTTTCATCCTACTGTGTGAGATGCTACACAGACTATGCTATAAATGTTGAGCTATCCTTAACTTCCTTGAATTTGCCACAGCCAATGTCCATTCTAATCATTTATTACACTTGGATTTGTAGAAAACATCTTGATCTCTGTAGATCATGGTCTTTGACCTAATGGTTTTCTTTTCTTAGAGCATCCTTGACTGGCTTTGATGCTAATGTGGGGTTTTTTGTTCTTCAAGTTTGGATAGTCATTAAGAAGCGCTTGTATTAATATTTATCTAAGAATTGAAATTAAACAATCATCAAATTTAATACTGAAAGCATCAGGTCCTAGAATATTGATTTCTGAGGGGTAGATAGTATTATTGGTTCTATTTTCTTTCATGTTATACATAAGTCAGAGATTTAGAATTCCAAGTCAATATGGAACATACTGTTCATTGCATGAGTCTCAAATATTCGATGTTTATCTCTAGGCTGTCTAGCTTGCTAGTGTGTCCTTGTCTCCTTAGGTCTTTAATATTTCTGTTGAATCATATGTTCTTTCTTCTCTTCCATTTCTAAATTTTTTTCAACTGGCTTTCAATTTCTCTTTGTAATCTTCTGGGTTTGTCAATTTTGTTGATATATTGTGAAACCAAACCAAAGTAAATAAACTCTTTTTGATTTTCAGTTAACACACACACATATTAGTTTCTAACTCATGTATTTCTACTCTGACCTTTACCATTTCCTTCCTAATAGTAACTTGGATTTATTCATTCATTATTAAATTCTTTAAGATATATCTTAGTTTCATTCCCATAAATATGAGATAAATACCCAGAAAACAAGTAAAATAGGAAATGGTTTACTGTAGCTCTGGGTACCATCCATCATAGTAGGGAAGCCAAGGGAAGAGACACTGAAGACAGCTGGTCGCATCTCCACTGTCGAGTCAAAAGTAACCAATGCATACATGCTACTGCTTAGTAAATAATTAATTTATTCAGAAATACATTTCTAGTGATGTATAATTGTGTTTCAGAATGACATTCCATATGGTTTCATTCTTACAGAGTTGCTTAAGACTTTGAGGGCCTAACAATTGATTGCCCATGAAAGTATTTTACTGGACTACTGGTGATATACACTCTGCTGCTGTTGGGTGAGGTGATCTGTGGGTGTTTGCTAGGGAATTCACTTTAAAATAGAGTTCCAGCTTGTCAGGATGTTGTGCACCTATAATCACAATGTTTCAGAGTTTGGGCAGGGGGACTACAAATCCTTGTTCTGCACTGTATGACCCTGTCTCAATAAATAAGGCAGTATAATTTTGTCCTCACATAAACAAAGCCCTGGACCTCAACTCTAGCATTGAAAATAAATAAACAAAAAATAAGAAATAAATTAAAAACAGTGTAAATCCAGTATTTTCTGATTTTCATGGCTGACATACTGATTGTTGAAAGCAGACCTGTATACAACTGTGTTCATGTGTGTGTGTTCTTGTTGAGCACACCAGTGTGTGTGTGTGTGTGTGTGTGTGTGTGTGTGTGTGTGTGAGTGTGCTCATGTGCAAAAGCTAGAGGTGAGCATAGACACATTTCTATGTATATATACTTTCAGGAGCTGTCTACCTTGATTTTTTGAGAGCAAGCCCCAGAGATCTGCTGTTCTCTTTCTTCCTGATATCTGCACTGCAAACACAGGTTATTGTACCCTGAAGTTTTGAAGTTTTCTTTATTTTTTCTTTCTTTTTTTTTATGTGTCATTTTTTTAAAAATTAGGTATTTTCCTCATTTACATTTCCAATGCTATCCCAAAAGTCCCCCATACTTCCCCCCACCCCCTACACACCCACTCCCACTTTTTGGCCCTGGCGTTCCCCTGTACTAGGGCATATAAAGTTTGCAAGTCCAATGGGCCTCTCTTTCCAGTGATGGCCGACTAGGCCATCTTTTGACACATATGCAGCTAGAGACAAGAGCTCCGGGGTACTGGTTAGTTCATAATGTTGTTCCTCCTATAGGGTTGCAGTTCCCTTTAGCTCCTTGGGTATTTTCTCTAGCTCCTCCATTGGGGGCCCTGTGATCCATCCAGTAGCTGACTGTGAGCATCCACTTATGTGTTTGCTAGGCCCCCGGCGTAGTCTCACTAGAGACAGCTATATCAGGGTCCTATCAGCACAATCTTGCTAGTGTATGCAATGGTGTCAGCGTTTGGAGGCTGATTGTGGGATGGATCCCTGGATATGGCAGTCTCTAGATGGTCCATCCTTTTGTCTCAGCTCCAAACTTTGTCTCTGTAACTCCTTCCATGGGTGTTTTGTTCCCAATTCTAAGAAGGGGCAAAGTGTCCACATTTTGGTCTTCGTTCTTCTTGAGTTTCATGTGTTTTGCAAATTGTAACTTATATCTTGGGTATTCTAAGTTTCTGGGCTAATATCCACTTATCAGTGAGTACATATCATTTGAGTTCTTTTGTGATTGGGTTACCTCACTCAGGATAATGCCCTCCAGATCCAAGCATTTGCCTAGGAATTTCATAAATTCATTCTTTTTAATAGCTGAGTAGTACTCCATTTTGTAAATGTACCACATTTTTTGTATCCATTCCTCTGTTGAGGTGCATCTGGGGTCTTTCCAGCTTCTGGCTATTATAAATAAGGCTGCTATGAACATAGTGGAGCATGTTTCTTTCTTACTAGTTGGAACATCTTCTGGATATATGCCCAGGAGAGGTATTGCTGGATCCTCCGGTAGTACCGTGTCCAATTTTCTGAGGAACCGCCAGACTGATTTTCAGAGTGGTTGTACAAGCTTGCAATTCCACCAACAGTGGAGGAGTGTTCCTATTTCTCCACATCCTTGCCAGCATCTGCTGTCACCTGAATTTTTTATCTTAGCCATTCTGATTGGTGTGAGATGGAATCTCAGGGTTGTTTTGATTTGCATTTCTCTGATGATTAAGGATGTTGAACATTTTTTCAGGTGTTTCTTAGCCATTCTGTATTCCTCAAGTGAGAATTCTTTGTTCAGCTCTGAGCCCCATTTTTTAATGGGGTTATTTGATTTTCTGGGGTCCACATTCTTGAGTTCTTTATATATATTGGATATTAATCCTCTATCTGATTTAGGATAGGTAAAGATCCTTTCCCAATATGTTGGTGGCCTTTTTGTCTTATTGACAGTGTCTTTTGCCTTGCAGAAGCTTTGAGTTCTGAGCACATCCTCTTGTTTGCAAGGCAAGCACTTAGCCATCTGGGTCATCACTCCAGCCTTGGTTTTCTTTTTTGAACCACTCCACTGTAAGTGATTTAGCACATTGATATATATTGAATTTGACTCTATACTCACCCTCCTTAATGAGCTTCATGTGTCTCTGTTTGAAAAATGTCGTTTTCTGTTCTCTGCAAAGAGATCCTACATCCTGAGCACATGTTTGCCTAAGAGTACATTGAATCACTGAAGCAACAAAAAGCTATTTCCATAAGGAAAGGGTCAGCTTAAGTGCCTAGGCTAAGCTCTGGCAGAAATCTTCCATGACCTAGAAAATAAGGGGATAAAAGCCATATGACCTTTCTTAAATTGTAACTTAATCTTGATTAAGGTCATTAGTTCCTGCTCTCACTGTCTGACAGAATGTGAGATAAGTTAAACACATGTTGTTGAATTGGTCATGACCAAGAGGGGGAGGTGGACTAGGAATATTTTAATAGCATCAAAATTCCAAACTTGCAAACTATCATGAACATCCATTCAACCTATAATTAATAATCTAAGAAAAATTACAGAAGACCACAGATGCTCGAGGATATAAATAAGAATTTAAAATTATTAAGATAAAAAGATTCATAAATGTTTTACCATAAGACAAAAGGAAGAAATGCTCAACCATAAATTAGCACTTGTAAACAAACTAAGTGGATATTTTTGAGCTGAATAATATCATTTTCTTTGTATGTTGTTCTGGGAATGAAATCCAGGCACATGCAAACCTTTGAGCTATACCCTTAGGTAATATAGCTTAAATTAAGACTTTTGGACAGACATGGTACTTATCTACAATCCCAGCACTTAAGCAGCTGAGGCAGGAAGATCTACTGTGAGCTCAAGGCTAGCTGTGTTTATATAACAGGTGTTGACAAGCAAGAGTTCCATAGTATGAGCATGTTTCATAAAAACAAACACTTCAATGTGTTGATTTAGGCTTAAAAATAGGACACAGTCATAAATATTAATTATAAATCGCAGACACGTAGGAATAGTGAATTCTAAAATAGAGTAGTTGACAATGCACACCTGATGGTGAAGAGAAAGGGCTACTGAGGGGCCTGTAAGACACCAGCAGAATTCTGGATCAGAGAGGCACGGGGCTCCAAAGGTAGGTACCTAGGAAGCTGAAGCAAGAGTCTGGGCCTCTTAGGAAACTTGATGGAACTCTGCAACAAAATCAAAAGGCAAAGAAAGCGCTGAGGGCAGAGTAGATGATAGCATGTGAGAGGTCCTGGGTGTGACCTTACTAGAAAACACAAACAAAACCAAAATGTCCAGCACATCACAGATGTTCTATTTTTGGACCAGTGCATTCTCAGAGGGAGGAGGGAAGATGCAGAGTACATGAGATCATGGTTAGGTTACTTCAGGAAAGATAAATGAATGGATTCAAACTCAAAAGATTATACTAGTTTGAAGCAATGTATGTTCAAGTCATCCTTCAATGACCAAGGATGGAGAGAATGTTTTAGCAGCTGTGCAGTAACCAACATTGTCAACATACTTAAGGAGACACACCACTTCCAAGGAGCAGAAAATAGAAAATGACCTACAGGAGGAGGATCTGGGAGATATTGAAATTAAAAAAATAATAAGTCTTAAAATATACATGTGTGAAAATTAAATATATGTACCCATCTCATGAGAAAGTAGTTTAAGTACTTTACAAATGTATGAGATTTTTTATAAATATCAACTGACACCAAAGTTGTGAAGAAGAAAAAAGTATTACTTTGCAATTATCAGGTACATGAAATAAATCACCATTAAAATCATCCTAGCATGAAAGGAACTGATGCTACTAAGAAAACTTTATGATAATTAATTTGGAAAATTATGTAGGATATATTTGAGGGGCAGAAAAACATTTGCCAAGGTTGATAGAAGAATACATTTAAAAAAGTTTTCCATTCCATTACCTAGTAAAACCTTTTACCATTTCATTAGAAAAACGTCAAGAAAAAAATCCTATGCCCATATGTCTTCAACCATGAATTCTTCCAAATATCTTTGGAAGAAATATTTCCTAATACCAAGCAAACCAAGAGGAAAGCGGGGGAGAAAATCTCTTGACTCCTTATATAAGACTCTGGAAATCCAATACCACAATTGCAGGGAAACATTATATGAAAGGATACTTACAAAGTTTGCTTAAGTCACATAAATGCAGCCATTCACAGTGCAATCCTAGAAAATCAAACCCAGCCACACATAAATAGCATAATATATCACGAAAAGTGTGGTTTACTCCAGAAATATAAGGTCGGTTTAACATTTGGAAAAACACATACATATGTTCAGTAAAAGATGTGCACATGAATATTCAAAGCAGCAATATTCATAAAGCCAGCTTCAGAATTACCCAGAGTGCTACCCACAGTAGCATGGATAAATAAACTAGCATTTTCACAGGATGCATTCCACGGAATAACAAGGATGAACCAGATTCTCACGAGTGTGGAATGAAGCAAGACAAGGCAGGATGGGAAAGTATCCATTGAAAATGCAATTTACAAGAAGAACAACAACAAACACCAAAACATAGTAATCCACAAGTTGAAAGTTGAAACGATGTCTTCCCTGGGGTGGAAGAAGTATCTTGATGAGAAGGAGGTGAGGATGTGGGAAGGGGACATCCGTGTGTTGACACATGCTTCTGTAATTATCGACATTCACACCCGTCTCAATACCAAATTAAGAAACAAATGTGTTTTAATTTGAAAAGGAGCCTACTTGATAGTGTTTCACTTCTGCACTATCTACCTATGTAATAGTATCCAGTTCAAGCTAATTCAAGACTGTGTGTGTGTGTGTGTGTGTGTATGTGTGTGTGTGTGTGTGTGTATGTGTGTGTGTGTGTGTGTGTGTGTGTGTGTGTGTGTGTGTGTGTGTGTGTGATGGAATTAATTTATGTTTATTTATGTTTAGGATTTATTGGTATATGCTCATAGTCTATATAGGGAAAATAGGACACATATGAAAGAAATAAATACACCTAAGTGCAAAGAAGTGAACAAATTGTTGAAAAGGGACCAGGGACCAGGGACCAGGGAGATTACACAATGGCTGAAATTTCTTTCCATATAAGCATGAAGACAGACGTTTAGACCCCCAGAACACACTTAAATGCCATGTGGGCTAGGTGACCTGGTTGTTATTCTAGACTAGGAAGGAACTGACAGAGGATGCCTTGAAGGAGGCAAGCCATATTTTCAAACTCTGGCCATAACTGAGAGAGACCTTGACCCAATGAAACAAGGTGGAAAGTGATGAAGGATGATTCCAGACATCAACCTAGGGCCTCCGCATTCACACATTCCCACAGGCAAGCACATTTACATACATGTACAATTCACACATATGCAAACATGCATGCATAATACACACACACAAATGAAGAAAGAAAAATAAAATGAAAGCATCCTAGATGCATGGAGCAATGAAGTTGGTGACCAGGAAAAGACAGAGAGGAGTTGGCTTTTCCATGCCACTGTAGGCAACAGGTCCTCATGAGGCAGGAGTTTCAAGGTAAAAATCATGAAAATACCATCCTTTATGTGACCCAAAGGTGACACTGATTGATTGAGAAATCCATTTAGAGTGCAGGACCCAATCATGAACCATAACAAGAAATCAGTACTGAGAAGGAGCCCCAAGCAGAGCATCCAATGGAAAAATGTCAAGAGTTTCAGTGTTGAGTTGTCAGGTGTATTCTGATATTTGTGTGTCTATTTAGGTGTTTTAGACCCAGATCCGAAGTCTGTCTAGTATGCCAATGAAAACCCTTCATGCAAGAACACAATTCCTTGTGTACCTGATCCCTTGAAACATCTGGACAGCTGCAGAGCACTGTAAGTCTGCTTTTCTACACATCCAAAGGTGTTGACTACTCTCATGATAACTCATGATAACTAAAGTCATTACATGTGCCCTAAGAGGAACTCACCATTCCGTTTCTGACGCCTTTTCCTTCCCTACTACATGAAGAAGATAACATGTGAAGTTGCTACACTGCAACTTCCTTACTAAAGACTTCAGTGTACTGTTGTTATATACACTGTAAATAGTGCGAAATCACTGCACTCCAGAAAAGGCTAAAACTCATAGAGGAAATAATAATATAAACTGCTTGGGTCATGTGCACCTAGAGCTGTGTCTGGGCAGATATAGGGCTGTGTCTGGACATACCTGTTAAGGTGAACATACTGGTAGGATCCACATTCTCCAAGTCAGAGAGTATACTTTCCATCACATTAAAGAAAAGGACTCTCTCTTGTGACATATTCAATAATTTATACCTTGACCAAGGTGTGAACTTATATTAGTATTGTTTTATTCTCTTCATAGGCAACATTAACCCAACCTGGTTCTTGGGCTTCAGAGATATATGGGACCAGTTGTTTTGTCGTGAAGTGGATCACCATGGTGGGGTATGAAAATCTATTACTGAGTTAATGGAGATATGGATGAAGTCCCTGGCATTTGTATTCATAGAAGTCAAAAATTGGGACACCCATCCTACCTCTAGAATTTTTACTGGGAGATTTCTATGAGCAGCCATCTGGTGTGGTAGGAAAAAAGATTCCTAGACTCTTGGAGATGCTAGGAAATGTTTACAGTCTAAGAAATTAGCCATAAAATAGCACCTAAACCTTCAGACTGCTAACGTCAACGGAAGCCTGTATGTGAGAGCCCCTTTGCTTCTGAAGCTTGTCTAGGCAGCAGTCAAAACCAGAGACGGAAACAGGCTGCAGCAAGAAAGCCCTCCCTTGCAAATAATGACTTTTGCAAAATAAGAGACTTTCATCTGCATAATTAAGACAGCCAGTCATCAGAGAGCTGTGTGTTGGTAATGATCAACATTAAACACTGAAGGCTGATTTCTTTGGTCCATTTTGTCTCTTTCACAAAATTACAGGGGGGAAAAAAAGAAACTGCAGTTTTCTAATTCTTGTTGAATTCCTTACAAATATAACATCCTTTCAAATCACTCTTGAGATATTACTTTAATTGCCTCAAATAATTGAGCTGTTTTGCATATACAAAGAGCAGATTACTGTTGACTGGGAAGGCGCTTCCATGCTTTGTTGAAAAGGAGACTCCCAAGAAGCAAGCAGTCACTGGTTAGATAATTTAGTGTTCATTCCAAAAAAAAAATCCCAGCACTATTAATGGTCTGTGCAGCAGATACCAGGAGTTACTATGCCTTATGACCTTTCTGCTGTCCAGTACTGCAGAAAGTCACAGCAATGTCTACCTCCCCTCCTGCTTTGCCTCTCTGTCCTCTGCTGGGTTTGCTGTCATCACAGTGGAGTTCTGCTGGAATGCCTTAGGCCACATGGCTGGATTGGCTCTAGTTTCTTTGACACTTCAAAGAAACTGAAAACACACACCCTGTAGTTGTGGTGCATTCTAGAATAACTGTATTTTCTCTAACCCTTATGTGTGCACCAGAAAACACTCTGTGGTATTATTGTCTTGTGGATGGGCCTGGTGATGTTCTTGTGAACCAATCACCTAATGAATAAAGGAGCCAATCGCTGGGCGAGTAGGTGGGACTTATGAGTTGGAGACAGGAAGCAGGAGTTAGGGTCTTTTTGGAATGAAACAGCAAAGGGGTAATATGTAGCTGCTAGAGTTTCCCACTATCATGGCAGATCTGCAAGTATTCACTATCAGAGGAATCAGATTTTAGTACAGTTTACAAGATTAGGTTTTACTGGTTATGCCCAGAGATTGAGTTGTTATTGTTTTCTGAACTGAGTTTGTGTTGGGTTTTTCTTCACTCAGTGACTCCTCTGGGTTCAAGAGAGAAAGGTATGGTGGCCAAGCTTGGGTTTGCCAGATGTGCGTCACAAAGGCCATAGGGGATTTGCATAACATGCCTGGCATGGTAGTGGGAACCTAGAGAGCTGGATGAAGAGACTGTGGAGTTCTGAGTCAGTCTCTAGGAGATAAAAACAGACTGGCCATGCACTGTCTGGCATCAATCACATTTGATTGTTTTAATTCTTCCTGCAGCCGCTGACCTTGTTTTTTTAGATAGGGCCATTCACATTAACCTGTAATTCACCAAGGAGGCTAGGCTACCCATCCAAGAGCTTTTAGAATCTGCTCTTCTCTTCTCTGCAGTGTAAGGGCTTTCCTTCTATTCCCGGTTTTTATACATAAGTGTGGGAAGTCAAACTTGGGTCCTTGTACTTACACTGTAGGCCATGTACCAACTGAGCATCTTCTGAATACACCTTCATCTCCTTCAATTTGTACATCACAGAAAGATAAGACATCATTTACAGTACTAGTTTTTCCCCACTGTGAATTTTTGCTTATGATCTTAATTACCAAACATTATATGATGTTTAGTCTGATTACCATGAGAAAATATGAAAAAAATATTACAAGAGGTGAAACAACTGTGCTACTGCTGTTGATGCTGGTGGTGTTGGTAATGATGACTGATAGTTTGGTTGTGATGATGATGGTGGTGATGACATTAGTGATGTTCCTGGTGGCACTGCTGCTGCTGCTGCTGCTGCTGCTGCTGGTAGCAATGATGCTGGTTATGAGTAGGGATGATGGTGGTGAAGATGGCTGTGATAATGCTGCTGATTCTGGTGATGCTGATGCTGCCAGTAGTGTGAAACTGTTGGTGATGCTAGAGATGATGTTCAGCTTATGCTATAAAACCATCTTTTTGTATAAAGTCAGTAATTCCCAGGTGCTTTTAGAATCTGAGCATGTCATAAAGGTTTTACTGCATCACATAAGAACAAGTTCATGGAAGAAATAATGTAGGTCAAAAGATGATTTATACAATAAAACATAACTCAAATACTAAGTTTAAGTATGCAATTATGTTTGTGAATGCTGCTCTTAAAGTTCCAAGAATCCTCTTGGATCCTGCTGGTGAAATTTCTTTTCATGAGATTATGACCAAGTCCTTTCTTAAGCATCATGTCCTGATCATGTTCCATCTGCTGACAAAGCAATGGCCCATGGAGGGTCACACAGTGCTGTATAGAAGCCAGTGTGTGGCTTGTGGATGTTAGGGAAACTGCATGCTGTAAAGAGATGTTACTGATATCTCTTCTCACCAGAAAGCTGCCAGGAGTATCTGTATGCCTGCTGACAGTCACACCCTTGTTGATCTGTCTTGCCTACAGTTTAGATGATGTCAAAACCTCTGTGTAGCTTGCATCAGAGATCTGGAAGCTAGTTCCATCATGCTGAGCATAAAGTTGGGCATCAAACTAAAAATGAAATAACAAAATCAAATTTAAAGGAGATAAAAATGAGAGAAGGAAAGTATGGTAGGAGGATAGGGTGGCAAGGGGGAATAAGACACGGCCTGACCATGTACAAGCTTTTCCTGACTACAGACAAGCCAGCCACAATGCATCATTGTGTCATCTGATACAAGACACATTCACGTTTGGAATGTTTCTAGTGACAAAGGACAGAAAATTAAAAAGAATTAGGTGTGTCAAATTAACTGTGATGATTTATGTTGTGATTTCCTAATATTTTCTCGAGGCATGGACAATAAAAGTAGACAGACGAGATCTGTATACCCTTTGAACCATGATATGCCATGACAACTACTCTACATTAGGGGACCCTCTAAATTCAGAATCACTATGTTTCTTGTTCTTGACTCTCCATGGGGACACTGGCTGCTATATTAGACTGTACATCTCCAAACATTTTATGAGGTCTGGCCGAGGCTGGTTTCCATTTTTTTTCTTGTTCATTCCTCACTTGATGCTTTCTCACTGTATGACACCTCCCTTCCCACACTCAGCTTCTTAGGCAATTCACCTAAGGCACTTAATGAGCCTTAACACCTCATTTTAAAACACAGACCAGATGAGCATCCTCTTGATATTGTCTGATACTCATCATGCCTCCTGGCTCCATTTCCTTCAATGCATACACACATCCTTTTTTTGTTTTTGGTTTTTTGTTTTTGGTTTTTTGGTTTGGTTTTTCAAGACAGCATTTCTCTGTATAGCCCTGGCTGTCCTGGGACTCACTCTGTAGACCAGGCTAGCCTTGAACTCAGAAATCCACCTACCTCTGCCTCCCAAGTGCTGGGATTAAAGGCGTGCACCACCACTGCCCAGCTACACATCTTATATCCCACCTATTTTGAAGAATATGTATTATATAGAAACTTCTAAGGTCAGAACAGTTACCTTTTAAATGTGAGAGAAAAGGAAAACAAAACAAAACAAAACAAAACAAAAACATAGTTAACAATCATTGAAATAAACTCCAAATATCTTCGCAATTGCTCCAATCCATGTTCATTCATAGTGGCTCTCAAGGGCCAGTTTTCTTTTTAGTAAGTGTGTAATTGTGAGTTTGTGTGTATGAGAACAGCAGCACCCTTGTGTCATGAGTCTTTGTGGGATTTGTGCTATGATCTTACTTTTTGATATATCAAGTGACTTGAACACAGGTCTTCAGGCTCCATTGCAAGTCCTTTCACCTTCCAAACTACATCCTTACTACCTTCTAGAACCTTTTCTCAAAGGAACTTGTGTTTTTTGTTTCAAGTGGCATGTATAAATGGTTTGTTTCATCAGGGAATACAATGGATTAAACTACAGAAAAGAGGAATATAGGAGAGACGGTAGAAGGAAAAAGAAATTTACACTAAAGCAAAACAATACAGTGAGCAGTAAAGGTTTGATTGGCAGGTAGATGCAGGAATATGGGAAAGTATTGAGTGTCTTAAAGCACAATGTTTAGGTGTGGATGGAAAATTGGGTTAAATGATGACTAAACTCAACACAAATCTGATTGTTGCATGTTCCCAAACTTCTAAATCTAAAGATGTCACATCAATATGCTGGACCTAAAGATACTGCACGGTCCCATGTTACTGGAGAGAAAGTTACAGCATTGGCCCCAGGCTAATGACCTATGGATTCCACGTGGTCAGACAGTGAACCTGTGGGTGCTTTACAGTACCAGGATGCTGAGTCTAAAGATTCAAAACATTATGCTTTCCTATGGTGGAGTGTGTTTCTTGGACCTTGGATGCAATAGAAAATGCTTAAGTCTACAACTACCACTTAACTAGATGACATTGGCTAAATTACTGAACTGCTAATATCACCTCCACAGAGTTATGGTAATGTATTTTAACATAGAATAAGGCAGTCATGTAAAATACATTTTCTTGTCAGTTTCTGGATAGTTATTTTTCTCTAACACTTCTCTCCTGGGTTTAGCCAGGCCCCAGGGGGCAACTTTTGGAGAAGCTGTAAGTACCTTGCAAAACATTGCCCCAGAAAGCCTAAGGAGCCCAAGGTTACCAGAGAGACTTTCAGGCAAAATAGCATAGAAAAGAAAAGTAATTCTCTTTTTACGGTGAGGGTCAGAGTGTGTGGAGATGGTAGGTACTCCCTTGTGCACATGGGTCTGCATTTGTGCGAGTCCCCCATTAAGAGCAGAGAACAACCTCTTATGGTAAGCCACCTATCCTGCCGATGTTTTTTTTTTTTTATTAGTTGGTTGATTGATTGATTGAGATAGGATCTCATGATCTATCCCTGTCTGTCCTAGAACTAGCCGTGTAGAACAGGCCAACCTCAAACTCACAAAGATCCTTCTACTTCTGCCTCCCACATAGATGCTGATGCCACCAGTCACTTTGATTTTGTTTTTGCAGTGGGGTTTCTCACTATAACTTAGCACTAAGCAATTATACTAGGCTTAGGCCATCTTGCTAGTGAATCCAAATAATCTTCATGTCGCTGCCTCCCCAGCACCAGGACTACAACTGGGGGCTAGCACTTCCAGCTTCTTGTATGGAATCTGGGACCTGAACTCAGGTCCTCATGAGCTTCACTAGACCAGTCTCCTGGACCTTCCTTAAGAATGTTTCTTGAGGACGAGCCACTTACCTAAGGCACAGAGAACCAATAGAGAGCCCTGCAATAGGGGGGCTAGGGGAGGAGAGAGTGCAGAGTGGGGACCTGCATGGCTGCAGGCAGAGTCTTGGCAGCTTTTCCATGTGGGATACAGGAGCCAAGTCCAGCAAGGTTGGCAGTTTGATCTGTTGGCAGAAGGAAGACTCTGGAAATTGTCCACATCCAAATTGAAAACAAACCAAAAGAACACTGCTTTTTCTTTCTTCTACTGTCAAATAAAGTCACTGGGATTGCCTTCCACCTCCCTGCACTTTTTATGTAGGTAATTTGCATACCCGAGTGTGATGGTGAATTTTATTTTGCATGGCTTGTCTAGATAAACAAAGATATTACATATGTCAAATTGTCACTATATCTAATATCTTCTGTTTAATGTGTCCAAGAACATAATTTTTCATTTGAGCAATTTGCATATGCATATTGTCTCATTATCTTAATATAATACTGCTTGGGAAGGCTGACTCCTAAATCGATGATGGGGATACAATTAACAAGATGAAATCTGGTTTTGATAATCAGAAAATTTCCTAAATGTATTTACATTCTGCTTCATATAATGAATCATTAAAGGAAGAATAAGAAGCTGATTGGAAAGGTTATATGGCTTCTTAGCTTTTCTTTTTTCCTTCAAAAGGCTTCTATAACTTACTTTGTTAGGTACACGTTGTTGTGAACAAAATGTGAGGGAGGAAAATGTAAAGATGAAGAGCCTAGTGCTTAGGATAATTAATTAAAGTCAGAAGAGTATTGAATATTTTATATGCTTTTAAGTAGGGATTTACTAAACCTGTAGACATCACTATAATATCATTGTTTTATGAAATGTATTTGGTTTAAGCACTTTCTTTACATAGACTTAAAAATGATACTTAATATGAATTATAAACCATTAGAGAGGTAACAGAGAGAGTGAGTGAAATATCAGTTATCTATTGCTCAATAATTGCACAAGTAATACCTGGTCAAATGCTATGCACCAGGTGGAATCATAGGCAAGAGTAGAGTGGTCATGCTCACAGTCCACCTTCTAGGTACCCCATTGTAATGGTTTGTATATGCATGGCCCAGAGAATGGCACTATTACAAGGTTAGAGTAGGTGTGGACTTGTTGGAATAGGTGTGTCACTATGGGGGTGGGCTTTAAGACCCTCAACCTAGGAGCCCCGGGCTACCTTGCCAGCAGAGTCTCGCCCAACACCTGCAAGGGCCCACACAGGACTCCCCACGGGATCCTAAGACCTCTGGTGAGTGGAACACAGTGCCTGCGCCAATCCAATCGCGCAGAACCTGAGACTGGGGTACATAGGGAAGCAGGCTACCCGGGCCTGATCTGGGGCACAAGCCCCTTCCGCTCCACTCGATCCCCGGGCTACCTTGCCAGCAGAGTCTTGCCCAACACCCACAAGGGCCCACACAGGACTCCCCACGGGATCCTAAGACCTCTGGTGAGTGGAACACAGCGCCTGCCCCAATCCAATTGCGCGGAACCTGAGACTGGGGTACATAGGAAGCAGGCTACCCGGGCCTGATCTGGGGCACTAGCCCCTTCTGCTCCACTCGAGCCCCGGGCTACCTTGCCAGCAGAGTCTCGCCCAACACCTGCAAGGGCCCACACAGGACTCCCCACGGGATCCTAAGACCTCTGGTGAGTGGAACACAGCGCCTGCCCCAATCCAATCACGCGGAACCTGAGACTGGGGTACATAGGGAAGCAGGCTACCCGGGCTTGATCTGGGGCACAAACCCCTTCTGCTCCACTCGAGCGCCGGGCTACCTTGCCAGCGGAGTCGCCTGACACCCGCAAGGGCCCACACAGGATTCCACACAGGATCCTAAGACCTCTAGTGAGTGGAACACAACTTCTGCCAGGAGTCTGGTTCGAACACCAGATATCTGGGTACCTGCCCTGCAAGAAGAGAGCTTGCCTGCAAAGAATACTCTGCCCACTGAAACTAAGGAGAGTGCTACCCTCCAGGTCTGCTTATAGAGGCTAACAGAGTCACCTGAAGAACAAGCTCTTAACAGTGACAACTAAAACAGCTAGCTTCAGAGATTACCAGATGGCGAAAGGCAAACGTAAGAATCCTACTAACAGAAATCAAGACCACTCACCATCATCAGAACGCAGCACTCCCACCCCACCTAGTCCTGGGCACCCCAACAAACCGAAAATCTAGACACAGATTTAAAAACATTTCTCATGATGATGATAGAGGACATCAAGAAGGACTTTCATAAGTCACTTAAAGAATTACAGGAGAGCACTGCTAAAGAGTTACAGGCCCTTAAAGAAAAGCAGGAAAACAGAGCCAAACAGGTAGAAATCAATAAATAAAAACAGGAAAACACATCCAAACAGGTGATGGAAATGAACAAAACCATACTAGAACTAAAAGGGGAAGTAGACACAATAAAGAAAACCCAAAGCGAGGCAACGCTGGAGATAGAAACCCTAGGAAAGAGATCTGGAACCATAGATGCGAGCATTAGCAACAGAATACAAGAAATGGAAGAGAGAATCTCAGGTGCAGAAGATTCCATAGAGAACATCGACACAACAGTCAAAGAAAATACAAAATGCAAAAGGATTATAACTCAAAACATCCAGGTAATCCAGGACACAATGAGAAGACCAAACCTACGGATAATAGGAATTGATGAGAATGAAGATTTTCAACTTAAAGGGCCAGCTAATATCTTCAACAAAATAATAGAAGAAAACTTCCCAAACATAAAAAAAGAGATGCCCATGATCATACAAGAAGCCTACAGAACTCCAAATAGACTGGACCAGAAAAGAAATTCCTCCCGACACATAATAATCAGAACAACAAATGCACTAAATAAAGATAGAATATTAAAAGCAGTAAGGGAGAAAGGTCAAGAAACATATAAAGGAAGGCCTATCAGAATTACACCAGACTTTTCACCAGAGACTATGAAAGCCAGAAGAGCCTGGACAGATGTTATACAGACACTAAGAGAACACAAATGCCAGCCCAGGCTACTATACCCGGCCAAACTCTCAATTACCATAGATGGAGAAACCAAAGTATTCCACCACAAAAACAAATTCACACAATATCTTTCCACGAATCCAGCCCTTCAAAGGATAATAACAGAAAAGAAGCAATACAAGGACGGAAATCACGCCCTAGAACAACCAAGAAAGTAATCATTCAACAAACCAAAAAGAAGACAGCCACAAGAACAGAATGCCAACTCTAACAACAAAAATAAAAGGAAGCAACAATTACTTTTCCTTAATATCTCTTAATATCAATGGACTCAATTCCCCAATAAAAAGACATAGACTAACAGACTGGCTACACAAACAGGACCCAACATTCTGCTGCTTACAGGAAACCCATCTCAGGGAAAAAGACAGACACTACCTCAGAGTGAAAGGCTGGAAAACAATTTTCCAAGCAAATGGACTGAAGAAACAAGCTGGAGTAGCCATTTTAATATCGGATAAAATCGACTTCCAACCCAAAGTTATCAAAAAAGACAAGGAGGAACACTTCATACTCATCAAAGGTAAAATCCTCCAAAAGGAACTCTCAATTCTGAATATCTACGCACCAAATGCAAGGGCAGCCACATTCATTAGAGACACTTTAGTAAAGCTCAAAGCATACATTGCACCTCACACAATAATAGTGGGAGACTTCAACACACCACTTTCTTCAATGGACAGATCGTGGAAACAGAAACTAAACAGGGACACAGTGAAACTAACAGAAGTTATGAAACAAATGGACCTGACAGATATCTACAGAACATTTTATCCTAAAACAAAAGGATATACCTTCTTCTCAGCACCTCACGGGACCTTCTCCAAAATTGACCATATAATTGGTCACAAAACAGGCCTCAATAGATACAAAAATATTGAAATTGTCCCATGTATCCTATCAGACCACCATGGCCTAAGACTGATCTTCAATAACAACATAAATAATGGAAAGCCAACATTCACGTGGAAACTGAATAACACTCTTCTCAATGATACCTTGGTCAAGGAAGGAATAAAGAAAGAAATTAAAGACTTTTTAGAGTTTAATGAAAATGAAGCCACAACGTACCCAAACCTATGGGACACAATGAAAGCATTTCTAAGAGGGAAACTCATAGCTCTGAGTGCCTCCAAGAAGAAACGGGAGAGAGCACATACTAGCAGCTTGACAACATATCTAAAAGGTCTAGAAAAAAAGGAAGTAAATTCACCCAAGAGGAGTAGACGGCAGGAAATAATCAAACTCAGGGGTGAAATCAACCAAGTGGAAACAAGAAGAACTATTCAAAGAATTAACCAAACGAGGAGTTGGTTCTTTGAGAAAATCAACAAGATAGATAAACCCTTAGCTAGACTCACTAAAGGGCACAGGGACAAAATCCTAATTAACAAAATCAGAAATGAAAAGGGAGACATAACAACAGA
This sequence comes from Mus musculus, assembly GCF_000001635.26. Lineage (NCBI taxonomy): Eukaryota > Metazoa > Chordata > Mammalia > Rodentia > Muridae > Mus > Mus musculus. The sequence continues at coordinate 112,486,795 of NC_000075.6, read as the reverse complement.
TCCTGAAGAAATCCAAAACACCATCAGATCCTTCTACAAAAGGCTATACTCAACAAAACTGGAAAACCTGGACGAAATGGACAAATTTCTGGACAGATACCAGGTACCAAAGTTGAATCAGGATCAAGTTGACCATCTAAACAGTCCCATATCACCTAAAGAAATAGAAGCAGTTATTAATAGTCTCCCAACCAAAAAAAGCCCAGGACCAGATGGGTTTAGTGCAGAGTTCTATCAGACCTTCAAAGAAGATCTAATTCCAGTTCTGCACAAACTATTTCACAAGATAGAAGTAGAAGGTACTCTACCCAACTCATTTTATGAAGCCACTATTACTCTGATACCTAAACCACAGAAAGACCCAACAAAGATAGAGAACTTCAGACCAATTTCTCTTATGAATATCGATGCAAAAATCCTCAATAAAATTCTCGCTAACCGAATCTAAGAACACATTAAAGCAATCATCCATCCTGACCAAGTAGGTTTTATTCCAGGGATGCAGGGATGGTTTAATATACGAAAATCCATCAATGTAATCCATTATATAAACAAACTCAAAGACAAAAACCACATGATCATCTCGTTAGATGCAGAAAAAGCATTTGACAAGATCCAACACCCATTCATGATAAAAGTTTTGGAAAGATCAGGAATTCAAGGCCCATACCTAAACATGATAAAAGCAATATACAGCAAACCAGTAGCCAACATCAAAGTAAATGGAGAGAAGCTGGAAGCAATCCCACTAAAATCAGGGACTAGACAAGGCTGCCCACTTTCTCCCTACCTTTTCAACATAGTACTTGAAGTATTAGCCAGAGCAATTCGACAACAAAAGGAGATCAAGGGGATACAAATTGGAAAAGAGGAAGTCAAAATATCACTTTTTGCAGATGATATGATAGTATATATAAGTGACCCTAGAAATTCTACCAGACAACTCCTAAACCTGATAAACAGCTTCGGTGAAGTAGCTGGATATAAAATAAACTCAAACAAGTCAATGGCCTTTCTCTATACAAAGAATAAACAGGCTGAGAAAGAAATTAGGGAAACAACACCCTTCTCAATAGTCACAAATAATATAAAATATCTCGGTGTGACTCTAACTAAGGAAGTGAAAGATCTGTATGATAAAAACTTCAAATCTCTGAAGAAAGAAATTAAAGAAGATCTCAGAAGATGGAAAGATCTCCCATGCTCATGGATTGGCAGGATCAACATTGTAAAAATGGCTATCTTGCCAAAAGCAATCTACAGATTCAATGCAATCCCCATCAAAATTCCAACTCAATTCTTCAACGAATTGGAAGGAACAATTTGCAAATTCGTCTGGAATAACAAAAAACCTAGGATAACAAAAAGTCTTCTCAAGGATAAAAGAACTTCTGGCGGAATCACCATGCCAGACCTAAAGCTGTACTACAGAGCAATTGTGATAAAAACTGCATGGTACTGGTATAGAGACAGACAAGTAGACCAATGGAATAGAATTGAAGACCCAGAAATGAACCCACACACCTATGGTCACTTGATCTTCAACAAGGGAGCTAAAACCATCCAGTGGAAGAAAGACAGCATTTTCAACAATTGGTGCTGGCACAACTGGTTGTTATCGTGTAGAAGAATGCGAATCGATCCATACTTATCTCCTTGTACTAAGGTCAAATCTAAGTGGATCAAGGAACTTCACATAAAACCAGAGACACTGAAACTTATAGAGGAGAAAGTGGGGAAAAGCCTTGAAGATATGGGCACAGGGGAAAAATTCCTGAACAGAACAGCAATGGCTTGTGCTGTAAGATCAAGAATTGACAAATGGGACCTAATGAAACTCCAAAGTTTCTGCAAGGCAAAAGACACCGTCAATAAGACAAAAAGACCACCAACAGATTGGGAAAGAATCTTTACCTATCCTAAATCAGATAGGGGACTAATATCCAACATATATAAAGAACTCAAGAAGGTGGACTTCAGAAAATCAAATAACCCCATTAAAAAATGGGGCTCAGAACTGAACAAAGAATTCTCACCTGAGGAATACCGAATGGCAGAGAAGCACCTGAAAAAAATGTTCAACATCCTTAATCATCAGGGAAATGCAAATCAAAACAACCCTGAGATTCCACCTCACACCAGTCAGAATGGCTAAGATCAAAAATTCAGGTGACAGCAGATGCTGGCGTGGATGTGGAGAAAGAGGAACACTCCTCCATTGTTGGTGGGATTGCAGGCTTGTACAACCACTCTGGAAATCAGTCTGGCGGTTCCTCAGAAAATTGGACATAGTACTACCGGAGGATCCAGTAATACCTCTCCTGGGCATATATCCAGAAGATGCCCCAACTGGTAAGAAGGACACATGCTCCACTATGTTCATAGCAGCCTTATTTATAATAGCCAGAAGCTGGAAAGAACCCAGATGCCCCTCAACAGAGGAATGGATACAGAAAATGTGGCACATCTACACAATGGAATACTACTCAGCTATTAAAAAGAGTGAATTTATGAAATTCCTACCCAAATGGATGGACCTGGAGGGCATCATCCTGAGTGAGGTAACACATTCACAAAGGAACTCACACAATATGTACTCACTGATAAGTGGATATTAGCCCCAAACCTAGGATTCCCAAGATATAAGATACAATTTGCTAAACACATGAAACTCAAGAAGAATGAAGACTGAAGTGTGGACACTATGCCCCTCCTTAGATTTGGGAACAAAACACCCATGGAATGAGTTACAGAGACAAAGTTTGGAGCTGAGATGAAAGGATGGACCATGTAGAGACTGCCATATCCAGGGATCCACCCCATAATCAGCATCCAAACGCTGACACCATTGCATACACTAGCAAGATTTTATTGAAAGGACCCAGATGTAGCTGTCTCTTGTGAGACTATGCCAGGGTCTAGCAAACACAGAAGTGGATGCTCACAATCAGCTAATGGATGGATCATAGGGTTCCCAATGGAGGAGCTAGAGAAAGTAGCCAAGGAGCTAAAGGGATCTGCAACCCTATAGGTGGAACAACATTATGAACTAACCAGTACCCCAGAGCTCTTGACTCTAGCTGCATATATATCAAAAGATGGCCTAGTCGGCCATCACTGGAAAGAGAGGCCCATTGGACTTGCAAACTTTATATGCCCCAGTACAGGGGAACACCAGGGCCAAAAAGGGGGAGTGGGTGGGCAGGGGAGTGGGGGGGTGGATATGGGGGACTTTTGGTATAGCATTGGAAATGTAAATGAGCTAAATACCTAATAAAAAATGAAAAAAAAAAAAAACCCTCATCCTAGCTGCCTGGAAGCCAGTATTCTGCTAGCAGTCATAAAATGACACTGTAGACCTCTTAGCTCCTCCTGTACCATGCCTGCCTGGATGCTGCCATGTTCCTGCCTTGATGATACTGGACTGAACCTCTGAACCTGTACTCCAACTCCAATTAATTGTTGTTCTTATAAGATTTGCCTTGGTCATGGTATCTGTTCATAGCAGTAAGACCCTAACAAGACACCCATCTTACTTGTATTTTAGAAAGGCAATTGGCATTCACCTAAGCATACCCAACACAGAAAAGTGGCACCTTGTCAACCAATCACCATGATTCCTTGAACTCCATTCATAAACCTTGACTTGCTGCCCAACACATGAAGATATGTGCCTATCACAAGCCTGTTATATTCATAAAGGCTTAAATGTGCAATGCTTGAATCAAGATTTGAGCCCGGTACAATGTATGTCCTACCCAATGCTCCTCTGTTTGGATGAAATACAATTCATAGACTCAGAAGGAGAAAGATGGAGATGAATTAGCAGTATAAGAGAGAAAACTACTTTGATTTTCTTGCACTATATGGACCTTATAATCAGAAAAAAATCTTGATTTAAATCCCTGTCATTTATTTAGTTATGTGGTTTAGGAAAAATGCATTTAACCTCTAAGAGGCTGATTTTCATATTCATACTATGAGCAAAAAGGAAAATTATGCCATAGGCTGCTTGAAATCTTAGAACATGAGTCCTGTGTATGGGTATTGACAGTATAAAAACATTAGGATATGATTATGATAGATATAGGAGTCCAACACACCAGAGGAACAGTTCAGCATTTTCATTCCCTTGGAGATAGGCTCATTAAGATTTTGGAAAGTAAACAATTCCCAATCCCAGGAAGTCCCTAAAACTTACAGGATTTACATATCCTTTTTATAAAGCTATGTAAGCAGCTGGAAAGAAGAGGGTCTTAGACCTAATCTTCAGAGCTTCTTGAAAGTCATACAGGGAGCTCTAGGGATAAAGCTTTTGTGAGCCATTATCCATGCTGGGGTAAACTATTCTGGTGACTCAACTGTCTTTGATTCACTTACATTCCTATAAATATCCTCCCTCCAATCATACTCCTGTAAGTAATCCAATAAATTCAGTGGTTTTCCAAGTGGAATTCAATGAAATCATTATTTTGGTCAGTTATAGGGAGGGTGTAGACATTTGTTCAAGTTATCACATGAGAAGTTGTGCAGCACAGCCTCCTTTTGTACCATTGCCTGCTGGGACACAAGTCATGAGATACATGATCCTATGCCCGAGAGTATGAGGGAATGTTATGAATAGAAGAAAAGGATGTAGAGTCTGATGGTGACAGAGTGACAAGCAATCTTTTTGAGGTTTTGCCTTCTTATCTGTGAAGCAGCAGAGAGGCATTCCTCTGATAGTTGCCTGGACAGTTAGAGTTCTAGCTCAGACCCCAACCAGTCTCCATTTGCTTCCTATACTGGCTTCCCAGAGCTGTCATCACAGTTTACCAGTAACTGGGTGGCTGGAAAGTTCAACCTGCAAATAATGTGTTCCAAAACCATTTGGATTCTAAGGTTCTTGGTAGACATTTTTTTTGAGGGGAATCTATTGCACCGTGTATTCTATCACTTCTGATTTCATTTATGTCCTATCATAGTGTACACTTCCTAGGCACTGCTAGTCAGTTCCTCTGAATTGAAGCCTGCTTCCTAGGAAGGAGGTGGAAGGGGGGCACATGAGAAGCAGGAACTAAACAACTTAATAAGCCTCGGGATGTTCATCAAACAAAATTCAGGAGGTCTCTCTCAAGGTTCTAGAATCCCCAAAGAACCCTTGGGAGAAGGGTTTCTCCAGCCAGTCTAGCTCCCTTGAGGAAACTCTTGGAACTGTCGAGCTGCCAACAACCTGTGCCAAGAAGTCCAGGGAAGCATCTTTTGTGAGTTATCATACATACTGAGACGGGCTTTACGGTGATACAGCTTCCTAAAGCCAACCCTGTACCCTATATTCCTGTATGTAAACTCCTGATCATGCAATCCCATTGGTTCACACTGTGGTAATTTGTCATTGGTTCCCTATTTGGGGTGAACAGAAATTTGTTTATGCTTCTCTAGAAAAAGTCACCTGCCAGGTGTTCAATAAGTAGTATTTATTTAATAATGAGCTTGGGATTTTCTAAGAAAATCCTTTCCCAGTAGCCAAGAACCATATAAGCCTTAAACACACCATCTGAAAAAAAAAATGTCCCTGTACTTTTCACAACCAAGAATAAACTATAAACACAGCAAGACTGGAAAGAATTTCAAAAACCACAGGCTAGTTCCTGTTTAGTAATGAAAAATAAGACCAAAATACAAAAGCTAAGAGCATTTTCACTAAAAGAGTACCCAGGACCACAGATCTTTCCATACTGTGAAAATGTACCTAAACCAGAACTGGATCCACAGGCAAGCAGGATTTTTTTAAAAAATGAATGAGATTTTAATTCTACTCACATAGCAATACCAATTAAAGTGTTTTAATGTATGTACTTTAGGTTGATTTTTTTCTCCACAGCTTTTAATGTTCCTCTAAAATGTAGACATGAATTTGAAGGGTGAGTTAATTGAGCCAATCCTGGGATTTTCTCCATCAAATATAAATCTACAAATTTTCCCCACTCTAGACTTTATCTTTTGCAGCTGTAGAAATTTTTGAATGTCTGTTTTTTCCCCCCTTTGTGCCCAATCAAAACTAAATACCTCATCCTAACATGGGGTTTCCCTTGGCCACATCTGTCTCCCCCTTATCCAAATGTAGTCCTTTGTTACCCAAGGACAAATACACCTTTCAAGGGGCAAACACTGGCATTTAAGGTCCCCCTAGCATAGTTGGAATGAACAGATACTATGATTTTAGAAGATTCCCACTGTTGCTCCCTATTCTAGCCAGAGCATGAGGGAATCCAAGTATGCTTGTTGAGATCTATTTGTTTCTTGTTGGTTTTTTTTTTTTTTTTTTTTGGTCCCAATTATTTTTTTTTAATTTTTAAATTTAAATTCATTTTCAATTGTTCTTTTTCTGAGACTTCCATACAGTGTGTTTTGATTATATTCAGGACCACACAACTCCTCCCAGATGTACTCTCCCTTCCCTTGTCTCCAAATGTCATAGATTTTGTTTGTTTGCTTGCTGTTGCTCACTGGGTCCAGTTTGTGCTGAAATATATTTTAGATGTGTCGTCTTCCACTAAGGTTTGGCTAGTCTTCTAGGAGATGATTCTTACAGAAAAAGGACTCTCTCCCTCCAGTAGTTATCCAAAGCTCTCTGGGTCGACGTCACACCTATATCCTCTCTCCACATTGAGTGAGATCCAATCTGTCCTGAGTTTGCCCAGGTGTGCGTGTGCTGTCACAACCAAGGTTAAATTCATATGTGCACTCTTTTGTGAATGTTAATTATATATCCCAAAGTTTTCCCCTTGAAAGAGTTATCTGACTCACAGAGAAACAAGAGATAATGCATATGAAATGTGTGTTATAAACTGCATGGTAAAGATGTTGCCAGCACAACTACTGCTACTGTTACTATGCTTGTAGCTATTCTTGTCATAGTTTTCCTTTCAAGCTAGTCTGAAAGTCTGTCCTTTATCTACAGGCAAGGTCAACTCTTCCAAGTTTAGCTGAGAATACAAAGTGACAGATTTATATTTGTAGGACATCTCAGAATTTCCAGAAAACCACACTTAAGATAAAGTTGGGATGGAAGATTTTTATTTTTATCATTATTTTGTTTTTGTTTGAGACACAAATACCCACAATATGCATGTTCTCTCTCTCTCTCTCTCTCTCTCACACACACACACACACACACACACAAACTAAATGAGAAAAAAGACAATATGAAATATGGGTACAGTTGTGAGTGCCTTTAAACTTGGCAATTGGCAGGCAAATCAGGAGTGTTGAATTGAAGTGTAATCTGAGCTGCATGTTAAGACACAATCTTTAAAATTAAGTTTTTGAATGAAGGCACAGATATAGTTTGGTTAGAACAGTTTACTAATGTTCTCTTAGTTTGTAGCACTAAATAAGTTTCAGAGATTTGTGTACCCACAAATGCTGACAGAAATCCCAATAAATTCTCAACACACAAAGAAATAAGCCTATCAGGATATGGAGTACTGTACCTTCTGCTGGGGAAGAGGAGATTTGGATGTATGTCTGCTATGGAGAGTCCCCTTCAGCTGCAACCATTGCTTTGAGCTGTTAGTAGACCCCTATATGATTCCAAAAACTTTCCCTCCAGGCATCATCCAAGAGGCCTCCAGAAGGTAGTAGCCTAATATGAGGGCTCTACTATTCTTATTCCTGCAAAGTATAATAGGATGTAGCCATGCAAAATATTATCCAAGGGTATGTTTTCAAGACTTGAATTTTATAAAATAATGCTTTGAAAAGTCCATGGAAAAAAATTTAACCTTTATAAAATAATATATTAAAAATTCCATGGAAATTTTTACTTACAAGTCTGTGTGAATGAAACTTATACCAAAAAAAAAAAAAAAGAAGAAAAGAAAAAAGAAAAAGAAATGTTTGACAGAGTTGTTTTTCAGAGTTGGAAAGAACTAAAAGTCTATAACTTCAAAACTGTCTCAATTAGCTTTTCCTACAATTATTTTTCTTCTTCCAGACATAGAGGTTCTTGTTTTAATAATCAAATGTTAAAATACTTTTAAAAAATATTAAAAAATTAAAAAGCCTACTTTTGATAGGAAGGTACTAGAGTGACTTAAACGGAAGGTGGACATCCTGTGTGGCTTCCCACAGGCTACCCAGAGTGAAGACGCCACCTGGCTTCCATGAGCATGGAATTGTAGGACAGTGGACTGCCATAGAGACTTCATTTCTGAGTGTACTTTATACGCAGGCAATGCAATTGACTGTGGTATTTTAAGCACCAAAGAGGTTGTTGTTGAGGAAATGAATGTGCCTCTCTTTTGACCTGCTCTTAGGTTTGGTGACAGGACATGACAGGACATATATTGAATTGCCATTTCTCATCCTAAGAACAACATTCTCATTAGAACACAGGGTAGTAGTACCACACAGTTCTACGGGCACAAAACGGGGCTGCTAGCGTGACATATTCATCCTTTTTCCCAGTCTTTATCTCAAAAATTAGATTTCAAGATGGATATGCTGGTATCAAAATGTTGATGGCTGTCTTTTACATCCATAAGAAAAATAAAATTTATTGATCCAATGTCGGCTGAGCAATGAAGCTCCTTGTTTCTCTTAGCATGATGCTTAGAATAGCATTTCAGGCAAAATCATAACTGACCCCCATTCTTATGCTCAGTTCTAAAACACAGAACATCATCAAGGATTTATATTATTCATCTCCCTGTTCCAAGTTCTTTAGCTTGGCTGTAGATATAGTAGAGATGAATACCTTTGTACAGAAACAAAATATAAAATGCAATAACCTAATAATTGTTTCCGATGTCTTTTCAAGTGTCTGTGTCTACAATGCTGCTGTAGGGGGGGTCTTCTAACTGAAATTCACCTAACCAAAGGTTTTAGAAAGAACTGAAGTCAAGGTTAGATTCTCAGGCCAGATGTAGGCTTCCTGGCAGTGAATGCTCCTAGGCTCACTGAGATGGCTGCACATCACCAATAGAGTGAAGCACCAGAGTCAGCTGGAACATGGAAATGAGTCAGATGTAAAGAGAAGGAAAATAAAACCATCACCTAATCTGGCATTGGGATGATGTGCAGTTGCACCTAGAAGGCAATGGGATGGATTGTATAGTCATGGATACTTCTATTAAAGCAGTTTTTCAAACACATCAAGGTCTTGATATAGCAAAGGATGGTTTAAATGAGCACTCATGAGGCTCCATAGCTATTTCCAACAGCTATGCCACAGAAAATATTGTCTTAGAATTGCTCAGAAGAAGTAGGGCCACACATTGTAGAGTCTCAGCTACCTGTGAAACAGTGAAAAGGTTTGTGTGTTTGGCACACTTTTGTGTTACCCTTGTGTGTTTTCTGAGTTCCTTTCAAATCTCTTTGCCTCCGTATTTTGAATTTTCAAAGTGAGAATCAAAGCAGAGCATCCCTCGTGATAATATAAATGTCGACTTTTGATACACAAAGCACTAGCAGACTGTAATTATGGAAGTTAATTCTTGGGGTTCTTATAGGATAAAGAGAAAGCATGAAGATTAGAATGATGGGGTTACCATGGCTCAATGGGTAAGAGAACTTGCTGTCCATCCTGATGACCTGAGTTCAATTTCTGGGCCCCAAGTTGTGGAAGATAATTACCTCCCACAGTTATTTTCTCACCTCCATACACATGATATGGTACTTATGCATACATACACACACACACACACACACACACACACACACACACACACACACACACACTCACACACACACACACACACACACACACACACACACACACCTCCACACATGCGAGCACACACACATATGCATGAACAAACACATGCACACACATACAGACACAGAGCAAAAAAAAAGCAGTTATACTGACTTCTACAATTTTTGGTCTGTGGAATCTAGAAGTTTCCCAAATATAGACCCACTTCTAACATGTCTATTATGGCTTGGTGAACAGCCTGGCAGGAAAGGTGTGGAGGAGTAGGTTACACTCAACCAGAAGGAGATACCTCACCACACAGTATTTATAACCCAGAAACCTTCAGGAAGAAGGGGACTAAATAAACGATGCACAGCTCAAAAAGAAGGCTTTGAAAACTTACTATGAATCCAATAAATTAAAGCTAAATAGAACTCAAACCCACCCTTGCCCCTACATGGATAGAAGGGACCAGGCACTCTCTTTATTTTCCTGACAGTGGGATGAGCAAACTCTTCAGTGAACAGTACCCTTGAGTCCAGAATGTTCTATTTTTATTTACATCAAAATCTCAGAATACAAAGAACTAGACGAAACATAAGTGAATGTGAAATATGTACAGCCACAGAGAGTCTAATATTAAAATCTACATGTTGAAAGCAGATACAATAAATTTGATAGGGAAACTATGCAAAACAATACATAAAGATGGAGGAATCATAGAGAATGATAGCAAAAACAAAAACAGAGAATCCAGAACTCAGTCAGGAGTAGATTCTGGAATCATGGAATCAAGCCACTGCTCACTGGCTTGCATCTGGGCTCATGTTGAGCTGCCTTTCTTATACCACTCAAGACCAGCTACCCAGGATTGCACTGCTCACAGAGGGCATGGGCCTCAAACATCAGTCATTAATCGGGAAATCTGATGTAGCTATTTTCTCACCTGAGTTTTCCTCTTCCCAGATGCCCCTAGCTTGTGTTGACATGGTAAAACCCATCATGAATGGGAAACCATGGCAGCCATAGCATGTGAGGTGGCTGATGGCATGGAGTCTCCATCCAGGAGGGAATAAACAGTAAGTGGGATCAGGCTGTAAAATTTCACACCAACCCAAGAGTCATTTCATGTAGTAAGATTGTGCCTCTGAAAGGTTCCAGAACCTACTGCAACAACACTTCCAGCTGAGGAGCAAATGTGTAAATGTGAGCCTGGTGAAGGCATTTTACATTTCAACAGAACAGAACAGAACAGAACAGAACAGAACAGAACAGAACAGAACAGAACAGCACAGCACAGAACAGAACAGAACAGAACAGAACAGCACAGCACAGCACAGCACAGCACAGCACAGCACAGCACAGAACAGAACAGAACAGAACAGAACAGAACAGAACAGCACAGCACAGCACAGCACAGCACAGCACAGCACAGCACAGCACAGCACAGAACAGAACAGAACAGAACAGAACAGAACAGAACAGAACAGAAATTCATGGCAGAGACGCACATGAAAAGATGCTTCCTTGGGAACCTGAAAGTCAAAACAATGCATTCCTATGAGAATGCCTGGGAACTGAAGCACTAACAGCACCCGTTGCTCTTGCTGATGCGGGGCATTAGATATTCTCATTGTTGACAGGGATGCAGAATGGTACAGCCACTTTGGAAAAGCAAGCCCTCTTCAAATATTATCCAGCGAGCACGCTCCTTACTAGTTATAAAAATGAGTTAAAATGCCACAGATGGGTATTTTCTGATCCTGCTGTTGAGCCTTAGAAGCAATCAAGATGTTCTTTAATAGGATGGTTCGGTGCAGATATAATTGAGGTGTATCTTTACAGTGGTATCTCATTCAACCATAGACTAAATGAGCTTTTAACCCACAGAAACAGAAATAGAGGAACCGTAATTGCCTATAGCTAAGTGAAAGCAGCCGACCTGAAAATTTACATACTATATCATTCCATTATACATACAATAAATATTTCTTGGTTTCTGGGCTTCATATTGAAAACAAGGGACAGATAATTAAAACACAAAAGATATTTTAGACTAGCAAAATTATTCTGCATGCTACTGTAACTGTAGGGACACACTAAGTTTGTCAAAGCGGTAGAACAAACTGAAGAAAAATGGATATGGGTGTGAGATACTGGACTTAATGAAATCAATTCTGTATGACTTCCTGGTCATCAATTGTGTCATAAAGAGAACATTGATATAAAATCTTATAAAAGTCATAAAGAAGCTTGGGGGTAGATATGGAAACTCAATATTCTTCCTGTTAGTGCTTGTGTAATATGAAATCTCACCCTAAAAGACTATATTAGTCAAAAAACTTATTGCCTAGTATTTTAGAGCTAGAAATGCTATGTCTGGTGCTGGAAACTTGTTAAGTGTTCAGAATAGAAGTGAAAGTTATTTTATCTACATCAGGACTTAAGAGAGATTGAGATGTTATTTAAAAAAGAAAAAGAAAAAAAAGACAATAATCTTTATATGGTATATTATTAATTCTAGAAGGCTGGAGAGATACTAGAACAGAAAGAAACATAACTAAGAAAGCATTAAGTTTGGCTTTCTATGACTGGTAAAATGCAGTGTCTCAACACAAATAATTTTATTGAACTCCAGCTAGAATAAATGAGAAAATTCCAGCTAGAGAACCACATAAACAATAGTGAAAGCTGAAATTGAATGAAATTTTGAACATGAATAAATCTAACAACGAACAATGTAAATTCAGTTACACAAACAGTGAAACCTGACTTTCCAACATCAGTAAAGGCTTAAGGAGCAAACACACAAGCAACTCAGAGCTTCACAAACATCACAAATGTTTTTTTAAAAGATTGACATACAGGAAATAAAGAAGAACCAAGTTCAGTTCAAAGCACCCCATATTCAATGGCTCATTACTGCCTGTATTCAAAGCCATGTTTAATTCTCTATGACCACCTGCATTTACTTACACAAACACTCCTACAACACACATACACATACACACACACACACACACACACACACACACACACACACGCACACAATTAAAGTAAACTAATACAACTGGCCAGAGAGAAAAAAAGAAAAAGAAAAAAATTATAATACACTCAATAGACAAACTATTCTCAAATTAAAAAGCCACCCAAGGGAAATTTCTGAGTTAATAGAGCATAGAAAAAGAATTCTTCGAGGTGACAAGATATATCTTTCTATAGCCCAGAGATAAGCCCGTCCTTATGGGCAGATGATTTTGCAAGATGTTGAGAGAAAGAAACAGTGATATGTACAAAGTAGAGAAATGCCCTGCTTCAAAATAGACCATGGAAGCATAAGTTATTACCCAAACCAGGGGCACACAAAATATTACAGAGTTGGTAAATAATCTACATTCATTCCAGTATGTTCATATTAGCTAAAACTTCCCTGGCATGTAAATTCCCAAATTTACCTAAATAAAAAAAAATCCTGGCCATTTGAGTGTAGAAGCTCACTGAAAATAGTTTGCTAGAGTGAACAAATGCATCTAGTCTCACTTCCTATTTTAGTGACCTCATTCTGGCTGCTACAAAGTATCCACATAGAAATGTCTATGGCATACAAGTGAGCCAATGAAATAAAAAGCTTATCTGCTTATAAAGAGCTAGATGCCATTCAGCAATTAACACGGGGCTCAAAGAACAAAATTGTAAACAGAAGATGCAACAAAAAATTCCCACTCACAGATATTTTTATTGAAGGAAAGAAATCTCAAGGGGCTGGCAATTTGCCTCAGTGCATAAAGGCACCTGCTTCCAAGCCTGAAGACATGACTGAAATGGAAACTTCTAGTTCTTTGGAAAGTTAGTTATGTCAAATGATGTTTTGCTGTAGCACACAGATGAAGGAATGTCTTGCTAAAGCAAACACGTGAAAGACTGTTTGACTGAAGCAGAAACGGGTGAAAGAAAGTTTGGATATAGCAGAAATGTGAAAGGACACTTGATGAAGGAGTATAAATATGACCCCACCAACAGTGGGAGATGAACATTGAGCATTGGTTTGGTTTGCTCCACCTCACAACATGCATGCATTGCTTCTCCTTATATAGTGTTGAGTTCAACTTGTGGTAATACTGCCACTGAGAGAATCACTGCCAACTAATGCTTGTGAAGTTCCTGCATCAGCTTGCAACTTCTGTGGCCTCACCTTAGGCCAATTGGTAAGCCTGGCGTTTTTTTCAAGATTGAACTACAGCAGCTTGGTGTCTATTTGCTGAGAGGACTGGACTATAGCTGCTGATTCATGCGTGGTGTCTGCCTGCCTGGATGACTGGTCTGCAGCTACTGAGTTGTATTTGATGTTTGCTACAGGACTCAACTGCTGCCAAAGAAGATTGAGTTAGCCCCCCAAAGAACTATTGCTGAACAGGTCCACCTCCCACATATCCTAATAATTTTTCTTTTCCACTATCTCTGCTGGGTGGTAGGCTAGAGGAGAGGTTGAACCCTGATTAAAAGTAAGTTGCGAAAAATTTATGCCTACACATGAGTTCAACCCCTGGAACCACATGATAGATAGAGAGAAACAACTCTTCAAAGATGTCCTCTGACCTCTACCATGGTGTACTTACACACACACACACACACACACACACACACACACACACACACACACACATGCACACACCTATAAATTTAAAGTAAATTTTACTTAGGCCAGTGGTGTGGGTTAGATTTGTATTAAATAGTAATAGCCTATATTTACTTTACACAGCATGCTTCTATTTTTATATCTTCCTTGTGTTTCTAACTTTTGCTAAAGTCTAAAAAATTTGGTGAGACCTACTAATTATGAGCCATGATAACAGACAGGCTGAACAGCTCTTATTAGTTGAAAGTGGGTATAGATATAGGACTATGGTTCTGACACCTTTCATTTGTGTTTAGTTCCAGTATTTCCATCTCTTCTCTTGAAACACAATGATGTATAAGCAATAAGGTCAATGAACAGGAGACTGGGCTGCATGAAGCCTTTCTTCTTCCCATGCTTCACACACAGAGAAAGAAAAGATGAAAAAACCGAGCTCCTTCATTGCTGTTTGTATTGCTCATTCAGCAAAAGAGAAAATGACACACTACAGATAAACTCCACTGTGTCCTGGTTCATGGATGCTTCCTGCAGCTTTATATTTCAACCTCCTGTTCGAAATTGCTTGATAGGGCTCTTTGTCTTTTAGCACTGTCAAGTCTGAAATATTTTTAGCCAGATTTATTAACTTATGCAAAGAAAACCCTAGTAACAAATGACTCAGTAGACAGCCTAGGTTTCGCTTCAGACAGGAGAAACCAGGGCTGCTTTATAATCTTCTCCTTTGAGCACATCTTGCTAAGTGAGAGGTCTCTTCATCCCTTCCCTGGCCCACATGGTTATCCTTCAAACTCCAGATTAAAAACAACTAGATCATTAAGAAGCATCATGAGAGCTGGAGAGATGGTTAACTGGTTCCTAGTGTGCAGTGTCCTTGGTGAGGATTCAATGTCAATTCCAGGATCAGGTAGTTCAAAATTACCTGCAACTCTAACTCCAGTGGATCTGATGCCCTTTGATGGCCACTGTGAGTATCTTCACTCACATGCACATACCCCACCTCAACCCTGGATGCATGCATGTATATATAACTAAAAAATAAAAAATCTTTTAAAAAGGCACAATAAGTAAATAAATAGGGATTTTCTGATTATGCAGATTTCATTGAATCTCATGTCCATAGAGCTCCAGGGCAGCTGTACTCTGAAAGGTCCTTGTTATTCCTGAACATTTGTTTGCTTTTGTATTAGATGAAGTTATAATTTCTGCCTTTTATGCTATTCTGGGATTGGAGGAACACCTTAGTACTTGACATACAAAGAATGCCTCATGACTCACACTGTGCATTGCTATAAGCTGTTGTCATATCTATAGTTGTTACCAGGATGGGGGAAAGCAGAAATTGCTTATCTATGTAAAATTCTCTCATAGTGGATAATATCTGGGCTTTTAAATAATATATTGCCAGTGAGAATGGAAAGATTACAATTGATAATGCATATGTTGTCATCTTTTTAAATCTTCCACAGCTCAAGAATTCCTGGAGTATTTGGGGGAGAAAAGAAAAAGAAAAAGAAAAGAAAATCAGCATGGAGCTTCAGATTCCCTAAGTCTGAGTTGAGTCCTGAGGCTCGATTTTGTAAGCAGGAAGCTTGGGGATGAAGAAGTTGTTCAGTCATTAGAGTACACTGTCTTGCACAGGACATGTATTTAGTTCATAGGACCCAATGGCTCACAACTGTCTATATTCTAGTTTTCAGGGACCTGATACCCTCTTCTGGTCCCCATAGCCACCAGACAAATGCATGGTGCACAGACAAACATGCAGGCAAAGTACATATACACATAAAATAAAATTTGAAACAAAGACAGAAGAAATCTGTGGTCCTCAAGCAATAGCTTTTCAAAGATGTAGCTGTAGAAATACTGATTTGGTTTTATAATGGACTACTGAATCCATCCACATAACTTTATTTAGATATTTTAATAAATGTTAAAGGCATGAGTTGGAAAATGCAAGTTCAAGAAGTTAGAACTGTATAAATAGGCCCATACCAAAGATGTTCGAACCCTTGCTTAATGTGCTCCCAACAGCTGTACCATGTGCTATGTGTGGTTTGCCAAGCCTTCAGAACTCCAGCATCGTCGTGTATGTGAACTCATCTGGGTATTCTTGGGCCAACACACTTTGTAGATTCTCAAGGATGTATAGTGATGGAGAAGCCTACAGCCCATGAGAAGCTTCCTAAGCATATGGCCTAGCAGCCACAGGGCTCTTCACAAAGAATGTCCCCATTGACACATGAGTACTGTCATCTTGAACTCTGAAAATTCTGACAAGGGATTCTACAGTTCCATGTGGGTCTGTGAAAGATTTTGAAGAACTTGGTAGTTAAATCATATCCATGTTCCATACAAATGGAATGTTAGGTATGAGCTCATCTGTACCAAATTACCCAGGTCAAAGTTATTAGAACCTCAGGTTGGCAACTGGTTAAATGCTACGCATACTGTGGAACCTTGGTTCTATGAAGACATAAAGAAAACAAAAATGTAAAACATAAAATCCTATGCATCAGGTAACTACCTATATCCAAGAGAGTCTTCCAGTCAGCACCTGAATGGAAGAGCCTTGACTTCACATCAGGGAAGGGTTTAGGCAGGGAGATGGCTTAGCAGGTAAGGGTACTTTTTTTTTAATTAGGTATTTTCCTCATTTACATTTCCAATGCTATCCCAAAAGTCCTCGATATCCTCCCCCCCACCCCACTACCCACCCACTCCCACTTTTTGGCCCTGGCGTTCCCCTGTACTGGGGCATATAAAGTTTGCAAGTCCAATGGGCCTCTCTTTGCAGTGATGGTCGACTAGGCCATCTTTTGATACATATGCAGCTAGAGTCAAGAGCTCCGGGGTACTGGTTAGTTCATAATGTTGTTCCACCTATAGGGTTGCAGATCCCTTTAGCTCCTTGGGTATTTTCTCTAGCTCCTCCTTTGGGGGCCCTGTGATCCGTCCAATAGTTGACTGTGAGCATCCACTTCTGTGTTTGCTAGGCCCCGGCGTAGTCTCACTAGAGACTGCTACACTTTGCCCCTTCTTAAAATTGGGAACAAAACACCCATGGAAGGAGTTACAGAGGTAAGGGTACTTCTTGCTGACTCTAATACCCGATTTTGATTCCAGGGACCTACATGGTAAAAGGAGACAACCATATCCTATGAGTCATCCTTTGACCTTCACACATAAATAGATGATGATGATGATAGATAGATAGATAGATAGATAGATAGATAGATAGATAGATAGATAGATAGATGATAGATAGATAGATAGATGATAGATAGATAGATAGATAGATAGATAGATAGATAGATGTAAGAAATAAATGATAGACAGACAGACAGACATACAGATGTAAGAAGAGCAGGAAAGATAACTGCTTAACTCATGCTTAATATTATCTTGAAGGAGCCATCCTGGCCAGGTAACCCTCCTTTCCTGGCTTAAGCATTCTCATATCCCACATGCTGTGGCTTCTATACAGGTTCTATGGGATGCTGGCTCAGGAGAGAAAAAGACACCAAACCACATTTCTTTCTTTTCTCCTGATCCTGATTTTAAAATTAAAATATCCCTTTCTGTGCTCCTTATGTTACATCTGAGGCAGAAAAGAAATGAATGGTTTCATCTCATGTGCTTCTTTTGTTTTATATTTGACCTGCAGATCATGCCAGGAGAACCCTCCTCCTCTCCTCCCTCCTTATCATCAGTGGCATCTCCCTAGGGCGCCTTTTAAGTGTAGATGAAATGGAAAGCCAAAGGACTGTGCAAGGAGGGAAGGAGATGCCAAGTGAATAGAGAGCAATTTTACAATCTCCCATAATCTTTATCATCACAAAATAATGTGACATTGTTTATATATTAATAGAATAAAGTGCACTCAGACATAACTATAGTGTGCAAGCCCTGACTGTCATGTCCAACTGGAAACGTAGCACAGACATGACAAATATCACAAGGGGCATGCATGTAGGAGATGTTGTGTGCTAGAAGCAGGCTGCTGGAACTGCAGGTAGGTGACAATGGGCTTGGTTTCCAAATGTATCTGTTGACAATGGCATGGCCCAGGTTTGACATCCTAGAGATGGCAGTTTTATACAACACATCAGAGGGTATGCCCTAATAATTTTTAAAATTTATATTAAATGACAACTTTAGAGATTTATTCTTATTGTGTTTAATTAGATGTGTTTGTGTGTGTACATGTTTGTGTGTGTGTGTGTGTGTGTGTGTGTGTGTGTGTGTGTGTGTGTGTGTGTGTATACATGAGCCCTTGACAGTCAGAGATTTCAGATCTACTGATGCTGACATTACAGGCAGTTCTAAGCTAGCAGGTATGGTCTAGCTTCATTTCCCTTTCTGTGATAAAGTATCCTGATGTAAGGCAACTTTTTGGAAGGGTAGTTATTTCTGCTCTCAGTTCATCATTGTGAAGAAGTCTTCAGTCACATCATATTCATAGTCCAGAACACATAGAAATTAATGCATACATGCACTTGTTTCCTTGGTTGCACTCAGCCCAATTTCCCCACTCTTAGGCAGCTCAGGACTCTCTGTCTAAGGAATGGTACTTTCAAAAAATGGACTGAGCCTTCCCAAGACAATCCCCCATGGGGATTCCACAGGCCAACCCTTGCACTGAGACTTCCCAGGTGACTAAGTTGTGTCAATTGACAATGAAAGCAAATCTTCCCATACAGCAAGAATTACCCTAACTCCTAGCTCCTGCTACTGTTCTGCCGTCTGTTGAAGTTCTGTATGGGGATTCATTAAATACCAAGAAGGAAACACATGAAAGAAACAGCCACATATGGTGGTTGTAACTATTGAGTCATTCTTCCTAGAGAGACATGACACGATAGTATTCTTTTTTATATTTTGGGGGCTTTATGAACTAGAGTCTTACTCCACCATTAAATTCATGATGCTCCTCCTACCTCAGATCTCAGTTACTGGGACCGGAAGAATGAATTAACATATCTAGTTGCAGCAGAGATTCTATAAACCTACAGTACATCTCAGACTGAGAACCTGGGAAGGATGCTCATGAAAGCTGATTGACAGGACTCAACTAGGTATACCTTACTTGGTACACTTGGGGTCAGACATGGAGTGGAACATCTTGGAATAACCAAGTCAAGCTGACTGTTGTGGGCCTACATCATGGTAACTATTGTCTGAAGAATCAGTTGAAGTACAATCAGAGCAGCCCGAGGTGAGTGTCCTGGTGTTGCACTACCTTCCTCTTTCCTGTGAGTTTCCAGCTACAGGTGCTGTCACACAGCCATAGAACCCACTCTGCAGCACTGGTTGCTAACACAGGCCTAGAGTTGGTGTCAATCTTTCAAAATTGGAATCTTCTGTCTCTGTCTCTCTGTCTTTCTCTGTCTCTCTTTCTTATTATTTTTTTTTGTCTTAAATGATTTCTCTCTCTCTCTGCTTAAAAGAGCTGCTTTGTTTTACTTTCAGAAACAGTCACTTAGAGAAAAGGGGGTACATTTTTTTGAGAGGAACATAGCATTTTAAAAGCCATTTCAAGACACAGCTGAGCTCCTGCAAGGTGCATTAAGAGGACAGCTGTGGGCGAGGCACTTTAGAGGAAATCTCCAAGCCTGCAATTGTAACGGCCCTTTTAACCACCTCCTGAGTCCTAAAGACCTTAAGCTTTCATTCTCATAGACAGAAATGATGTTTCTAGGTTGTTTGGGAATTGCTTAGGGCTTTGAAACACTAACACATTAAGTTCTCTTCCAGTGTGGGTATGAGTGGAGTGTGTGCATATGTGTATGTTGGGTGTGTATATTTGTGTAGGTATGAGTGCTGTGTGTGTATGTGCATTTGGGGTATGTGTGTGTATGTGTTTGTGGGTATGAGTGGTGTATATGTAAGTGTATTGTGTGTGTGATTGTATATGTGTGTTTGTGGGTATGCGTGGTTTGTATGTGTATGTGTATTTTGGGAGTGTGTGTATGTGTTTGTGTATGTGTGTGTGCATGTGCATATGTGTGTATGTGTGTAGGTATGAGAGGTATGTGGGATGTGTGCATGTATATGTGGGTGTGTGTGTATGTTTGTGTGTAGGTGTGTGTGGGGGGGGTGTAGGTATGATTGATATGTGCATATGTGTATTTGGGGTGGGGGGGTATGAGTGTTATGTGTATGTATATTTTGGGTGTGTATGTGTGTAGGTATGAGTGGTATGTGTATGTATATGTGAGGTGTATATATATATGTTTGTGTGTATATATGTGTGTATGTGGGGTCTGTGTATATGGGGTGTTTATATGTGTGTATGTGTGTGTATCTATATGTGTGTATATGTTTATTTGTGTGTGTGTGTGTGTGTGTGAGAGAGAGAGAGAGAGAGAGAGAGAGAGAGAGAGAGAGAGAGAGGGCATTTTCTTTTTATCTCTCTGAAGCTCTACACAGAGTCAGCTCTGGGCAGTCTGATGCTGCTAAATATCATACAGTCCATGTACTCTGGC
Organism: Mus musculus; assembly: GCF_000001635.26. NCBI lineage: Eukaryota > Metazoa > Chordata > Mammalia > Rodentia > Muridae > Mus > Mus musculus. The sequence continues at coordinate 112,465,995 of NC_000075.6, read as the reverse complement.
TTCCAAAAAGTCAAATAACGTATATATAACATTGAAGACAAAATCAAAGGATAAATCCTGAAAAATCCAGCATTCTCCCAGCAAGACTTTAATCTGAGTTCTTTCCATGTCAAATGTGCCAGGAAAGAGAGCAGGTTTAAGTGAACTAAGTTTGACGACAGTTTGAAGCTAGGTAGACATTAGGCTGTGTCAAACAGGTGACCAGAGGGAAAGACAAGCCAGAATTGAAGCATATATTTGTTATCCTACCTTTCCTTCTTCTTTCCTCTCAAAACCACAGGTACAACTTCCTCTGACTCATCAGGGAGAGAAGCAAGATATGATTGCTCTCCACAAATGATTTCCAGGCTGTTAGTTCCTTGCCAGCCCTTTATGATTTCATAGGGTTTATTTTGCATGCTTGTCCTTGCTTCTGTTTGATTGAAGAAATCACCAGTTAGCAATGTTAATATCATTCAGCAATAAATAAGGAATGGAGAAAAACCAAGGAAAGTAGGTACCATCTCTACTCAGTTAGTATGGATACCTTGGGTGATGTTATATGAGTGGGATATGCTCTCTAGTTAGAATACATCTTCTGCCTTAATGGTTGTTCAGCACATTCAAGGCCTTAAGTGATTAACAATAGGGAGACAGAGAAAGACACAGAGAGCCAGAGAGATAGAGGGATAGACAAAGAGACAGAAAGAAGAGAGGCAGAGACATTTTCTTTATGTAGGTTAATGCTTTCAACTTTCAAGAAGTCAAAACTTAAAAGTAATATTTACAAATGCTTAAAATATTTTACAAAAATTCAGGTAATAGTAGCTTCACTTTTCCAAACCAGTATGAATTTAGTGAGAACTGGACACAGTTACACCTTTTACAAACTTGTTCTAATTTCAATTTCTAGCTTCCAAAAGACTATTCCTTTTGCAGATTTGAGTCTGCATTTCATCCACTGTGGCATGTTTGGGATATAGAAAGTTGAAAACTATCTCTTTGTGTGTCTTAGTAATTCAAATTTCTTTAAGAAAGCACTGTGATTCCTGAGGAATCAAGGAATGAAGATCAGGGCCAAGACATGGTGTCTAATGAAGTCTGTTGCCCATTCCAAAGGCTTTCACAGTGAATTCCTATGACAGAGGGATAAAACATCACTCTGAATATCCATATAAAGACACAAGTTCTCAGCCTGAGAGTTCTACTTTCCTGACATTGTCATTCCCCGACCTCCTAAAGTCATTACCTTGGGGATTCGGATCTAAGAACATGAGTTTGAAGGAACACAAATGTTGAATCCACTGCACAAAAATATGTAGCTACAAAATGGGGGAGATGTTCACAGTCTTTTAGGCAACAGTGGATACATGTTGATGCTAAAGCAAGTTTTGAAAGCTTGTCAATTCTTTATTTAGAATTCACTTTATTGGGTTTGAGCCAGGGGAGGTGACACTATTTTTCCAGTCTTCAAAGGAAGTCAATTCTTAAATATTAGTTGAGTGTAGAGCCTTAAATCATTCAGTGAACATAATATATATGGTCTACTTTTAATATTAAGTAAGTCATACATTCTTTTTCAGCATAAGATGAACATACACATGTGTGCGCTCTTTCTCGCTCTCTCTCTCTTACACACACACACACACACACACACACACACACACATTATACAAGGTGGTATGATGTGAAAAAGGACTTATGACAAGTAAATTGTGTGTGTGTGTGTGTGTGTGTGTGTGTGTGTGTGTGTGTGTTGGTTTGAATATGCTTGGCTCAGGAAGTGGCACTATTAAGAGTTGTGGCTTCATTGGAGTAGGTGTAGCCTTGTCAAGGAAATGTGTCACTGGGGTAGTGGGCTCTGTGACCTTCCTCCTAGCTGCCTGGGAGACAGACAGTCCTCTCCTGACTGCAGTTGGATCAAGGTGTAGAGCTCTCAACTCCCTCTCCAGTACCATGTCTACCTGGATGCTTCTATGTTTCCTGCCATGATGATAATAGACTGAACCTCAGATCTTGTAATACAACCCTAATTAAATGTCCTTTATAAGAGTTGCCTTGGTCATGGTGTCTCTTAACAGCACGGGAAGCCCTAAGATACCAGGTTCCTAAAAATACTTTCTACACAGCAAAAGGAGAGATTGGAATGATGGGAAGCTCCACATCGCTCTCTCAAAAATTAGTAGTCAAGAAAAACAGTATGCTGCAAAGATAGTGAAAGCATGAGCAAGGCAAATAACATGTCACAGCAAATGGAGGGTAGGAAAAGTAATAGAAATTCGAAGACTAGAAGGGGAAAATGGAAGAAATCTTCTAAGGCCAATAGCATTTTATGTGAAATCCTACCACCATCTTTATAAAATTAAACGTGTGAGGTGTGATATGCTGTGAAACAAGCTACTGTAGAAATGCCATAAGGTATAGAAGGTGAGAAACCATGAAGGCCATTCTTGTGAAGTTTACAGTCAATATATAGATGTGAAAGCTCTCAGATAGCTCTCCGCTGGACATTTAAAAATACTGTCTTCAAGAACGCTAAAGTATTCAGAACTAACTGGAGGAAAAATAATAGGCAAATGGCATTAGATTTAATGTAAATCATTCTCACAGGATGAGTTGGAGCGCATTTCTGAGCTCTTGCGAAATAAGATTTATCTGCCCTCCTTTCTATTTTTAAAGCAAGTATCCTTAAAATTTTAGAAATTGCACACAAAGCAGTGCATTCCAACTCTCACAGTGGTGGGTGACAGGGGAACTTAAGGGAACTAAAGGGGCATCTTTTAGAGACAGCATCTTCATATGTATCCCAGAATAGCCTGGAATGTATTATCATTCTCCTTCCTCAGCATTGTAAGTTCTAAGACCACAAGTGTGCACAGTGCCTGGCTAAATGATTAGGGGGACTTAATTTTTAAGATAGGATTTCAAGTACCCAAGAATGATTTGCAATTCACTCCGTAGCCTAGGATGATTTGAACCTCTAATTCTCCTACTTTGACCTCTTGTGAGCCCAGATTACAGACCTGCACCACCTCAGAGGTAGAAGATGCAGAGGATCAAGCCCAGGGCTTCATATGCATGCTTGGCAAGCGCTGTGTTGATTGAGCGATATCTCCATCCCCATGGGGGATTTTTAAATTGAATGGTCTATTGAAACAATTCAGTTTATAAATCAGTTGGCTTACGTTCTTTGAATGATGCCTCCTCTTTATCTCTTCAGCTCTACCATTTTCCTTTGGTGGGAACTTGTCCTTTATCCAGAATGAAGCATGCACAGGCCCTTGGTGCCCATGTCCTTGTATTCCTCCTTGGATTGGTTTTCTGACTCTCGTGGTCTTATTAGCATTGTCTCAATTGTCTAAATATCTGTTCCCATAGACATTATTTTCTTAGATGAGACACCTGAAATTACAGTCATTGGGAATCATGAGGTTGGGTATTCTCGTAGAGTTCTATTGAAGTGCCAATCAAAATTCCAGCAGCAGGGGAAGAAGGCTTCCCTGGGGCATCCTGATTCTGAAATGTAAATTATGGTTTGCCTTGACTTAGCCTGCAATCTCTAAAATGTCCTCCTCCCTTGGTTCAAAGCAAACACTCTCTGTGCAGTGCAGCTGGGAATGCTTTTTTTTTTTTCTAATTAAAGGACAAATCTGCATTCGATGAAAGTGAACTACTGTGTTCTTAGAGCTAAACTCCTTGGTGGGTTTCTGCATTTTGTTGCAGCCATCTTGAGAGAGTTGCTCCTGGCTGCAATCTCATAGACCTAGAAAGAGGTCAACATTTACTGTGCATTCAACTGCCCGAGCTTGGTCATCTACTGCATTTGAATGTATTTCACATAACAACACATTTTGTAAGTAAAAAGAAACAAGAATCTACTTTGTATCTAGAGTTGTTATTGTTTCCTCTGAAAAACATCACAAATAACCAAGGAATCTTTCATTTTTATTTTCTCTCTAAGAGAAAAATTGCTAGGTCTGCTCACTCATCCCCTGTACATGAATACCGATTTCCTCTTTATGTGTCTTTTGTATCGTTACAGAAGTTCCTTCATCATTTTATCACTTACTTTCCTGACAAAATACTTGACAAGAGTCATTGAAAGAAGGATTTCTTTTGGCTCACAGTTTAAAGGGATACAGCCCTTCATAGTGAGAAAGTCATGGCATCAGGAATGTGAGCAGCTGATCACATTGCAGCCACTGTCAGGAAGTAGACAGAGATGAAGGTGAGTATTGTGCTCACTGCCTTCATTTTATTCAGAGAAGGATCTATGGAGTAGTTCCACCCATCACTAGGAACTTCTCAATCACCTCCATCCAGAAGTTACATCACAGACCGAAGTTTGTTGCCATGGTAATTCTAGATCATGTCTAGTTAGTTGTCATCAATATTAAACACCTATCACACAACTTTGCAATTTCTTTCACTGAATATATGTTACAATGGCTTGATGAGATATCTAGATCCAATCCAAACCAAGACCTCAGAATGACACACTGGAAAAGATTAAGTCACTGAAAGCCTAACCCTGCGTGAGCAGTGACACAAAGCTGGAACCTTGAGGTTCTCTTCATGACTCCGCGCAGCCCTGCCTGATTGGATACTCTCCTCAGTATGCTTTGCTGACTCTTATATAACCGTGAAAAGTTAAGAGGTAATTAGTTAAGTTCCTATATTTGTCATAAAACTCCATGTACAAAAGCAATTTGGGGGCAAAAGGTTGTTTTTTGTTGTTGTTGCTCTTGTTTTGGTGTGTGTTTTTGTTGTTTCTTTGTCTTACAGTTCAACATCTCTGTGGAAATCCAGGGCAGGAACCTGCAGGCAGGAGCTAATAAAAAGACGACAGAGGGATGCTGCTTACTGGCTTGTTCCTTGTGGCTTGTTAAATCTGCTTTCTTGTCTCTAGGGCCAAGAGTCTAAGGGTGGCACAAGCCATATGCTAGGCCCACCCACATCAATCATTAATTAAGAAAATGTTTCATGAGCCTGCCTATTTTTTTTCTTTTAAGCTATTCTTTCTTCTCAGATAACTCTAATTTATGTCAAGTTAACAAAAAATACCAACCAGAACAAAGAACATCATGACTGTAGTAAATTTGATGGACATTCTGAGAGTTGTGAGTTACTTATCTTCTAGATCCTACTAGGGTTCTCTCCAGGATGCTTGCTATACAGCAAGCTTCCACCTGCTGTTTTCTCCTTTTTTATTATTTATTTATTTATTTATATTTTTTTTACATTCCAGATTTTGTTACTCCATCCACCTTCTGAATGTTCCACATCCCATAGCTCTTCTCCACTCCCCTATCTCCACAAGGATGTCCCTACACCTACCTCCCACCCCTCACCGCAGGTGACCTCTAAACTCCGTAGGGCCTCCAATCTTTTGAGGGTTAGGTGCATCTTCTCTAACTTAACCTAGACCCAGCAGTCCTCTGCTGTATATGTGTGTTGGGGGCCTCATATCAGCTGGTATATGCTGTCTTTTTGTGGTCCAGTGTTGAGAGATCTCGGTGGTCCGGGTTAATTGAAACTGTTGTTCTTCCTACAGGGCTAACCTCTTCCTCAGTTTCTTTCAGCCTTTCCCTAATTCAACCACAGAGGTTAGCAGATTCTGTCCATTGGATGGGTGCAAATATCTGCATCTGAGTCTTTCAGCTGCTTATTGGGTCTTTTGGAAGGCAGTCATGATAGGTCCTTTTTTGTGAGCCCTCCATAGCCTCAGTAATAGTGTCAGGCCTTGGGAGCTCCCCTTGAGCTGGATCCCACTGTGCGCCTGTCTCTGAATACTCTTTTTCTCAGGCTCTTCTCCATTTCCATCCCTGTAATTCTTTCAGACAGGAACAATTATGGGTCAGAATTTTCACTGTGGGATGTCACCCCCTCCATCATTTGATGCCCTGTCCTCCTGCTGGAGCTGGGCTCTATAAGTTCGCTCTCCCTATTGTCAGGCATTTCATCTAAGGAGCATCCCTTTGGGTCATGAGAGTTTCTCACCTCGCAGGTCTCTGGTGCATTCTGGAGGGTCCTCCCAACCTCCTACCTCCTGAGGTTGCCTGTTCCCAGTCTTTCTGCTGGCCTTCAGAGCTTCAGCCCTTTTCCCTCGCCCAATACCAGATCAGGTTCCCCTCCTGAACCTCCATACACTTTCCCTCCCAGGTCCCTCCCTCCCCACTTGTGATTGCTTTCTTCTCCCTCCCAAGTGGGACTGAGGTGTCCTCACTTGGGCTCCTTTTCTTCTTGACCTTTTTGAGTTCTGTGGACTGTATCTTGGGTAACCAAGAATATCCAAAATGATTCCTCACAATAAAAGAATGACTGGGGGAATCACTATCTTTGACCTCAAGCTTTACTACTGAGCAATAGTGATAAAACTGCATGGTATTATCACAGAGACAGACACGTTGATCAATGGAATAGAATTAAAGACCCAGAAATAAAATCACACACTTATGGACACTTGCTCCTTGACAAAGATGCCAAAAATATACATTGGAAAAAAGAAAACATCTTCAATAAAGAGTGTTAGTCTAACTGAATGTCTGTATGTAGAAAAATGAAAATAGACCCATATTTGTCACCTTGTACACAGCTCAAGTCCAAGTGGATCAAGGACCTCAACATAAAACCAGATACACTGAATCTAATAGAAAAGAAAGTGGTAAAGAGTCTTGAACTCATTGACACAAGGGGAACTCCAATGGCTCATACTCTAAGATCAAAAATTGATAAATGGGACCTCATGAAACTGGAAAGCTTCTGTAAGGCAAAGTACATAGTCAATAAGACAAATCATCAACCTACAAATTGTGAAAAAAATTTCACTAACTCCACATCTGATAGAGGACTTATATCTAAAATATGTAAAGAATTCAAGAAGCTAACAAAAAAAAAAAAAAAAACAAACAACCCAATAAAAAAGGGGGGTATAGAACTAAACTGAGAATTCACAACAGAGGAATCTCTAATGGCTGAGCAGCACCTAAAGAAATGTTCAAAGTCCTTAGGGATCAGAGAAATTCAAATCAAAACGACCCTGAGATTCCACCTTACACAAATCAGAATGGCTAAGATCAAAACTTCTGGTGTTTTTCCCTTTTCTGTGATGATATTCTGCTAAAATGTTACTTAAATCAAGCCACCTCTCTACTTAAAACTCTCTAATGCTTCCTGTCTCACTAAGCGAAAAGGGGCAATTCCTGTTAAGAGATCCAAATATCTTAGGCTTTCTTCTTACCTCCATCTTCCCTCTTCTCTTCTTTCTCTTTACCTCTGTCTTTCATTAGTCTTTGAACTTCAGAGGGTAAAGATCACCTCCCAGACACATGGAAGTCTATGGTGCTTTCTAAGGCCTGGGTTGGAAAATTTTTTTTTCCTTCTATCTCCTCTGTGATGTTTGTTCCTTACAGATACTGTCCACACCTTCAATAAGACCCCTCCTCCATGAAGATTTCATTGATCATTCTAGTTAAAATTAAAATTCAGTTTGTGAACTTTATGGATACACTGGCATTCCATATCTTCCATTGTACTAAATATTATATATATAGTTTGCTTCCTACTACAAAAATGTCATTTTGACCTGGTAAGATATTGAGACCTATTCTGTTCACTGATGTTTCAGCACCAAGGAGAGAGGGCATGCACATGTTGGTCCACTATGGTCAGCTTGATTAGATCAGCTCTGTAAGTCTAGACTTTCAATAGTATCAGGTGTATAAAGTTAGTCATTTAGAAAGCTCTGAACCTCCACCAGGGACAATCAGTTTTGGAGTTCTTCATTTGTTTGATTGTTGTTGTTTTTTTGTCTTTTCAATTTGAAGGTCAAATGGTGATAATTTAAAGACCACGGTAGGTAAAAGTAGGCACAACTTAAGGAAGACTTGAAGTTTAAGAAACAGAAACATTTAAAAATGTGCTAAGTAGATCTCTTACAGAGGTGATTTTTTTTTTCTTCAAAACTGTTTAGAAGTTTTGGGCTTAACATTATAAAATAACAATTTTCACATTCCTTTGGATCCCTTCCCATGTAATTTCTCAAGAGAAAATCGATGAGGTGACAGATGTAATGATGAGATAAAACCTCATATTCTCAGGTGTCTCCTATGTTCACATTCAAGCAAGAGCTGAGTTCTGGAACCTTCATAAACAAATGGAAACTCTGAGTCTCTGCTGCCCCCTTTGCCCAGGCTTTCTCGCTATGCTCTGCACTGTTCAGGTCCCTGATTCATTCCTGAAGCATCTGACCCTGAAATAACTTGCTGTTCACTCTGTTCATCTGTCACATATGCTCAGACTGTATCGAGTTCCAGCTTCCCCAGAACCACGTAAAACACGTGATGGTACACCCCCATAACCTGGCAACCAGGAGGTAGAGATGGGAGGATCAGAAGTCTAAGATCATCTTAGCTACAAAGTGAATTCAAGGTGAGTTAGAGATACATGCAACCCTGTTTCAAAGCAGGAAAACAAACAAATAAACAACAACAACAGCTACTCAGATTCTTTTCTCATAAAAATTCAAGCATCTTTATCTTCCCTCTCTGATCTGAAGTTGTACTTGCAGTATAATATATTAAAATAAATTTCCATTACCTGTGAATATATGGCATGTAATACATACATATGACAAAATAAATATTATATATATATATATATATATATATATATATATATATATTCAACTATTTGTAAATGCCTGACATCCATAAAGAAAATGCAGATATTCCCTTTCAAAAGCCTAAAACATGTATGTGACCATGATCCCAGGGTTACTTTGTGATTAGAGAAAATATTGCCTTCAGAGTAAATGTAATTGTGTCTGTGGTACTCATGTTATTTAGTTGTTCTGGAAGATGTATATATGTTTTATCATAAAGACTCTTCATATGTGAAACTGAAATTCAGTAGAAAATTGATGCATTCAGCTTTGGAACGTTGGGAATCTAGCCCTAGCTATCTATCTCAATTCAGTAAATACCATTCGTCTTCCCTGGTCTTTGTCTATACCATCTATATGAAAATAAGTGGGAAGGGGATTATAGAGAAACAATAATTAAATGTCACATACTAGGACTGGGTCACAATGAAACTAACACAGACAGTGAGTTGGGGTACGGTCCAATCCAACTAAGATAGAAGCCATTAGAGATGGACTGCTAAAGTCAGCAAACAAAGTAAGGTTGAGGAAGCATGGCAGGGTGTTAAGATGTCAATGTGAGAGCTCCAAGATTAATTAGACAAGTATCAAGCTGCCAGCAATGCTGAGAATGGATTGAACCCAACTAATATGGGAGGTGGGAGTATACAGTACAGGACTACTGAAGTTTAACTTCCAGCCCAGATGAAAATTCTCAGTGGGAAACAGACAGAGAAGGGATGGTGTGACCCAATGAGTTTTGCAGTGACCAAAAGCAAACAAATGTGTTAACCTGCTGATCTGATGATAAAGGGAGGCGCCCAGTGAGACTGCATGGTGCAGGTCTGTCTGGTGGAGTGACAGGTCAGCATGGGTAGAATGACAAGCTGTCAGTGGTGACTTCTTCCAGGATTAGAATCCCAAAGGTGCTGGTTCCTTAGTCTGGGTTGATAGAGAAGCATTTTCCTGTATACATACATACATACATACATACATGCGTACATACATACTTACACACACACATATATGCTTGGAACTGGAGCTGGGGTGTTAGATCGATGTGTAAATCACTGAGATCCTCAGTATGCAGGTAAAAGCTAGGCTGGCAGCTCACATATGCAATACCCATTCTGGGGAGACAGAGACAAATGGATCTTTGGAGCTTCTTGGCCAGGCAACCTAAATCTAACAATGAGCCCCAGGTTGGTTTGTGTAAGCTCTTGTTTTCAGTGGTGAATATTCCCCTGTGCTCTAGGCCTTAAGTTTAATCAGAAAGCTGACGTTATCCACAGCACTTATGGCACTATAGTGCTAACTGACGCATCTTGCTTGGCACTGCCATTGTGAAACATGCAGAGGCCACAGTTGAATGGTACTTTGACTCATAAGCATCCCTAGCAACCTTAGTAGAACTTTGTGGGACTACATGAGCTAGCCTGCAGGGAGGAGACTCTCCCAACTCTTTCCTCATCTTATTTAAAGTCCTGCACTACTTTGTCTTCAGCAGTAGGTTCTTTCCATCAGTTCTAAAAAGCAACTGGTATCAGTGGTGATATCCTTTATTGTTAGAGGGGCCTTCTGGGACAACTGTTAAGGCAGCAGTCCACTGCTAACACTGGGATCTCAAAACCTTATGCTTTGGAGGAAGCCCTGTTTTAGTCTTATGGGACCCACTTATTTTCTCTGTAGGGTTTACAAGACAAGAGTGTGACAGTTATTTTACAGTTTTGTGTAGATATCAGCTCTGCAACTTGAACTTAAACATTACAAATGTGGACAGTTACTTCCTATAGGAAGGCAAGTGGTGTATGTTGGAAGAGACTGGCACTTGGAAGGTCTCCACATCCCCCAAGGTTGCTCACACTCACCAGACCTTCTTACTTGCTTTCTATGATGACCTGGCTCTGCATCTCCCAAGACACTCTTGTTGGATCTGTAGGAATAGGTTTCTTTGCAAGAAGGAACAATGATTTAGTTAAAACCAAGTCTGAGGAGATGGAGAAGAGAGTTTTAGGCATGCTAAGGAAGCTGGGCCAAAGAATTCTCAGGTTTTCATAGACATGTTACCTTCTAGGAGGCTGTTATTTTCTGTGAAGCGTTGTTACCAGAGATCTCTGTCTCTGAGAGATATAAAATTAGCCAGAGCTGCATTCCTATTTATCCCTGGAGTAACAGGCTGGCTCAGATGCCACACAGGGCAGGACAGACCTTTCTCTCTGCCCCAAGGTAGCAATAAAAGAGTTATCAACTCATCTTGATCCTCCTCTAGGACTCAAAAAGAAAGAAACAACAACAACAAAAAATCTAAGTCTGGCACCTAGTTTCTTTCCTGAGTGGGTTGTCATGGCAACAGGATATAGCAACTGTTTTCAGTATTCTGGGGCCTTGGCAATCCTCACGAGTTTCTCTGCCTCAGCTTCTATGTATGCGCAGACATATGGACACCAGAACCCGTGCCAGCATGGAAGAGAGGGACGGAAATTCATGCCAGGATCCCTCTGGGGTGCTCGCGACCTCAGCTGACCTTAGAGTTTAGCTCACTGCACACCAGTGCTCTGAGCAGGACCCATCTGGTTCCTGGCCTGGAGGAATTTGACAGCTTTTGCTATGAAGTGAGGGACTGAGTTCATTGAGCTCAAAGGTCAATGCCAGCTCCAGAGGCATTGAATCCAGAGTCCGAATCTCAGTAGTTCAATTTCATTCCAGAGGGCCACGGTTTTGTCTTGATCGTACTTGTTCTAATAAAAGGAAAATTTCCTTCATTGTGAATATTGTTGATACTACTATTGACTCATGATGAGTGGCTTCATTTTAACTCACAAATACATGATGTTCTGCATTCAATACACATTTAAGAAGGCAAGATTTTGTGCCTGTGTGTGTGTGTATGTGTGTCTTGTGTACTTCCATATAAGGATCTTTATAAATGGCAATTAAGATTTTAAACTGTCTCATTTGGATATTTGAAAGTGCAAGGCGACCTTGCATATTCACATGTCACATTCGATGTCCACATATTTCTGTTTTTCCCTGTTTTCACCTCTCATTATCGATGTCTATGTGGCATGTGTCTGTATTATTTACTCATATTCTTGTGTCTCTGCATGTCTGTGAATGTTTATCTATAAATGAACCTCAGTGTGTGGGCTATGTTCCTGGTATGTGTCTTTGTATGTGCAGTGTGTGTCTGTGTGTGTGTTCCTTGCATGAACATATCTTCATACGCATGTGTGCAAGTATACATACATATGGATCTGATGTGTATATTGGTGTGTCTCTGTGGATGTGGAGATGTGTGTGTGTGTGTGTGTGTGTGTGTGTGTGTGTGTGTGTGTGTGTTTGGAGCATGTGTGTCTATATATGAGTATAATTTATCTATGTGTGTATGTGCCTGACAAGCCTCCAGCTTGAGCACAAGTTCTCTTCCTCCAGAGACTCAGAAGAGAGTGTGATGATATCCCCAGCACTCTGGGTAATTCTTAGAAAATGATAGGAGGTCAACAACCCACTGGGGAAAAAATGAAGGACTGCTGATATAAAGGAGTCAGTGTGGGCTGTGGAAGTTTTTGTTGTTTCCATTCAAAAGTGTCTCTTGATAAAGAACATGCTGAGTTCAACTTTTCTCTGGAAATGTAACAAATAACTCTAAAATGTAGTGGCCCCAACTTTTGAAGTTTTAATTCTTTATTATTATTATTATTATTACTATTATTTAGTAGTAGTAGTAGTAGTGTGTGTGTGTGTGTGTGTGTGTGTGTGTATGTGTCACACATATGAAGAAGAACAACTTTAAAGAATCCCCTCCATCTACAATGTGATGAAGTTGGTCTCTCAGCAAACAAGTACCCTCACCTGCTGACACATCCTCCCTGCCTAAGAGCTCTTTCCTCTCTAATTTCTTATGCATAAATTCTGTCAGTCAGGGTTGCCGAAAAAGGGACAGTAAAGATTGCTGGCTGTTCTCCACTCTTATGGAGCCCTGTATGAGCTCACTCAGTCAGCTCAGGGGGACTCCTTGCAGCTGGCAGTTCAAAGATCTGAGGCTGAGGGACACTGTCCCAGGTTGCCTTATTTGCCCCCAGGTTGGTGACGTAGGAACTTTCTCCTTCCTCATCCATCCTTCTGTCTTTCCCAGTAAAACAGTGCACTGTCTACTGAACATTTTATATGTGAAGTATTTCATGTCTGTATGTTCTCTGGTTGTTTCTAACCTAAGACGTCTTTCGCTGACTTTGTATCTCCAGTGTCTTCACACTTTTGAGTGCACATGTTTGATGTATTTTACACACTCTTCTCTCTGTTTTTTTTTTTTCATAAAGTACTTGTAATCATCAGGGAATCTAATTATTCACCTGGTACTCACTCTGTAATTGTGTGTAACGTAATGGATCCGACATCTAGTCTTTGTCTGTGCCCCACATTTTGGCCAGGGTGAGACCTCGGGTGCTCCTTTGCCACTTTAATAAGCTGTTAAGCCAAGTAGGAGATCGCATTTAGATCATTAGAGGAAATAGATGTATGGGAGAGAGAGACCATTCATAGATATCAGTCCTAGAATGTAGAGGAGAAACACTGAGTCCCTACATCCATAGACTTGTTTACATCCACTCTTTAACCTGACAGAAGGAAAGCTAACTCGGGTCTTCTGAGAGGCAGCAAGGACTTTTAAGTGCTGAGCCATCTCTCTAGCCCCAAGAAATATCTTCTTTAATGCCTAACTTCTCAGTCAGTTCTTGCCCCCCCCCCCTCTCTCTTTCACACACACACACACACACACACACACTAGCATCAGGTAATGATGGATTCAAGTTTCTTTAGGAGACTTCCCCCTTTTATATCCCCAGTACCTCTAGGGCTGAGAGGAGGGGAGACACCTGCTCCCCATACTAATTTTCCAACTCATCAGTAATGGAAAGCTCCTTCAATATCTTTTTTTCTAATTAAATACATTTCCTGAGGTGAACTGCAGAAGGAATATTCAGAAGGACAAAATATTCATTTTTAAAATACATAAAATTGTACAGTACCCTGGCGCTGTATCTGTGGGGATGTAGCTGCTGAAATGAGGCATCTGTGGGAATTTTACTCAGGTACATTAGGATTATAATTGTAATTATAATTACCATCTTAGTTACTATTTAAATAATTTATTCAAGATTTCCTAATGCCATATTTGGTAATACCATATACATGCGCATGCAAACACATGCATATGTATATAAATATTTGTGTGCATATGTGCAAATTTATATAGATTGTTTTTTCCAGACAGATATTCCTTAGTACTTATAGAAATTTTCAGTGTATAGTCCTATAAAATAAAATAAAGGGAATCCAAATGAATTAAGGAATCAAATCACGTCTCAGTCTCAAGAAAGACATGCACATTCATTTCTTATAACTTTCCCCTTCATTCTATTCTAAGATTCTGGTCTCACTATATGCTACAGACTTTCAATTCTCTCTCTCTCTGCCTCTCTCTGTGTGTCTTTCTCTCTCCATCTATGTCTATCTCTGTATCTCTGTCTCTCTCTGTCTCTGACTCTCTGTCTCTCTGTGTCTGTGTCTTTGTGTGTATAAATTTGTAGATTTACTTTCCTGTAAACTTCCCAATTTACTCCTGGTATTAAGTCCAACATTTGCCTCCAATAAGGCTTACTTGGAAAAATAACATCCATAAAGAGACTGCTTGGAAAGCCAGTCTAGCTCTTTAGTCAACTGGAGAAGGGACAGTAAGGTTTTCTTTTTCATAAGTTTTAACTCATTCAGAGGTCTCAGAATTTGTGAGCTACCATAACTGTATTCTTTGGGTGAGGGTAACAACCATCAGAGAGCTAAACGTGCTTGTCCAATCTTGCACTGGGCTTTCTTACAGCTCTAAGGGGAAGAGTTTATCCTTCAAACTTCTGATGTTCCTGCTTATTCCTGGCTCTTCATGGTAGCTAGAGTCTTCCACTAAAGGATCTGCTTTAAAAGAACTGAGCATTCCAAGCCTTCTTGGGATAAATGTGTCTTTTCTTCTGAGACAGCTTTGGCCGAGGGAAACCTGCCTGAACCCTGGATTTGCTGTTGCTCTGTCAGCTCTAACTTCCCTCACACAAGGCCCTCACACAAGGTTACTCCTAGCTCATGGGCTAGATCACATACTTTGCAAATAGTCAGCTTGATACCACTCAGTACCTATTAATACGTACTGATGAGGCTAGCTCACCTGTACACTGATTTGTTTCTTATTACCATTATGATCACAGCTTTCATTATTATTTACAATTTCCTATATTGTCCTATTTTGCTTCTCTTACTACCATAAACTTCATGACACCTTAGAAGGAGTGTGTTCATTTGGCTTGCACTTATATCCCATCACTGAGGGAAATCAGTGCAGAAAAAAATGAGGCAGGAGCTTGAAGCAGAAACCATAGAGGAATGATGCTGCTTAGTGGTTTGTTCCTTCTGGTTTGCTCGGCTTCCTGTCTGATTCAACCCAGGCTCAGCTTTCCATAGATCACACTAGCTATGGTGGACTGGACATTGCTACAACAATAAACAATTAAACAAATGCCTTACAGACATACCAATAGGCCAGTCTGATGGAGAAAATTCTACTGAGTTTCTCCCTCGACAGGTGTGTCAAACTGAAAACTAAACTTAATTCTGACTTAGAAGCACACTTTGCAGGAGGGAGAGTCAGTTAGTGGTGGTAGGGAGGCAGTAGCTTGGCATCCTCAGTAGGCACTAAAGGTCTTATTTTGGGACTTTAAGACATTAGGTTAATTAATGGATGACCTGAGACATTCATTACATAGTTTCTGCTGGGCTTTTTTTGAGACTTCCTTTTTCAATGCAATTAATATAAATCTCTTTACCTTAGCTTCAGATAGACTCTTCAAACAAGGACAAAAAATGCAGCCACATTCTTCACCAAAATTCCACGAAAACAGTCTGTATGTACATACTGAAATTCTCCTCTGAAACCTCTTGGGCTAGGTCTGCATAGTTCAAATTACTCTCAGTAACAAAGCCTTCCATATTGGTACTACTAGGATGGCCCATTAAGCCCCATTTAAAGCATTCCACTACTTTCCAAATCCAAAGTCCCCAAATCCACATTCTTCCTAACAAAAGCATGGTCAGACCTATCAACAGCAATACCCGAGTTCCTGGTACCAACTTCTGTCTTAGGATTTTACTGCTGTGAACAGACACCATGACCAAGGCAAGTCTTATAAAGGACAAAATTTAATTGGGGCTGGCTTACAGGTTCAGAGGCTCAGTTCATTATATTCAAGATGAGAGCATGGCAGCATCCAGGCAGGCATGATTCAGGCAGAGCTGAGAGTTCTACCTGTTCATCTAAAGGCTGCCAGTATAAAACTGACTTCCCCAGGCAGCTAGGATAGGGTCTTAAAGCCTACACTCACAGTGACACACCTACTCCAACAAGACCACACCTAATAGTGCCACTTTCTGGGGCAAGCACATACAAACCATCACAGCAGGATTGAGTTACCCAACAGTAACAGTAGTGCTCAGAGCTCAGTCATGTTCATAAACTTTCCATATCATCTAGAAATGCCCTTCTCATCTTCTGAGACTTGAATTAGACTTCCAGGTATCAAGAGATGCAGAGTGACCCAAAAGGTGTCCATGAAGAAATTTGGCAATGACATATAGAATTAGGTTAGAGGATCAAAATGAAAAAGAATTAAAAAAAAACTGGAGGAAGATAAAAGAGTATCTAGGAAATTTGATTTATTTATACATATAGAACAAATTTCTAACAAAATCAAAACTTGACAACAGCCTAAAGAATATTTTGTGTGCTTACAATACAATTCCAGATGGTATACTAGAAACAAGCCGAAATCTATTTCTTGCATACATATATATGAAGAGTTGAAAACACTCAATTCAAGTATTCAGAATCTACAAATCTGTGAACTGTCGTGTTCAAATGGTAGGTTGTTTCTCTTCAACTCTGCAATACTTTAGATAAAATATAATTGATTTCTTGAGTTGAAACAAATAGGTAATGGGTGCATTAAAGAATAAATCAACTTTGTGTTTCTGTAGGATTTTCAATTTTCAAAGTGCAGTTACCAACATCATGCATCCAATCAGAAATTAATTAAATCTGCGTCACTACAACTTTTACAAATAAAAAGCTAAAATACACACGTACCAGAGTGCTGCAACAGAAAGAGCTTTGGAGCAACAATCTCTCTCTTGAATTCTAGCTACATTTCTCTGTAGAAGATTATATGCAATCTTCCCCCCTTGCTGAACTAGAACCATTCAGAAATCAAACTGTAAGAAAACTATCAAGTTCTAAAGCCATAATCGACATTAAAAAATCCTATAAAAGAGAGGGGCACGTGCCAAATACAATCTGCTTTTTCCCTTTTCTGCCTCCATCTTTGCTTAGGGAAGTCTTGAACGTGGATGCATCTCAAAGACTACTGGGAAGATGTTCTTTTGTAAATTTTGATCAGTAACTATACCGCAGCTAAATATATGCTTCTTAAATTTGCTAAGCTTGAGAACCATTGGTCTGATAGAAGCTATTAATTATCTGTGTTAACCTAATTCAAACTATCACAGCCATATCTCATGTCTTCTCATGGTGTTGCCCCTAACCACAGTAGAGCCTAAGGCAATGGAAATTCAGCAATGTTCATTTTGCCTTCATTGAACACTTTGATATTTGATTCATTATAGATTTTCTTAAATACATTTTATTGGTTATTTCATTTATTTACATTTCAAACATTATCCCCCTTCCCAGTTTCCCCTCCACACCCCCCCATATTATAGCCCCTTCCCTTGCTTCTATGAGGGGGCTCCCCCACCCACCCATCCACTCCTGCCTCACCACCCTAGCATTCCCCTACACTGAGACATTGAGCCTTCACAGGACCAAGGGCCTCCCTTTCCATTGTTGCCAGATTTTTAACTATTGCATTAAAACCTTGCTTGTCTTCATGACTACACTTTTGTCAGTTTCTTAGATTTTTGTAGGCGAGCTATCTTTCTGTACCCCATCCTACTCCCATCTCACCATTCATTCCTTATGTCAGTCTAGTTTTCTAAGAACAGGTATAATTCCTGTTGTTTGGGCCTTGCAAGCTCCTGGTGGTACAAGAACTTACTCCCTTTCCCTGACACTGGCAGCATCGAGGGTGAGTAGAGGAGTGTGCGCCCCAGAGTTTAAATTGTGAATATTTGATGGGAGATGACTGCTTGCAGGTATTTGTTTGTGTTTACTTCCTTCTTTGTTTGAAGATTCTGTTTGTGTTTTTGTCCTTTATTTTGCTAGCTACAGACAATCTCAGTCAGGGTGGAGGGGAGGAGGTGGACACTTCTGTCTTTGTTGCTATCTTGTTGCTGTGACAAGGGATAAAGGGCTCATTTTGGCTCAGTCCCCTAGGAAAACTGCCCATCATGGTGGGGGAAGACAAGACAGCAGAAACAAAAAAACTTTCTGGTCACACTGCATCCACATTCAGGAAGTAGGGGGTGAAAAGGAAGTGAGGCTTTGTTAGAAAGCCTCAAGCCTGCCCTAGCACCAGAGTGGCCCATGTGCTCCAACAAAGCTCTGCCTCCTCGAGTTTCCCAACCTTGAACAGCGCCACCAACTGGAGACCAAGTATTCAAACACACAAGCCTTTGTACAGAACTCACATTCAAAGCACAGCAGCCCTTCTCTCTGCCATTGCTGCAGATCCATGCTCTCTGTAGAACTGGAAGATACAGGGCAACAGGCCAAGCTCAGCAGCTCCATTAAATCTGTCCCTGCTGGGTGTCAGTTATCTGCTTCACCACATGCTCACCAATTTTAATAATGGTCTATTGTGTGCTTCATAAAATGCTAGAGGCATTCATTTTAAATATTCTCCTCAACAACAAAAGAGGTGATGGCTATATATTCATCAGCTTGGCTGACTCTCTACAATGTATACATAGATAAAAATATCACACAGAACTATAAATAGACAGCTATTACTTGTCTGTTAAAAGCATTTTTATATTTTTAAAGACTGACAATATAGCTGTTTACTGTTTGACTATCATGCATAAGGCCCTGGGTTCTATCTGTATCTCCTTACCTCAAATGCTGGATTCTTCAAGGTTATTAGGAGCCCCACACAGAATATCCCTTCCTCCACTGTTCAAGCATATCAGCCCAAAATTGTTCAAGCATATCAGCTCAAAACTATGCACACCACAAAAAGAGGATCAGGAGACACAGCACAGGGAGACTCCTGGTGTTCCAGGCCCAGCATAGCTCAGCAGGAGTCAGAGTAAGACAAGACCGTCTATGGTTGAGTTTGCAAAGGGTCACTGCATCGGTTACCTTCCTGACAAAAAAATAAATCCGCAGCTTTATACTGATAACAGACTTCATTTTGACAGGAGCTTTAAAATGAGAAACCAAAATTGACTCAGTAAAGGAAGAAAATGGACAGTGTGACTCGCAAGAATAATTTAGCTCAGCACTTCCCAAAGTAGAGTAGACATGAAAAATTAACAATAATTGTTTTCGCTTGCTTACAAGGAATCCCAAGCTACTCTTAGGTCTTTTGTTATTTTCAGCATTTGTAGCTGTTACAGGAGTCACTGCTTTTACATGGTAAAGGGTATAAGCTTTGACAGACTCTAGAATATGTTAGCCACCATGCTACATGCCTCCAGCCACTATGATCTGTGACTCTCAAGGGCTTAAGAAAAATCTCTTCAGAGAAGTTCAAGCAAATCTCATTAGCATAGGAGTTTGTTTGACAGGTCTGAGGTGCTGCCTGTGTTTAAGTATGTACATTTTGGAGGGATACCTTTGGAAGCCTGAACACTAATCTATGTAGAAGGCAAGTGAGAAGTAAGCCAAATAAGTTGTAAACCCCACCAATGCCTTAAAGAGACTGGGATGAACAGAAATTCTTCAGGGAGAGTTTGGAATGCATGTTCTCTAAAATTCTCAGCTAGGAGCTTAACTCAGACCAGGAGCAACCTGAAATGGTGCACTTTGGTGATGTAGGTACTAATGCAGTCCCTATCACATTCAGTCCAATTATTGTCACTTGGCCATGCATACTGGAGCCATGAGGGACACAGAGGTCAGAAGGGGACCTTAAGGTACTGGATGTTGGAGGAGCAGGTGATGGCTCAAAGGCCACACAGAGCCCTGGCTGCCCAGAAAAAAGGAGGAAGGAAGACTGAATGGAGCTCATGTGGTCTGTTGCTATGTAAATCTCATCTCTAAGGAAAGGGCTGGCACAACTGTATCAGGCTAAAGATACAGCTTTTATTTTTAAACCAGTGTGCAAGGGATAAGTGAATGTGGGATGTGTGAGAGTCAGAGTGTGGGCAGAGCAGTGTGGATGTGTGCAATGTGTATGCGTGCAGTGTGTATGTATATGTGCAGTGTGTATATGACAGTGTGGCTGCATGTAGTGTGGATGTGTGCAGTGTGGGTGTGTGCAGTGTGGATGTGAGCAGTGTGCATATGTGCAGTGTGGATATACAGTGTGGATGTGAGCAGTTTGGATATTTGCAGTGTTGATGTGAGCAGTGTGGGCAGAGCAATGTGGATGTGTAGAGTGTGGATGTGTGTAGTATAGATGTGAGCAGCGTGGATATTTTCAATGTGAATGTGTGTGGTACGGATGTGAGCAATGTGGATGTGTGCAGTGTAGATGTGAACAGTGTGCATATTTGCAGTATGGATGTGTGCAGTGTGGATATGTGCAGTGTGGATACATGCAGTGTGGATAAAGTACAGTGTGAATGTGTAGAGTGTGGCTGTGTGCAGGAGAGTTGTGAGCAGTGTGGATATATGCAGTGTGGATTTGAACAGTGTGGATGTGTGCAATGTGGGTGTGAACAGTGCAGATGTGTACAGTGTGTATGTGAGTGCTGTGGATGTAAGCAGTGTGGAAGTGTGCAATGTAGATGTGAGCAGTGTGGGAGTATGCAGTGTGGATGTGTGCAGTATAGGTGTGAGTGGTGTGACTGTATACAGTATAGGTGTGAGCAGTGTGGACGTGAACCTATGCCCTGATCTATGGCACTGCCCACTGATCAGTAGCAGAGTTTAAAAGGTTAAACCCTATAAGAGATTTGCTACACATGGTTTAATTTTCAGACCTAAGAGGGTTGGGTCCCTTCAGCAAGCACTCCACCCGTGTGCTTTCACATATATGGGAAATAAAAGTCAAATTGCCTTATGTCTCCCATGGGGGAAGAAAGTGCTGTGGCTTTGCTTCCTAAGCAGATGTCAGATCTGTGCTAATACCTCCAATCAGAGCCTGGTCTTTCATGTGACAAGGTTTCTTAAAAGCCTGATAGCCTATTCTAGGGGAAAAAAGAAAACGGATAGATGGAGTTTATTTGAAGTTGAAGTTCAGAGGCGAGGAGAGGCAGCAAATTCACATTGAAACGTGGTATTTTATCCATATCATGAATTTTTATCATATTTAGTCAGTGAACAAAGACTGTCAAGTTGGCCCAAGGGCTGGCAAGATTGCTCTGTGGGTAAAAGTGCCTAACCGCAAGCTCAGCAGCCAGAGTTCAATACTTGGGACCAACATGGTTGAAGGAAAGAACTAACTCCCACATGTCGTCCTCTGACCTCCATGTATGTGCAGTTGCATCTGCATGCACTCATACAAAATTCATGAATGTGGCTGTAAAAATAAGTTAGGGATAGTTTCAAAATAGATGGCTAGAGACTTATAAAATCATATTGAATCCACCAGAATTAGGTCAAGATACTGTGAATGTTCACCTGTGTGCAAGGAGTTTCTTTAGGTCAGGGGGTGCAGCATCCACTCAAAGTGTGGCAGAAAAGGCAAAGAGAAAAGAAAATCTTTGTTGTAAACAAGGATTGCTTGCAAGTCTCAGTCTTTTAGGCAGGTTGCTGACAGGAAACAGATTGACTGCGTGACTAATTTAGGCCTTGGTGACTGGCAAAAATCCCAGAGGCTGCACCCCAAGCAGATTTTCCTTAGGGGTGAGAGTGGATAATGGAGCTACACAATTGTGATATCTACTGACTTGGTGAGGCAATGAATAGCCAGGGGTCCCTGAGATATGGACTACATGGAGTTGGTTGTAGCCTGTCTTTTTGGGGGATTAGTTCTAGTGCGTTGTCTTAATTTGGCTCCCAAAAACCTTATTCCCAGACACTGAGGGTCCCTAACCCCCAGGTGGCTTTGATTGGTAATAAAGAATTTGCCATACAGCCAATGTCTGGGCAGGGAGAAGAGCCAGGACTTTTAGATCGTGTGGGCAAAGAACCAAGGAAAGAGGAACAGACAGAATCACAGGGAGAGAGTGGAGACGCTGAGAGAACTATCCTAAGGTCTACTCTCCTGACTGGGTCTGGGGCAGCAAAGATAAAATATATATTTAAAAGGTGTTAACTAAGGATTACTGGAAGGGAGTGTGTGCTAACAGTGGTGAGGTTCAGGAAGGTGCCAACCATTGAGCTAGTAAGGCATATTAAAAATGAAGCTGACAAATGTGTGCTTGTCTTTCACTCGTGAATCCAGAGAGCTCTTGTGAGTGGCTAAAAGCGTGAGCCACTGAGAGCTCAGTGTGGGTTACCTATTCACCTCTACATGTCTTGGTGACTAAGATTTTCCAAACATCAGACTCAATGGCCAAGAACACTATTCAGGAGAGCTTGGTTAGACCCAGTATGGCTTTGAGCCTTGATCTTGAGACCCCGGCCTCTCTCACTGCGCATGAAACCAGGGGAATGTCACATGACTAAATGTTCCTTTTGCTTAGGGACCAGACTGACGCATGGGAGTCATAGTACATCACTTTCAGATGAATAAGGACTGTGTTATGTTTATATGTATCTACACATTCAAAAGGAGGATTATTTGAAAATGGTGGACCCATGCTAAGTTGTGCTAGGTAAAGCAGAGTCTAAAGTCTGATATGTTCTCAAAGAGATGAGGAGTCCATTCCTGCTTTCCTGAGTTCAGACCATCCATTGCTGCTTGTGTCTCCTCTTCACCTAGCTGGGATTTTTCATGAAGAACTTCAGCATGAGCTGCAAAATTGGCGGATATAATGGTTATAGATAATATCGGAATGATCTAGAAGATTCAATACACCCATAGATTATTGTCAGCTGGAGGTTTCAATTGACTTTTCCTTTAACAGGAAGGAATGGGCACAATGGTATCAGAAAGCCCACACTGAATATTATTAAGGAGCAATTCGGAGGAAGGCTCTGCAAACGGAACCGGGAGACAAACCTGATTTGAGTGTTCTGAGTGCGGAGGGGAGTGCCTCCAGGATAAAATTCTCCTCTGGACATCACTCTGATGAAGCTATAAACTTGACTTTTAAAGTAAAGTTAATTGCAATGGAAATTTCACATTATCGAATCAATTTTCCCCTAAATATTTCTTTTTGTAATTGGCTCAGAAATATTTTCCATGCTATTCAGTTCTGCTCAAGATTCCTCAGCTCATAGTAGATATGGAGGCTGCTGTTTTCAGGCCTCATATTGCCCTAATTTTTCTACTTACTTGGTCTGTGCAAATCCTCAGCTTGGACATTTTTGGGGACAGAATTTATTTTAGGACACCACCGTTTACACAGAGCGAGAGCTGCTGACAGAGTGACAAAGTACAACTTGGTACACTCAAGATTTTTTGATATGGATTAAGGAAAGTTAGCTTGGCCAAAGCTGTAATTTCAGATCACATTTTAAACCTGATTCAGATTGAACCCAAAAAAATTACTTTGCCCAAAAGTCCCACTTAAAGACATGTGTGCATTGCCTAATATTGTAGCAATGACCTTGGAGCTAGAGCTACTCTCTCAGGAAGTGTCATTTTATATTTGTAGAAACTCTGAGATACTTATCAACATGTGGACCATTGTATGGAAGGCTGTGATGGATTGGCTTTTGCTACCGCCAAATCCAGTCTTTTGGATGAGCTAGTTAAGTTACAGGGTACTTGAGTGACTTATCCTTCAGTCTGCTGCCATAAGGTCAAAAGCTCAACGGAGGTCACACTGATAGGAATATAGCAACCTGGAGCTATTTATCTGTATCAAACTATAACCCCATTTCTTAAAGAAGACCTTCTGTGCTAGGCCCTTCATGATCAAGTACAGGACCAATTGAAGAACAGCTAAATATTCTAGTCTAAATTTGATCAAACACTCTTCCAAAAACTTAACTGAAAACTGTAAATCACTCATCAAAGACATGGGTTTCTAAAACACATATTTTAGTCTGACTTCCAGTATGGTACACATTGTAAGAGACTATATGGGGACAGAGAGACGACTAAGTGGTTAAGGGCACTTGCTGCTCTTTCAGAGGAACTGGGTTCAGGTCCCAGCATCTATATCACAACCCCATGTAGCCCTGGTTACAAAGGATCTGAGCCCTCTTTTGGTCTCAGTAGGCATTGCACTTATGTAATATACACACAAACAAGCAGGCACACACACATGCACATAAACAAAATGAGAGGAGAAATTTTTTAAGATTAAATGATAACAAAACCACCATTTCTAACATAGGCACACTGAAATGTCTTCAGTTCGTGTCTATTGCCTCTTCCTCAAGATTCCCGAAGAGTGTGCCACTTAACACTGGGATGCTGAACTTCACCTTCTAGAATACCTGTGGGGAGCATCTGGCACTCCCCTGCTGGTTAATGAATAAAATCTTGGCTAGGTTATTGACTGAGTCTCAGAAGTACAAAGTTGTCCACCAGCTTAACACACTTTCCTCTGTACATTTGGGTAAACAAAAAGGAATTAAACAAAAGTTAAAAACTAAATAAAACAACAACAAAGTCAGTAACTGTACTGATTCTAGCTAGGCTAAGATTCTCAAGCATGGCTTCTGGGAAGTAAATTGACTAAGATCAGAGGAACAGGAATGGAAAAGATCAGGAAAAAGAACCGCCTGTCCCTACAGCACAGAAGACCCAGAAAGGGAAGCCCATCCACCACTGACCAAATTTCTGGGCATAATATTAAAAACTCCTGCTGCGTAGGTAGCAGAGCAAAGGCAGATCTGGACTGGAGAAGGTCTATTGCCTGTGATCCCAGACTCACAAGACTAAGTGCAGAGGATGACATGTTTGTGGCCAGCCTAGGCTATATAACAAGACCTATCCTGAAAAACAGGGTCTATGGATGTAGGTCTGTAGAGATCCCCATGTCATGATAAGGCTCTGGGTTCCATCCTTAACACTGTAATCATCTCTTTCTCCTCTTTCTCCTCCTCCTCTTCCTCTTTCTCCTCCTCCTCCTGCCCTTCTTCCTTCTCTTCATATCTCCAGCACCACTTAAGTTAGAGCTTTAGAAATCTGGGTCCTATTACTGAATGTGTCACACACAAAATGTTTGGTAATAAACTGTTAGGAGAAGAAAGGAACCAAAAGTTAATTCAAAACCAAGCATGCAATGAATACAAGGTGCTCTGACCACCCTCATCCATGTTGTGTGGCATTTCTTCCCAGTGTTCTTAGTTCTGAACACACAGCATATAAAATTTGCATTGTGCATGGTACCAGTAGTAAATGCACCTTCCTTTGCCTGGGCGCAGATTCCTGGATACTGTATGCAGTGCATGGCAGTGCTTTGATGAACCCACGTTAGACTTGCTATATAGAATCATAATAGCTTAGCTATGGAAAACAAAGTTGGAATCTTCTCCTATGTCCACTCTACAGCATGTAAGACTGGAGTCAATGAGTCCATAGCTTGGGTTGTGTTTGAGAGTTTGACTTTAAAAGTAATATTTGATCTGCTAACTTGAGTTCCACATGGGAGCTACTCAATGAAGTTTGGTTTAGGATAGGAATAGTATTTCCATAAGTTTCTGAAATGCCCCTAAACATACTTTTGCCATTTTTTTGCACTGTGTATTTATGCAAAATCATATTTCCAGCATTGATAATTACAAAATCAAAATATTGATCAACTCTGAAAATTGCTGAAGATGTTCTACATCCTGCAGAAGAATATTCAACCAGGATTTAACTCTTCATGTTGAAACAAAAAAGCATGTCCACACCATTAACATAAAATTCTAAATAAGTGGTAAATCCATGTGTATGCCATTAATATAAATACTGCTTGTATCATTAATAAATGGTAAAAACGTGTGCATGCCAGAGAATTGTTTTTAAAATGCATTTATTTAGTGGACACAAAGACTCACCCCTATCCAAGATGCTATTTGCAATAGACATCTGCTGGGAAAAAAAATTCAATTTTCCTCAATGGAGGACCATGGGGTATGTCAACCACATACTAGGGCAGGTCCCATGCCAATGAGTAAGGCGAAAAGTACTCCATAATTGGTTGCTGCTGTTGTTGTGGATGGCGGTGTTTGTGTTTTGTTTTGGTATATTTTGCCTTATTGGTCTTTTTTTCTTTTTCTTTCTTTTTTTTTTTTTTTTGGTTTGTTTGATTTTCATTTTGTTATTAACTTTTTCAGGGTTTTTGTTGTTGCTATTGTTGATGTTTAAGAAATTGCAAATGTTGGTGGGTAGAGAGGTGGAGAAAATTTGGGAGGAACTGGGAGAGGGGAAAGTATATGACCAAAATATATTGTATGAAATAACTTTTTAAATAATTTAATTGTTCCCTTATATTTCTTATCTGTCAATATCTGATATGCATACTTATTTTATAAACCTATATACTCTAGTGATCAAGTAAAATTTTCTGGGGCTAAAAGAAGACTTGAAAAGAAAGGTTAGGAAGCCCTATTCTTGGGTTATCTGCTCCTAATCGGAGGGGAGACTCATCTGTACCCAGGAGGGCTGCTCACTGCCTTTCCATGCCACTCTAAGTCTCCTGGGCCACATTCCCCATCAGGTCCCCACTCTTTCCTAACCTTGCTTATCTGACATAAGCACATGTGCAGCACCCTTGCCTTTCTATTTTTCTCCCTAAGACAGCAAATTTTCTGTCCTGTTCACTCACCCCAAAAGACCTAGACCTTTGGAAAAGAGTGTAGAGCAGTTCCTGCTGATCTTATTTTGTATTTAAATTCATTTCCTTCCTTCCTTCTTCCTTCACTTCCCTTCTACTCTTCAAGTCCTCTTACCTTCCTTAATCTTAATAGCCCCTGACCTCTCGGAGCTGCTCCTGTGGACTCCTTAATGTGTTTAAAGACATCAAAGAAGGAGGGAGGTCAGACAAGTCTCATGGAAATTAAAAGGAAGATCTGAGCTTTTCCTATGTCACCTACTCTCTGTCTATCTCATTTCCTTCCTCTTGGCTGATGATGCCATTTGACAGCTCTTCTATTGTTATCTGATATTGTAAACCTCATTTTCTTCCACCGTAAGACATTCTACCATTAGGATCGTCATCAATCATGCCAAACTTTATGATTCAGCATTATTTCCCTCAGTCAAGCACACAATCCTATATTCGTTCACTGCACTGGGCTTGATGCCACCCTGGTCGTCTGGCCAAAGTCAAGGAATCATGTGTGTATCAAGGGTCAGCTGACTGAGAGACTGGAACTCAGCTTCTCAGAGTGGTCTGGTGTATTCCGTGTACTTTCGCATCCTTTTGCAGGGCAGCCAGGACTGCTCAGTGAGTACACGTGGCCAAGGCAAGACATGCAGACTAAGGCCTGAGTCATTAAGACAGTACCTCAGAACTGTAGTAACAAACAGGGGTCCACTTGTAATTTAGTGTGAAACTCAAGTGAGAGAGGAGGAGGGAGGAGCACAGACAGGAAGAGGAGGAGCATAGACAGGAGGTGGGAGGAACACCGACAGGAGGAGGGAGAAACACCGACAGGAGAAAGAACACAAACAAGAAGAGGAGGAGCACAGACAGGGAGAGGAGGAGGGGGAGGGGGAGGGGGAGGGGGAGGGGGAGAAGAAGGAGAAGGAGAAGGAGAAGGAGAAGGAGAAGGAGAAGGAGAAGGAGAAGGAGAAGGAGAAGGAGAAGGAGAAGGAGAAGGAGAAGGAAGAAGGAGAAGGAGAAGGAGAAGGAGAAGGAGAAGAAGAAGAAGAAGAAGAAGAAGAAGAAGAAGAAGAAGAAGACGACTCTAACTCAGACCGTGAAAGGGTATATTTGCCATATTGCAGTGACCTACCTTGGGGACCAAGAGGGAGAATGTAATGTGCACTCATCTTAAGTTTGGAACAGTCCTCAAGGATCACTAATATTGCACATACTTCTTACTTTTCTGCACCCACATTTCTAAAGTGTGACAGTGGCATGTATGAGCCAGTGAGCTTTAGGCCAGGTGTTTCTCTCTCTCTCTCTCTCTCTCTCTCTCTCCCTCCCTCCCTCCCTCCCTCTCTCTTTCTCTCTCTCTCTTTTCTCAAACTTTACTGTGAGATTTCAAGTAATTGCTTAAGTTTAAAATTAAATCCATATACTTACGTTGCCTGTGGAATATGTATATGTGTCAACATCCATGTGACATGATGTGCATGTGGAGGTCAGGAGACAGCTTGTGAATTCAGTTCTTTCCTTTGACTATGTGGGTCTCCCAGGGATCACACTCAACTATCAGCTATGGCAGCAAGCACCTTTACCTGCCGACTCACCGCAGCAACTGTCATTGTTCTTAAATAGTTCCTGAGTTCATGAAACCTGCAAGTGTTCTGGAGCCCAAAGGCATTTTGGTCTCGGTGAGATGTACTGTCCTCAGGTGTTAACCACACCCATTCTTGATCCTAGGATATTAAATGGAACTTCACTCCTGATTTACTACACGACAACTGATTTCATCCTTTTTCCAGGTCATGCTTGAACCATTCTCCAGAAACTCAGCTTCAGTTGACCAATGATGGCCCAAGGAAAGACAGAAGGTTTATTTTTTAGCAAGTATGGGGACAGAATGGAAAGCAGGAGGAAGAAAGAGAGAAGAAAAAGAGGAGAGAGAAAAGAGAGAGGGAAGGAAGGAAAGGAGGAAAGAGATTAGCTAGAGAAAGGAAGGGAAAATGAGAGGAAAAAGAATAACCAAAATGATTGGATTACATAGGCAAGAGCAGCCCCTGCCCCCTTTGCTGGAGAGTTCAGGGTAGAGGAGAGGGCAGGCTAATCCAGCCAGTAGGACCCTGTAGCTGGTAGGAACTGAGGGCTGCAGGGAGAACCTGGCAGCCAGTTTCTGCTTTGATATGTTAAATAGGAACTTCTGCCATTCCTTCACAAGCTACCTTGTTAATGCCTTCTCCTGTCCTTACCATAGACTTTGAAGTTTATAACTGCTAAGCTAGGCACTAGGACCAGTGAGGTGGCCCAGTAGATAAAAGCACTTGCTACTTAAACATGAACATGAGTTTGGCTCCTCAGTGTCAGAAATCAGAGCATTCCTGTAATCCCAGCCCTGGACAGAGGGGTGGGAGTGTTAAAGACAGCGAAATCTCTGGTGCTTGCTATCTACCTGCGCAGAAGATGGACCAGGTGAAGAAACTTGCCCAAGTGGCTAACCATGGCTCTAAATGAACAGAAAACAGCAATTTCTGTTCATTAAGGACAGTCTGTGGAACAGAGGAGACTCCAGTGTTAGCCTCACACAGTGCCTCAGATCCAGAATATGAGATAAAAATGATACCCAGAGGTCAGGTCAAAGGCCAGGGACAACTTGTCCTGAGGAGAGCCAATTAGTTTGTGTAAAGTGGAAAGATACCTTGCAAATCTTTTAGGTCATGCAAATCTAGGCTGATTTATAGGCAGGGGCTTCCCTGTGGCCTTCCCTGAGGTCCATACACTTGTTCTCCCCAAATCCTGTCACCTCACATCATGGAACCTTCCAGTGGGTTCTGGCTGAAGAATAAGCCATGGACAGTATTAGTATAATACTTTGAAGCTTCCTCGGCAGAGGGGAGGTATTGGGCAAACCTCCGAACCTCCCTGAAACTGATTACTATCAGTTAAACAGGATTAATAAAAATAGAGTCCATAAATTAAGGCTTAGAGGGATGCTAAGGACCTGATTATGGCACAGGAAATGAGATACTGGGAACTCTGCAGCTATGTGTCTCAAATATCAAATATGTAGATTAAAGATAACGCCAAATCTGCCAGCGCCAGCATCTTGCAGTTAGGATGCAGCAGTTGGGAGTGGGCAGCTTCTCTCCATTTAGAGCAGGCATTCATGATGCCATATGTCATCAGGGTTCCAAGGAACTCTTCCACAGTCCCAAGTTTCTTATCTTAAATGGGAAAGGCTGGCTTGCTTTTTACCTGGTGGTCTTGGCTATAGCTTAGGGAACCCTTGTCAATCAGTAGACATAAAACCATACTGTCACAACAGTGTGCAGGGCAGATAGGACTGCCCTGTATCCTTCTTCAGAAGGAGCCATTTTTTTGCAGCTTCTCTGTGAAAACAAGGTTCTGAGGGTGAGTCATCTTTCCCAAAACTCTGCAGCGGTTCCTACCAAAGCAGACCCCAAAATCTACCTGATGAGGAATAGGGGATACAGGATGAGAAAAGGCAAAAGAAGGGAGAGGAGAAGAAGAAAGAGGGAAGACAGCAATGGTGAAGAAGAACAGATGAAAGTAACTTGAGTTCTCATGTTATGTTACCCAAAAATCTGTTTGTAGTGTCCTGCATGCACAGAGGACTAAAGGAAGCCTGTCCCAGTTGGTTTCTGACTGTTCAATAAAGTTACCAGCAGCCAATGGCTGGGCAGGGAGACAGAGCCAGGATTTTTAGGATTCCAGGGAAGGTACCCAGGAGGAAGAAGAGATTCCACGATGAGAAGAGGGTGTAGGAGGCAAACCGTGCTGGAAAGGTGCAGGACGGAGGCTCAGCAGACATGTAGGTGCAGGGGGAAAGTAGCCCCAGGAGGGCTGCCCAGCAGGGGCCATGGCAACAAAGATAAAATACAGATTTAATATTAACTCAGAAATATCAGAGGGGAGAGTGTGCTAGCCGCAGAGAGGTTTGAAAATGTCCAGCCATACACTTTTTAAGACATATTAACTACAAGGCTCTGTTTGTGTGTATGTGTGTGGGGGAGGGTGCTGTTGTGTGTGTGTGGGTGTTTTATCTATAAATCTAAAACATTTGTGCAAATGTGGGGGAGCACTTGCACCCACCAGGTAGGTTAGAGTTGATTAACTCTCTACTACTACATAGAGAAAGAGAAGAGAAGGAGGGAGTGAGGGAGGGAGGGAGGGAGGGAAAGAGAGAGAGAGAGAGAGAGAGAGAGAGAGGAAGAGGAAGAGGAAGAGGAAGAGGAAGAGGAAGAGGAAGAGGATAGGGCTAGGTAGATGAAAGCACTTGCTATGCAATCCCAATGACCTTCATCTGATTCCCAGGCCACATGAAAGCATTTGATTGCAAAGGTTTTAATAAATAAACGTGGATTTTAGAGCACTTATCATGGCTGTACAAAGGGTGAATTTTTAATGAACAAGAACAGACCAGAGGCCTCCTTCAAGACCATTCTAACACTGTAGGTTAAAAGTAACTAAACTGAGCTTAATAATCTTATGGAAAAGAGATGATGAGTTCCAAATGCACTGAGCTGATACAGGCATCGAGACTTGGATGCTGCAGTAGTTGAGGCCTGGATTCACAGCATAGGACATAGGCTAGGGAAATCCTAAAATCCAAAGATTGGAGACATTGTTTGGTGGTAAAGTCTTTGCTTTGCATGTCCAAGGCGCTATGCTTATTCCAGAATTTTCAAGATTTTATAATAATTTGTTTTGTACTAGGATGATCATTAAGAAATGGTTGAGGTAAAAAATTAAGATAATACAGGACTTATGAATATATTTAATGAAATATATAAGTACAAAGAAAGTAAGGAATTGGGTTTGGAGCACACTGAACTGGAGATTTTGCAGTTATGTCCAGTTGGCAGCTGAAAATAACCCTGAATATGGAGAGAGCAAAGAATTGTATTAGAGACGTAGACTTGAACGCATGTGCCTGCCTATCCTAATCGAGTTCGTGAAACATGCAAAAAGTCACATAGAGATTGTAGATTAAGAGCAGTTGATAGAGCTGGCTGGGGTTTGAATTTTAAGGGTCAGATAGTAGAAGGAGATGTCCCCTGGGAGTCAAAAGAAATAACACCAAAAAGGCAGAAGATGAAAAAAAAAAAAGAGGATGTTATCCAGAAAGAATGATGTATTAGGGGTTATCAGCTTAGAGTCAGCGAGATGGATCAGTGGATAAATCACTACCTGCATAAGGCTGATGCCCTGAATTTGATCACTGAACCTGAGCAAGCACAGTGTCCTGACTTGCATCTGTCATCCCTCTATGTATGTCCTGGCTTGCATATGTATCCCTTCTATGGTGTGACGGGAGGTGGAGACACAATCATTGCCTAGAGGCTCATAGGCTAGAGAATGCATAGATGTGCAGAAACAAGGAGAGAGATTGTCTCTACAAGGTGAAATAAGGAGTTATCTTATAACCACCATGCTTGTTCTGTGGCATGTGAGTGACTGCAAGCCCACACACGTGAACTAATAATGAATAATAACCTAGTTAATAATAATAATAATAAATAATAAAACAGCAATGAGAACAGGAGGAGGGATGAACTTTTCAACTTCAGGTGAGGGGTATGTTTTGTGCTTGGTGTTTTCAAAATGGTTGAGAGCCTGAGGCCAGTTGTTTGGTTTGGTTGTTTTGTATTTCACCAGACATATCCCTTTCACATTTTTATAGTTGTAATTTTCTAATGATGTGTTAGAGAGACTTGCACTTTAATATATAGGAGCAAGAGAGGACATAGAGAGGGAGATGTTGTTTGGACAATCTCTCATACTCTAAGACAATCCCTTAGGTATTTTTTGTGTGTGTGTATATGTGTGTGTACATGTTCATGTATCTATGCATATGTGGACTTGACCATGTGGAGAGGCCAAAGATCAAGGTAGTGTGCCTTCACCTGTGGCTCTGCACTTTAGTTCAGGTCAAGACGCCCTTTCCATACCTGGAGCTTGCAGCCCTGGGACTTTTTTAGCCCCCAGCGAGGGGATTATAAGAGCATCAAATACACCCAGCCTCTACATGGGTGGGTGGTGGTAAACTCAGGTCCTGATGCTTGTGCACCAAGCTCCTTACAGACTGAGGCTTTCTCCAGTCCCTGAGGCAGTTTCTTCCTAGGTTATTAAGTCAGCTATGTTGGTTAGGAATTGGAGGATGGAAGATGTCAAGGCAATTGATCCCACATCAAAGGAAGTGGTTTTTTGGCTTGTTTGGTTGGTTGTGTTTAGTTTTTGTTTTTGTTTTTGTTTTTGTTTTTGTTTTTATCTTTGTCTTTGTTTTTGTTTTTGTTTTTGTTTTTGTTTTTGTTTTTTAAAGAAAATCACAGATATGTTCTTAGTAAACTGGGAAGTTAGTGCTGATAAATTTCCATTTTTCTACCTCCCATATTTTTATTTATCTATTATTTGATGTGTATGGGTGTTTACCTGCATGTATATGTATGCACTGTGTGTGTAGTGTCTGTGGAGGTCAGAAGAGGATGGCCAGCCCCTAGGACTGCATTTATACTCAGTTGGGAGCCACCCTGTGCTGGGGACCTTAAGCCTCTGCCATCTCTCCAGCCCCTCTGCATCTCATCCTGCTTTAAAATGTTGATGTGTGGGGCTGTGCCTGGCTTTTAATTTTTGAAATTTATAGTTCCTTAATCACAATTTCAAAGAGGTTGGTAAATTTTATCTTCTAGAGTTTTTTTTTCCTTTAGTTGATTTAGTTGATGTAGACACTGCTAGGATCTCCTACTCACAAACCTCATGGCCCTTCCAGAGTGAGGGTCAGTCATCCTCAGAAGATTGTTAATTTAATTTTTTAAGAAAATTATCTATGTTTGATGCTTTTAACATTTTATGGTAGAAATTACTTTCATGGATTCTTAAAATACTCCATATGATGTGAAATATTTCAAAGATGGTCACGGTGAACCAAGTTCAAACAAAACTGCTATCCCCAAAGCTGTAACATATGCTGACACATATAGATAGCTTAAATAACCTAAAAATACCTACAAATATAAGATATTTTTGGAGCTAGTATCTGGGGGAAGCTTCTTTTGAAAAATTCCTAAAATTGGACTGTTCATTTTGTTTTGAGCAGAAAGAAAAACTTGTGGGTTCAATTTAGTTACACTGGCCTTAATAGGAAAAAGAAGAGAAAAAGTATATATACACGTATTTTTTTTTTCTGGAGCAACACATCTTTTATTTTAGTCAGAAGAAAGTCTATTTAAAGCTGTCCTTATTCCCAAGTTGTTTGAAATGGGGGTGAAGGCTAGCTCCTTCCTGGAGAATGTTATACTGCACACAATGTTTGAAGCCTGCAAGCCATTTATTTCCATGAGATTTTTCAGCTTCTACTCCTGGCCTTTCTTGCTCCTTATTGACGTTTGGATTTTGAAAGCCAAAGAGTGCTTGCTTTATTTGTTTGTTTATTCGGGCAATGTCTCACAAGGTTGGCCTAAGCTCGTAGAGGTCTACCTGACTCTGTATCCCAAGTGCTGAAATCAGAGACGGGCATCACCATCTTGCTTAGCAGGCTTGGGCAACTGAAAGCTTCATTCATGCCCAATGTCTATCTGGAGTATCTTTGCCATAGTTTGCAAACTTGCCCTGCCTACAGCATAGATGCATGTATTCCATAACTTTGAAACAGTGGAACAGATATACTCAGATGGGGCAGAAGGAATTTTCCGCCCTCAGATTCAGTATGGTCATGGTCTCTGAAGATAATTTCCAGGGAGCTAGGTAGGTATAGAAAGGTCAGGCTACTGAAGGTCTTTGGATTTTAACAGACTGTACTCTCCAGAGACCATCTTCCCATGAGTATTTGCAGCTTCTTGTCAGCACAGAGGAGGCACAAACCATTAACTTTTATCTTGCTGTGTGCACCAGGCTTTAGCTCACTACAAGTAATACCCACTGAGGCATTATTTATAATCAAATCTAGGGGCTGGGGCTGCAGCTGCAGCCCAGAGGTAGTGGAACTGTGTAGCGCGTGCGAGTTCCTTGGTTTCATCTATAATGCAACAAGAAATTTGAGCGTGTGAACAGTGGTGCTTATTTTGTGTCATGAATTATTTTTTACAGATGTAAAATCTGAGGCCCATAATAGTAATAAAACATTCCAAAGCAATTTCATCTCATGAGAAATAAAATCAGAGTAATCCCATTCTTGCTAATATTGCTTTTAGGGCTTTTACTGTTGTTTGTTTTGAAGACAGGATCTTACTCTGCTCTCCATGTTAGTCTCGAATTCTCCATTCCCCTGCCTCAGCTTCACGAAGGGTGGGATTACAGTAGTGAATCACCATGCCTGTTTATCTAAACCCATACTTTTATAATTATATTTACTTATTTAGTATGTGTGGGGGCACATGAACTTACATATGTACACTGGGTGGAGTCTTCCATGCTGTAGTATAATTGTGAAGGTCAGAGGAAAGCTTGTAGGAGTTGGTTCTGTCCTTCTACCCTGTGAGTTCCAAGGACCAAACTCAGTGTGTCATTCATGGCAGCAAGCTCTTTAGCACACAGAGGAGTCATCTGTCTGGTCCTCTACTCTCAGTCTTTATTTCACCCAGACATCATGAAAGCCTACTGTGTGCTGACATTGCTCCCTAGTGAGAGGTATGGAGTTGAATGAGACAAGAACTTCTTCAGAGAACATCGGTCTATGGAGAAAATGTAAACTACACACAAAGAATATAATCCAGAATCATTTTAGTAATTCCACTCATGATCAATAGCAAAAAGGAAGCCCAGGGGTCTGAAAGGGGAAACCCTTGGCTCTGCTTAGGACCTGGCAGCCTCTATAGAATAGGCACAGTAACAGCTCATTCTTTGACACCACAGCAATGTGGGAACATGGAATAGTCTGACAAGAACGGGGGAGCTTCCCTTGAAAGGATGAAGAGGCTCACTGCTCCTTGGCCTTGTAATGACATCTTTAATACCCACTAGTGGAACATCCTCTTGATGTTTCTATAACTAATGAGAGAAAATATGAAGTGTGTGTGTGTGTGTATGTGTTTATGCATATGCATGTGTGTATGTGTGTATGTATGTTTGCATGTGTGTATGTGTGTGATTGTGTGTATATGTGTGTATGTGTGTGTGTGTATATATATGTGTTTGTATGCTGCACACATATGCATGCATGCACACACACATAGGGTCTTCTTTAATTGCTCATCACCTTCTTTTTTGAGCTGGAGTCTTCCACTGGGACTGAATCCTGCACTTTTCTGTTTGACTGGCTGGCCAGTAGACTTCTGAGATATGCCCATCTCTTCCGCTGGTGCTGGGATTTCATGTAGATGTTGGGGATCTGAGCTCAGGTCCTCATGCTTCTCCCATAAGCCCTTTGTCTAGGGTCACCACACACCCCTCTCCTCCCCTGATGACTAAGCAACTCTACACGTACAGAGCTTAGGAATCTGGTTCCCAGCTACAGCTCCTTCTTGTTTCAGTCACCTATAGAATGTGATTGCTCTTGCTTCTCCTATAAGTGCTTCTGCTTATATAGCCAGTTGTGATTCGTCCTTCTACCTCTGCCTATTGTCATCTCAAGACACTGACACCTGTTTGGGAGGTGTTAGTTCCACAAGCTGATCCATCCTTTAGATCACATAGCATACCTACTGCGCATCTGCATCCCCTATGCTTTTGCAGTAGACTGGGCCTGCAATTATGGAGAAAGGGCTGGCAGGTGAATGAATTCCCTAAGGAAGCAGTTAGCTGGGTAGTAGCTATATACAGCTTGCAGTCTAGGACATGGGCTGCAGAGAGCTGCATTTTAAGAAGTTCCTCTGAAGTCATGGTGGCTTTCTTTGTGTAGTTTCCAGACGTGTACTTCACACAAGATACATGGAGGAAGGCAGTCCATACTGGCTGCTGTACAGATAAGTTCAAGGTGAGTGTCAGTTACTCTGCACATAATTTCCAGTTAGTGATCTCTGTTATGCAAATAAGGGTATTGTAAATGAGAGCAGTCCTGATTGATTGAATTTCAACCATGGTCAAAGGCTGGGGTCATAGTGCAGGGGGCGGCAGCTCTGTGGTGCCAGGGCAGAACAATTTAGAGTTTAATTGACTAGATGTATGCAGATGTCATGTGAGTACAGGAGAGATGCTTTCAGAGAAACACCCGGTGCATCTAGGAGGGCTGTGTGTCTGACACATCTAGACCCAAGTCCAGATGCTATTAGGTCTCACCTCGTTCTTTTAACCATCACAGAACTGGGGATTTCCTGTCTGAAATAAGGATGCTGAATTAATTATGTTTCCTGTGGTTATACTAAATACGCTGACAAAGCTTTTTTTTTTTTTTTTTTTTAAGGAATACAGGTTTATTTTCACTGGCAGTATGAGGGTACAGTCTATCATAGCTGGAATGTGGTAGCAAGTGTTAGATGCAGTCACATAGGCTACACTGTATCAGTATCAGAAAGACAGTTGAGTGTTCGTGATGGGTTCACTTTCTCCTTCTGATTCAGTGCCCAACTTATAGGACAGTGCTGCCCACCATTAAGATGAATCTTCCCACCTCAGTTAACCTACTCTAGAGAGTCCCAGACAAACAGACAAGACCAGTGGCTTGTCTCTGGGCAATTCTGGATATTGTCAAGTTGATAATAAATATTAAACATTTATGATTAACTATCATAGAAAGTGTGGACTTCTACAGTTAATCCTAAGCAGAAATGTTCATCTCCAAGGAGCTGGGGAAATTATTAGTAAGTTTAAAGTAGTAACAACAAGATTTAAAAAATCACTATTGAGGGCAGGCTGTGCCTTACCCTAAATTACTGTATATTGTATAAAGCAGTGTTTTGTTTTGTTTTTTTTTTCAGGCTGTGACTTTTGTAGATTCATCATAAATTGTTAATATTTATTATTAACTTGACAATACTCAGGAGCATCTTCCTTATAAGACCTGAAGCCCCATGCGAGCAAAAGTAGTCTACATGAAAGTGACTTAGGTTGATTCAACTGCTCATAAACCAAGACTTCATTCATGTTCATCCTCTTCCTCTAATATGACAAATACATTGCCTAGTGCTACTTAGAATCTAGTGAAGGAAAATAGAGAGAAGAAAACTACTTAATATCAGCCTTTTCAAAATGCACTATGTCTGTGATATGTCAGTATGTAGTAAACGAGAAAGACGCTAAGCTGTTTAGCAACTTTAGGAGATAAAGATATTCTGCTCGTCACAGCAGCTATTGGAACAGCAGTGTTAGCATATCAAAATTTATTATGTTATCAGTGGTACTGTTTTTCCTAGATTTTCATGACGATTACTGCTATGTCCAAAGATGATTAGAATACAGGAAGACTATTAAGATAAAAATAATGTGAAATATTTTTGTGCATGTTAAATCACTTCTTCTTGGTCCTTACTATAGCATCCTTAGTAGCTAGTATCTCTTGGAGGCATTCTCATGCTGGCTCCATAATGGATAGGAAAGATATGAATGCCTGGCCAGACCTTGAGCCTGGGACCATCCAGGGAGAGCAGGAGAAGAGGGGAAATGTGAATTTCTACAGTTAAACCTAAGTAGGAATGTTTGTCCCCAAAGAACATATGGAATTATTACTAAATCTAGTAATAAAAATTTAAAAAAGAACATAACTGTTGAGGGTGGGCCATGCCCTCTCCTAAATTACTCAGTATTATGTGAAGCAGTAAGTTATCCAGCCTGTGACTTTCCCCAAATGACTCCGTTTTACAAGCTGCATTTGACTCCATTTTGAGTGCAAATACAGATGCAGGTGATACTATGGCTAATGCCCATAGAGAGAAGGACACCTAACACTTCCATGATAATTTGTACCCCCACCATCATGACCAGTCTATCATCTGACTGCTTAGTGTGTATATTAAGGGACTGACAAGCAGAGAGCTCCAAGGTGGCCCAGGAACCTTTGTTCATCTCAGTTTCCACTGCTGACCTGACCTGCTTGAATTAATGTCATCCCACTCAGGGACATGTTCACCTACCTGAACCTGCCATCATTCATCTATGGTACTATCTACGTAGCCTCCATAGTCACATACACGGGTACACCTACAGCCTCATGGTCCCACACTGTGCTTCTGAAATCCAACTAGGTCCTCGGGGCCAGCTCAACTCTGATCCTGAAGCTTGTCTCTTCAGAGATAATTCCAGTTGACCTCTAACAAGGTTCACTATCTAAGTACCACTGAGCTTTTATTGATTACATTACTAGCTTTCTGCTTTCCTCCAGGAAAACCTTCTGATAATCCTTGAACTCCCTTTCTACCTCTTCAAACCTTTGTAGCCATTACTGAACAGTTTGGAGCTGTTACTGAGCACACACACACACACACACACACACACACACACACACACACACACACAGTTATCTGACATATATATATATATATATATATCTGTGTTATCTGTTATCTGAATGTAATGTTAATAGTTAACACTGGAATAAAAGCATTAGGGTTGGATTCAGTTGCCTATCAAGGGAAATAGTTGACAGGTTGTAAATTTTTCCCATCATGGAAAGACATAAGCTTGTCCATCCATGTTTATGAAATGCTCATATATGACATCTACCCATGTTTTGAACTAACAAAAGACAATATGGTCTGTGAGATCACTGGCCTCCTCCTATACAGCCCATTACCATTCCTTAATACTATCTGAATTTCCTCTTGGGAACAAACAACATGAAAAACATAGATTCCTTGACCAGCTTCTAGTATCTTCATTTCAATGTTGTTCATCTCTTAAAATCTCTACTCAAACCTGAAAGGTATTAGTTCCAGTCTCCCTCTTCTGTTTAAAAAAAAAAAAAAAAGCTTGTTTCTGGAGTTAGATTTGAAGAGATAGGAGATAAGTAATTTTTAAAATATTCCTGGGCATATACTACCAGCTTTAATTGTCATACATTTCCATTTGTACAATTCATATGTTCATTGGCTTAAAAGCTTCATGTGCTTAAGATTTGCTTGGTGCCCAGCTGAGAGCCACAAGGAAAATTCTTCATCTTCCAATGGGAATTTTCCTCTTTAATCAGCCTCCCCAGGCTACATATTTTAGCACCTTCCAAGACCACATGCAGTTAGGGCAGAATTACATATGAATGACAAGAAGGAGTGGCTTAGTGGTCAGTGGGTCCAAAGACCCAACTTAACTCCCCATTTTGCAATTCTCTTTACTGACTCTTGCATGATGACTTAGCTGCTTCCAAAAAGATGGTAGCTCTTTTTCTCAGCTGGCCGAGCTCTACTAGCCATCTTTTGTGTTTAGATTTTGAACTGTGGCTCTCAGATTCAGTGTATGTCTGTAAATCTTTAAGATATGGTCTCTTACTTCTTTTTAATCAGTACTAGCAGTTGAGGGAATGGCCATCGTAAATCTTGATTGAGAGTGGATCTCAGAGTAGAGGAAAGAGGCCTTAGTATTTTAAGCCCCATGCTCCCATTCCTTTAGGTA
Source organism: Mus musculus (assembly GCF_000001635.26). Classification (NCBI taxonomy): domain Eukaryota; kingdom Metazoa; phylum Chordata; class Mammalia; order Rodentia; family Muridae; genus Mus; species Mus musculus. Next base: position 112,425,926 of record NC_000075.6, on the reverse strand, counting down.
CCAGATGAGCCCACTTCTTTGAGTGAGCCAGACTGATGCCTTCCTTTTGTCAGTGACCATGGAAACCTAGGGTCTGCTCATGCTGTGTGTATGCTGTGGTAAATGCCTGTTAGAAGCAGGAAAATGTGAAAGCAACACTTTGATTTGGCCCTGACAATGGGTTCAAAGAAGCCAGAAATGTGCCATTGAAACCCTGTACTTTTTTTTTTCTGAGAGTATAACCGAAGTAATTCAGGTTAAGAACATTCTGGGTCACAGACACCTCTTGCACCTTTTCAATGATGTAGGACAAAGATCACTGGATGATCACAAGTTCATGAATGTACCTCATGTGTGTGCATGTATGTGCCTGTTCACCTGTCCCTGAGTATATATATACCTGAGTTGAAGGCATTGCCTTTCCACTCACAGCTGCCTGCCCCTCCATTCTGGGCTCTGCAGTCTTAGCATGCTTAGTCTATTCAGCTTGAAGGTTCAACTAATCACGAAGGACCCAACATCACAAGGTTCTCCTCAGTCAAGTGAAAACTTTTTCCCTTCTGCATGCAAACAGCGTTGCTTTGTCTTTATACTGTCTATGGTCCCTTGCTTCTATTTTTCACACCTTATGTTAATGTTGAGAGAGAATAAAGCTCATTTATTTCCCTAGTAAAGCAGGTCCATCATTATACTCATATTTGACAAGTGGTTGGCCCTCAGCACATGAAAGTTAAATGAGTATAAAAAACTAATATGGCTGGGGATGTAGAGTATTGGTAGGCTATTTGATCTGTATGTTAAAAGCTCTGAGTTCAATTCCCAGTGTCCTATTAAATCAGGTATGGTGACACATGCCTATAATTCCAGCACTCAGGAGGAAAAGGGGTGGAGAGGAGGATGTAGGAAGATCAGAATACTATGATCAATGTTAAGTACATACTAGGCTCAACACCAACCTGAGCTACATGGGACTCTGTCTCAAGAAGGAAAGAAAAGACAGGGAGATGGTCAGTGGGTAAAGACACCTACTGCCAAGCAAGTCTGATGACCTGAATTCCATCTCTGGGGACCAGACACAAAACAGTTTAGATGAGAAGAGGTTTATTGTTACAATTTCACATTGAAGTTCACCATGGTGGAAAAGAAGAGAAGTAGCCGGTCATGTCACTACCATAGTCAATAGCAGAGGCAGGTAAGTGCAATTATGCTTTCTCTACTGTTATAAAATTCTAGGTCACCAGTATTGTTCCTTTTCAGGCTAGGTCTTCTCACGTTGATTGAAGTGATCAATATAATCCAGAGATTTTGCCTCTGAGGGCAACAGTATTTTACATGTCTGAATCCATACGCAGACACCCTCTACATCCACACAAAGACATCAGGTACATAATCATAAAGAATTATTTTTTTAAAAAGATGTAGGAATGAAAACTTTGCTGGAGCATAAGACTAGTGAAAGGAAGGGGACAACTGGTGGCTTCTGGAAGTTCAACAATCCCTGATAGATGTGAGTCATCTCTCCAGCCCCTTGGCTGTATCTTGTCCATGGGTTCTAGAATTACCTAGGTGGTGTACCAGGAGGAGAAATAGCTTTCCTTGTTGATTTATTAATAACAACTGTGTTTGAGAGATACCTTCCCCATATAGCCTCATCATTTTTTGATGAGTGTGGAGGTCTGTCACTTAGAGCTTGGGTCATCACTGAGACTGGAAACCATTTAATAGATACCTGAAACCCCTCTCCTTGGCTTAGGTGACTGACAGGCAGGATGTCCTATGAAAGGCTCACCTTTCTCTTCCCCTAGGTGACAGCCCTACTCCCTCGTCAACCTGCTCTTTCCATTAGAAATTCAATGAGCTGAGAGAAAAGAACAGATCTTGGCCCCAGATGACATCTGTGGGAATTTATCTGTCAGGTAATTGAGGAGGTTGTGGCACACTGCGACTAGGGTGTTTGGCCTATAACCTTGCACTGCTTATGAGGCGCGATCAGACAAGACAGCTTCATTTACTGTTAGGGTGGAAGGAGGAGAGGAGTATGAGTGGGTTTTGCTGGTGTAGAGTTTTTTATTTAATTAAATCAGAGTTGATGTCTGTCCAGAGCACCTCACTGATACAGGAAGTGTGGCAGAAAAGCTTTGTAGGTATTTAAGGCCAATAATAACATTTTCTCGGTGTAATTAAGCAGCCATAGCTTTTGGTTCTCAGAGAAGGACAAAGTGTTTGAGGCTATTCTGTCATTTTGCAATTCACCCTGTCACAGCAACTTTATTAGAACCATGACCTTGGGTAAGTCACTTAACCTCAATGACTTCTGATATGAAGCAGGGTTATTATCATCTTCCAGACAGCACTATTGTCAACATAACCTGAGACAGTAAATAGGAATTAGCTTCTCTCCCCCTACAAAGGCTTCACTCTGAGCTGTCTGGGCTCTTCTTTACAATGACCATGTAGAGGTAATGTTACCAGTTTGATTGGAAGGAAAAGGGCTTATGTTCAGGAAAGTAAAGTATGTGCTGAACACCCCAGAGCATAGAGACTACAATACAGAGGTTGGTCTGTGGGTATCTTTAGCACCTTGGACCTACATATGTTTATTTCCAGAGAAGAAACCTTGTTCTCATTCAGGGTTCTCATATGGACTTGCTCTGTATTGCAAGAAAGCAAACACTTAAAAGAGAAAAAAGCAAAGATGCAATTGGGAAGTCATCAGCATTGATCTGAGACTGAGTGTTCCCTTGTAACACAAGAGTGTGCTGGGCTCCCTTGCAGCACAAGAGTGTGCTGGGCTCCCTTGCAGCACAAGAGTGTGCTGGGCTCACTTGCAGCATAAGAAGTAGTGAGCCCACCTTACTGTCTCCTGAATGATCTGTGTATGAATCTGCCGAGACATTTAAAAGGTTCCTTGTCAATTCAGCCACCATACCAATCTTATTACTAGAGTTAATTAAGGGAAAATTAAGTGAAAGGTAGCTCTTCATGTTAGTCAATTGTTTCTACCATGACAAAATGCCTGAAACAGATTTAAAGAACGAAGAATACATTTGGTTCCTGGTTTTAGATGCTTCAGTTCATGGCCAGCCAGTTCCATTGCTTCGGGATGGTGATAAGACAGGCCATGCTTGTCAGAGTCTGTGATACAGGAAGATGCTCAGCCACACATGGTAACTACACAGTTCAGTGTTTCCAGCAATAAGCCCTGTTACCCTGGGATGTGTTGAACCTGGAGAGAACTATACTAGTCTTAACTCTTGTGTGCCTGTCTGAATTTCACATAGATGCTCTTTGTGAGATGGTTGAACCTGGAACCCTAAAAGGATCAACTCTCTCAAATTACCAGTTTTTCCTCAAATCTGATCAGTAATGTCCTCATGCCATCTTAAATTAATTAAAATTTGTTGAATTATAGGAAACCAGTTATTTATATTGTCTTCTGATTTATCAAAGAACAAGATCTTTTGATAATTAGTAGTCATTTCAGGAAGCAATGCACAATTCAAGAATGGGTGGCATGTTATTTTTCTGAAATTTGTGTCTGAGTCTTTGGAAAAGACACATTAAAAATTATCAAAGTGCCTAAGATTTCATTGTAACAGTAAGTGTTTATATATAGTATGTAAATATATACCTAATAAAAATTATTCCTAATTTAATTTTTATACTTTTTTATCTATAATTTATTTAAAATGTAGTTATACAACATTCCCTACTCCCCTTTTTCTCATCCAACCCCATCTATTTTAGCTCCTTATTCTCTTTTATATTGGAGGCCTCATTTTCTTTGGTTGTTATTGCCACAAATATATGTATATTTATATACACATTCATATACAGAGATACACAAATACACACACATTTATATATGTTCTTTTAGTGTGCCTTGTATGTATATGACTTTAGGGTTAGCTACCATGGGAGAGATTATTTCTCCCCCTCTCCATAGTCACTAGTTGGCTGGGGTCAGTCCCAGGATTCAGGTACTGAGGTGGGACACAAGATTAGGTCAGAAAAAGGCCAAAGGCTCACGACCTCTGACTCTGACTATTAACTATTAACTATCAACTATTGACTATTAACTCTCTGACTATTCTAGGGACCAGAAGCTACTGGCTTCTGGAGATTTAACTATCTTTCCTCCTTCCCTCCCTCTGTCCCTCCTTCCCTCGTTCCCTTCCTCCCTCCTTCTGTCCCTCCCTCTCTGTCTCTTTCCTTCTTTCTTTTTTATTATTTTATTTATTTACAATCTAGCCATTGCCCGCCCCCCTCCTGAAGTTCCTCATCTCATTCCTCATCCCTCAGTCTCTGAGAGGATGCTCTACCCTCAACAGGCCTCCCCATCCCTGGAGCCTCAAGTCTCTCCAGGATTAGGGCATCTTCTCAGACTGAGGCCAGATCAAGCAGTCTACTGCTATGTATGTGCTGGAGGCATCAGATCAGCTCGTATATGCTGCCTGGTAGGTGTCTCAGTGTCTGGGAGCTCCCAGGGGTCTGGATTAGTTGAGACTGCTGGTTTTCCTATGGGGTCAACTTCCCTTCAGCTTCTTCAATCCTTCCCCTAATTAAACATATAGGGGTATCCGACTTCAGTCCACTGGTTGGGTATAAATATATGTATCTGTCTCAGTCAGCTGCTGGTTGGGCCTCTCAGAGGACAGCCATGCTAAACTTCTGTCTGCAAGCACATCATAGCATTAGTTCCCCACCTTCCCCATGAGATGAATCCCAACTTGGGCCAGTCACTGGACCACCTTTCCTTCAGTCTCTTCTCCAATTTTGTCCCTGCAGTTCATTTAGACAAGAACAATTCTGTGTCAGAATTTTTTACTGTGGGTTGGTAACTTCATCCCTCAATTTGAGGCCCTGTCTTTCTACTGGAGGTTGACTCTTTGAGTTTCCTCCCCCCACTATTGGGCATTTCAGCGAAGGTTATTCCCATTGAATCCTGAGAGCCTCTCACCTCCCACATTTCTGGTGCTTTCTAGAGGGTTCCCCTACCTCCCATCCCCGGAAGCTGCAGCATATTTCCATTCATTCTGCTGGCCCTCTCGGCTTCTTCTCTACTGCCCCAACCCCCACCAATCCTGTTCTACTTTTCCCCTAATCCTTCCCTCTCCCACCCAGGTCACTCCCTCTCTCTGCCTCCCATAATTATTTTCTTCATCCTTCTAAGGGGGACTGAAGCATCCTTTCTTGGGTCCTTCTGCTTTTAAACTTCTTAAGGTCTGTGGGTTGCATCTTAAGTGTTCTGTACTTTTTGACTAACACCCACTTATCAGTGAGTACATACAATGTATGGCTTTTTGTGTGTGGGTTACCTCACTCAGAATGATATTTTCTAGTTCCATCCATTTGCCTGAAAAGTTCACAATGTCTTCGTTCTTAATAGCTGAATAGTATTGCATTGTGTAAATTAACTGCATTTATTGTATCCATTCTTTGGTTGAAGGATATCTGGGTTGTTTCCAGCTTCTAAGTATTACAAATAAGGCTGCTATGAGCATAGTGGAGCATGTGTCCTTGTGGTATGGTGGGGCATCTTTTGGGTATATACCCAAGAGTTGTATAGCAGGATATTCAGGAATATTTATTTCCAATTTTCTGAGGAACCTCAAGAATGATTTCCAGAGTGGTTGTGCCAGTTTTGCAATCCCACCTGCAATGGAGGAATGTTCCTCTTTCTCCACATCCTTACCAGCTGTCACTTGAGTTTTTAATCTTAGAGATTCTGATTGATGTAAGGTGGAATCTCAAGATTATTTGATTTGCATTTCCCTAATGACTAAGGACTCTGGACATTTCTTTAAGTGTTTCTCAGCCTTTTGAGAGTCTTCAGTTGTGAAGTATCTGTTTAGCTCTCTACCCAAGTTCTTCATTGAGTTATTTGGTTTTAGGGGATTAACTTCTTGAGTTCTTTATATATTTTGGATATTAGCCCTCTATCAGATGTGAAGTTAGGAAAGTTTTATCCCAATCTATAGGTTGCTGATTTGTCATACTGATTGTGTCTTTTGCCCCACAGTACTTTTCAATTTCATGAGATTCCATTGACTAATTCTTGATCTTAGAACCTAAGCCTTGGAGTTCTGTTAGAGAAAATTTCCCCTGTGCCTATGAGTTGGAGGCTCTTTCCCACTTTCTTTTCTATTAGATTCAGTGTATCTGGTCCTATGTTGAAGTCCTTGATTCATTTGGACTTGAGCTTTGTGCAAGGTGATAAATACATATAGACTGCCAGTTAGACCTGTACCATATATTGAAAATGCTGTCTTTTTTGCACTGTATGATTTGGCTTCTTTGTCAAAGATCAATTATCCATAAGTGCATGGGGTTATTCTGGCTCTTCAACTCTATTCCATTAATTGACCTGTCTTTCTCTGTACCAATACTATGCAGTTTTTATCACCATTGCTCTGTAGTACAGCTTGAGGTCAGAGATGCTGAGTATCCCAGAAGTTTTTGAGAATTGTTTTGCTATCCTAGGTTTTTGTTTTTCCATATGAGATTCAGAATTGCTCTTCCATGTCTGTGAAGAATTGTGTTGGAATTTTGATGGGAATTGCACTGAATCTGTAGATTGCTTTTAAGTAGACTGAGCATTTTCACTATGTTAATCCTACCAATCTATGAGCATGGGAGATCTTTCCATCTTCTGAGGTCTTTTTTGATTTCTTTCTTCAGAGACTTGAAGCTCATGTGATAGAGATCTTTCATGTGTTTGGTTAGAGTTACACTAAGATATTTTGTAGTCTTTGTGACTATTGTGAAGAGTGTTGTTTCCCTATTTCCTTCTCAGACCATTTATCATTTGTATAAAGGAAGGCTACTGATTTGTTTGAGTTAATTTCATATCCAGACACTTTATTAAAGTTGTTTATCAGGTATAGAAATTCTCTGGTAGAATTTTTGGGGTCACTTATGTATACTATCATATCATCTGCAAATAGTGATATCTTTACTCCTTCTTTTCTGATTTGTATCCCCTTGATCTCCTTTTGTTTTCTTAATGCTCTAGATAGAACTTCAAGTACTATATTAAATAGATACAGAGAAAGCAATCAGCTTTGTCTTGTCCCTGATTTTAATGTGATTGTTTCAAGTATCTCTACATTTAATTTGGTATTGGCTATTGGTTTGCTCTATATTGCTTTTGTTAGGTTTAGTTATGAGCCTTAAATTCCTGATCTCTCCAATATTTTTAACATGAAGGGATGTTGTATTTGTTCAAAGGCATTTTCAGCATCTAATGAGATGACCATGTGAGTTTTCTTTGTTTTTTCATATATTGAATCATTTCTGCATCCTACTTGATTATAGTGAATGATAGTTTTGATGTGTTCTTAGATTTGTTTTGCAAATTTTTCATTAAATATTTTTTATGTGCAAAAATGGTCTGAAGTCATCTTTCTTTGTTGAATCTTTGTGTGGCTTCATAGAATGAAGTAAGTAGTGTTCCTTCTGTTTCTATTTTATGGAATAGTTTGAGGATTGTTGGTGTTAACTCTTCTTTGATGATCTTGTAGAATTTTGCACTAAAACCATCTGAGCTTCCTTTGGCTGGGTTGTTTTAATGATTATTTCTATTTCCTGAGGGGTTATGAGGCTGTTTAGATAGTTTACCTGCTCTTGACTTAACTTTGGTACATGGTATCTGCCCAGAAAATCATCCATTTCATCTAGATTTTCTAGTTTTGCTGATTATAGGCTTTTGTAGAAAGATCTGAATATTGTTTGAATTTCCTCAGTTTCTCTTGGTATGACTCCCTTTTCATTTCTGATTTAGTTGTTTAGGATACAGACTCTGTGTACTTTAGTTAATTTGATTAAGGGTTTATCTATCTTTTGATTTCCTCAAAGAACCAGCATTTGCTTTTGATTCTTTATACTCTTCTCTTTGTTTCTAATTGGTTGAATTGTGCCCTGAGTTTATTTCTTGCCATCTAGTCCTCTTTGGTGTGTTTGCTTCTCTTTGCTCTAGAGATTTCAGATGTGCTGTTAAGTTGTTTGTATGGGATCGCTTCAATTTCTTTACAAGGGCACTCACTCAGTGCTTTGAATTTTCCTTTTAGTATTATGTCCCACAAGTTTTGTTATACTGACTTATTTTTCCTTGAATTCTAGAAGGTCTTTCATTTCTTTCTTTATTTCTTCCATGACCTAGTTACCATTGAGTAGAAACTTGTTCAGTTTCCATGAGTATGTGGGCTTTCTATTGTTCCATTATTAATCTCTAACCTTAGTCCATGGTGATCTGACAGGATGCATAGGATTATTTCAAACTTCTTGTATCTGTTGAGGCTTGATTTTTGTTTGATTATACGGCCAATTTTTCAGAAGGTACCATGAGGTGCTGAAGAGACGGTATATTCTTTTGTTTTAGGGTGAAATGTTCTGTACATATTTGATAAATCCATTTGCTTCATAACTTATATTACTTTCACTGTGCCTCTGTTTAGTTTTTGTTTCAATGACCTGCCCATTGGTGAGAATAAGGCCTTGACGTTCCCCACTATTATTGTGTGAGGTTCCGTGTGTGTTTTGAGTTTTACTAAAGTTTCTTTTCTAAATGTGGGCACCCTTGCATATGAGGCATAGGTGTCCAGAATTGAGACTTCCTCTTGGTGGATTTTTCCTTTGTTGAGTATGAAGTGTCCATCCTTATCTATTTTGGTAACTTTTGACTGAAATATATACTTTATTGGATGTTAGAATGCTACTCCAGCACGTTTCTTGGGATTATTTGCTTAGAAAACTTTTTTCCAGCCTTTTACTCTGAGGTGAGTTTCCTGTATGCAGCTAAACACTAGATCTTTGTAGATCCAACCTGTTAGCTTATGTCTTTTTATTGGAGAATTGAGTCTGTTGATGCTGAGAGATATTAAGGACAGGAGATTGTTAGTTTCTGTTCTGTTTGTTGTTGGAAGTGTATTATGTGTGTGTGATTCTCTCCTTTTTGGTTTGTTGTTAAATGTTTAATTTCTCAATTTTTTCTTTGTGGTAGATACCCTCCTTGTGTTGGAGTTTTCCTTCTAGAATCATCTGTAGAGCTGAATTGGTAGACAGACATTGTTTAAATTTAGTTTTGTCATAGAACATTTTGGTTTCTCTGTCTATGGTGATTAAGATTTTTACTGGGTATAGTAGCCTGGAATGGCATTGTGTTCTCTTAGTGTCTGCACGACATCTCTTCAAGATCTTCTGGCTTTTAGAGTCTCTGTTGAGAAATAGTCAGGTGTAATTCTGATAGGTTTGCCTTTTTTATGTTACTTGGCCTTTTCTTCTTACTACTTTTAATATTCTTTCTCTGGTCTATGCATTTAGTGTTTTGATTATTATTTGACAGGAGAATTTTATTTTCTGGTTCAATCTATTTGCTGTTCTGTAGGCTTCTTGCATATTTATAGCTGTCTCTTTCTTTAGGTTGGTGAAATTTTTTCTGTGATTTTGTTGAAGATGTTTTCTGGTCCTTTTGAGCTGGGAATCTTCACTCTTTTTTATTCCTATTATTGTTAGTTTTGGGCTTTCCATTGTGTCCTGGATTTCCTGGATGTTTGAGTTAGGAGATTTTTATGCTTTGTATTTGCTTTGACTGTTAATTCAATATCTTCTATAGTATCTTTTATGCCTGAGGTTCTCTCTTCTAAGTTTTGTATTCTGTGGTTATGCTTGAATCTGTAGCCCCTGATCCCTTCCCTAAGTTTTCCTATTCCAGGGTTGCCTCCATTTGTGATTTCTTTATTCTTTCTACTTCTACTTCCATTTTTAGGTCTTGGACTGCTTTATTCAATTTCTTCACCTGTTTGATTGTGTTTTCCTGTATTTCTTTAATGGATTTGTTTGTTTCCTCTGTAAGTGCTTTTATCTGTTTGGGTGTGTTGTCTTGTATTTCTTTAAGTGTGTTAATTTTATCCTTCTTAAAGGTGTCTATTATCTTCATAAGATAGGATTATACATCAGCATCATGCTTTTCAAGTATGTTGGCATAACCAGGGCTTGCTGTGGTGAGAGAACTGGGTTCTGATGATGCCAAAATATATTGGCTTCTGTTGCTTATGTTCTTGTGGTGCCTCTCTTCATCTGATTACCACTAGTGTTAACTGGCCTGGGTGTCTCTGCCTGGAACCTGCCTCATCTGTCCCTGGTTACAGCAGATCTCCTGGAAGACCTGTGTGTCTGGCTGCAGGAGATTTCCTGGGACACCTGCAGACTGTGGGATGGTAAGAGGGGCAGACATGCTGGTCTGCCCTGTTAGAGGTGCAGACTGGAAGGAAGATAGGTTTTTTAGAGGAGGGGAGGAGTCTGGTATCTGCTGAGCTCATGGGGGATCCCATCTGGTGTGGTTATTTGGGTCGGGGTTTCACCTGTTGCCCTGGCTGCAGCAGATTTCTTGGGAGACCTGCAGGCTGTAGGGTAGTGAGAGGAGTGGGCAGACATGCTAGTCTGCCCCAGTAGAGTTGCAAACCGGAAGGGGGATAGCGTTCAGGTGGAGGTGCCTTTGTTTGTCTTTGTTTTTTTTTTTTTTAGATTTATTTATTTATTTATTTTATGCTTATGAGTACATTATAGCTATCTTCAGGTACATCAGAAAAGAGCATCAGATCCCATTACAGATGGTTGTGAGCCACCATGTCGTTGCTGGAAATTGAACTCAGGACCTCTGGAAGAGCAGTCAGTGCTCTTAGCCACTGATCCATCTCACCAGCCTCTTAACTTTTTCTTTAATTCTTTGCTATTGATTTAACTCCTGATGATAGCAGCAGGAGGAAAAAAACAAAACTTAATTACTTTGGTTTTTTCCTCTTTGGCTCTGGCCTCTCACTTAACATTTTCTGAGCCAGAGAGAGAAGAAAAGAGAAGAAAAGGAAAAAGAAAAGAAAGGCACACACACACACACACACACACACACACACACACACACACACACACTGGATTAAACAGAAAAGAGAAAAATCATCTCTTTATTGTTCTTAATATTTATACTTTCTCATGATAATTGATCATATGGGTTTCTAAGCACTTTCATATTCCATAAGTTTATCGTAAGTTTTAGGCTATAGTTCATGTCATAGATCAAAAAAAGAGTTATAGCAGAATTGTTTACATGTCTTTCTATTAAGACTAGTATTGACTAGACGTTCATTATCTTACTAACCCATAAGTTAAAAGCAAAATTTTACGTCATAAATTAGCACAGTTTTGTCAAGAGACGACTCATCTGCCTTGTGTCTTATTATTTTGACATCTTATATAGATAGACTAGTCCATCATTCATTTTCTGTCCTTGCACCTATAATAAATGGCCTGTTCCAAGTTTGTAGCCTTTAGTTATCAGATAGTGGAGTCATTCCTACCCTAGAAGGAATGTTTTCCTTGATCGTAAATTTGTTACAAGTCTGCTTTCCTTTCCTAGTGCAATTAGCCCTTGACACATGAAGATTGACAGAGCTCTATTTGCACCTTTTATTTTACACGGGGTTTGAAATTACTTGTATCAGTTTATGAATTGTATATAATCATTATCAGGAATTATGAAATCACCAATTCATGTGCACAGCATTACTACATTAAAGTCCATCTTCATATTGATCCTTCAGGAAATGTGCCCAATTTGGTGGTCTACTGTCCAGGAATCATTAAACCTGGAAATAATGACAAAATAAGCATATCAGCAGCAAGAAGCAATCCTGGGATGAAGTCTCTTGAGGACCCTACATTTCAGCAGATACCCATCGCAACCATGCAAAACAGTGGGCCATCTTCCCAAAACTCACTTGCTTGCCACTGCCTTTTCTAGATGGCTTCTGGCTATTCTCTCATAGTTCTTGGTCCAGGGGTGAGACTCCAAGGGATTTTCTCCTTCTGCATTACATGTCTTTTAATGGTATCATTGTTTAGATTTTATTTAGGAAGCTATACTGTTGAGACAGCATGGATGTAGCTTTTCCTGCCCTTTCTAGGAGATAGACTAGACTTTGGTCTTCTGGTTTTCACAATCTGTCTGCCCCTTCTTCTGATATGTTGCTTAAAAATTAGATGTAGGAGGTATATGGTAGATGTAGCCATTGTGACTGGGCTCCTGATAACCAGATTTGGTTTTTCTCTAATGGTCTTGGCTCTGAAGAGAAGCATCTTTGATGAGGAGAGCTGTACTTATTTGTAAGTTTAAGTATAAATTTTAGAATGCAGTTAGGAATTATGATGGTCTAGTAATGGGGTAATAGTAGGTTCTCTTCTAAGATCCATGACCATGTGTGGTGGTTTATGCTTGAATATGCTTGGTTTGGTGAGTCACACTATTAGGAAGTGTGGCCTTGTTGAAGGAAATGTGTCACTATGAGGGCCACTTTGAGACATATCTCCTAGCTGCCTGAGGATGCCAGTAGTCTCTCCTGGCTGCAGTTGGATCTAGATATAGAACTCTCAGCTCCTTCTCCAGAATCATGTCTGCCTAGATGCTGCCATACTTTTGCCTTGATGATAATGGACAGAACCTCTGAACCTGTAAGCCAGCCCTAACTAAATGTTGTTCTTTGTAAGAGTTGCCTTGCTCATGGTGTCTCTTCACAGCAATGGGAACCCTAATTAAAACATGATGCTAACCCCAGGGAAGTGGCTATATTTCTAGTACCAGGTATGTTTTTTCTTCTACTTAGTGGATGTTAAGTCCAATTCTATGAGTACCACTGTTGCACTTTTAGGACTTTCTTGTCATTTTGGTCACTGTTGCAATTCATGGGCATCACAGCTAAATAGAATGACTGATAGCTCATCTCCCCTGACAACTTACATAGTACTTTCCAACATTGGCACATTCAAAGCTAACAGCAGAGAAGAGACTCCTGGGTTAGATCCAACATGAATCTTCTGAGTGCTTTGTCTGAAGTGCACAGTGTCTTCAGCAATTGAAGACTTACCTACAACTTTTGAGAGGCAACCAACAGCAGCAATATCTGAGAAGCAAATGTAGGCAACGGCAGCAGGTATGTTGTTTAGGGAGTCATTAGTACTACTCTGAACAACAACTGAAGCAGAGGTTTTTCACACCTGGTACTGAGATTTTTAATTTAGCCCATTAAAGAAATAAATATACTTATTGATCAAAAATATAATAATGCAAAGAAAAATATTAAGAATCAAGGAGGAAACATTGCTAACTTTAGGTCCAAATTCTTTGCTTACCCAAAATTGACTGTTTTAACTTAGTTACTTAAATAATCATTTTCAGTTAACAATTCAATAATATGTCTGTATATTTCTAGGCATACACATAAGAAGAGGTGATACACTTTAAAGTTTTAACTATAGTTTTAGATTTTAATTATTTTTACATTAGCTATAACAATATATTCTATTAAACAGTTTATACACAGTATAATAGCCATGTAAACAAATACATAGTTGTATTATATTAGTTAACTTATCACATTTCTGTGATAAATACACATGAAAACCAACTTCAAAGAGGAAGGAAGCATTTACTCTGATTCACACTTTGAAGATCCAGTCATTATGGTGGGGAAGCCATGGTTCGAGGGACAAGAAGCAGATTATCACACTGCATCAACACTCATAAGCAGAGAGTGATGAATGGAGATGTTTAGTTTATTGTTTGTTTACTTGATACAGTCCCAGATTCCGGGCCATGTGCTAGTACTGCCCACATATAAGGCTAATCTCTCCATCTCTATTAATACAACCCAGTAGCCTTTTGGTAGGGCTGGAGAGATGGCTCAGCAGTTAAGAACCCTTGTCATTTTTGCAGAGGTCCTGGATTGGTTCCAAGCACTACATGGTAATGCAAAACTATCCATGGGCACAGGTGTGGTTCATATATGTGCATTCATACATATAAGTAAATCTAACATTTTTAAAAAAGACTCTCATAAAACTGCTTAGAGGTTTATCCCCTGAATACTTCTAGATTTTACCAAATTGATGGTCAATATTAGCCATCTCACTAACTCAAAGCCTTTGATACATCTTAATATTTATCTGTAGTTATTCAACTATTATAGCCAACAGTTTGTATTGATCTCCATCTTTAATACACTGTTGCACAGGCAAGGAAAAGTAGTGGACAGGAATCTAATGACAATTTAGCATCATGCCAAGTGATTACCAGGAGTCAACAATCAAACAAACAGTATTTTTCAAATATTTTATGTAGTCCTCTAATTCACAATAATATAAAAGATAACAATAAGCAAATATCATACTTAGGCTATTGCTTTGTCTGGCTTGAATTTAGAAATTGTCCAAACCCTCAAAGATTGTTTTTTTAACTCACTCATCTGTTTAATATTCCCAATTTTAAGTTATTTTTTAAAAATTTTATTGTTTTTCTTTCATGCTGATTTATTTATTTATTTAGATATTTTCTTTATTTGCATTTCAAATATTATCTCTTTCCTAGTTTCCCCTCCAAATATCCCCTCTCCCCTCTCCCATCCCCTGCTCACCAACCCACCCACTCCTGCTTCCTGGGACTGGCATTTTCCTATACTGGGGCATAGAACCTTCACAGGACCAATGACCTCTGCTCCCATTGATGACTGACTAGGCCATCCTCTGCTACATATACAGCTAGAGCCTTGAGTTCCACCATGTGTTTTCTTTGATTGGTGGTTTAGTCCTAGGGAGCTCTGAGGGTACTTCATGGTACTGGTACAGTGACAGAGAGATAGGTCAATAGAATAGAATTGAAGACCCAGAAATGAACCCACACACCTATGGTTACTTGATCTTGGACAAAGGAGCTAAAAACCATTGAGTGGGGGGGGGGGCAGCATTTTCAACAAATGATACCTCAACTGGTGGTTAGCATGTGGAAGAATGCAAATTGATCCATTCTTATCTCCTTGTACTAAGGTCAAATCTAAGTGGATCAAGAAACTCCACATAAAACCAGACACTGAAACTTATAGAGAAGAAAGTGAGGAAAAGCCTCAAAGATATGGGCACAGGGGGAAAAAAATCCTGAACAAAACAGCAATGGCTGTTGCTGTAAGACTGAGAATCAACAAATGGGACCTCATAAAATTGCAAAGATTCTATAAGGCAAAGGACATTGTCAATAAGACAAAAAGGCAACCAACAGATTGGGAAAATATCTTTACCAACCCTAAATCTGATAGAGGGCTAATATCCAATATATACAAAGAACTCAAGAAGTTATACTTCAGAAAACCTAATAACCCTATTAAATTGTATTTTATTTTTAATTTATGTTTTACATTCCATATTCCATTCCCTGGCTCCTCCATCCACCCTCCGTCTCCTCCACATCCTACACCTCCTCCCCACCCCACCCTGTCTCCACGTGGATGTCCCCACCCCCACCCCCACCCCACCTGACCTCTAAACTCCCTGGGGCTTCCAGTCTCTTGAGGGTTAAATGCATCATCTCTGAATGAACACAGACTCAGAAGTCCTCTACTGTATGTGTCTTGGGGGCCTCATATCAGCTGGTGTATGCTGTCTGTTTGGTGGCCTAGCTTTTGAGAGATCTCAGGGGTCCAGATTAATTGAGACTCCTGGTCCTCCTACAGGATAGCCCTTCTCCTCAGCTTCTTTCAGTCTTCCCTAAACCAACACCAGTTGCCAGTCTCTTCTGTCCATTGGTTGGGTGCAAATACCTGAATCTGACTCTTTCAGCTGCTTGTTGAGTCTCTCAAAGGGTAGTCATTATAGGTCCCTTTTTGTGAGCTCTCCATAGCCTCAGTAGTAGTGTTAGACCTTAGGACCTCCCCTTGAGCTTGATCCCACTTTGGGCCTGTTGCTGGGCCTTCTTTTCCTCAGACTCCTCTCCATTTACATCTCTGTAATTCTTTCAAACAGGAACAATTATGGGTTAGAGATGTGACTGTGGGGTGACAATGCCATCCCTCACTTGATGTCCTGTCTTCTTTGAAAAAAATCGACAGATTAGATAAACCCCTAGCCAAACATGATTCTTTCAAAAAACCAGATTTTGGTTTTGCTGATTCTTTGTATTGTTTTCTTTGGTTCTATTTGGTTGATTTCAGCCCTGAGTTTGACTATTTCCTGCCATCTATTCCTCTTGGGTGAGTTTGCTTCTTTTTGTTCTAAAGCTCTCAGGTATGCTGTTAAGTTGTTAGTATAAGACCTCTCCAGTTTCTTACCAGGGCACTTAGTGCTATGAACTTTCCTCTTAGCACCGTTTTCATTGTGTCCCATAAGGTTTGGATATGTATGATGTGTCAACATTTTCATTAAATTCCAGAAAGTCTTTAATTTATTTCTTTATTTCTTCCCTGACCAAGTAGTCATTGAGTAAAGAGTTGTTCAGTTTCCGCATTTATGTGGAATTTCTGTAGTTTTTGCTGTTATTTAAGAACAGTCTTAGGACATGGTGATATGATAGGATGCATGGTATTATTTCAATCTTCTTGTATCTGTTGAGGCTTGTTTTATGACTAATTATATGGTCAATTTTGGAGAAGGTACCATGAGGTGCTGAGAAGAAGGTGTATACTTTTGTTTTAGAGTGAAATGGTCTGTAGATGTCTGTTAAATCCATTTGGTTCATAACCTCTCTTAGTTTCACTGTGTCTCTGTTTAGTTTCTGTTTCAATGACCTGTCCATTGGTAAGAGTGGAGTGTTGAAATCTCCTACTATTATTGTGTTGGGTTCAATGTGTGTTTTGAGTCTTAGTAAAGTTTGTTTTATGAATTTGGGTGCCCTTCCATTTGGGGCATAGATGTTCAGAATTGAGATTGAGGAAATCTTGGTAGATTTTTCCTTTGATGAGTATGAAGTGTTCTTCCCTATCTCTTTTGATAGCTTTTGGATGAAAGTCTATTTTATTGGATATTAGAATGGCTACTTTTCACTCCTTCTGCCTGGTCCCTGCTGCTGGGACAGACTCCTAGTTGGTATGCTCTCATGAAGACTCCATATTCTGATACATCCTAGAGGACCCACTGCACTCAGAACAGTTGAGCAGTTGAGGATCAGTTGCACTCAGCACAGTTGGACTACAGCTTGACTGCTCTACTGAAGACCCAACAGTCTGAAGGCAGCCAGGGCAACATCCTCTAGGATGTATCAGAATACGGAGTCTTCATGAGAGCATACCAACTAGGAGTCTGTCCCAGCAGCAGGGACCAGGCAGCTTCTCTGCCTCTGTGAAGAGCCCCCAGTTGGAAGGCCCCCCCAGGTGGTCTGATATATCCAGGGCCACAAGTCTACCAGGAAACCTGAAGCAACTCAGGGACAAAAGAGGCAGACTCCAGACAGTCACCCAGATCAACAAACACCAGGGATATTCAGATGGTGAAAGGCAAGTGAAAGACCATGAGCAACAGAAGACAAAAATACATGGGCATCATCAGAACCCAGTTCTTCCACCACAGCAAGCCCTGATTTACCAAAACACCTGAAAATCAGGAATCTGTCCTAAAATCCTATCTCATGAAGATAATAGAATCCTTTAAGGAGGATATCAATAACTCACTGAAAGAAATATGGGAAAACACAGGTAAACAGGAGAATGACTTGAAAAAGTTATCTAAGACCTAAAAGTGGAAGAAGAAATAGTAAATAAAACACAAATGGAGGCAAACCTAGAAATGGAAAACCTAGGAAAGAGGTCAGGAATTACAGAGGTAAGTATTACCAACAGAATACAAGAGATAGAAGAGATAATCTCAGGTGTAGAAGGAATAGTAGAAGAGATTGACACAACTGTTAAAGAAAATTCAAAACATAAAAAACTCCTAATCCAAATCATCCAGGAAATTCAGGACACAATGAAAAACCTAAATCTAAGGATAAACAGAATAGAGAACGAAAATTCCCAGCTCAAAGGACCTGAAAATGTCTTCAACAAAATCGTAGAAGAAAACTTTCCCAACCTAAAGGAAGAGATGTTGCATTCCACTCACCAGTCATCCCAAGATCCTGGGTGTGCTAGGGCACCTGCAGCATGGAGAGTCCTCTGAGGACAGTGGGAGCTTCCACCAAGTTCGTGCCCAAGGAGGCCCAGGGCTGGTGACAACCAGCAGGTTTCCTGTGTCCTGTGTGTAACCCAATCACAAAAGAACACACATGATATGCACACACTGATAAGTGGATATTAGCCCAGAAACTTAGAATACCCAAGATACAATTTGCAAAACACATGGAACTCAAGAAGAAGGAAGAGCTAAG
This sequence comes from Mus musculus, assembly GCF_000001635.26. Lineage (NCBI taxonomy): Eukaryota > Metazoa > Chordata > Mammalia > Rodentia > Muridae > Mus > Mus musculus. Next base: position 112,407,775 of record NC_000075.6, on the reverse strand, counting down.
TGTGGATACTTTACTCCTTCTTACAATGGGGAGTAAAATGCCCATGAAAGGAGTTACAGAGACAAAGTTTGGAGCTAAGACAGAAGGAAGGACCATACAGAGACTGCCCCACCCAGGGATCCACCCCATAAAAAACCACCAAACCCAGACACTATTGCATATGCCAGAAAGATTTTGCTGACAGAACCTAGATATAGCTGTCTCTTGTGAGGCTATGCCAGTGCCTGGCAAATACAGAAGTGGATGTTCACAGTCATCTATTGGATGGAACCCAGGACCCCCAATGAAGGAGCTAGAGAAAGTACCAAAGGAGGTAAAGAGGTCTGCAACCCTATAGGAAGAATAACAATATGAACTAACCAGTACCCCGCAGAGCTTGTGTCTCTAATTGCATATGTAGCAGAGGATGGCCTAGTAGGCCATCAATGTGAGGAGAGGTCCTTGGACTTGAGAAGATTATATTCCCCAGTACAGGGGAATGCCAGGGCCAGGAAGCAGGAGTGGGTGGATTGGGAAGCAGGGTCAGGGGAGAGTATAGGGGACTTTTAGGATAGCATTTGAAATATAAATGAAGAAAATATCTAATAAAAAAAGAAAGAGATGGACACAAAGGTTCAAGAAGCCTATAGAACATCAAATAAATGGGATCAGAAAAGAAAATCTTCTGGTCACATAATTATTAAAACACTAAATGCACAAAGCAAAGAAAGAATATTAAAAGCTGCAAGGGAAAAAGGCCAAGTAACATACAAAGGTAGATCTATCAGAATTAGACCAGACTTCTCAACAGAGACTATGAAAGCCAAAAGAGCCTGGTCAGAGGTCCTGCAAACTCTAAGAGAACACAAATGACAGCCCAGGCTACTATACTCAGCACAATTCTCAATCAGCATAGACGGAGAAACAAAAATATTCCAGGAAAAAAACAAATTCCAACGGTATCCATCTACTAACCCAAACCTACAAAGGATCTTGGAAAGAAAACTCCAACAGAAGGAAGATGCCTGTACAAAGAAAGGACAATATATTGCATCTTACAACAAAGTCAAAAGCAGAGAGTCACAAGCATATAAAGCTACCTACAAAAACAAACATATCAGCAATGAACAGTCATTAATGGACTCAACTCCCCTACAAAAAGACATATGCTAGCAGAATGGATAAGCAAACAAGACACTCCATTTTGCTGCATATAAGAAACACACCTCAACAACAAAGGCAAGCACTATCTCAGGGTAAAAGGATGGAAAAAGTTCTTCCAAGCAAATAGTCCCAGGAAACAAGCAGGAGATTCCATACTAATATCCAATAAAATAGACTTTCAACCAAAAGTTTTCAAGTGTGATGAAGAAGACAATTCACATTCATCAAGGGGAAAATCCACCAAGAGAAAGTCCCAAGTTAAAGCTTTAGCATTTGTATTTTAGGTTACATATTCAATCCTGGTATGTAGAAATGCAAGATTCATGAAAGTAAGCCACTTAGAAAGATGTCCTTGGCAAGTTGACCATGCACTGAAGGCTCTTCAGCCTTGGCTGGTCTCTGAACTGAATGTTCATCCTTCAGCCTCAGAGAATGTTGTTCATTTAGGCCTCCTACAACCTCACCCTGACAACATCTAACATATTTTACATAGATTTTTCTGACTTCATCACTCTACTTTCTTTTTTTTTTTTTTTTTTTTTTTTTTTTGAGTGGCATCCCCAGAATGCCATCTGTCCTAGAAGCCTCAAACAGCACTTTTTATCTTCTGGCCACCCTCTCTCTTCAGCCTCTGCTTCCATACATATACACTCCATATGGTAGCCTGCTATAGTACCACCAGACATTTAAATGTTCTTCAATTCCTTGAGTCTATTATTAAATTGTGAAAGAGAATTCATCTTCAAATGTTATATTTCCTTTTGGATTCTTTCCTGAGTGAAAATTTCAGAAACTGGGTTCCTAAGTGTACAAAAAGAATTTCTCTTCAAACCTTTTTGAAATGACATCAGCTCAAAGACCGACTAGTGGAAATCTTTGCTACTTCTGAGCCATAAAAGTGATGTCTTCTAACTCAGAGAATGGCCCATTGAAAAATGTCATCAGAAAGATAGATGACTGGGATTTTTGGTGGCTCACAATTATATCTTGAATATTTCTAAGACACTCAGAAGTTAAATCTGTGGTGACTAATGTTAATTCTCAAACTATACAACCTGGACTCATGTATGAATTTCTTGGTGAGAAATGACTTAAGTCTGGTGAGTTTGTGGTCATGTCTGTGGGGGATTGTCTTGATCGATGTAAGAAGGTCCATCCTGAACCTAGGTGACATTCTTCCTGGGGTTGGGGCCCTGGACTGTAAAAAAGTGGAGAAATCAAGCTAAGTGCAGGTAAGCAAGCAAACAAGCACAGCAGCGTGCATCCTTTACTTCTCCTCTTGATGGTGGGAGATGTAGTGTGACTAGTGAGTTGTGGGTAATGTCTTGACATCCCATGACAGTGGATTGATTGTAGCATAAACTTGTAAGCTGAGATAAATGCCTCCCCCCCTCAAGTTGTTTTAGTCAGGGTATCATCTCATAGCAACAGGATTAAAGTAAGATCAAGAGTCCTATGGATTCTGTGTTCAGTGTATTTCTTACTGAAGGATTGAAATATCATTTATAAGTCCATGCAGCAACTTTGTTTTTAGTTAGATACACAATACCTTCCAATGTTTTGGAAAAATATATAAAATTCCTCTCTCCCTTTATCCAGTTTAAAGGATGAGCAAAAGTCTAGGAAAGGTTCCCTTAACCTTGGACACCTCAGCTCCACTCTGTCAAAGGGAAGGTCTGTCTGCTCTCTTTCATGGATGTGCTGTGCTGGCTTCTCTCAAATGGTCACCGGTAAACGTCTCAAAATCCCTTCCAAATCCTCTGCTCAGTGCTGTCACCTTGGCTTTCCTTTTTACCTTGGGCTTCCTGTTTTCAGTTCTTGCCGTGTCTCCCTTAATACATACTTACATTCATATTTCCAATTCCCTCTTTAGATTTTGAGGTGATTAACTTAAAAGAGGCAACCAACTTCACAGGATGACTTTCGAATTAGAAGCCTAGCTCTTTAGCTTAAAATGCATGTAGTAGGAGGACACATAGAATTGAATTACAAACCAATCTGGAGGCTTTCGATCACTGCACACATTTTTGAATAACTGTAAAGTCAAGACTTGGTTCCTAAATTTATGTATGATTTATATTTAACATGTTTTCTCTCCTTTTTAAAATCTGGAACTAGTTTGTGTCTGTTTGCAATGGTCCATTTGTTACACAGACTGGGTAATTTGTAAAGAGAAGAATTTGTTTGCTTGTTTTGTTTTCTAATTTGATTCTCTGATACAATACAACCTACCTGAAGTTTCCCCTCCTTTCACTCCTCCAAGCCCCACTACCAATTACCCTCTCCTCCCGATCCATTCTTTCTCCTTTTCCCTTCAGAAAAGGGCACGAGGGAATTTGAACCAAGATATAAGACTAGGTGCAAACCCTCACATCAGAAGAGTCTTACATTAGCTTCTTATGCCCCTTCTTCAAGGTCGGAGAGCATTATAGCCCTCTTGTTAATGGAGCTCCAAGGCAGTGTGGAGCCCCTGGTGGGGAGAGATTCAGAGGGGCCAGCAGACTTGGATGAAATGGTCATTTTATGAATCTCACCCTTGAGGGGATCTGCTTCCTCCTCAAGACACAATTCTTACCTCTTACAATTTCACAATGGGTATGTAATTTTTGCATATGTCTCAGGAGAACAAATTACTTTTATAATCGATGATGTATAATAAGAAGGCCCAAGGTAGACCTTTCTTTGTTTCCTCTGTGTTTTTAGTTCCTTTACCTTTCTACTTGAGTGGCAGTCACTTATTGTGACTTTCAGGATCTAGACCAGTTTCTAAGGCTCAAGGTGTGAATCTCTAGTCAGAAAAACAAAACAAAACAAAACAAAAAAACCCTTCAATTCGATGAAATAGATGAAGGAGGCAAAATGACAGTCTGATGGCATGAAGGCAGAATGCAAATGCATAGGTAGGACATTAATTTAGAAACATGCTCAAGTACATGGCACATTTCTCCTGCTGAACCTGAAGGTAGTCAGTGACCCAATGACATTGTACTATGATGCTTATATCATAAGAGATCTTGTAACTGCCTGTGAAATATCCCAGAAAAATTCCAGTAAGTTGTTCTCAGAAAGACCCTGCTTAAATATCTGTAACAAGTCATGGATTGACTCTTTTGATAAATATTTCTAATGAGCCTCTCTACCGAATGAGTTTTGGCTGTAGAAGTTTGACCATTAAAGTGTGGCTAAGAACATTGTCATGAGGTCTGAAAACACATCCATGGATTGTGAACAGAACTGTTGTATGAGAGATCATGAGAACTATTGAACTTAGTCTGTGAGACAAATGGAGAGGCAAGATTCCTGGTTTGTTGGCATCAATCTGTAGGGAAGGAGGGTAATTCAGGAGAGGGCCAGGTTGATGTTGGTATCTTCATGTTCATATCTGATACGTTTGCTTTCTAGAATGCACTGTGTTTTCCCTTTGGGAAGAATCACAGACAACTGTAATCTTTGAGAACTCATTGAACAATAAGATGGTGAGTGAGAATTAGTACTGCTGACCCTCATTGTTTCATGACCCATGTGCCTTCCCTCTCCCGTAAAAAAGGCAACCTTCTGTTTATGTCTTCATGTACCGTCTCCTACATGTGGTTATTATAGACACCTACCATAATTCAGAACCCTGAGTCTTTCCCTTCAAGATGAAGGTTCAAGATAGCAGCAACCTTCAGGACTACGGACCAGTCAGGATGCTTGGTGATGTCAAAATTCATATCATCCTATAGGGTACTTATCTCTCAGTTCTCTGGCTTTTATTCCTTAACAAACTTATCCTCTATCCTAAATAAGAAAGTAACAATCTTACCTGTCATTATTGTCAACAACTAAAATCATTCCGCACCATAAGCTCACTTTGCTGTACTTCTAGGTAATTTAACAAAGTACTCAGCAACAAACAGCCTTCAATTCCAATGGCTGATGAGTCACTTATTTCTAATCTTAACATATTTCCATCTCCCCAAACCACTACCTTCTCATGCTCCCAAATAATTCTTTTTAGTTTTTACTATTTTATCACTTCTTTCTTTCTTTCTTTCTTTCTTTCTTTCTTTCTTTCTTTCTTTCTTTCTTTCTTTCTTTCTTCCTTCCTTCCTTCCTTCCTTCCTTCCTTCCTTCCTTTCTTTCTTTCTTTCTTTCTTTCTTTCTTTTATTAGATATTTTCTTTATATACATTTCAAATGCTATCCTGAAAGTTCCCTATACCCTCCCCTCGCCCTGCTCCCCTACCCACCCACTCTGCTTCTTGGCCCTGGCATTCCCCTGTACTGGGGTATATAAAGTTTGCAATACCAAGGGGCCTCTCTTCCTAGTGATGGATGACTAGGCCATCTTCTGCTACATATGCAGCTAGAGATATGAGCTCTGGGGCGTACTGGTTAGTTCATATTGTTGTTCCACATATAGGGTTGTAGAACCTGTCAGCTCCTTGGGTGCTTTCTCTAGCTTCTCCATTGGGGCCCCTGTGTTCCATCTTATAGATGACTGTGAGCATCCACTTCTGTATTTGCCAGGCACTGGCATATCCTCATACGAGACAGCTATATCAGGGTCCCTTCAGCAAAATATTGCTGGTATATGCAATAGTGTCTGGGTTTGGTGGCTGATTGTGGGATGGATCTCTGGATGGGATAGTCTCTGGATAGTCTATCCTTTCGTCTTAGCTCCAACCTTTGTCTCTGTAACTTCTTTCATGGGTATTTTGTTCCCTATTCTAAGGAGGAATGAAGTACCCACCCATTGGTCTTCCCTCTTCTTGATTTTCTTGTGTTTTGCAAATTGTATCTTGGTTATTCTGTTTCTGGGCTAATATCCACTTATCAGTGAGTGCATATCCAATGACTTCTTTTGTGATTGGGTTACCTCACTAAGGATGATATCCTCCAGATACATCCATTTGTCCAAGAATTTCATAAATCCATTGTTTTTAATAGCTGAGTAGTACTCCATTGTGTAAATGTACCACATTTTCTGTATCCATTCTTCTGTTGAGGGACATCTGGGTTCTTCCTAGCTTCTGGCTATTATAAATAAGGCTGCTAAGAACATAGGCTCCCAAATCATTCTTATATAACACATTTTACCTATTTTATGTCTTCAATGAACTTGTTCTTATTTCTTTAAAATCCTAATATACTAAACAGGAAAGTCAGTACCACTAGTAATATATAAAATTTCACCAACTCCATGCATCTTTGCCCATGGAGCTTAGGAAAACCACACTTGTGCGGGTTAGTCTTACTTCAAAGGCATACCACTAATTTCAGATAGGTTTATAATGCTATTTTTCACTTATAATCCATTTTTTTCGTCTAAATTGTCTCCATACCCTGAAGTATTTTCTTTCCCATTCTTGCCTACTAGATTGTTATTGTCCTACTATATTAACAAACACAGAAAATTAGAAGAGAGTCTGCAAGTTCCTAGCTATGCCTACCTGTTAACATTCATACCCATATGTTTTGTGACACTCTTCCTGGGAGACATAAGCAAATGTTTATTCATGACATAAGGCACTGGCAACAGAAAAATGCAAGGACATCACCAGAGTTCAACTTTGTCAACCAATGAGTTTTATTGAGGTTATTTCCAGAAACATGGAGACACAAAGACAGCCATGTCACTGAAAGCTTACCCCAATATGGGTTGCTCTTAAGAATTAGAGATCTGGAACTCTTTGTAAAACTCTCATGATACTTAAAGCCTCAGAGAGTCTTCTATCAATCATGAACAATCTTTGGAGAAAGGAAGGAGCCTTGTGCATCTGGTAAGTTTCAGGGGGTTCTTAAAATTTGTAATGTGTCTACTTCTTGAGTCTTCTAGAGTTTCCCTCAAGAAAGGAATGTTTCAACTTAGGGGGCAATTGCTACCCAACACTGTAGAGTGCATATTGTCTTTTCCTCCCCCAACCTCTCTAGAAGATGCCAGAGCAAGCTTCTCTTCTCTTTTTCATGCTAGGGAAATTTTCCTTCTGTGAGCTTTCTTCCAGTCAGCATGCAACCAATCTTGGCTCTCACTCATCTTAGCAGATATTATCTCTTGACCCTATTTATAACTGTAATTCCTGCTCCCTTGAAATATGACAAAATGCCCCGAGTCTTGTGTTAATGACATCTAATCATCTGCTGTCTTTTATCAAATCAGTCTCCCCATCTCCCTATTCCATAAAACTGACATTTAAAGATTACACTGATAAAATGTGTGCTGAATTCTCAGTCTTTATAGCAGAAAATACACTAACTAACCATGTTAGCCTGGGTTAGTAAGGGATATATCGCATGTCTTGCTATAGGCATTAATCATACTAATATTTATGATTATTGTACATATGCTTGGACAACAAATGGATCTCCTTCCTATGAGGAGAACTTTGCAAAGTCAAGCTTTCTACATCTTTACCAACTTCCTTGCCTTTTCCTCCAGCCAGATGTCCACATTCTAAATCACCAGCTACTTCATTGTTTTTTCTTTTCCTTCAACTTTTTCTTGGAGTTACAAGGACTCCTTGTACGGAGCCAGGCTGGCCTAAGCCTTGTGACCCTGTGCCATAACCTCCCCACTGTTGAGACTGCAGGTAATTCTTTGGGCATTTCAACCTGTGGATATGATCTGTTATAATCAACCCTAGAAAGCTCTGATGTGTAACTCTCTGTATATCACCACTAATCAGCACAATTCTGTTATGTTTTCTGCAGTTATGCTCAGAAGAACTTTGGTTTGTCTAATTCTCTTGTAATGTTTTTCATTGAGTTGCAGAATTAGGATATCCTGGCCTTATGGAATGAGACTCTACTCTTTTTCCATTTCTGAAGAAGCCTTTAAAGATAGATAGATAGATAGATAGATAGATAGATAGATAGATAGATAGATAGATAGATAAATAGATAGAGATAGATGATAGATAGATAGATAGATAGATAGATAGATAGATAGATAGATAGATGATAGATAGATAGATAGATAGATAGATAGATAGATAGATAGATAGATAGATAGATAAATCTTGGTAGAATTCATTAGTATACTTGCCTTAGCACTGCTCTAAGTTTTAGTAAGTTGTGTTCTATTGAGATTATATGTATTTTCTTCTGTGATTTTTTAAAATTTTAATGTGTGAAGGATGCCTGTAGAGGCAGGTAAAGAGTCAGATCCCATGAATCTGGAGTTACAGGGGCTTGTGAACCACCCAACATGGTTCTGAGACCAGAACTCAGATCCTCTGCAGGAGCGGCAAGTTCTCTTAATAGCCGAGCCATCTCTCTGCACACTTGTTGATTTACTTAATTATTTCTTGCACTTAAAGTTTACTAATTTATGCTCTTAGTTTCATTCTTCTTCATTTTTTGGCTTTTTTTCTAGTTTCCTGAAGAATTTTAGTGGTATGCTTCTTGGCAATTTTGAATTTTTATTTTCCAAAACATGCACATATTACTCTAAGAATCTCATTGAATATTGTGTTGAATGCCTCCTATTAGTATAGTTTTAATTTTATATATATGACTAAATTATACATGACTATATTTGACTAAAGTATTTTTAAGTCTCTCCAGAATTTTAAATTTATGTTTCTTATTTATAAATGTGTTATCCATTTTTCCAAGAAGTTTTTACCTTGTTTCTCAGCTCGTAAATGATGTGTCCTTAGTTACATTATGATTCACAGCCTATTTTGTGTGAATTCTATTCTTCAAAATTCATCAGAACATGCTCTCAGGCTTAGAATGGTTATGTGTGAGTATTCACTACTGTTGAGTAAACCTTGTTCCCTGGTTGTCAGTTAGAGCTTGTTGACCTGTGAGGATGTTCAGTCTGAGCATGGCCTTGCTGGTTTTCCAATGACTGAGTCTGCCAGCTTCTGAAAGTTAGCTAGGGAGTTGCTAACTATGATAATGTATTTACTTATTTAGCCTTGGTTTTCTTCCCAACAGTGTCCACCTCACAGACTTTACATGCTTTTGCTGTTACACCCATCTATATTCAGTGTTGCTGTGTTACACTCATGTATATTCAGTGTCACAATTTAACCATTCTTTACCATACATAATGTTTCTCTATCCCTAAAATATGTCCTTTCTATGAAGTCTGTTTTGATGGCTAAATTTCATTTTTATGATATTTATTTTAGTTATATGTATGTATATGTAGAGGGTTGCACATGGCAGAAGGTGCTCACAGAAGCCAGAACATGTTATTAGATTCCTTGGAAATGGAGACATAGGTCATGGTGATCATTCCAAAGTGGGTGCTGGGAATTGAATGTGAGTCCTCTGCAAGACCAGCGTTCTCATAACCACAGAGCTGACTTTTAACCCTTTGATGGTTAGCTTCATGTGTCATCTTGATGGGACTACAAGGTGGCAAGATATATGGTCAAACCTTACAGTCAAAGATATTTCTTATACACAGCACATAATCAAGTCTATGGCCTCTCTTTTCACTATTTGTCATTGCATGCATATATGTATGTACACACACACACACACACACACACACATTCCTAACTGTAATTGTTTTTAAAGTAATTTGAGTAGTTTCAGCTATAATTGGTATATTTAAGGAATGTTTAGAGTTGTTTCTTTTTTAACTTAATATCTATCAAATTTATTAGTTTTCTGCTCATCACTCCAATTTATGTATCTCGTTTTTGTATTCTATTCCTTCATCCTCTGATTTTAATTGAGCATGTTCTACAATTCCATTTCTATCTTCTCACTTAACTTGCCTAATCTTCTTTAACTTTTCAGTTTCTGAACATTCATCTGCAGTACACAATTGTCACCAGCCTTGGTCCTTTCCAAACTGTGTTACACTATCAGAGCACTCAAGTACTTCAACACAAGCATTCCCAAGTCCTTCTTCCTGTTCCTTACCTTGTCCTTGTGGTTCCTGTCACACACATACTGTGGCTACTTTTGAACACACTTATCTGTTAAATTAATTTAAATAATAACAATAAGAATTTTGGGTCTGGCCTGGAGAGATGGCTCTGAAGTCTCTGGCAGAGGACATGGATTGGGTTCCCAACATCCACATGGAGGATCATCACTCCAGTTCCATAGGATTTTATACTCTCACTGACATCTGTAGGTGACAGGCATGCACATGGTCCACAGATGTATGTGCAAATATGACACTCGTATACAAAGAATAATCTTACATTTTTATTATTTTTTTCCTTTGCTGTTACTTACTCTGTTTAAACTTATATAGGTCCCATCAAAACTATTGAAATCTGTTCTGAAGAAATGACCTAATATCATACATCCACCTCAGCCATTAAAGGTTCCACCACCTCATCAAGTCACATTGAATGATAGGCAACTATCACATGAACACTTAGGACATACATTATGGTTAATCTATAGTAAATAGACCAAATTATGTAAGTGTGGCTTTGTGAACATCTAGTCAGGTCTAACTGTGAATTATTGCCGAATTAACAGAGGCCACAATTTCCTCCAATATCTTTATTTTTAGATATTTTGTTGTCTGTCAGTTTCCCTGGAGACTTTTTATATTCTGAGAAGAGCTGGACCTGGTAGTCTATACTTGTAATCTCTATACTTTTAGGGTCAGACAAGAACATACTTTTACTGTGTTTGAGGCCAGCCTGAGCCTACTTCTCCAAAGCCCTGTGTACTTTTATGTTGCCTGTGCCCTGGACTGCTTTTTGCCCAACAAGCTTGTAGCACCTGTGTGTATGTGTGTGTGTGTGTGAGAGAGAGAGAGAGAGAGAGAGAGAGAGAGAGAGAGAGACAGACAGACAGACAGACAGACAGAGACAGAGAGAAAGAGACAGAGAAAGAGAGACAGAGAGACAGAGACAGAGACAGACAGAGAGATGATTCTATTGTCTTGTTGATATGCTAACACAGTTTGGGGTCAACAGAAAGAGTTCTTTGATTGGCTTTTTCCTTAGAAGCATTTCTTAGATATCCTTCAATGATGCCTCCTAAGAGAGAGGAAAACTAGACTATGTGAAATTAGATATGACTGTCAGCTACCTTAATGTCTATATTGGCCTGGAATTGGTGAACTACCTGTCGGTTGTGCTCTGATAAAAGGATGTGTCACATAGTGTCTTACCAACCTCAACTCCATATATTGTTCATTGGTACCAGTCTTGGAAACTGCACAGCATCATAACTAGACTGTTTACATTGTCAGTTGGGAGAACAAAGCACCGTGGCATGCCTCTATACAAAATGAACCAAGAAAGATGCAGACGCAATGGAAGGGACTCAGGCAAGATACTGACAGTCAAACTGATGGTTGAGAAAAGCAGCTTTGACAGTGGGGATTTGGACTGTGTAAACTCATAAAAGATGAAGACGAAAACAATCCCCCTAAACCATGAAAACTGAAAATGTGTTAGAGTATAGCACAAATAGAGATGTTGACATGCAGAGTGAGGTAAAGAGAGCCAGGAGTTGATAAGAGACTTAAATCGTATAAGAACACAAAAGCCCCCATTCTGGAGGACAAACCTGTGAAGAGACGTCCTTCAGTTTTAGCTCCTGGTCTTTTCAATAAATGGCTTTTCAGGCAGTTCTGTGAACCCTGATACCATTCAGTCCAGATGAGTTGGAGGCATTGTTTGAAAGCATGGAACTTTCTGAGTGGTCACTCGGGAACTGATGGCCTCGGATGGTCATTTAGTACTTCATGATCTTTGTTAATCCATTCAGTAAGGAACCCAACATACATGTGCATACCTCCCAGTCTCCAGATTTCGGTCTGCACTATAGACTCAGTTTAAAGTCTCTTTACCCACAGAACTCAGAGGTTAGTGAGCAAAAGATAAAATAAGAGGGCATACAATCAGAGGCTAAAATTTAAATCTGTTAGTTCTTTATCAAAATAAAAACCCCTCGTGTCAGCTTAGTACCAACTAAAGATGAAGAAGACCCATGAGCTCCTGCAGGAAGCCTGCTAAGTTGGCTACATCCCACCAAATCTCTGCTAGTCTAGTTACAGAGTAGAAGAATACCAGAAGTCAAGCTTGCCTAGTGACTGGCCTGCAGACCTGAGAAGGTCATGCAGCTGGTAAGCTTTAAAATAACCAGGATGTAAAAATCAGACATGACATGTTAAGTGCCATTGAGGATATTTATCAGACATGATGTGAAAGATTGTGCCCCCTGATCACTCAGTGTTAAAAGGGGGTGGGGCCTGCCCTGAAGTTGTAAAACCTATTCTTGACACACAGAATCGGTGGGCCTGCCATTCTGGGCTGGTGCTGCTTTTCATAAAGTTGTGAAAGAAACTGCCATGGTTTCCTGACTCTGAGAGAGTGGATTGAACACCAGGAAGAGTTCTTATAATGGGAAGGACCATTCTCACATTGAGTGTGATGGTTAATCTTAGTTGTTATCTTGACTGAATTTACAGTCGCCTTGGAAACAAGCCTGAGTGTGATTATGAGACGATTTTCCCAGAAAGGTTTAACTGTAGGGGAAAGAATCTAGTGTGGAAAATGACACCTTAGTAGCTGGGATCCCAAGACTGGATTAAATGAGAAGCAGAGCTGTGCACCAGATTTTGTCACTCTCTGCCACTAGAACACTGATACATGTGACCAGTTGCCTCTTGTTCCTGCCACCAGGACTCTCCTACCATGTCACCTACTACAGATAGAACTGAGATAGAACTGCTCTGCTAAGATAGAACTGTGAGTGAAAAATCAACTCATCCTTCTTTAAATTGCTCTCACGATGCATTTTGTCCCAGCAATAAGAAGAGTAACTAATTTATTAAGTCAAACAGTGGTTAAGTGTTGGAAAATCAATCATGAAATACTTTCTAGTTTTGATGTGTGGTAAGAGATCTGAGACAATGGTTTAGTCGATGGGATAAACAGACAGATGCACTGGAGGAGAGAGGACAGGACGATACAAACTTTCTGAGATGCGAACCTCATAATACTCTACAGAGAGCAGATACAGTGGAGGCAGATGCGAAGAAGTCCAGACAGATGGACATCAGGGCAGATTTCAGGGAAAGGACAGACTGCAAGACTGAGACGTCATAGAACAGAAAACCTACAGGAGGGAACGGTCAAGAATCATCTAGGCTAAGGACAAAGAATAACCTTAGAGTCAAAAAGCAACCATGAAGAAATTTGTATAGCTCAGAGGAGATATCAGTGGTGACTCTGAGGAGGGCCACACAGAGAAGGTCACACAGAGCCATTATGGAGAAGGATCCTGCAGGAAACTCAGATGTGATCTCAGAGAAAGAGGAGAACAATATGGCCTTGGAGTAGACAAAATTTGAATAGAATTTTCTCAGAAGTAAGTGAAAGGTCAAGTCTTGAACTCTCTGCATTTCTGAACTATGATGAGAAATTACAGCTAAGAATTGCTATGGGACATTACCACAAGGCCTCTTTCTTGCACAAGCCGTGATTTCTGTGTGTCTGTCCTCTAGCCTCTGCCAGAATTCCTCTATGAAAAGAAGCTACTCCTTAGTGCCTAAAAGATTTTATTCCATTCTTGAACTGCCTTAGCAGTTCATCTTTCCTTTTTAATTTTTTATAAAGTAGAAATTTAAATGCCTGAAATATTTATTCACTAGTCATTATTCAGTCTCAGAAAATCACACAGGAAGTCTACCTGTGAGGTGCTACACAGACCAGAGATAGCCAGCATGGCTGAGGGTGAATGTCTCTGTTGCACACCAGGCTCTTTGCTCAGTTGACACTCTACTTTCCAAGTCCCTTCTACTCTACTTTCCCATTACACACCCTCTGATTGTTAGTGGTTACATAACCAAGCATGTGTCTCTGAATGAGGCAGCCACAGACCTTAGGTGAAGGCAATACAGATGCACAAGTATTGTTCACAGCTTCACAACAACACAGCTTTTCCCCTGATGAGATCTAAAAGACAATGCAAGACTCGAGAGCAGTATGTCTTAGAATGCAGTGACATTTTGCTAGGAAACAGGGATAGGAAGATGATCTGGAGGGCAGTGGTTTCCATTCAAGCATGGGGGCCTGAGTGTGGATTCCCAGAGCCTACATAAAGCCAGACACAGTGGTACACATCTGTGAAGCCAGTGATCCTATGGAGAGATGGGGTAGAGACAAGAAAATGGCTAGGAAGCTCATGGACCAATTAGATGAACATAATCAGTGGCTTAATGACTTTGCATCAGATAAGATGGAAGGTGAAGACTGACACCAAGCTTGTCCTCTGACTTTTACACTTGTGTCATGGCACCTAAATCCCTCTCCCTCTCCCTCTCCCTCTCCCTCTCCCTCTCCCTCTCCCTCTCCCTCTCCCTCTCCCTCTCCTTCTCCCTTCCCTTCCCCCTCCCTCTCCCTCCTCTCCCCCTTCTCCTCCCCCTCCCCCTCTCTTTACATCTGTTTTTGTGTGTGTCTTTGTCTCTCTCTTTCAGACCTTACACATACATACATACACTATGCACACACACATATACATATATACATACTCATACATATATATATATATATATATATATATATATATGCCCTTTATAAAGAAGAACACTTTATTTATAATTAGAAAGTGAACTCCTTGGGTTACTGATACTGGAAAATGCCATGACATTTATTCTGCACAAATATAGCCCATACGTGAGCTGTGCTTTTCTCAATAAGGCGAGCTGCATTTAAATCCCTGCCATGTTTTAAAATAAAGATGACTACAGTAGAATCCACATGGTGAAAATGAAACAGTTGCATATGCCTCTTAATGGATTAAAATTATTTTCTGTGTGAAAGCAACCAAGGAGGGCTCAGAGCAACCGTATGTAATTGTCTGAATTAAAAACAAATTACCATTGCCCCCCTTAAAAGTGCTGCTTATGTAGAGAACAAGGAACATGGCGCACACTCTGCACTTTGGCAGCGGTAAAATGCCTGTTAAAATGTGTCATGAAATATGACCCAGAAAATTGGTTCAAATTGACTTGCAAATGGCACAGTAGCATGAATTAAAAACTGGTTAAATCACAAGAAATATCAGTGATCATCACTTCCAGTGGGCACCTTAAACTTGGGGTCTACAGCTGCAGTCAACCTTTTGATTAGGGATTATTTGCCTATTGACTGCCTGCCAAGGGAACAGCATAGACAACTTCAGGTTCACCTGCCCCAGAGCCACATGCTGGATTAGTGGTGACCATGGATACCTGGGCTCTCCCCATCAGGATACAGCATCTGTGTCTACTCCCAGGGAACATTGGGATGCTCTGGGACTGCTCTGAGTTAGTGGTTACAGAAGTGACCATCTTGTCACTTCCTAGCCCAGAGCTAAACTCATCTTCTCCTTTCTCATCCAATTGTCGTGTTTGTTCTTTCTGGACACACATCCCTTTTGCTGTGAGAAACTCAAAGGAAAGCAAAAGGCACATGGGGCAACAGAAAGCTGTAGAGTTGTGCCTCTAGCTACTATGGTCAGTATGACCTACAGCCCTCACAAGGAAACTGAATTTGAAGTACAAAAGACCAGTCACAGTATAATGGCAAGTGCAAAAATAAATCACATGATGACCCCAACGTGACCCCAAAATTCATGAAACTTAGAATTATAATATGTTGGATTGAGTTTGATACTGTACAGCACTACATAACTCATAACTAATTATACAACAGTTTTAGTATCAAGCATCATATAGAATGTAGAAGACAAGCCCATGAACAAAAAGTAAATGACCACATTAATTTATGTAGAAAAGTGTTTGAGGTTATGTAGCAGGATGTTGAAAACTGGACTCAAAAATTTCATTATAAATCCATAAAAAGTCTTTCATAAGCTTATCTTAAAATGGTTTTTGCCTGGATGTGGTGGTGTGTCTGGTGTCATCTAGGTTAAGAGATTGATACAGGAAGATCCTGAGTTTGAAAGGAGACTGGGCAATGTGGACATTGTCTTGGTTTGAATCTCCATTACAACAAATGTTATTGTCATTATTGATTTTTGTCAACTCAACAGAAGTGTAGAAATACATGGGAAAAAGAGGAATCTCAATTGAGGCCATGTGAGTGGAATATTTTTCTTGATTGCTGATTAATTGGCAAAGGCCTAGTCTTCTGTAGATGGTACCTTTCTTGGGCATGTGGTCCTGGGCTGGATAAGAAACATAGCTGAGCAAGCCAGGACAACTGCAGACTTTGTCCATGGCCTTTGCTTCAGTTCCTGCCTCCAGGTTCCTGCCCCAGCTTATAGAAGGTAGCTCATGAGTCAAATATACCCCCTTTCTTTAGGTTACTTTTGGTCAGTGTTATAACATTGTAACAAAGAAGCACACTAGGACAGTTACATTGTATATGATGTGTATTTTGTATATTATATATTCCAATGTGATATATTTTATATGCTCAAGTACATTATATGTAATAGAGTTATGTTACATATAATAAGGCCTGTATGTAACACACTTGCAAATTATATTTATATGCTGAGGCCACTAGAAAGGAATTTTTTAAAAATATATTTCATTGTATAGTTTTATTTAAGAAAAAATTTTAAATGCTAGTTAAAATTTCTAATAGGGCTTATGTTATTTTTATTATTTTTGTAAGAATGTAAGGTTACAATTTTGGTAGCCATCCTCAGATATATTTGAAATATAAAAATTCTGAAACAACCCCAAATTTCTTATACATAACCAAATGTCACGGTTTTATGTGAAGAAGGCTGAGAAGCCAGCAGAGCATCCAACCCAAGAATAGACAGTATTCTTAACCCACAGCAGGCACCCATCACTACCTGCTACTTGACTGACTGGTAAACTTGTCCCCGCAGATGGCCCATGTCATGAAGACAGACCACCCATGACATCTCACGCCATGCAATGCAGCCACAAAGAAGCATATTCACACAAAGTGCTACCCAGAAGACTCCTTTACGCTTGCCATCATCACCCTCCATCTGATGGTGACAACTTCAGACATAGTTCTAAATGTCCCCATCCAATTTGGATCTGGGTTTTAGATGAGGTAATTGATTCAGGACTGAATCCAGTTCTTTAAAGAAAGAAAATAAAGGTTGAGATTTGAGTTAACTTAATTTTTTTCCGGTCCCCGTGGCGAATATCCCAGGAATGATGCTGACGCTGCTGAACTGCACAGTGCTTTAACAACAAGCTTAGCTTTACTTCTTATAAAAGTGTATGGATGAAAAAAAAGTAATCATGAAGAACAGCTGGACACTTCAAATAGCACAAACTTTGAAATTGCTTCCTCCATTAAAACAAAAAGCAAAGTGGGACCAAAGTCCTTCTTCCTTTCTCCTTCATTCTGGCCCTGGCACCTGCTAATACTCTAAACCTTGAGTGAAAGGATAGCTTACCACCCTGTCAGGATGCCTAAGCTCAAAACATTTAAAGACAAGAAAGAACATTTGTCAATAACACCAGCCAGTAGAGTAAGGAGGAAAAGGGCATTGATAAGGTCAGACAGGAATGGTGCTTCTTGGGTTTTCCTGAGTCCAAGTCTCAGGATATGTGGGAGGCCCACTCATGGCTGTCACCTGGGTAAACTGGACTCAAATAAAACAGAATGGAAGAAAGAATGGTTCTTCCTATGTCTTCTTTGTCCTTAAATATAACTGAAATAGAAAACTAAAATGGGTAATTCCTGTTCTCTAATTCTTGCACTAGCTGTTACAGGCATTGGGCACTCGATTTTGTAGTGTGTGTGTGTGTGTGTGTGTGTGTGTGTGTGTGTGTGTGTGTGTGTACGAGTGTGTGCCTACATATGGGGCTATATATGTGTGTATGTGTCTATAGCTCCATATTGGACACACTGTATCATACATAATTTTAGCCTCATTGAAACAGGAATGAACCTGTCAAAATCTCCTCAAATAACCACTTAAAGAAATGTTTCTTGTGATGGGGAGATGGCTCGATTATCGAAGTCTTCTTTGATGGCTGAACATGTCAACCTGAGTGCAATCCTTCTGGAATCCACATGGTGAAAGGAGAGAAGTCATTCCTGTAAAGTTTTCTTCTCACTTCCTGGTGTTTCTTGAGACATCCAGCTCTATCTATGTGGCTATGACTAGTGGGTTCAGATGCCCATGTGCAAACATGCGGATGCAGGAAGAAGCTATCATCTGCTTTCCTCCTTCACCCTCTACCTATTCCTTTGAGACAGGGTCTCTCACTGAACCTGGAGCTCACAGAGCCACTTACGTAGAAAAAAAAATAGTTTACTTTTAAGTTCTGTCCTTGTTGAACATGGTGCAAAGCCTATAAGCCTAGACATGTCTCTAAGGAAATTGCTTCACATTTTTGTCAGCTGTGGGAGTGTTCACAGCAGCACTGCTTGTGGGACTTCTTGGGCAGAACATTCTCCACCATGTTAAAAAGTAGAATGTAAGAATAAAATCTGGTGATGCTAGTAAAAGTCCTGATGACCTGCCTTCTGCTATGTAACATGGCAGATGGATTTTATGGATACAGTGCTGGGTTAGAACGGCTACATTCTCCACAACGTCCTCCATAAAGATGGAAATGAAACACCAGTGAAGTAGCTCACTCTAGGACTGCCTTTGTATGAGAGCACAGTGAAGAAAGTCTCATGAGATATTTTCTTTGGCAATGGTACATCTCCCAAGGACATACGAATTAGTCCCTCTTGAAAATAATAATAGCTCTACATTTATGAGTTTTGCATTTTTGTGCTTGGAAGGGTGCTTCAATACAATTATGGGAGGGAGCGTGGGGTAAAATGTCAACCAAAACATTACTGGCAGATTTATTTTGGTAGCCTATGATCTGGTCAATAGTTTTAATGGAAATGTAAATTCAAACAGAATCTCAGTTGTTCTCACAGAGCAACAAGTCAAGAGGATTTTTGCTTTACAGTGCAATAGAAATACTTAGAATAGAAAAAATAATAGCTACAAGGAAAGGAAAACAGATTCATGTGATAGAACAAAATGGGAAAAAAGCAAGTCTACGTTTTGATTGAATATCCAGGGAGCTCACCATGCAGAGTAGTCTTTCCAGCCAAAACTGGTTGAGGAGCTGGGGGTGTAGGTCAGTGAGTAGCTTGTTGGTCTCGAATGCTCAATCATTGGTCTCCATTCCTAGCACCCAAAAGCATGTCTGTAATCCAAACAGAGAGGAAGTAGAAACAGGATCAGAAAGTCAAGGTCATCGTCTGCTCTAAAAGACTTTGAGGCTAGCCTAGGCTACATACAAACAAGCCTGGTTGAATAAGTGTCTAATAACAGCAATGATAGCAAACAGCAAATATCTCACACCCAGCATATGGAAGAACTCTTACGCCAAAAATTAAAAGCCAACGAGCTAGCAAAATACAAATAGACAAGAGTAGAAAGCAGGACTTTTCCACAGAGTATATCCAAACGGTGCTTAAATGATGTAAAAGGCCTTCCATTGCAGATGGCAGAGAAGTCAGAGAAAATCACAAGGCTTTACATTTAGATATTGGCAATTATTCAACACTACCAGCCTTACCTCTGAGATCCTGTGGGGCAGCAAGAATGCGAAGCGTTGGTGGGAGAAGATGCTTCCTAAGTCTCTTGGTGAGCTGTGTGTCTGTATTTATGAAACTTTAATATATCTATGTCCAATGAGTCTGCCCTTCTACCTCTACATACATCCAACAAACATATACATATAAAGGACATTTACAAAGTGTTTCTAGACCAGGGTTTGAGAAATGGCTCAGCAGCTAAAGCTTTGCCAGGTGAGCAGCAGGATCAGAGTTTGGATCCCCAGAACCTATGTAAACTTAGAGTGGGTGGCCTGACTCACTCATGAGTCCAGTCTCAGGAGGTAAGGGCAGGGTTTGAATGAGACCGTGAGTCATAGAAGAAGATACAAGAGCAATTAAGGAAGATTCTTTGCCTTAGCCTTACGCATGCACATGCACACATATATGCACAACACTGCATACATAAGAATATTTTGAAAAAATATCACAAACAACCTAACATTAAACTAAATGTTGTAGAGCTACTGACAGAAAGTAATATAACTTCACTTTTACACTGTATAATAATGACCATAAATGAATGGTAATTATTGACATTAATACAAATGCAAACAAAATGCTTGCTGAGAAAAGCCAGATACTAAAAAAATTCTGAGTTATTTTCCATACTTCAAATTTTAAATGGACAAAATTTAATTTTGACCTTGAAAATTAGAACAGGAGTGATCTTTTAGTTGCAGGAATGAGAAGTTTTGGGCACTGGTCATTTGTACTTTGATCTAGTGTCCACTTCTAATAATTTGCATTTAGTGTCCTTTCCTGTAAATAGTATCCCTTCTTGTAAGTGAACTTTCACTGTAAGTTTGCTACAATAAATGTTTAATTAATGCTTAATATGTATTTGAATTGTTTGGTTGGTTTGATTTGGTTTTTCAAGACAGGGTTTCTCTGTGTAGCCCTGGCTGTCCTGGAACTCACTTTGTAGACCAGGCTGTCCTCGAACTCAGAAATGCACCTCCCTCTGCCTCCTGAGTGCTGGGATTAAAGGCATGTGCCACCATGCCCGGCTTTTAATCTGTATTTGAAATTTAGGTTCTCCTGCTTGTGCAACAAGTCCTTTACCATCAAGAAGCCCTCTCCTGAGCACCTGGATTCTGAGACAAATAAAATTATCTAAAACAGTGTTCAACTCCAAAAAAAGAAGATGAAAGGTTTAAACTTTTCTAGAAATAGTACAAATTCCAAGAAAAAAATTCTAAAGACAACTGGAAATAAGAAAAAGTATATATGAACCATAGGCACATACACACAACAACGGTACGCACTACATACAGTCAGCACCGCTAAAATCACAGGTTAAAATCATGTCAAACTTTTCATAGTTGGATGTTCATAGTTGGTAATTCCTACTAGTTCAAAAAATGATAAATATTAGATATAGGTAAAGGATTAATGCTATTCAATCATATGGGATAAGACTACTGAATAGATTTTGAACACGAACTCATTGCACATAAATACAAGGAAGTCACTAGTTAAAATCAGAATCTGTGTGCAGGGGGGCTTCTCAGTGGTAAATGACTTATCTAGCAAGCAGGAGGTCTTCGATTCAAAGTCCCCAGAACCCACACAAACAGCAGTGATGTAGCGTTCATCTGTGATCCCAGGGCTCCTGCGGACAGGTGGGAAACAGAGGCAGGTGAGTCCTGGACACTCGAGGGTCAGCTAGTAGCATGTATTTAGTGCCAAATGACAAAAAGCAAGGAAGGCACCATTAGACCTAACCTTCATGAGGAGAGTCCTGAGGCCTGAACCATAGATAAAGACCTGCAAGCAGCTGAGGGAGAGATAGGCTTCCTCAGAGAAGAGCTCACCAACTGGTTATTCAGTGCCAGAGGGTCAGCCCTGAGAACATGCTTTCAAGTAAGAGAGGTGCCGAGCACAGTGTATTTGTGTGTTTGGGAATACACACACACACACACACACACACACACACACACACACACACTCACAAAGCAACAACTAAAGAAAAAGGAGTCACAAATTTGGGGAGGAAAGAGGACACCTGGGTGAGGAGGCTTGTCTGCACATCTGTCTGTCTGGCATTAGCATTTGCTTGTTTGCATATTTGTTTTTGTGAGAGGCTGACTTTTAACTCCTTGCTTATCTAGGGATGCCTCTGAATTTCTGATCCCCCTGCCTCCACTTCAGAATGCTGGAATGGCAGTTACATGTCACCATCACCAAGCCCAGCTTCATCATATTTAGCAATGCCATTTGCATATTCAGATTACAGCTCATCGCCTTCCTTCCTAAAGCTGAGAGAACATTTTTAGAGCATTTCACCTCTTTGGGTGGAGTCACATATCTTTAAAGTTGGACAGTTCCTTCATTTTCTTTTCTTTCTACAAAGGCCTAAAGGTAAAATTTACAGTAATCATTTTAAAGGCTTTAACAATATGATGTAACTCTAATAAAACATTTCTGTCTCTCCATGCATCTATTTATATATTTTTTTAAAGACGACAGAGACTAGATGTTAGTTAAGGTTATTTCTGAGTGATCAAATCTGCAATGGTTTCTGTAACCTTCCTTTTTGCCACCTCTGTGTTGCTTAAATTCTTTATAAATAGCATAGTTCTTTTATACTGAGAAAAACACTGACTCAAAAAAAATACCTGCATCCAAGCCAAGATTTTCATGTTAACCATATCATCTCTGTACATCATTCTAATTTTATTTCATTTGTAAGTAGTTTTAACTTTCTTTCACAATAGCTAGGCAACTAGAGAGATTGATTCCTCAGCAGCAAGGACCATGTATTCCTCTTGCAGGTGACTGGAGTTTGGTTCCCAGCACCCACATAGGGATGATAACTGCTAATGACTCTATCTTCAAAGAATCTGAACCCCATGAGCCCTGTACTCAAGGAGAGAGGGGGGGGAGAGGGAGGGAGGGAGAGAGAGAGAGAGAGAGGTGTAACTAAGATTATAGCTGACTGGTAGAGTACTTATCAAAAAAAAAAAAAAAGAATTTGTGAGAAGCTAGATTGAGAAGAGAAGAGACTCAGTTTGTAGAGTTGCTGTCCTCCAGCATGAGTTTCAAGCTTCCATGAGTGTCCAAGCCCAACAAAACTAACGATCGATTCAAATACGGAAAAGCTGACTTTGTTCAGTTTGCAGGGCGAGAAGAGCATATCAGAACCCTCAGGTGGATCGCAGCGAACTTAGAATAAACTTTCAATTAACTTATCTCAACCATGGCTGGCATGCCCTACCACGAGCACACAGACGGAATAACAAGCTTTCATACATACTATGGTCATAACCTTTGACTGCCCACATACTTGGACCAATCTCTTGAGGTGACAGTTCGAAAACAGAACCAACAGGTCTTGGAGATTTGATGTGCTCAAGACTTAAATGTAAATGGCTATAGATGGGCATTATCTTGCTATATCATACCAATATGACAGTCTTTCTCAAATGATAAAGGTATTCAAATATCCACAGAGCCTCAGACTGGAAGAGAACCTGCCACTTAGAATTCTTTCAGATTTATAGGACTTACTTGGCAATCCTGCAATCATAGTGCAGAGTTTAATTCAGAAGGACACTGATGGAAATAGTGTCTATGTATCTCTCAATCTTTAAGTTATATCCCTGATAATGGTCTACATGTTGGGCATTTTGCCCTCCACAGCTCTGCCTGTCTCATAGGAGATAACACACTCTAATTTTTGTCACAATCTCTTTCTTAAAGGAGAGTGCATTATGTTGTGTTTTCAAGTAATCACAAGAATGTTCTCCAATGCTGGATGGACAACTGGCTGAATAAGTAACTGACCAAGGAATCTCTGAATCCTTTCTCATCTTACACATTAAATTTAATTTTCTCTCTAAAGTATACTCTGGTATGTGTGGGAATTTTTTGAGTGTCAATACCTTTATGGACTAGTTGTTACATTATTGTCTTCTTGTCTATCCAGCCAACAAAGGACTCTTGTGTTTTACTTAAGAATACATGATTCTGTAACTATACAGCAGAAGCTCAAAATATTACTTTTACTGAGTTGGGTTCTACATGGCAGTTACATCCATAATCTTCGGTCTCCAATAGAGTTCTGATTAAAGCGTTTAATCTTTAAGTCAAGTAGAGCAGGAAGAAATGAGACCAACTCAGGATTAAATATTTTAGTAGAGACTGAACCCTTAATACAATTAATCATCTTCACATAGTTCAAGTAAATTATACAGGTGTCGTCTTTGTATCTTTCAATTCCATTTGCACTGACACTCTTTCCTTTCCTAACAAGCTATAAGAAACAGTTCATCTGTTGATGTATGAAAATACCCTAAACGTACAATAAAGACAGCAATCCTTGAATATTTCCAACATGCTAATCATTAGCATCTTGCTTTAGTAGTATATTCAAGTTTACTGAAAAGCATAACCTTGTATCAAAAACCCCATGTGATGGTGTCGATAGAATTATATTGGTTATCAAGGAAAAGGTAAATTTTAAATAATATTATTGCCTATTGAAATTTGAAGGCTGATTTTTCGTCACTGATAGACCAGTTGCCTCAAATGCTCAAAGCCTTGAACCGGATCCATTGTACTACCTTAAACACAATTGTATTAATGTGAGTACCCTTAATAGATGTAACTATTTCTAGTTTTCTTCATTCCTCAAAGTATTATTTTTTAAATTGTTTCCAATTCCTTTTGATTCTCAGACTCTCTTTGTTCTTCCAAACCTTTAGCTATGCTAAGGCTGAAAGTTGAGTTTTCCATGACTTTCCTGCTTTGTATTGCTTTATCTGATCAACAAGGGAGTTAAGTGACTTAATACACACCTTCCTAGCTGAGGGAGACTACCGACTTGAAAACTGAAAGCAGTAACTTGTGTACATAGGGAGGAAATAAAACTCTTGTTGGGACCTAACTATCTATGAACACGGAGGTCCTACATTTTGTCGGTGTCTTATAGATTCCTGGATCTTTAAAACTCATAAGGTTGAACAAATTCCCAGAAAATGGCAAAGTGAACATGCCAGGAGCCTTTCAGATTGTTTCACAATACAATACACATACATTGACTTGACGCTAGTCGCTATTAGGATATGATATGCTTCTTAAATCTGTGCATAAAAATGCCCAGAACAGAAAAGCCTTGCTTTTCTGTTTACTTAGGTCTTGTCCCTAAGAACACTATTCTTTCTTGGTTTTCTTCTCTTTTTCACTTCAGCCTCTCTCATCATGCTATGTATAACTTCTTAGTTTGACACTATATCCATGACCATATCCCCTCACATTTATTTGTCCCCTGACGTCATCTTCCTCTTTGTACTGTGTTTGTTCTTGTATTAGTTTTATTTCTCCATTTTGTTCAGCTTTTAAAAAATTCAAATTTAATATGTATAATGTTATTTTAATTTGCCAACCTCACCAATTTGCTCTTTTCTTTCAGTAATGAAAACTAATCTCATTGCTTATGTTGACCCTAAAGAGGACTTTTTGAATTGTCCTATTAGGTTGCAATAATTATTTGAATAATTCAAATAATATATGCTTTCTTGTATCTCATTCCTCCTGATTTTCATAATTGTTACTCCACATGCATAAGTGTAATACTGGTATAATTTTGATGGCCATAGTAATTTAACTCAGGACATTTTCCTACATGCTGGAAAATGTTGTAGGAAGTGGGTGGGGGCAAAGGGGACTGTGTCATCTGTTGTAGAGGTTACTTCACCAATACTTTCTTACAAAATTGTTTTCTTCTAGCTCTCTACATTTGATGAGACATCCGGAAGCATCCCAGAGCCCTGTTGGACTTGGGGATTTTATTTCCATTCCCATAATTCACTAGAAAGCCTGTCAGTCGGTGTCCTACAACATCCAGCTGAATTATAAATAACATGACATTGCACCTCCAGCCAGTTTCCTTCCTGCTCAATTACCTGCTATTCTCTCTTCTTCCATCCACTCTGTCCTGAGGGGCCAGTAGGATGAATCACAAACTCAGAGAATCAAGAAAAGCCAGAGTCCAGGGAGTTTGGGTGTCAGAAGAGGACACTGAGTACTGTCAGAAACCTTCAAATTTGGGGCTATTACTGATATTTTGGTTTCCCCAGAATGTGTTTGTGATTTATATTGATGTTATAATATATTAGAAATGTGGGTAGGGACTGAAATCCATACCAAAGACAACAAGCACATACCAGGATGGCAGGTTTAAAAAAACCTGTATACCAGATACTAAACTGGCATTGAGAGCCAACATCACCCCAGAAGAAGGTAGACACTGACTCTATTCCAAGTGTCCCAGTGCCTATACTAAACTTCTCTGGCTTCTGACTGTTGGTAGCTCTGGAAGATTTTCAATGTGAATGCCATTAGAGATAATTTTCTAGCTTCTCAGCCAGTCAGATCAGGTCTGAGCATGACACAGAAACATGATTGGGTACCAGTTATGGATGCTCACAAAGAACTGCAAAAACAGGCAATAGAATACTCAGGATTATCAGGGACATTTAGTTCAGTTAATATCCTTCACAGTCATCTGAGAGGGAGATGCAGGCAGATCTGTCAGTTCAAGGCCAGGCCTGATCTAGAGAGCAAGTTTCAGGACACCCAGGGCTACACAGAGAAACCCAACATACAAAAAGAAAGAAAGAAACAAACAAACAAACAACACAAAAAAAGAAAAAAAGGGAAAGAATGAAAAAAAAAACTCTAAGAAGTGTTGGTTTGTAATTATAAACTTTTTTCCTGATGATTGTATTTATTATTAAATTTAGGAGATAAAAAATAGCACATAACAGAATAGAAAAAAGAAAAAAAGTAAAGATAGATCCAAGCCAATTGCATTATTGTTAGAAATACACTAATTGATCACATTGGTTTTAGCCATTTCTTTTTTTTTTTTTTTTTGGGTCGGTAAACTGTTTTTTTATTGTAATTTTTATTGGAAAATGAATACACAACTTGTAATGGATTTGAGGCAAACTATGCCATGAGCAGCTTTTCTTTAAGTGGCTAGAGAAATGTTAAAAGGCAAGTAACATTCAAAGAAAGTATTTTTAGGGGAATACCAGCCGGACAAAAAGTAGAGTTCAAATACCTGGATAAAAATACCTGTTTTGCAATAGTGCAACTTTCGTTTTTCCCACATTTATTTTATTAGATATTTTCTTCATTTACATTTCAAATGCTATCCCAAAAGTCCCCTATACCATACTCCCCGCCCTGCTCCCCTACCCACCCACTCCCACTTCTTGGCCCTGGCATTCCCCTGTACTGAGGCATATAAGTTTGCAATACAAAGGAGCCTCTCTTCCCAATGATGGCCAACTAGGCCATCTTCTGCTACATATGCAGCTAGAGATATGAACTCCGGGGGTACTGATTAGCTCATATTGTTGTTCCACCTATAGGGTTGCAGACCCCTTCAGCTCTTGGGTACTTTTTCTAGCTCCTATATAGGGGGCCCTGTGTTCCATCCTATAGATGAATGTGAGCATCCACTTCTGTATTTTCAGGCACTAGCATAGCCTCACAGCAGACAGCTATATCAGGGTCCCTTCAGCAAAATCTTGCTGGCATATGCAATAGTATCCGGGTTTAGTGGCTGATTATGGGATGGACACCGGGGGGGGGGGGCAGTCTCTGGATGGTCCATCCTTTTGTCTTAGCTCCAAACATTGTCTCTGCAACTCCTTCCATGGATTTTTTATTCCCTATTCTAGGGAGGAATGAAGTATCCACGTGTTGGTCTTCCTTTTGATTTTTTTGTATTTTGAAAGGTTTCTGGGCTAATATCCACTTATCAGTGAGTGATATCAAGTGATTTCTTTTGTGATTGGGTTACCTCACCCAGGATGATATCCTCTAGATACATCCATTTGCCCAAGAATTTCATAAATTCATTGTTTTTAATAGCTGAATAGTACTGCATTGTGTAATTGTACCACATTTTCTGTATCCATTCCTCTGTTGGGGGGCATCTGGGTTCTTTCCAGCTTCTGGATATTATAAATAGTGCTGCTATGAACATAGTGGAGCATGTGTCCTTATTACCATTTGGAACATTTTTGGGGTATATACCCAGGAGAGGTATTGCTGGATCTAGCAATAGTACTATGTCCAGTTTTCTGGGGAACCAAAAGACTGATTTCCAGAGTGGTTGTACCAGCTTGTAATCCCACCAGCAATGAAGGAGTGTTCCTCTTTCCTCACATCCTTGCCAGCATCTGCTGTCACCTGAATTTTTAATCCTAGCCATTCTGACTGGTGTGAGGTGGAATCTCAGAGTTGTTTTGATTTGCATTTCCCTGATAATTAAGGATGTTGAACATTTTTCAAGTGCTTCTCAGCCCTTTGGTATTCCTCAGTTGAGAATTCTTTGTTTAGCTCTGTACCCCATTTTAATGGGGTTATTTGAGTTTCTGGAGGTCAGTTTCTTGAGTTGTTTGTATATATTGGATATTAGTGCCCTATCAGATTTAGGATTGGTAAAAATTCTTTCCCAATCTGATGGTGGCCTTTTTGTCTTATTGACAGTATCTTTTGCCCTACAGAAGCTTTGCAATTTTATGAGGTCCCATTTGTCGATTCTTGATCTTACAGCACAGGCCATTGCTGTTCTGTTAAGGAATTTTTCCCCTGTGCCCATATCTTCAAGGGTTTTCCCCACTTTTTCCTCTATAAATTTCAGTGTCTCTGATTTTATGTGGAGTTCTTTGATCCACTTAGACTTGAGCTTTGTACAAGGAGGTAAGAAAGGACCAATTCTCATTCTTCTACATGATAACCACCAGTTGAGCCAGCACCATTTGTTGAAAATGCTGTCTTTTTTCCACTGGATGGTTTTAGCTCCCTTGCCAAAGATCAAGTGACCATAGGTGTGTGGTTTCATTTTTGGGTCTTCAATTCTATTCAATTGATCTACCTGTCGCTGTACCAGTATCATGCAGTTTTTATCACAATTGCTCTGTAGTACAGCTTGAGGTCAGGCATGGTAATTCCCCCAGAGGTTCTTTTATTGTTGAGAATAGTTTTTGCTATCCTAGTTTTTTTGTTATTCCAGATGAATTTGCAAATTTCCCTTTCTAACTCAGTGAAGAATTGAGTTGGAATTTTGATGGGGATTGCATTGAATCTTTAGATTGCTTTCGGCAGGATAGCCATTTTTACTATATTAATCCTGCCAATCCATGAGCATGGGAGAAATTTCCATCTTCTGAGATCTTCTTCAATTTCTTTCTTCAGAGACTTGAAGTTCTTATCATACAGATCTTTCACTTCCTTAGTTAGAGTCACACCAAGGTATTTTATATTATTTGTGACTATTGTGAAGGGTGTTGTTTCCCTTATTTTTTTCTCATCCTGTTTATCCTTTGTGTAGAGAAAGGCCACTGATTTGTTTGAGCTAAATTTATATCCAGCTACTGCACTGAAGCTGTTTATCAGGTTTAGGAGTTCTCTGGTGGAATTTTTACGGTCACTTACATATACTATCATATCATCTGCAAAAAGTGATATTTTGACTTCTTCCTTTCTAATTTGTATCCTTTTGACCTCCTTCTGTTGTCTAATTGCTCTGACTAGGATTTTGAATACTATATTGAATAGGTAGGGAAAAGTGGGCAGCCTTGTCTAGTCCCTGATTTTAGTAGGATTGCTTCCAGCTTCTCTCCATTTACTTTGATGTTAGCTACTGGTTTGCTGTAGATTGCTTGTATTATGTTTAGCTATGGATTTGAATTCCTGGTCTTTCTATGACTTTTATCATGAATGGGTGTCTGATATTGTCAAATGCTTTCTCAGCATCTAACAAGATGATCATGTAATTTTTGTCTTTGAGTTTGTTTATATAGTGGATTATGTTGATGGATTTCCATATATTAATCCATCCCTGCATCCCTGGGATGAAGTCTACGTGGTCAAGATGGATGATCGTTTTGATGTATTCTTGGATTCGGTTTCTTGTGTATTTTTGCATCGATATAATGGAAATTGGTCTGAAGTTCTCTTTCTTTGTTGGGTCTTTTTGTGATTTAGGTATCAGAGTAATTGTGGCTTCATAGAATGAACTGGGTAGAGTATCTTCTGTTTCTATTTTGTGGAACAGTTTGTTTAGAGTTGGAATTAGGTCTTCTTTGAAGGTCTGATAGAACTCTGCACGAAACCCATCTGGTCCTGCGCTTTATTTGGTTGGGAGACTATTAATGACTGCTTCTATTTCTTTAGGGGATATGGGACTCGTAAGATAGTTAATCCGATCCTCATTTAACTTTGATACCTGGTATCTGTCTAAGAAGTTGTTCCTTTCATCCAGGTTTTCCAGTTTGAGTATAGCCTTTTGTAGTACAATCTGATGGTGTTTTGGATTTCCTCAGGATCTGTTATGTCTCCTTTTTCATTTCTGATTTTGTTAATTAGGATACTGTCCCTATGCCCTCTAGTTAGTTTGGCTAAGGGTTTATCTATCTTGTTGATTTTCTCAAAGAACCAGCTCCTGGTTTGGTTGATTCTTTGAATTCGTTTTGTTTCCACTTAGTTGATTTCAGCCCTAAGTTTGATTATTTCCTGCCATCTACTCCTCTTGGTGAATTTGCTTCCTTCCATTCTAGAGCTGCTAGGTGTGCTGTCAGACTGCTAGTGTAGGCTCTCTCTAGTTTCTTTTTAGAGGCACTCAGGGCTATATGTTTTCCTCTTAGGACTGCTTTCATTGTGTCCCATAAGTTTGGGTATGTTGTGGTTTCATTTTAATTAAACTCTAAAAAGTCTTTAATTTCTTTCTTTATTTCTTCCTTGACCAAGGTATCATTGAGTAGAGTGTTGTTCAGTTTCCAAGTGAATGTTGGCTTTCTATTATTTATGCTGTTATTGAAGATCAGCCTTAGTCTGTGGTGATCTGATAGGATGCATGGGATAATTTCAATATTTTTGTGTCTGTTGAGGCATGTTTTGTGACCAATTATATGGTCAATTTTGGAGGAGGTACCATGAGGTGCTGTGAAGGTATATCCCTTTTTTAAGATAAAATAGATATCTGTTGATATCTGTTAAATCCATTTGTTTCATGACTTCTGTTAGTGTCCATGTGTCTCTGTTTAATTTCTGTTTTTAGGATCTTTCCAATGGTGAGAGTAGGGTGTTGAAGTCTCCCACTATTATTGTGTGAGGTGCAATGTGTGCTTTGAGCTTTACTAAAGTTTCTTTAATGAATGCGGCTGCCCTTGCATTTGGAGCATAGATATTTAGCATTGAGAGTTCATCTTGGTAGATTTTACCTTTGATAAGTATGAAGTGTCCCTCCTTGTCTTTTTTGATAACTTTGGGTTATAAGTCAATGGAATTAGATATTAGAATGGCTACTCCAGCTTATTTCTTCGGACCATTTGCTTGGAAAATTGTTTTCCAGTCTTTTACTCTGAGGTAGTGTCTGTCTTTATCCCTGAGGTGGGTTTCCTGTAAGCAGCAAAATGTTGGGTCCTGTTTGTGTAGCCAGCCTATTATTCTATGTCTTTTTATTGGGGAATTGAGTCCATTGATGCTAACTGAAATCAAAGAAAAGTAATTGGTGTTTCCTCTAACTTTTGTTGTTAAAGTTGGGAATCTGTTCTTATGGCTGTCTTCTTTTAGTTTTGTTAAAGGATTACTTTCTTGCTTTTTATAGGGTGTAATTTCCATCTTTTTGTTGGTGTTTTCCCTTTATTATCCTTTGAAGGGCTGGATTCGTGGAACGATATTGTGTGAATTTGGTTTTGTCATGGAATACTTTGGTTTCTCCATATATGGTAATTGAGAGTTTGGCTGGGTATAGTAGCCTGGGTTGGCATTTATGTTCTCTTAGTGTCTGTATCACATCTGTCCAGGATCTTCTGGCTTTCATAGTCTCTGGTGAGAATTCTGGAGTAATTCTAATAGCCCTACCTTTATATGTTACTTGACCTTTTTCCCTTAGTGCTTTTAATATTCTGTCTTTATTTAGTGCATTTGTTGTTCTGATTATTATCTTTTGGGAGGAATTTGTTTTCTGGTCCAGTCTATTTTCGAGTTCTGTAGGCTTCTTGTATGTTCATGGGCATCTCTTTCTTTAGGTACGGGAAGTTTTCTTTTATAATTTTGTTGAAGATATTGCTAGGCCTTTAAGTTGAAAATCTTCATTCTAATCTACTCCTATTATCCATAGGTTTGGTCTTCTCATTGTGTCCTGGATTTCCTGGATGTTTTGAGTTAGGATCTTTTTACATTTTGCATTTTCTTTGATTGTTGTGTCCATGTTCCCTATGGAATCTTCTGCATCTGAGATTCTCTCTTCCATCTCTTGTATTCCGTTGCTGATGCTCACATTTATGGTTCCTGATTTCTTTCCTAGGGTTTCTATTTCCAGAGTTGTCTCCCTTTGGGTTTTCTTCATTGTTTCTACTTCCATTTTTAGATCTTGGATGGTTTTGTTCAATTCCATTGCCTGTTTGGTTGTATTATCCTGTAATTCTTTAAGGGATTTTTGTGTTTCTTCTACCTGTTTAGCAATGTTTGCCTCTAGTTCTTTAACAACTTCTACCTGTTTCACCGTGTTCTCCTGTAATTCCTTGATGGATTTTTGTGTTTCCTTTTTAAAGGCTTCTACTTGTTTAGCAGTATTATCCTGTAATTCCTTGAGGAATTTTTGTGCTTCCTCTTTAAGGGCTTCTACCTGTTTAGCAGTGTTCTCCTATATTTGTTTAAGTGAGTTATTAATAACCTTTTAAAAATCTTCTACCACCATCATGAGATATGATTTTAAATCTGAGTCTTGCTTTTCTGGTGTGTTGGGGTATCCAGGTCTCATTGTGATGGGCATATTGGGTTCTGATGATGCCGAGTGGTCTTGTTTTCTGTTAGTAAGATTCTTACATTTCCCTTTCGCCATCTGGAAATCTCTGGTGTTAATGTTCAAGCTGTCTCTGGTTGCAGCTTGATCCTCCTGTGATTCTTTTAGCCTCTGTCAGCACTCCTGGGAGTCCAACTCTCTCCTGAGTTCCAGTGGTCAGAGCACCCTCTGCAGGCAAGCTCTCCTCTTTCAGGGCAGGTGTCCAGCAGTCTGGAGCTCTGATCCACCTCCTGAGTTCTGGGGTTAGAACTCTTTCTGTAGGCTGACTCTCCTCTGGCAAGGAATGTGCCCAGGGGTCTACGTCTCAAGTCTGCCTCCTGGTTAAGGATGAAGGCCCAGGACCCTGACCTAGAAGCTGTTGCTTCTATTGCCCATGTGCTCATACTCTCTGGTGAACAGGAGGTCCTGGGTGTGCTAGGGGTCCTGCAGCGTGGAGAGTCCTCTAATGCCCTAGATGCCTTCAGCTGGGTTCATGCATAAGATGGTGAGGGTCACCCCAACCTGAATGGATCCCAGCCTCTGGTTGGGTGGGGTTCCTTTGTCCCTGTTCCTGCTGGCACAAGACCCTCTGCAATTCTTTGGAGCTGATGTTGAGTTCCACTCACCCGTGATCCTGAGGTCCTACAGCTTGGAGAGCACTCTGGGGTCCTTAGTGGCCTCTTCTGGGCTCAGAAGGAAGATGCTGGGGGTGGCCCAGACCTGCACAGATCCCAGCCTCTGGTTGGGCGGGGTTCTTTTGTCCCTGTTCCTGCCAGCACAAGACCCTCCAAGATTCTTTGGAGCTGATGTTGAGTTCCACTCACCAGTGATCCCTAGGTGATCCCGAGGTCCTGTGATGTGGAGAGCACTCTGGAGTGACCTCCACTGGGTTCAGAAGGAAGATTGGTTTTAGTCATTTCTTTTTAAAATATGGGCATGTGTCATGGAAAAGTAAGGAGGGTAAAGGACAACTTTAGGGAGTTGGGTCTCTCCTTCCACCCTGTGGGTCCCAGAGATTGAACTCAGGCTGTGTTGAGTGCACCTAACCCACTCTGTAACTCTTTTCATTTCATTTTCTCACGTAGCCATGCAAAGACTCAAAGGTTTGCTTTGTATCAACAAGGAGAGTTTCACAACATAATGCTTCAGACCCATTACTATCTTAATGCATTTCGTCTATGTGGCATTCACTATTACTTTAGGGATCTCCTAGTGGTCATTATTTTAAATAGTCCTTCAAAGAGGGTTCTTCTCCATGACTTAATGAAGTAAGTTTAGGATTAGACTTTTTAACTTGAAGAGCACATGAATGTTTAATTGATGCCACCAATTGCCTTGTGCAGAACAGGAACTGGCCAGTGATGCTAACCAATGTGGGACACTTGGCATCATCTCTGCCTATAGGTGTCCCTCACTAGTTATAATTGTACCTGGACAAGAGCTGAATAGGGAATGAATTGATTTTAAAAATTGTAATTTTAAAACTACTGTAAAGGACAAATTATTATTGTGAGTTTAATAGAGATTGATAATTAATCATCTGAACAAATTCTTTCACTGTTTTTCTACAAGAGTCTTTTTTTTAAAAAAATACATCTATGATTATGTTGCATTATCTCCTTTTCTGAAATGAGTCCCTCCTTATTTGAAATATCTTTCATTTTGTCATTTGCATTTTAATTTGCTCAAAGTCATTTTATATTAAAAGAAATATATTAGTTTTTAAGGTAATAAAAATCTATCAGTATTTTACATTATGATTTCTCAGCCTACTGTCAAAATATGAAATTCCTTCAACAACCTAAAATTATACTTCTGCTAAAATTATATCTCTGCTTTAATATTTGTGTAGATTTATTTCACTGAAATTACATAGTAATACATCCATACTTAATATGATGTTAGATAGGATTCTAACATAACTCCACAATTTATCCAAACACAATTTATTGAATTAATTATCTTATCCATCACTTGAAATTCCAATTATATTATATAATAAGTAGCTATAATAAGTTTCCAGGCCTATTTCTCATGTGTGTAGTCATTCCTGATCCCTGTTTGTCTTTTCCTGAACCAAATTTTACTCTTATTCATTTTTGAACACTAAAGTTTTCAACTAGCTCCATTCTTTTACTTACAGGTGAACTATGGTGGTTACTTTTTATGTATTCCCAATAAAATGTTAAGTAGAATTAGCTTGAAATCGGTATCAGTGTTATATTGAATCTATGAATCAGAAGGATAAAAAATTGCATTTAAAAAGAATTTATCCCTTGGCAAAATCTTATGTAATCAAGAGTTAAGTCAGACAGAAGAAAATATCCAGGTGCCAAATCAACTCCCAAATAAATTTAGATTTTTATTATGCTGATTAATAGATCAGGTCTAGCTACCAAAGAATACACTTTTAAAGCATTTTAAAAAAATGAAATAAAGGATTACAACTACTATATAACAATTAAAAAATAAACTTACAAAAATGTAGACTTAGGTTCTGTGTGAGGTTTATCCTGACACAGGTCTGTGATGGTTGTTTTTCCCAGGCCAGCATTCTCTAGTCTGGTACCATATTTTCTATATCTTGTTTTGGGATTCACTGTAAAACATTATCAGCAAACTCAAGGTCACCTACATTTCCTCCTGTGATTTCTTCTAGATTTGTAGTTTTCTTCTTTTATAGTTAGGTATATGATCTACTTACATTTAATTCTGTGATAGCTGTAAGGTCTGTGTCTAGATTTTTCTTTGGTCCATGCACCTCAGATTGTGTGAACAACAGTTACTGAAAAGTCAGCGCTGTCTCCAGTGATTTGCCTTTCTTCCTTTGTCAAAGATTAGTTGGCTATTTTTGTGTGAATCTATTTCTGGGCTCTCTATTCTTTTCCACTGATCTATACACTCACTCTCTAACCAGCACCATGCTGTCTTCCACATTGTGGTTTTTATAGTAAGTCTTGACGTCAAGTGATATGATCTTTTGAAAATCATTATTTTGCTTCAACACAATTGCTGGCCAACTCACAATGGTTCTGTTTATGATATATTTTTCTCTACTTTTTAATGGTACAAAAGTGATATGAATTAAATAGATGAGTGCTATATATTAAATTTTGTTCCTTGTAGGCCTGCCAATTGCATGGAAAACACTTGTGACACAGGGAAGTGACAGTAAACAGCATTTTTCTGTAAGCCATGGAACCATGGGCTTGGGCAGCCATGCCCTGTCTTGAGTTGTTTTCCTAAGCAGAAATGATTGGGTTGGATATGTTCAGTGCATTTTCTTTTTTGCTCAATTGTTTTTCAATTAAAATAAATTCACAGCTAATAACTCTATTGTAAGTAGGAAAATATCTACATTGTTTTCTCTGTCCTAGATCATTAGTCTTATTAACTATACAGTCAGTGTGTCATGAATACAAGTAACTTGATGATATTTTGAGAGGGATTGTAAGAATCTAAAGATCAAAGAAGGAGACTTGACACCTTAACAGTATTAAATCTTTCAGTTGTTAATGAATAAATGCTTTGAAGTTGTTCGCCAGTTGTGTAATTATCAACATGTAGAATCTATAAATATTTTGGAAGACTTTTATCTAAGTGTTTAATTTTGTAGAGTGTTATTTTATTAGTGCTGATGTTCCTTTCATAGTCTAGTTGCTCATCTCTAATACATAGGAAAGTAATTTTGTATATTTGTCTTTTATGACTTTACCCATCCCTTGGTCCATTCTTGGAGTTTGTACCTTGAGAGAGAACTGAATTCTAAAGATTGTTCTATGACCTCCACATAGCTGTGCTGGTACAAACACACACACACACACACACACACACACACACACACAGAGATACAGAGAGACACACAGATAGACAGACAGACACACACCAAATAACTAGATAGAATATAATTATCTATTCTGCAATTCAAATAAATGCAAATAAGGAAATGTTTATTTATGTTATTTATTTAATTTTTCTATCCTATGACCCTAACTAGAGCTAGAACTGGAAGGTCTTATAGACTGGTGAGAAAGGCATCTCTTACATGTTTTCAGTCTTAGAGGGTCAATAATAACCTTTATCTCAACAACAAATGAGATAGGGCCAGCATGCCTTTGTAATTAATCATTTATCACATTGTGGAAATTCTTCTCTTCCTAGTTCACTGAGAGATTTTTATCAATGAGAAGATAGCTCTTACCATACTCTTTTTAAAACTAATTCTTCTAAATTTACCTTCATGGTGAATTACATGGTTATACGTTGTTTAATGGTTACTCAGTATCCTGTACTTAAAGTGGAAGTAAATCCCATATGTCCAAATGTGTGCTCTATGCATCATTGGGTTTGTTATGCTAATGGTTGTTAATGAATATATCCTTGACATTATCACAATGGCTTTATGTGGGGTGGGATGTGCATGAGAATAACATTAGTCTCAGAATAATTAGTAATTATTGCACTTGTTATTAAATGACTTGTGACAAGTGTCTTCCAGCTTATTTGCCCAAAGTCTTGATAGTCTAGTCAGCCTATTCAGATTGTGTGTTACTTTGAGTTAGCTTTGAAATTTAATGACTCCTAAGAAATGAATTTAGTTTATATGAGTTGTGATATTTGGGTGCAATAGATTTATGTATCACTTTGTTGTTTTTTAAATTATTAATGGAATCAATATCACTTTTGATCTTTACAATTCACTTTTTTTTTTTTTACTTAGCCCATCTAAGGATTTATTGGTATATGTACTCTTCTTAAGAACAGGTTTTTGTTTCATAAGTTATTTTTCCCTTTTTTTGTGTTTCTGATTTGTGGAGGATTTTTGCTATTTATTAGTTTTCTTGCTTTACATTTAAATTGATCTTATTTTCTTATTTTCACAAATCAGAGTCCTGAATTATTGAATTTTTATCCTTTTTCCTCACTTACCTGCATTAATTTCCCACTGGATGCCTCTGTCACTTACTCCAATATTTCAATAAATAGCATTTATTTCATTTGATTCAGACCTAATTTCCCTTGAAACATGTTGCTTTGTTCATGTGTTCTGTTTTATTTTCTTTGTTTTTCTTTTTACTTTGGAGACAGAGTCTCATTCTCTAGCCAAAATGTCTTGGGAAGCATTATAGCCCGGGATCCCTCGAACCTGCAGTTATTCTCCTGTCTCAGCCTCCTAAGTAGAAAAATTGTAGGCACCTCTACCCATCATCAGCCTTTGGAGAAATTTAAAGCAGAAAAGAAATGTGATCTCTCTTATCTTGTATTACCTGTTATTGTGTGTGTGTGGTGTGTGTATTTATGTGTACCTCATTGTGTGTGAAGAAGTTAGAGGATTATTTGTTGAAATCAGTTCTCTCTTTCCACCTTATTGGTCCTGGGAATCAAACACAGGCCATCTGGCTTGGTGGTAGTCACCTTAACCCACTAAGCCACCTTACCTGCTTCCTTTATTTATTTGATTTATTTATTTAGTGACAAAATTTCAAAGACTTACAGTGCAAATACTCAATTAGGAAGAAGGGGGAAGCAAACATTAGAGACAGATTAGAAATAATTTGAAACTGTCCCCTCCTGTGCTCTAGCTTAATGGTCATTACATCTGTGGCTCTTGTGCATATAAAGTGCCAGTAGGAGGACTGAAAATGGGCTTGATTTGATTTGATTTTAATTAATGATCATTTAAACTTAGTGAATAAATTTCTATAAAGTAAGTTTCCATTCAATGTCATGCTGGTGTCTTCACAGGGATACATTTCACATTAACGAATGTGTCAAAAAGACACGGTAGCCACATTGCAATGTTCAGGTTAAGGGTGCACATTTTTTCTTGACTCAAGCTTAAACACTTCTCCACAGTCAGAAGCAATACACTAATTTATTTCAGAATTTTTTGTTGTTTATTCTCTAATGTAACATGATAATGTGATATTTAGTACTTTATATGGATCATTTAAATTGATGTGATACTTATCAAACTAATTTTAGTCAAATCAAACCACTGAATTGTTATATGATTATATTGACTTTCTGATAAACAATTCAAGTATGAACAAATTTTTAAATTTAAAGCAAAATGGGGGTGGAGAAATGGCACAGTAGTTAAGAGTGAGTGATCCTCTTGTAGAAGAACAAATTCAGTTCCCAGAGCTCATATGGTGGCTCACAACTTCCTGTCAACCCAGCTATAGGATAGCTGACTCCATGTTCTAGATTCTGTGAGCATCATATACACTATGTGCATATGTATATGTGGACACAGAGAGAGAGAAAGCACAAGTGCACATATGCCACATATGGCCATGTTGGAAGATTGGAGGAGGTGGATCATTGGAGGTAGACTTTGCTCATTCCAATTCTCCTCTTCCTCCTCCTCCTCCTCCCCCTCCTCCCCCTCCTCCTCCTCCTTCTTTCTCTCGCTTTCTCTTTCTCTCTCTCTCTCACACACACAAAATTAAAATTATTAAATGAATAAGTTTAATGAAAAAATAACGAACAGTTCAGAATTGAGAAGACATTCAAGAAATGAATCAAAATAAAAATTTAAAGACTGAAGGAAAAAGTCATAATTTCAATGAGTAGAGATTGCCATTTCTCCCTACATTAGAAATGAATTAAAGTTTTATAATATATATTATAAAATTTATATATAAAATTTTATATATATAAATAATTTATTTATATAAAATATATATACATATATATGTATATGTGTATGTATATATATATATATATATATATATATATATATATATATAGAGAGAGAGAGAGAGAGAGAGAGAGAGAGAGTGCATTAGGGTTTATACTCAGCAAACCCATATTAAATACTCATGTTGTCTTTCCAACCATCAGCCCCCCAAAAACAACATGACAAATATTATATCCATGAGTCACAGATAGCAGACAGACAGAAAAAAAAAATGAGAGACTCACCTGTTGCCACATCTTATGGCTTGGGCAGGTGGGGGACACCCAGAAGCCCACAAGCCACATGGCCCGACTGGGAACAGGAGCCATTCCATTGTGCAAGTATGAGGTGGGCACAGTTGGGAGAGAAAGAGGAACGGAAAAGCTTTTACATTATGGAGAGAGGTGGAACTGGAAACACAGGGGTAGAGTGGAATAGCCTGGTGTGAGTAGACAGGCCGGCTACCTGAGGCCATGAATTCCCAGCCTGTGCTGCAATGAACATGGCCATGAAGCAACTGAGATCTGGGCCTGTGGCCCATATTACCACTAAAGACAATGTGGGTTTTCCTGGCCTGGGCAGCCACTTGTACATATCCAAGGGCTGTGCAGAGCTGGCCTCACCCTAGGCCTTGCACCTTTCCTGGTTAGCACAGCGGAACTGGCCCTGGTGGCAGCGCGCACAGGTGAATCAGCTCTGGGGTCATGAGAGCAGTAGAGTTGACCCTGCCCCCTGCTGGCTGCACACTAGGTGAGAAGCAGGTACAGTGCTGGAGAGTTTGTCAGGGTGGTAAAGATGCTGGAGAGCTGGTGGGCTGACCACCAGCTACCACCCAGGCCTAGATCAAGGACTTTGAGTCGGCCATCCCCCCAATCTACCTCATCTATGAACTGCTGGGCCAAATAAAGAGCCAGCCCTGTACATCCAAAGCTACAGGATCTCCATGACACAGGGCAACAAAAGGATAACCAAGAGGAATTCCAGTAAGGATCCAGTATTGGTGGTGTTGCAGAAGCCAAAGGCTGCAAACCAGACTGGTGACTCATTTCAAAGAGCATTTGCAAGGAAAAATGTGTGAACAAAAGGGTGTAGTGTGAGACATACTGTGACACACTACAGCTTCCACAATGAGATGTTTCCTATGCTTTTATTTCTTTGTTTGTTCATTTTCTTGGGGGGGGGGTGGAGTTGCAAGGGCAAAGGGCAAATATGAAGAGATGAGGAGATGATTGGGACTGGAGTGCATGATGTGATACAAAAAGCTTTTTTAAAAATTAAAAGAGGAAATGGTGATTTGTAGTGACAAAAATTCATATGGAAAATGTGAAGTATCTTATATTACAAAATATGAAACTTTTAAGTTTCATGAGCCCTTTGATTACTTATTGGATAGGACATCTTAATAGGAGAGAGAGAGAGAGAGAATTAAAGGTAGGCACGAGGGTACAAGCTCTCGGCAGATGGAGGCAGGAGGATGATTCTGGATTCAATGGTAGTCTGGAATACAGAGTAAGACCCTTTCTAAAATGGGAGGGGGAGAGGAACAAGTGGTTCAAGATGAGCATCATTAACACAACACATAGTGCGTGATGTATGTACCTGAACAGTCAGGAAAGGAGAGTACCATGAAGGATGGAAGACTAGGTAATGGGATGCACTCAGTAATTTGAATTGATAATTGCACAAAACACACAGGAAGGAATCAAAACACCACATTAAACTTAATAAATATGTACCATTATTAACTCGGTAACAAGCAAATTAAAAACTAATGCATACATGGAAGTAAGTGATTCGAGGCTGGAGAGCCAAGCAGGTGCTACTGAGTACCAGTGAGATTTGGGGATGTTAAGGCTCATAATGCGGTTTAATCTTTTGCACATATGTTGTGATTGTTTCAAATTTTAAAAAAAAAATCCTAAAATGTCTCTTAGAAATCAAGTGATTAAAAATATTTTCAAAAAATCTTGTTACTCAGAAACGGTCATTCAGTGTAAGAGTCACAGCCCAGTTAAGAATTCTTTTTGTGAAACAGAATAGAAATTCACAACACACAACTCCAAATGGATCAAGGTCCTTGATATGAAACCTGGTCCCTTGAAACTGGTAGAGGAGAAATTAGGGACCATGCTTCAATAGATAGGATTTCTGAATAAGACTCTGGTAGCATAAAACAGGATCATGTGTCATGTAATACCAGTGTCTCTCATGAAACAAAAATCTCTGTACAGCAAAAGAAAGTGTGACGCAAGTAAATAGTAGTCCCACAGAGTGGGAGAAGGTTACTGTGGCTACTCATCCAGCAGGAAGTTAGTGTCTAGAATATTCCAAAGATTGCAACAAAGTAAGAACATAAGCAACCAATTAAAATGACCTATAGAGCTGAACAGAAAACTCTAAAGAGATAAAAACAGCTTTAAAAAAACCACTTTTTAAAAGTGCTCAACATCCTTATCCATAAGAGAAATGCAAATGAAAACTATTTCCACCTTAGCCCAGTCAGGACTGTCTGCCATAAGAAGTGCAAATAATTACAAATGCTGGTGTGGAGGTGGTCAAAGGGGAACTTGTAGCATTGCCAGTAGACTGGGAACTTGTCCAACCACTTTGGAAATCAGTCTGAAGGTTTCTCAGAACGACTAGAATTAGAACTACCCTGTGACCCAGCTATAGCACCTCTGGGCATAAACCCTATGGACAGTTTTTATACTACCGCAAAGATGCCTGCATATCCATGTCCATTATTGGTTAATTCACATTATCTAGGAAATGGAACCCACTTAGCTGTTTATCAACGGATGACTGGATAAGACACGTGTGGTGCATATGCACATATTTGAGCTGAAAAACAAAATCAAAGACAACAAAACAAAAACTACAGACAAACTAAGGGAACCAGAAAACAGTCTACCAAGTGAGGTAAATCAACCATAGAAAAACAGACCTGTATGTGCTCTCTCATTCATGGATCAGAGCTTTAAATCTTTTGTATGTTTACTTTGGAATAGTGAAGGCCAGGAAACTAGAAAGGGGCCTTTTGGTTGGAGATATGTTACGGGAGGGGGTCGAGAAGATTATAGGTAAAACAGAAGTCATGCAATAGAATATTGGGGCTTAGGCGGAGGGGTGTGTGGGAGTATGGAAGGAACATAAGAATGGAGAGGAGGGCTGTGGTAAACCACGTGGAAGCCTGTTATTTTCCACCCTTACATTAAAAAAAGGTGGAAAGACAGTAATCACCTGTGAGAAGGAATAGGAACAGGAAATACTGAGATTTCAGATTAAGTGCAATGGGCATAGGGGGATGGGAAAAGAGGGCTGATGGTGGTTCCACCAAAACTAAGGGAGGATCTATGACAAACTCTGTGGAAACAACTATTGAGTAAGCTAATTACAAAATACAACAATAATAAAATAAATTCCAAAAGAAGGAAAGAAAGGAGGGAAGAAATATATATTGTACTATATATCTCTATCTCTGTCTCTATGTCTGTATCATCTATGTCTTGAGAGAGAGAGAGAGAAAGAGAGAGAGAGAGAGAGAGAGAGAGAGAGAGAGAGAGAGAGAGAGAGAGAGAATAAAATTATTTAGTAGAACATGCTTGTAATCTCAGTGCTGGGGAAACAAAGGCAGGTGGTTCCTGGAGTTCCCTGTCTACTCAGCCTAACCTAGTGAGCTAGTGAGTTAACTCCAGGCTAGTGAGAGACTCTCTCTCACAAACAAGAGGTTCCCTGATCGCCACACACATACATGTGAACATGCACCTATGCACCTATATGCAAAAATTGGATTCCTTTTTACCAGCCTTGTTCTGCCAGGCATG
Organism: Mus musculus; assembly: GCF_000001635.26. Classification (NCBI taxonomy): domain Eukaryota; kingdom Metazoa; phylum Chordata; class Mammalia; order Rodentia; family Muridae; genus Mus; species Mus musculus. Next base: position 112,364,819 of record NC_000075.6, on the reverse strand, counting down.
TACTACATATTAAAATGATCTGTGTTCAGTTTCCTTTATGGCAATGCAAAGCATAATGTATATATTTATTAGAATTAAACAGCATATGTCCCCATGTTTTGTGAAATCCCCACAGTTTATGGGGAGGCTGACAGTAAGAGGGAACAATGAGGTCACTTTGTTGGAGGGTGTCTGTTAGTTGAGTCAGGAAAGAAGCCCATAGGTCTAATATTGCTAGTGCCAAGACAATGTTTCCTTAAAACAAAAGCATACTTGTTTGTTCAATATTCAATTATTTTAATTCTATGAATAAGTGAAGAGTTGAATAATTCAAATATTCAAAATATCAAAGACATAACTGGCAGAATAATTTCTTTTCTCTTTTATACTGTATAAGCAAGTTATATCTCTGAAGAAACCAATTGCTTATTTATGACCAAGCAGAAGTATGTGGGTTCATGTTGAAATTAATACTTCTTGCAAGATTAACAAATATATAGATTCCTCTAACCGGAATCCATAGTTAGAAGGTTTTTAAATATCATTAACAATGCAATAGAAATTATAAGAAATTAAAATAACGATTGAAAAAATTTACTACCGATTATGGTACTCTTTGATTATGCAGACTATACTTTAACTTGATGTTCACAAAAGTTAACTTTTACATGGAATTAAATTAATTCTGACTTGGGCAGTTTTGAAACTGATGTTTTAGCTTGAATGTCTGATTAAATCTCTTAAAAATCATGAACTAAATTATGTCTTAGAGAAAAATAGTATTTCATTTTATGACCCTCTGGAATAAAGAGCTATACCTAATAAGAACATTCTGGAAGGCTGGCTGGCCAACTGGAGCTTTGTATGGTAGAAGGTTAGAATCTCACGGGTTTGAAATCATCTTGGGTTATCTTAGTAGGCACTTCTTGCTGGCCCCTCTTTCTGTCCTAATACTTCTGATTGTCAGGTAAAATGAAACTGTTAGGATGTGTTAGCTTAACAGACCACTAGATCTACAGAAGCTAAAGTTAAGAGTATAATCAAATAGTGTCTAAAACCAATATCAGCAGCTGCCCCAACACGGGCCTTAGATTGGAGCACCACACTCTCAGGTTCCGTGTCCAGACTTTTCTTTGCCGTATGGAAGGGCTGGAGGTCCTTTTGGCTTCTCTGACTTGTAGCAACAGCACCCTCCTGGCCCACTTACACTCCCTCTCCATCTCTGATCCCCAGTTCTTGCTGTTTACTCTTGGCAAAGAAAGTACTGATTTCCTGGGAGGAATATTGCCATGGAGATGGTGGGAATTCTGGAACACTACACCTTTAAGTCCTGGTACCAATTCATTCAAGCTACTGGATACTCATCTGAAAGGGCCCATGTGTATGTAAACCAAAAACTCCCTACCCAGACTCAATATTGCTCTAAAAATTTTCATCTGAAATCGGCACCTGAGTGGGAGGAAACAGAATTCTGTTTCTTATTTGTTGAGTTTATATTTTTCGTTCATTTATAATGTTTTAAGTTTTTCTGTATCATATTACTCTAGAAAAATCTATTTTTAAAACATTTCATATGTGGAGGTCAGAGGAGACCCCTGTGTGTTGGTCTTTGCTTTCCACCTTGCTTTGAGACATGCTCTTTCTGGTTGTCTGTCACTGCATACACTGACTGGTCCAAGAGCTGCCCGGTATTCTATCTCCACCTCCCAGCTTGCGTAGGAGCACTGAAGTTGCAGACGTATGGGGCCATGCCTGACTTTGTATGAGCTGGGAATCTAAACACAGGCTCTCAGTTTTGTACACCAAGCTCTTTCCTTGACCAAGTCAACTCCCTAGACCCAAATCTCTGATATTTTTAAGATTTTAGTGTTTCATATTTAAATCAGTTTTGACATTCTTTGTTTAATCCTCAAACTTAAAAACTTAAATAGTGTAATAACCAATAGGATTATATATATATATATATATATATATATATATATATATTCTAATAATCAGTAAGCATGGTGTATATACTTACATATATACATATATATGCACTTATAGCATATATGGAAGTGATATAATGTTTCATAAACTTATCTCTATGACCACAGTTTGCTGGTCTAGTTAGATAAATTAGCACACCCAGCATCTCTTTCTTCCCCTCACCCTCCTGGTAAGAAGACCTACAATCTTTTTATTGGTAAATTACTCATATTCAACTCATTATTATTCATTACACCCCCTTTCCCCTTAATTATGTTATACACTCCATTTTACATAATTATAACTTTATACATTCTGTCCTCCATCTTTTCATATCCCACCCCCACCTCCCTTATATTTATTTTGCCAACCCTGGTAACAACTTTATCAACCTCTGCTACTTTGTGTTCAGGTTCTTTAGACAGGTGTGTTGGTTTGGATGGAAAAGACCCCCTAGGTTCATGTTTCTGAACACTTGGTCTCTAGCTAGTGGCACTGTTTGGGAAGGTTATGGAGGCTTTAAAAGATTGAGCCTTGCTGGAGGAGGGCTTATAGCCATAGCCAAACTCTTCTCCCTTCCTCTCTCCTCTCCTCTCCTCTCCTCCTTGCCCTTCCCCCCCACTCACTCCTCCCTCCCCCTCCCCCTCCCAGCCAGCTTCCTTCCCCTACCCACGTGCCATGCCTTCCCTGCTAGGATATACCCTATCCATTTGGAACCATTAGCCTTTTTCCTGTAAATTGCATTTGGTCAGAGCATTTTATCAAAACAACAGAAAGGTAACTAATACGATGTGTGAAGTCATGCATAATTTTATTTCTGTGTCTGACTTATTTCACTAACACAATACCCTCTGCATTTGTCCAGAATGTTTTAGATAACCGGAGCTTCTTTTTGTAAGGTTAAATATTTCAGTGTGCCTCTGTTTAGCTATCAAGTCCTTTGTTGTTTTTTGATGGACAACTTGGTCGATTCTGTTTGAACTGTTGTGAAGGAACACGGTAATGGTGGGACTGTGGTGAGCTCCCGATGGCATTTCGTCTCCCTGTATTCCTGGGAGACTTCATGTCTAATCATATTGGCTCCGTCGTCAGCTTAAGAGCCCCCACACATTTTTCACAGTTGTTATACAATTTTTTCTTCTACCAAATAGTAAAGCAATCACTATCTTTCTCCTCGTTTTGCCTGAGACCATCTTACCAGGTGTGGTAGTTTGAATGAGAATGGGGATCACAGGCTCTTAGGTTTAAATACTTGGTCCCGAGTTGGGCTCCTCAGAAGAGACATGTCACTGGTAGCAGATTTTGAGGTTTCAAAAGATGGGCACAATTCCCAGTGTGCTCTCTGCCTCCAGCTTGCAGTTTTAAAATGTCAGCTCTTAGCTGCTGCTCCAGCACCATGCCTGCTTACCACGATCATCAAGGCTTCTTTCTCTCTGAAACTGTAAAACCCTAATAAACAATTCTGTATGTTACCTTGGTCATGGTTTTACCACAGCTATAGAAAAGTTACTGAATAACAGGTATTGATATTATGATTTATACTTCTCCAATAATCAGTGATATTGATCACCACTTCATGTATCTGTTAAGTTTCTGTTAGTTTTGTTGTTATTTATTTTTGATTGAGCTGGACATTGAACAAAAGTGCTTGAGCATGGTAGGCAAGTGTTCTATGACTGAGCTACTGATCCAGGCATTATCAGGTCTTCTTTGGGGATGTCTATTCAAAAATTTTGCCGCTTTAAAACTGATTTATTTGGTCCTTTTTTCTTTACATTTTTCCTTTTTATTTCGTTACTCCTTTATGCTTTTAATATGCTATTATGTTGCATGAGGTCTTTATGTAATTTGAATATTAATATTTTATTAGCATTTTGGTTGGAAAACTTTTATCTTTTCTAAAGATAGGCATAGACTATCTTTACATTGCCTTTCTTTGTTTGTTTGTATTTAATTCATTTCCTTTGCTGGGTAGAGGCCTTTTACTTTAAGGTAGCTCCATGTGCTTCACTTCAGCTTTGGGATTTTGCATCCACCGTGCCTCTTTACTTTGAAATTTTCAGCATTTCCTCTATTGCTTATTACTCTTTGTCTCCATTGGCTATTAAATTATTAATTCTATTTTTATTTTAATATTGGTTGCCTCAATAAAAAAGAAAATAACGCTGCATGTGTCTATACATTTCTTGAGGTACACAGAGTAAGAGATGGTGGAATATTAATTTCCACATTAGATGGCCTTATGCTAATTTCTGTTTCCTGGAGAGGATGCAGGGCTCACTGATGGCACTCTGCTTCACTCATACACCCACCTTCTTCTTTGGAGATGACTTCTGGTAGGTATTTTGTCTCAAGCATAAGCAACAAGGAATAAAACACAAGTGTAAGCTTATAGGGCTCCTGTTTCCTCATGTGGTCCTTCCTCCCTGTATGGTACCTTCTTCAGCTGTGACACCTTTGTCTGTGTTGAAGTCTGTGGATAGCTGTAGCCTTCTTCAGGTAACACCTCCATGAAAGAACTGCGGGGAAACATTAGCTGGGTTTTGGATAAAAATGACTGATCATCTCCTCCTCTGTGTCACAGATCAAGAATCTACTGAACACACATTCTCTTCTCTCAGAATCTTTCCTTTATGCTAGTAATTAGCACTGCCTAAAATTCTGCTCACAGTCTGCTTGTCATTATACACAGTAGAACAATTATCACTTTAAGACATGGAGAACATGTATGGGTCATTGTGTGTTTCAGTTTATGTGTGTATTTAAGTGTATGCATTTTGGCAGAATGAGTGCATGAGTGTATTGTGTGAGTGTGTGTTGCTGTATGTATAAGTGAGAGTGTGTATTTGTCAGAGTGTGTGCTTATACATATGTATCAATAATTATAGGTGTGTTCCTATGTGTGTGTGCCTATGTAAATATGATTGTATACATGTCTGAGTATGTATATGTACCTGTAAGTGTGCTAATATGTGTGAATTAGTATTGTGTGCATAAGTGAATGTGTGAGTAGACGTGTGTGTGTGTGAGAGAGTGCAAGTGTGCGTGTATGAGTGTGAGTATAAGTAAGTGTGTCTTTCTGCCTGGGAACTTGTACTAAAACTCTTCCAAATGTTCCTGTAGGAAATCCTTTTCATTGTCTCTGTACTTGGCAGTTTCTCTTCTCAGGAGTATCCAGGATGTTGTCACCATTGTTGATAATTTTTCTTCCATCATTTCTTTCTTCTCCTGTTTAAATATATGCTATGAACAGAATGGCTTATAACATTCTTTGTATTCATTATCACAGTCTTCACTCTCAAATTAATGAGCAGAGCACATAGGCTTTTATACCCAGACCAACCCTGTTATGATATTCTATTTTCTATAACAAAAAGAACATGCTTAAAGACACACATGCATACACACACACACACACACACACACACACACACACACACTCATGCATGCACTCACACACACCCCTTTCCATTGTAACAGTCCCCTTTTGAGGTTCTTTGTGCTAAGCAGTGTCTTGCAGCACATTGGAAGTGGGGAAGAGGGATAACGAGACAATAATGCTCTAAATCTGATGTCACTTTTCCTCTTTTCTTACATTTCGAGATATTTTCCCCTTAGCAAGCTTCAGAATGGAAGCTAATTTCAATAGTCTGGAGGGAAACATTTCGGGAAGCCAGAGGATTGGTGGATCTGAGCTGGACTCAAGAAGAGTCCTGTGTAAATTCTTCTGCAGCCACACACCAGGCAAGACTGCTTTTTTTTTTTCTTTTTTCTTTCTTAATAAGGAGTCCTCACCATGGCAAAGCAGCCATCAGCTTATGCAAATTCCTATGGGTAAGGAGAAGAGGGGAGCTTTTTAAGCTGCCTATTACTTTATTATTGCTGAAAGAAATAAAGGAAAAAAATCACAAAAGGAAAGGAGTGAGGAGAATTAAGGATCTAATAACAGTGCGAGCTTGCTGCCCAGGTTGTGTCTCTTGCTGTGCTGGAATCGTTTTTCTTTGTCGACAGCCTTGCACTCAGCTATTTTTAGGGTCTCTTTAATAATTGAGCTGTAGCAATTGCACTCAGCAACTGGAACAGGCAGGGAAAACAGCAGCTCAAAGAAACAGTGTGGTAGCCATGACTTAATTCAGATGGCATCACAGAGCACACCTTTCTTTCAGGTAGGATGTTCGCTGGAGAGGTGGGGACCAGAGAAGAGTAGAAAGAGTTAGAAAGTGAAGAATAGAAGCATCCTGTGGTCCACTGTGGATGTGGGTGTGAAGGAAGAGGGATGGGTTGGGCAGAATCTTTAAACTCAGGGGAAAAAAATGGAGCATGAAAACCTAGGTGTGGTGGCTTATGCCTGCAGTTCTAGCACTCGGGAGGCTAATGCCAAGGGATTGCCATAAGGTTGAGACCAGTTTGGAGCTCATGGTGCGTTCATGCCTGCACTGACTATCAAGTAAGACACTGCCTCAAACAACCCAAGACCTGTAACCAATCAGAGCACATGGGGGTGGAGCAGGAAGATGGGGAATTCAGCCAGCCTTGGCTGTAGGAGACCCTTTCTTCAAAAACAGACACGCCACACAATGGTTTGATGTCTTGGTATATGTTAGTGCTTGCTATGCACATATGAAGAAGTACAGTCAAACTTTCAGAAGGCAAGTAATAAGCCAAGCATATCTGCCTTTGTGTCTGTATCCACAGCACTATGAGGAGTGGAGGAGTGCCAGACTAACTCCAGGTTCAGTGAGAGATGCTGTCTCAAGGAAATATCATGGAGAGTTGTGGAGGAAGACATCGGTTCTCTCTAGCCTCTTCCTAGGCATGTGTGTATATACCTCTATGCACATGTGTGCGTACACAACACACACACACACACATGCACACATATTTAAACATAAAAATTAAAAATATAGAATCACTAGCTTTCTTGAACACTTAAAAATGTCTTTTAGGAGTATGAATGTGTTATCTGCATGCCTATCTATACACCATCTCTGTGCATGGTTCCCTTGGTGGTTAAAAAGGGGTGTGGGGCCAGGCAGTGGTGGCGCATGCCTTTAATCCCAGCACTTGGGAGGCAGAGGCAGAGGCAGAGGCAGAGGCAGGCAGATTTCTGAGTTCCAGGCCAGCCTGGTCTACAGAGTGAGTTCCAGGACAGCCAGGGTTACACAGAGAAACCTTGACTCGAAAAAAAAGTGGGGGTGGTGGTGGTATGGGGATGGGGACTGTGGGGGATCTTCCTGAACTGGAGTAGCAGACAATTGTGAGCCAACTCTGCTCCTTTGGAAGAGCACCAAGTGCTCGCACCAACACCGATTTATTTACCTTCCCTGCCTCCTTCTTAGATGTTTGTAGAGCATAGTCTTTCGCATGAGCATTCTGTTAACCTTGGCCTTTGTTGGAGGTGAGGAAGGTATGCACAGAGAACTGCTTAGCAAACTGATGCTATGCTAGGCTTGGGCTGTACTCTCTTGCTTGTCGATAAAGGAAACAGTGCTCACTGCAGGGGAATAGAAGGGATGGATTATTCTAGAGCCAAATGTAAGTGAGCATGGCCTCGGGACACAGATCTAAGTTGCCTCAAATCCCATGATCCAATGATGCAGTCTTATGAATTCTTCATAGAAATAGAACAAAGAAGGCCATCGATCAAGACACTTTTCAGATATGTTGGTGAAAACAATATAGACAAGGTTCCAGCAGGAGAGGAGACTTCTGTTACATTCTCCATGCTGTCTGATGAACTCTAAGCTTTGGTGCTGGTGGGAACTACCAGTCTACTAAGTGGAAACATTTCAAGATCTCACCTGATTGTTACAAATGATGTTAGAAAAGACATAGACATGAAAATAGAATAACTAAGAAAGGAGCTAACGATATCCCAAATAGATTTATGTAGGCACCTCTTCACAGTCTTGAAGTTAATTATTCAGTCAGAATTCTGGAAGGTTTGGGGAAGGTGTGGCTTTTCTTCAGAAGCTTCCATTCACAACTTCTAAGAATGCACTAGGCAATTTAGGACTGCTAGCACTGTACCTACATGTAGGCAGCCTGTGTGCCTGTGTGTATATGCACATGTAAACACACACACACACACACACACACACACACACACACACACACACACCTATCAATGAATGGAGAAACCTGCTGGCAACTTAGAACCCACACAGGCTTTGATCTAATTAAAGACAGATGTATCATGGGAAGGGACATGTGCAGTGAGCAAAGGCTGACGTAATCTTAGCTTGTCAATCAAAACAGGGCCACTCATACCCCTTAGCAAACAAAGGCCTATCCCTTGAATCTCATAAATGGAATTTATTATCCCTAATAATAAATGCATGCTCTTGAATGCACTTTTACCAAGTAGCTAGCTGTCATTCTTAATGTTTGGCTTCACAAAAACTCAAATGACCTTACTACTTTTGAAATCTGTAAGAACCTTTTTTTAAAATTCTTTGGATAAGTGGCCCTGAAAATACTGGGTATAGATATAGACCAACAGTGACAAATGGGGACAGCTCAGACTCCCTCTTTGTTAACCGGCTTGTATCATATATTAACCCTGCAACCTCTATCTGAGGCCTTTTGTGACCCCATTGTCCCCCATTGACCCCATTGTAGGACTCTACAGCCCTACCTCAGTACCAATGTTGAGTCAACACTCTAGGGTGCTACCTGGTCCAAGTCTAAACCCATTATCAAATACCCAATTCAGGCTGCTCGGCAAAGCTAAGGTGCTCATGTCATCCTGCTGGAAGTATCGGTTGTGCTGCTGGCTCTCCTACAGACTGAGACTGCAGCGCCTTCAGGGAAAACAAAACTTGCCAAAGGGAGGCTTCCCGAAAGCAACATAGTTCATCAACAGAGACACACAGTCTCACTAATTCAGGCCAATGAAAAATGAATATGGTTATTTCTGATAAATTCAATGATCAGTTTAATTAGACCACTAACTATCCAAGAGCTTGTGTCAGCTGATGGTTAGCAGACATTGGTAACCCTTGATGATTGATGGTAGTGTAGAATTTTTATCTTAATTTACCTTTCCTTTTTGCTTTAAATATTTCTTTCCCTTTCCCTTCTCCATTCAATAGTCTCTTTGCCCTTCACGTTTCTCCTATGTTTTCTTGGCTCCCCTCTCTCTTCTTCTCCCTGCCTTCTCCTCTGCTCTCTCCCTGCAGTGTTAGGTAATAGGAAGGTTTCTAAGCTGAAGTAGGTTGGTGTTTGACATTGTATATCTAGGAACCTTCAGCATGACAATGGGATTTTTCTGCCTCTGTGTGTATGTGCTACTTACGCATAATATAGACAAAATGGATGGCTGACTAGGATTGCTTCCATGACCAATGGTCTATGTCTGTTAATTATCAAAATCACCATCCACGCTGTGTGTGATGATGTGCACAAGTAATCCCAGCACTTGGGAGGTAGGGGCAAGAGGATTAGGTGTTCAAGGCCAGCCCAGACTATATAAGACTTCATCTCAAAAATATTTTAGAGTGTCCACACTTCAGTCTTCATTCTTCTTGAGTTTCATGTGTTTAGCAAATTGTATCTTATATCTTGGGAATCCTAGGTTTGGGGCTAATATCCACTTATCAGTGAGTACATATTGTGTGAGTTCCTTTGTGAAAGTGTTACCTCACTCAGGATGATGCCCTCCAGGTCCATCCATTTGGCTCGGAATTTCATAAATTCATTCTTTTTAATAGCTGAGTAGTACTCCATTGTGTAGATGTACCACATTTTCTGTATCCATTCCTCTGTTGAGGGGCATCTGGGTTCTTTCCAGCTTCTGGCTATTATAAATAAGGCTGCTATGAAGATAGTGGAACATGTGTCCTTCTTACCAGTTGGGGCATCTTCTGGATATATGCCCAGGAGAGGTATTGCTGGATCCTCCGGTAGTACTATGTCCAATTTTCTGAGGAACTGCCAGACTGATTCCCTCCTTAGAATTGGGAACAAAACACCCATGGAAGGAGTTACAGAGACAAAGTTTGGAGCTGAGATGAAAGGATGGACCATGTAGAGACTGCCATATCCAGGGATCCACCCCATAATCAGCATCCAAACGCTGACACCATTGCATACACTAGCAAGATTTTATCGAAAGGACCCAGATGTAGCTGTCACTTGTGAGACTATGCCGGGGCCTAGCAAACACAGAAGTGGATGCTCACAGTCAGCTAATGGATGGATCACAGGGCTCCCAATGGAGGAGCTAGAGAAAGAACCCAAGGAGCTAAAGGGATCTGCAACCCTATAGGTGGAACAACATTATGAACTAACCAGTACCCCGGAGCTCTTGACTCTAGCTGCATATGTATCAAAAGATGGCCTAGTGGGCCATCACTGGAAAGAGAGGTCCATTGGACACGCAAAATTTATATGCCCCAGTACAGGGGAACGCCAGGGCCAAAAAGGGGGAGTGGGTGGGTAGGGGAGTGGGGGTGGGTGGGTATGGGGGACTTTTGGTATAGCATTGGAAATGTAAATGAGCTAAATACCTAATAAAAATGGAAAAATATTTTAGATTATTCACTTAAAAGCTCTTCTGAGGGAATTTTGTGATGAAGAACCAGTTTAAATAAAGAAGACAGATTTTCATATTTCTTTAATTACTGGGAGACTATTAATCAATATTTTCTTATATAAAAGAACAGAAAAGACATCAGTGGGCAGCTGGTTAACCCATTAGTCCTGGCATGTGGCTTAAATACCCAGCACCTGCTGTTAGATTGCTGGGTGGTCCAAGAGTTAAGGAGCTGGAACAATGCAGCTTGTATTAGTAACTTTCTCTGTTGGGATAAAACACCCTGGAAGAGTGGAGGGAGGACATTAAGGAGTCGACATTCATTCCAGCCCCCAGTTGAAGGAGATACAGTCCAGTGTGATCTGATGTCATGTCAGTAGGAGGTTGAGGCACCTGGTTACATTGCATCTGCAACCGGGAAGCAAAGGAAGATGAAAACTGTAGCTGTTCAGAACACAGTATGTTTTTTTTCTTAGCCCTGGATTTCAGCTGATGCTGTGATGCTACCCAGCTGAGAGTGGGTCTTTCTATCTTAATTAATGTAGGAGAATCCCTCAGAGGTGTATCCAGAGGATAACATAATCCAGGTAATCCCACACAGGCATAGGCAGAGGCTCATATCCTAGGTTGTTCTAGGTCCTTTCAAGTTGACAATAAACAGAAGCCACTACACAACTGGAGCTGTTCAAAACTGGTAAAGAACTAGATGGGCAAGTCTTAGAAAGGCATTGCTTGTGACTGGAAATGGCTATGGGATGAATCAGTAGAAATTACAGTCGGTAAACATGAAGTGCCAGGCTATGTGAGGACCTAACTGCTGATTTTGTCTTTGATCAATGGATGATTGATGCCTGTGAGCTGTTCAGCATTTCCAGCCTACGGGAGTCTTCTCTTGGCAAGTGAAGGAGATAGATACAGTCCAGATACCTGCAAGCATCTAGAGCAATGGCACACTTCCAGGCTAACAGCCTGTCTTCCCTGAAAGGAAAGATTGTGTCAAGTACCGGATGGTCAGATCCCTGGAACTGAGGATGAGATGTGGTAGATGGGTTTCAAAGGTTTCAAACTTTAGAGCTTGTTCAACTCCAGCTCTAGGCTATAATTGTATCTTGAACCATGTTTGTAGTGAGTGTGGCTATAAAAAATTACTCGAAACACAGTGCCTTTAAACAACAGGAATGTATTGCCTTCCCATCTCCTGCTCAGGAAGCAAACAGCCTAAGGTCACCATCACTTTCCCTGAATCCAGGCATCAGGGGCACGGAGCACATATGGAATCCTTAGGGGGAATTTGATTCTTGCACTTTACTTATTTCTTCAACTGATAGTGACTCTTGACACGAGGAGTTTGTGAAACTGTGCCCCATCTGCAGCCCAGCACCAGCTTGACTGTCAACTCTCCCACTGCCTAGAGCTCACTTACAAGCTCGCACATTGTTCAACATAGGGGCAGCTGAGTCTGCAATAATTTCTTCATTTCACGCTCCTGGACTCATTATGTCTGTACAGATTTCTTTTCCATATAGGAGACCATTTGCAGCTTCAGGATATGGTGTAGACAGGGCATTTAGGCAGCCACTCTTCAGCCCACTGCATAAGCCCCATCCAATGCAAGACACTCGCAGGCACTATGGATGTCCTGCAAGAACAGCTTGCTTCTCTCTTGGTGGTGGTAACAACCAGAGTGCCTAAGACTCCTTGAGTGACCACCGCGATTACATGGAGATAGTAATTTCATTTGACTTAGCATCATGTTTAGAGATTTTGCTTGCTCTGTATAAATCAGACTGCCCCTTCTGCTATTTTACATACAAAGGGAGTGAGGCACAGACAGGGCAGAGAACTTGACCGATGCCTGAGAGGTAATTCTTTGTAACATCATGCTATAGCCAGTAGGTCAAATTCCTAACCTCCTACTTTAACCTGTCCCCTAGTGTGTAAATTCTTGCTCCCAGACAATGTCACCCTTCAGATAAGGAGCATTTGCTCAGCTTATCCATGAAGATGAGCTAACACCATTGCTGTTCTGGATAAAGATCCGATACTGTCCCTTTCCTTCCTGCTTTCTCTTTTTCTCCTTTATTATGTCTCTTTTACAGTCCTCCTTCCTGTTTCTCATGTTTCATTACTCTTCTTTCTTTCTTTCTTTCTTTCTTTTTCTTTACTTCTCTCTTTCTTCTTTCTTCTTTCTTATCTTATCTTTTTGTTTTGTTTTTGAGTCAGGATCTATCTTGTTACATGTCCCAAGCTGTCATCATACCAGTGGTCCCCTGTTCTAGCCTCCCTACTACTAAGATTACAAGAGGATGCCATCAGGCACAGGGCTCCATTTCCTGTAACCTGAATGCATATTACAGTAGAGGAAAAGAAAGAGAGTATGTTGTGTATATGGAGGAGAAGCAGAGGAAATAGCAAAAATAGAAAAAAAAATTGAACTCCCAACCTGGAATTAAAAATCAACTGAAAAACATACTAAAAAAAGAAAGAGAAAAAGGGAGACGTTCCATATGCTGTACTACACTTCCATCTCAAAATACCTTTCAAAGATTCTTTTTATCACTTAGTTTCTGGATACCCATGAAACCCCAGAAAGCCTTTCACTGCAAACCTAAATTTAGAGTGTATAGCTTAACCTTAGATGACCAGCAGATCCTAGGAACAAGATTTCCAATGAGCGAAAATAAGCAGGACAGAGAGAAAGAAGAATTTGTTCATTAGCTCATGACTTCACATTACAACGAACCACACAAAAGGCTCAGCAATCAGTAGCTTGTTCTGGTCTTCTGAGAGCAAACACCAAAACCTTTAATTCTCCTCTGAGAATCCCAGGGAGCAGGAGCAGGAGGTCACCACGACAGGTAAGAATGAGCAGAGAGGAAAGAGCACAGAATGTATATTGGGTGGTTACGCAATGGATGCGGCTCCTCTGCATACACACTTTAAGTTAGGCATATGGTAAATTATGTTTACTTGATAATGAAGCAGAAGTAGAGAAAATGGATTTAGAGAGAGAGAGAGAGAGCTCTTCAGGCCAAGAGCAAGCTATATAAGTGTGTTCTTTATTTCATAATAAAAACAGCAAATACCATACAACAGGAAATGAGCAATTAGTTCTCTTAATTGTGAATGTGTGTGTGTGTGTGTGTGTGTGTGTGTGTGTGTGCATGTGTGTGTGTATGAGTGCTTGTGTGTTTGTGTGCATGTGTGTATGTTTGCATTTGTGTGTGCTGGTAAGCATTGTGTATGCATATGTGTATATTCCCCAGTCTTTCACATCAGCAAGAGCTGGAACTGAGTGATGGATGCTTTTTTTTTTTCTCAATCAGATCTCTACAAATACTCAACTTTTCTCAAGGCAAAAGTATTGGGTTTCCATACACACGCACGCACACACACACACACACACACACACACACCAAATCTGCTGCTTTCCAGGCCAACTTTTGAAGAAAATTGTATCTCCTCTTTCCAACCAAGAGCTAGGATGCAGCAGTTTCTCTCATAAATACCATCTGCTGGGATAGCGTACCTGTTTAAAAATGAGAACTGCAGCTCCTTGACAAATGTTTTGTTTTGTTCTCTTGGAAACTAAATTCCTCTCTATTTTTCTTGCAAGCAGCAAAACTCGAACCACAGTGCCCGCTTTTCTAAGCTGCTTACATTTGTTAAATAATAGCATTTTTCTCAGATTAAGAAGTAACCCATACTCATTACACAGACTTTAGAAATCTGGATAATTGAAAAGTAAATATAACATTTCCCAATAGTTCCAACAGCCACAAATGACCACTATTAATATTAACTACATTCCCTTTGAGACTCCTTGCTATTTACATGAATATACAGTGTAGCATCTGAGCATGTAGAGTATTAACTCCCACGCTTTGTGGTGTATGTCAAATTGCTAGGATTTTCTGAACTCAAATATTAGTTTATGTCAAATCACTAGAGCTTTCTGAACTTAAATATTCTTTATGATTTGATTATAGCAACAATTTGTCTCTCTATTATATTATTGTGGATTCTTCAAAGAAACCACACCATAGTGTATGTGTACATATGTGGTTGGTTTGTACTATAAACTTGATGCAAACTAGAGGCATCTGGGAAGAGGGACCTTCAGTTGAAGAATTGCATGCATTGACCTGTGGCATGTCTATGGGCATCTTCTTGATTGATAACTCATGTAGGTTGGCTCAGCCTACTCTAGGTGATGCCTCTCCTGGGCATGTGGAATCAGGCTGTACAAGAAAACTATCTGAACCTAAGTCAGACAGAGTAAGCCAGTTAGCAACATGTTCTCTTGCTCTCTGTTTCAGTTCCTGCCTCCAGATTCCTGCTTCAAGGTTCCAGTCCTCGCTGATAGACTGAGACCTATAGGCCAAATAAGCTCTTGGTCGTGGTGTTTATCACAGCAACAGGAATCAGACCAGACTAGTACACACCTGTGTGTGTGTGTGTGTATGTGTGTGTGTGTGTGTATGTAAATGTATTTAGAGAGAGAGCTCTTCAGGCCAAGAGCAAGCTATATAAATGTGTTCTTTATTTCATAATAAAACAGCAAATACCGTACAACAGGAAATGTATATATGTATACTATGTGTGTGTGTGTGTGTGTGTGTGTGTGTGTGTAGTATGTATATATGTATATAGTGTGTATATATGTGTATGTATATAAGCATAGATGTGGTAGTAGAAGAGAAGAAAAAAAGAAAGGAATATATTTACTATGAAAAATTGATCAATGGGTTATATAAGTGACTCCACAGGCATAGGGTTTGCCACAGAAGTATGAGAGTCTGAGTCTATATCCCTGGTACCCATAAAATGATGGATGCAGTCACCCACATCTATAACCCCAGGGTTTCTACAGTGAGATGGGGTCAGAGGAAAAAATACCCAGAAGCTCAAAGACCAGACACCTGTGAGTTCATATGCAGGCATGAACAATAGAAGCCTTCTTTCATGATAGGTAGCAGGTAATATCTGGGGACAACCTGAGGTTACTCTCTGACATTCACAACTCCTGTGAATCCACATAGTATGGCATGTGGGTACTAACACACACACACACACACACTATGAAATGGGTTCCTATGATTATAAAAGCTACTGAATTCTAATAAGCAGAGTGAATGTGTGCTGTAGGAGACCTGGAGAGAGCTGATGTTACAGATGAAGCCTGGAGACAGCTGGAGAAGTCCTTCTGACATAGAGAGGATTCAACAGACCATCAACTGACTGGCATGAGCCACACCCACATTCTGAATAGGAGCCTGTTCTACTCATGTTCATGGAGTCAATGCTAATCTCAGACAGAAACTGTCTGAGAAGTTCCTAGAATAAACCTTGACAACTCACTGACTTGGTGATCTGGGACCCACTATATTTGACACATCAAACTAGCCATCAGAGTGGATAAACTTTTATTTAATCAAACTTTATGAATGGATAGGTGGACATTCTTAAATATAAGGAAAATATTTTTTTTATTTTTAAGTTGGATTTATTAATTTCATGTGGGAGTGTTTTGCCTGTATGTTTTTGTACCTTGTCCATGCATGCTTGGTACACATGAAGGTCAGAAGATGGTACTGGATTCCCTGAAACTTCAATCATGGATGGCTATGAATCATATGGATTCTTGAAGTGAACCTGGGTCCTCTGTAAGAGCAACAAATACAGATTTATAATAAACTCCCCCTTCCTCACCCATGGTACTAATTAATGTTGTGTTCTGTATTTCCTTCTACTAGACACAGATTCCGGTGTAAACCAAGATGATTTGTGCTACCATCCAGGCCTTTCCCCACTCCATCCCATACTTATGCCACTAGCTAACTAGAATTGATGTATCTGGAAAAAATGTCTTATTTCACATGTCTCTGATTGCCCAAAATCTCTATCCATTCCTATCAATCATTTCTCTGTTACTATGAGACTTCCTTGTGCCCTGTCTCTCTCTCTCCACAGACTGTCTTTAATTGTAGGAGCTAATGCTTTGAGGATGGAGCACCTATCTGACCACCTTCACCTTACTCCATAGGCTACTTCTTCCCTTTGGGTGAATTATATGAAAAACAGGACAATGGAAGGGTTTCATTCGCCATAGGAGGCTCTTTGGAGGTAAAGATGAAAACCACACACTCAGTGGGTCGGGCAGATGGACCATTTTCATTCTTTAAATGATCATTATTTTGTCAAGGCAGATGGGTGAAAATGTGCCAACTGCATTCTTTTTAATATTTATTTTTATAGTCATCTTTAATTATGGGCACGTGTGTTTGTTGGTGTGTTGGTAAGTGTACATGTGTGTGGGTTCCCATGGAGACAAGATCATTGGCTCCTCCAGAACTGGAGTTAGAGGAAATTGTGAGTTACTTGATGTGGGTGCTGGGAACCAAACTCTGGCCTCCTGTAGGAGCAGTATGCTCTCTTCTCTGTTCAGCCATCTCTCTAGACACTCAAAGGTACCACTGTCAACTTCTATAACAGTGCTTCTCAACTTGTGGGTCACCACAGTTAAGACTCCTTTGGCAAACCCCTATCTCCAAAACACATTTACATAACAATTCAAAACAGTAACAAAATTACAGTCTTGAAGTAGCAATAAAAATAATTTGTGTCCGGGGGTTGCCACAACATGAGGAACTATGTTAAAGGGTGTTAGCATTAGGACGGTTGAGAACCACAGTCTAATACTATCCACCTACCTCCAGTGTTCTCATCCATGGAGAAAAGTCTAGTTGTGTTAGCTGGTGCGTTCTGAGTACATCTGGGTCTGTGTTTCAACTCCTGATATGGAGGAACCATCCTAACATAGACTAAGACTTTATCCATTCAGAAACAATGTTTCCTAGCAGTAATGATGAGATCTGTATCTTCATTCACATTTTGTTTGGTAGCCAGAATGAGAAATACTGCCTGGCACCTGAACTCAGACACAGTTTTAACTCACGTCATGTTTTAAGTGGTTGTTCAGTTCCTGTGAACTGCTTTGCCAATTGTATAGTCCTCCAGGACTGACCAAAGCGAAGCGATGAGATAGGCTTAGAGTGTCTTTGTAATGGTGCATTGTAGAATTTATAATTGTAACAGTAGCTAATTGCATAAATTCAAGATCTAATTAAGACCTCATTGTCCCATCTGTGCTCTTTGGTTATAGGATATGTGCTGTTAAGCATATACTGAAAGGAAAGTACTGAGGGAGTTGCTTAAATTTTCTTCCTTCTATTGTCGAAGACTGCATGGAGGTAGAGTGAGACACGACTCTATGTTCCATAGGCTCCAGCTCTCCAGAGTCAGGGCTAATTTTCTGGATAGGTACAGCCCTGGGGCCTAAATGAATCCTACAATTTGGCAGTAGGGGAGTGGGGGGGGGGTCACGCATGTCTATGTAGCCATTTCTTCTGAGTCCAAGCTTTCCCAGCTAGAGTTCCTAAGACTCAGGAGACTCGGGAGCAACACTAGCAAGGCTAGGAAGCTTCTGCAACATAACAGACTCACCAGCTCCAGCTCCCTTCCTAAGGTGGTCTTAGCAATGGCAGTTGCTGCGGAAAGGAAACATTCTGGTTGACTGAGCTTATCAGTCTGTCACCAGTGCCAGGATGAGTTTCACTGAGCTGCTTTCCAGTCACCTGTGCCCTTGTATGTAATCTGTTCTAATTTGCTTCGTGTTGTGGGATATACACCGTGAACAAAAGTAACCTAGGGAGGAAAGGGTTTATTCCAGCTTGCAGGTTACAGTTCTTCATGAAGGAAATGAGGACAGGGACCCAAGACAGGAATCTAGAGGCAGGGGCTGAAAGAGAGAATTTGGAGGAGCACTGCTTAATGGTTAGTTTTGAGACTCATTTAGTTACTTTTCTTAAAGAGTCTAGGTCCATCTAACTAGGGATGGTGCTGCCCATGGTGGGCTTTGCTCTCTTACATCAATTCACTCACTATTTAGAAAATGCTCCTCTAGGCATGCCTTCAGGCCAATCTGCTGGAGGTAATTCCAGATGTCTCAAGTTGGTGACCAAGATTAGTCATTATTGCTCGCAATAAACTCAGTGGCTCACTAAACTAGACTTGAGTGGGATAATTTTTTTTGTGAATTGGTGGAAAGACATTTGTTTATTTTTGTTCATTTCTGTCTAAGAAATGTCTTAACTTCCTCAACACACACACACACACACACACACACACACTTATGCACACACACACACACGGCCAAAGATGTATATGCACTCACACATATACATGGTTCTACAGAATGATGTGTAGATGGGCACCAGACTTCATACCATTATGGTCATGTAAGACAACAGTGGATCAAAGAGACAAACAAATTATCATAAAGCAATGTTTGTAACCATTTGGAGGCTTCTTATAAGTCATGATACTGCAGTTGATGCTTTCAATGGATTGATGCATAGCTGGTGTACACCAATCAATCCACTATAATGGCAGCCATGCAAAAATAATCCATTAAGACCATGCAATTTAAAGCAGCAAATAATAACAAAAATAACAACTAACTATCTTGCTGATTAATGCTTAAAAACACTGTGAATTTTACCGTTATTTTGGACTGTGCTCCTAGCTTAAGGGGAAAGGGATGACTGCAGAGAGCTTGCTGTGGCAGACTTATGGCAGCCTTGAATATGTTATCTGTGAAGCATCTATTGATTACACGGGAAAGACTGACCTATATCCTCTAAGCCTGTGTGAGTCCATTCGTGGGATTCAGTAGTGATAGAATCACCTGCTGAATTATCTGTTTCTAAATGGTCTGTGCTTCTAGGCAGACACTGAGAAACGAGAAAGCAAAACCATGGTAAAGCACACACAGGGCAATGTTCTGTGGGTGCCGTATGTTCTGCTGACAACTCACTGAACGCAAATAAGTATTTTGATTGTTGCATTAGGAAATTTTAGGATTGCCTCTGTCTACAACTGAGCTTACCTTTTAATGATTGTTATTTCTGGGTGTTCAATCTTTCGAAGTTGACGGGGCTGAGAAGATCAAGAAAGGATAATTAAATTGATTGTTAGGATTTAATCTATAGTAGCATGTTGTAAAATTAGTTAATCCCTCCTCTCATAGTCTCCCAAATTATTCTTTTGTAAATGTATTATTTAAGTCACTAACATCCTTTGCAGCCATTTGCAATCTTTTGTAAAAAGCTAAACATTATGGACATTTTCACTTTGTGGATCTGAGAAAACACAATTCCTCCAGTAGTCTCCAGTTTATTTATACACTAGCAGCTGCAGCTGTGATACTGAGACGCCATAAACTATCTGCCAGCTTTGCACACACCTGTTGCTAAAGGGAAACCTGAGCCCCTCAGGCAGGGGTCATGGGGTTCTAAGTAATGGCAGCTCTGAGACAGTAGATCTCTTACAATTGGGATGCATTTGAGAGACAGCTGTGCCAGTGGTACAGGAATCTGTGACAGTGTCTCCACCCCTGGTCCTCTGTCAGACTGATCTTGTTCTCATGTGGACAGGTGCCTTCATATGGTTTTGTGTTATTTAGACAGATTGTCATAGACTGGTTAATCTCTAAAGAAATTTAATTTTCTCTGAGATCTTGAGGCTTAGAAGTCTAATATCCAGGTGCTGGCACATGGCTAGGGCCTTTCTGCTGTGCCATCACAGGATGGAGATACCACAAGACAAGAATGGGATGGGGTCAACTCAAGATATGTGTTGTCTATTTGTCTATTTTTTGTTTTGTTTTACTAGTCTCATAATGATGATCCATTCTTGTGACAGCACCTAGATCTAGGGGTCCAGCTCTGGATGCCAAGTATGTATGAATCTTCTTCTTAAGTATTCAGCCTATGCACTTTGGAAGGACACAAACTATAGCAGAGACTCTAGGAGCAAAAGACAACAAAACAAAGGCATCATCACTCTGTGTTTGAAGCTGTGGCTTCTGCAGAAAACTCAGAGCATTGGGGAAGTGTGGATGAGCACCTCCAGCTGGCATCTGTGGGAGTGAGACCCTGAGCTGATACAGGGCGACAGCTCTCCATTCTCAGAAGTCAGGTGGATCAGTTAAGAGGCACACCTGTTAAGAGTCACGACATATATATCTCACAGACAAAGAAGAAATTGTGTGAGATGCCAAAGGATAAAGGTCCTGGCTCTGTCTCTCACTAATGTTTGTCTCATTAACTGGCCTATCAAGCATGGGTGCCAAAGACTCACTTGTTGGAGCTTCAAAAGCCAAGTTTGTGACACTAACAAATACACAGCTAACAAACCCCAAAATGATATGGATAAAACTTCTGAAATCTCAGCTGGTACCGGACATGACATGTGAGCTGAGGGGCTGGCTGTTCTCAGCCAGCTCTGTGAGTGAGCAGGCATGTACAGACTCCATCCTTTCTCTTAAGTCTCATCAGAGCTAAGGCAAGAAGCTTTTCACATAAAAGACACCACAGCCATTGGGCTAAAGTCCTCTGAATTTGGTCCTTCTTGTCTACTAGTCACCTCTCTCTCTCTCTCTCTCTCTCTCTCTCTCTCTCTCTCTCTCTCTCTCTCAGTCCTGACAACTGCCCAGGTCTAGCACAGTAGAGGTGAAGCATGCTACAGCTACTTGAGGTCATTGTCATGAAAAATAATAGATTCTACAAGGAAAATGCCACACACTTCCAATTTGTTATTTTTCAGAAAAAGAATCTTTTGGTAATGCGTGACTTTAAGGCGTAGAGAATCCTCCAGAGAGGCACATAGTGAAAGCCGTTGACTAAATACACAGTTAGAAGCGTGTTCTCTGTGGGTTTTTGCAAAGTCTATTTTGGGACTTGAATGAGGAGTTGAGTTCTCTTGATCATCTTTAGGCATTAGTCTTGTTATTTTATTTCTCCACTCTACCAAAATAAAATTTAAAAGGAAGAGACTGTTGACAATTTCACTTAATGTCTGATGTATTTGCAATGATGATTTTATTACAGTTCTTATATGCATTAGTTATGAGCCTATGTAAAATGCATATATGTATATGTGTGCATGTTTGTGTGTGTATCTTTGACTGTGAATGTGAATGTGTGTGGTGTGTGTGTATGAGAGAGAGAGAGAGAGAGAGAGAGAGAGAGAGAGAGAGAGTGAGTGCACTATATTCTGAAAGAAATATTTTACAGGTAATTAGCCTATGGAATTATCATACTTTGAAGGAAACTGGATATAGAGTGTTACAGACACAGTCTGGATATTACTTTATATTTAAGGCCACAAAATATTTGAAGACCACTTACCTTCCAAAGATTATCTTAGAAAATAAATAAATTAAACAACCACTCACATGGACAAACACTAGTTTTCAATTTGTGTTTACTGAGTAGAGCAAATATACTGTCAAAAAAGAATTAATCTTCCATAAGAGTCCCCAAGACCTATCCAATGTTTGGCTGTGGTTATCTATATCTGTCTGTGTCAAGTGCTGGGTAGAGCCTTTTAGGACAACATGCTCCTGTCTGCAAGCAAGACAAAATATCATTAGTAGTGTTAGTAACTGGTGCTTTTCCATGGGATTGGTCTCAAGTTGGCTGGTTATTGTTTGGCCATTCCAACCAATGTCTCTGCCCCCTTCCCCATACCTGCATTACTTGTGGACAGAATACATTCGGGGTTGAAGGTTTTGTAGGTAGTTTGGTGTCTCTATCACTCCACTGGGGTCTCTGTCTGGTTACAAGAGTTAGCCTCTTCAGGTTCCATATCCCCATGTAGTGAGTCATAGCTAAGGTCACCCCCAGTGATTCTTGGACATCTCTCTTATCCTAAGTCACTGTCTATCCTGGAGGTGTCCCCCACCTCCTCACTCCCACCAGCTGGAGATTTCAATTCATTTTTCATGGCCATCTAGCAATCTCTCATGTAGTTCCCCACACCTGATCCCTAATTCCCTATTCCCCATTCCCCTCCTCATCCCTCATTCATCCCAGTTCCCTCCCTCCATCTCCTTCTTATAACTATTTTATTGCCCCTTCTAAGTGATATTCAAGCTTCTTTGCTTGGGACTTCCTTCTTTTTTAGCTTGTTTGGGTCTGTAGAGTGTTACAATGTACCTGTATTTTATGGCTAATATACACTTATAAGTGAGTACATAGCATATATGTCTTTTGGGGACTGGGTTACCTCACTCGGGATGATATTTTCAAGTTCCATCCATTTCCCTGCAAAATTCATGATGTCTTTGTTTTCCATAGGTGAATAATATTCTATTGTATAGATATACTACAACTTCTTTATCCATTCTTCAGTTGAGGAACATCTAGGTTGTTTCCAAGTTCTGCCTGTTACAGATAAAGCTGCTATGAACATAGTTGAGCAAGTGCCTTTGTGAGATGTTGGAGCATCTTTTGAGTGTATGCCCAGGAGTGGTATAACTGGATCTTGAAGTAGAACTCTTTACCAATTTTCTGAAAACAAGCTAAATTGATTTCCAAAGAGGTTGTACAAGTTTTCACTTCCCACCAGCAATCCCCTTGCTCAACATCCTTCCTAGCATGTGATATATATATATATATATATATATATATATATATATATATATATATAAAACAAAACTATCAACTAAAAGTATTTTCTACCTAGTCCCAACTCACTGTTGTCACCAGTTTTTAATAGGTTTAAGGTTAATTATTATTATTATTATTATTATTATTATTATTATTGTTGTTGTTGTATATGTTGTGTGTATCAATGTATATAGGACAGAGGATAACACTGTTGTGTGGCTTCTCTCCTCTACATGGGTTCTGGGGGTACAAATCTGATTGTCAAGTTTACACAGCAAACATTTTACTGCCTGTTGTCCCACCATCCCTGTTTTGGAATTTTGAGATAGACTGGCATTAACTCAGGTGGGCACTGAACTTCCTATGTAGAAGAGTATGACCTTGAGCTCTTAATCCTCCTGTTCCTACCTCCAACATGGGATTACAGAGTTGTGCCACCATGCATGGCTCAAAGTCACATTTTCTTGTTGCTCTTTCCTCTTTTGCTTTGTTAATTAGAGCTCTCTTTTTAAAGTTAACTACCCCTAGGATATTAAAGATAACTATCCTCCCGGTTTAATTACTTGGTGTTAATACTTAGTGAAACTCCTGATGTGAACATTAGTTTTAAGGGAAGAGGTGGTAGGGGCACACATGGAAAGATCTGTAGTTTGTACTTCTTCTAGAAGCTTCCAAGGCCTGGCTGGAACATGGCCACATAGCCAGATAAGATGTAGAGGACAATGTCCTATTATTGCTTACTACCCTCTCAAATAGTTACTGAAGAAACACTTGTTTTTTTTCTAACAAGCACTAAAGATAAAGCTTTAGAAAATTATAGCGAACAAGTTGGTACTGAGTGCCAATTCTACACCATGCTTCTGTCAATAAAATACCCACCAAAAAGTTGTTTTCTTACCTTCGGATAAGTTGGATTAGGGTGTTAGGAATAGCAGTGGGCCAGGTATCTTGGATACACAAAGAATCAGTCTAGGTAAGACCTCAGTAGTCAAGACAGGCCAGGGCTGACAATTTTTAAAAACTGTGACAGAGTATAAAATGATTCTGGGAGGATATGTGAGACCAAAAGGACTGAAAAAGACACAGAACTCCCACGGGATATGGTTAATTTTAACAAAAATTCTACCCCTAAATAGCAAGGAAAAAAAAAAAAACTGGAACATTCCTCAATCCAGCAATGAGCTTTTCAGTGTAAGAATTAATTATCATGGTCAGTGTAACTTGATTTAGAATTGCCTAGGAGACACAATTCTGGGTAGGTCCATGAGAGTGTTTCCAGGGATATTTAACTGAAGAGCAAAGACCCACTTTACATGTGGATGGCTCATCCTTGGAGCACAGCTCACAGACTGAAAAAGGGAAAAAGAAGCTAAACACCAACACTCATCTTTCTCTGCTTCTGACAACAAGACTCCCCATTCTCTCACAGCCACGCTTTTCCTGCTGTGATTGACAGTCTCTGCTCAAACTATAAGCCACAATAAAACCATCCATCCTTAAGATGCATTTGTGACCTAGCCTATTACACCATTGAGAAGAGTAACACATGCAAACAGCAATACCATTGCAGTTATGCTCCAGACAATTCCAGAACAATCTATTAGACTTGTCTGCTATGACTCCTATGTAAAAGGATGCTTGGATTTTCCATGTAGAAGTACTGAGTGAAGGATGTAGCCTTGAGCAGAACATGACCTAGAGCTCACACCCATTCTGACAGCACAACAGCAAAACTGAAGTCACAGGATATGGTTTGATATCAATGGTTGGCTATGAACTTGACAAAAGTATCTAGACCAGGACTTCCATGGAAAGAAGGGTTGATACTACTTCATTCACCATGCCAATGTCTCTCCACATTTTCTTTATTTCTGGATATCTCACTTTTTATTACACCTCCACAAAGTCCTCTTCTTTAAATCCTTTCTCTGTTTAATGGTGAGGCACGCGCTCATACAGCACACACATAAAGATCAGAAAGCAGCCTTGTATATTTGTTCTCATCTTCAACCATGTTAGAATCAGCATCTCTTTATTTTCCACACTGCAAATGCCAGAGTATCTGTCTCATGATTCTCATGATCTACCATCTCAACATAGTGCTGTAAAAATGATAGCTGTGTACTACCATGTCTAGCTTTATATGGGTCCTTTATATGGGTTCTAAAGTCAGATCCTCTTACTTGTGTGGCAAGCACTTTAAAAACCAAGGCTGTGGTGAAGCAATTTCCTCCAGAATGAAATATTCCTTTCAGAATGAAGAATGTCTCATGAGACTCAAGAAGAAAACAACTCACAAGTCTTAGAAAGACCCTGAAACCAAAATAATTCACAAGTCCTCTTTCCAAGGCTATTAAACCAGTAGCCAGTTACTGCAGAAAAGATTCTCAATTTAGCACTGCCCAGGGGTGACTCTTTGGCTATCCAAGCACCTGCAAATCACATGGATAATTCTAGGGATGCAGCTTCCATGTCATCCTTTAGTCTGGAATGGGATTTTCAATGATTCAGCTTTCTTTGAGCGGTCCATGTTCCTGGCAGTTCCTAATAAACTCATTAGTTTACCAACTTGGATTTAGGTGGATATATTATTTTGCTCCGCCATTGATTATTTTTTCTATCTGCAGTGAATAGTTATTTGTTCATAGCTCCCCATGTAGCATTTACCCCAAGACTAGCTCTGTAAGATATTCCTTGTGAGGATTTACAAGGAATCTAAGACACCAGCCTGCTCCAATTCTGTAAGCACAGTCTTTTAATCGAAAGTACCTAAGATACAAGGGCTCAGACTGTTTGAATGTCTGAATCATGTTCTAAAGCAAATGTTAGTAAATATAAAATTTACCCACTGTTCCTGTAAACACAGATTACTGAGCGATAGCTGCAGAATATCTGATATAGTCCATGTAAGATTGGGCTGCAGAATTTGTCTATTCTCATAAGCAAGTTATCATCTAGGACATACACATATGTCTGCTCGAGGAAGCACACTCAGGTAATTGATTAAAAATATCTTTGCTAACTACAATATAGAAAGCTGTTTTTTCTTCTTTATGCCTGCATTGTGCACACATAATTTTACCCACTTTATATAACAGAGTAGAAAATTAGGAAATTTTACCTATAAATTTTATATAAATATGCATTTTTGGTTTTCTTGGTTTTTTACTCATTTTGTTCACTGAACATGTAGTCAGCATCTCTTCAGTTAGAAGATAAAGAAAATTCTTGAGAGTCCTGGAGAGTGGGGTAGGATGGCTCAGTCAATAAAGCACTTGACTTGCAAGTCTAAGAACATAAGTTCCGTGCCCAGAATCCACAGAAAAAAATGTTAGGCACAGCAGCATGAATTTTTAATCTCGCTACTGGGAAGGGTGAGACAGAAGGATCAGAGATTGCTAATCAGGCAGTCTAAGGAGGCTCAGTCTCAAAGAGGGAGATAATGATGCTGCTGAAGATGACATCAGAAGTCAGCCTCCTGCCTCCACGTGAATGTGTGTGTGTGTGTACGTGCATTTACACACACATTTAAAAACAGAAAGCACAACATTCAAGATACATATTATTTTAAAAAATTATAGTTTTTCTGAACATTGTTTTACAAAGTATGATACCCCTGAAGGTAGAAAAAATAAGAGTATATCAATACTGGTAAATTTTTGTTTAAAGATAATGTTTTATTCTATTTTATAATATTTTGAAATCACACCACTTGGTTCCTTCCCTTTCCTCCCTCCAGCTCCTCCTATACATCCCCCTGTTCTTGCTCAAATTCAAATTTCTTCATTTTTACATATATAGTTTTTCCTAAAAACATAAATAAAACTTCTCACATTCCCGTACCTAAGGCTCAGGGATGAACTGGGGGAAAGGGCAGAAAGATGGTAAGAGTCGGAGGAACCAGAAATATTCTGTGAAATTGTGTCTCTAGAGAGATGAAGAGTTTTCAGTTGAACATCGTAGACTTCACCAGAAGAAACAAAACATAAAGTCCATGGGTTTTGAAATTCAACTCTTCTGCTCATTCTTTGGAGTCTGAGCAAATCATGTCAAAAAAAAAAAAAAATAGTTCATGGGGCTTCAAAAGCTCGAGATTAATGGATACCAGGTACCAAGCAGCCAAAGACTAGAAGTGTTAGATTACTGCTGCCTTCTGCAGCTTCCCTCCCTGAGTCTATTACCCCTGCTAGATTCATAATAAAGACCTTCAGGTCTGTCTCCTGATGTGAGGGTGTCTGCTTAGGATGACTGTCCTTAAGAGACTCAGTTCACATTCTGTGGGAAGCCGCAAACTCCATTACAAGATGGCGCTGGCTACCACTGGCCACTGCCCATGATTATGGGTAAACAACCAATGTGCATATATGCATAAGAGTTTTTTTGCGGAGTCACTGCCTGGCCCGACGCATATTAATGAGGTACTGGTAGCATAACCAATCAGGTATGGACACTTCACTCCTAGGCCTATATAAGCAGCGCCATTTCTGGGGCTCAGGGTCCTTTGCCTCTGCAATCAATGCTCTCCTAATAAACGTGTGCAGAAGGATCCTGTTGTAGCGTCATTCTTGCTGGCGAGTCCGGCGCGCAAGGACATTCAAGAAGTCTGTGGAAGCCTCTGGTCAGATCTCAGTGACCTCAGATTATGTGAATTGTAAAGAATGATGTTAAGTCTTTGTTTTTTTTTCTGTAACTGTGAGATGACTGGAACTCATGAACATCATACGGTCCTCACAGAGGAAATCACTGCATTGATAGTAAAGGTAGCAAAACAACAACAACCAAAACCACAAAACCAACAAAAACCCAGGAGTCTGCTGGGTATTAAGAGCAAATTCGCATTGGGTTCAACAATTGGATCACCTCACTTGTCTGTGCATCAAGGTTTGTTTAGATAGCAAAAGGTCACCAGGGAATGTTTG
The DNA here is from genome assembly GCF_000001635.26 of Mus musculus. Classification (NCBI taxonomy): domain Eukaryota; kingdom Metazoa; phylum Chordata; class Mammalia; order Rodentia; family Muridae; genus Mus; species Mus musculus. The sequence goes on along the minus strand of NC_000075.6, from coordinate 112,336,902 downwards.
CTTGTCGTTAATTTTCCAGTTGGATGGTCACAATGCCCCTTTGAGACATAACATGAGCCCACCTTGGTTATATCTGATCCTGGCATTCTGAAGGAAGCCTTCTGTGTGTTCAGACCCACCTGACTTATAAAAGCCAGAGCAACTGTGTTTTGAAGTGGAAACTTAAGGGTTCTTTGGAAAGTTAGCTGTGTTGGATGCTGTTTTGCTGGGGCAAACACATGAAGGGACATTTCCGCCTAAGCAGATACAGGTGAAAGGATGTTTTGCTAAAGCAAACACATGAAAGGACATGAGATAAAGGATTCTGTGCTAATGACAAGCAAGTACTGATCTGTTTTACATTGTGTACTTGAGCTCCATTTCACTTGACTCCATAGAGAGAAACATACTGTATTAGTCAGGGTTCTCTAGAGTCACAGAACTTATGGATAGTCTCTAGATAGTAAAGGAATTTATTGATGACTTACAGTCGGCAGCCCAATTCCCAACAATTGTTCAGTCGCAGCTGTGAATGGAAGTCCAAGGATCTAGCAGTTACTCAGTCTCACGCAGCAAGCAGGCGAAGGAGCAAGGGCTCGAGCTAGACTCCCTTCTTCCAATGTCCTTATATTGTCTCCAGCAAAAGGTGTAGCCCAGATTAAAGGTGTGTTCCACCACACCTTTAATCCCAGATGAAAGGCATAGCCCAGATTAAAGGTGTGTTCCTTAACTCGGAGATTCAATCTTCTGGAATCCATAGCCACTATGGCTCAAGATCTTCAAACCAAGATCCAGATAAGGATCTCAAAGCCTCCAGATAAGGGTCACTGGTGAGCCTTCCAATTCCGAAATGTAGTTCATTCCAAATATTGTCAAGTTGACAACCAGGAATAGCCACTACAATCCACCCCTTGTCAACTTGACACAAATAATATCTCATGTTCACATGAAACAATAACAAGGTTGTAAATACGCCTAACATGATATAACTATCCCTCGTACAATCGCAAACGCATTAGTAAATTTACAATGGGCATTCATATTACTTTATAATCCTCGTTTCTGCAACTGGTTACGTGGCCTTAATTGGTATTTATAACTACCTTCCTCTACTACCCATTCTGTATTTCCTTCACCTTCAGCCAGCACCTCAGCAGGTCTTGGCTCTTTTCCTGGAGGATTGACCCATACCTTCATTCCTGATGGGTCTGCGTCCTTTGTCATCCTGCTTGGATTAGGCTGTTGTAGTTTCCCATTGACTTTAATCACAGGACATGGTAGTACTAAGAGACGCCCTAAGGGATCTCCTACACTCCAGACATAATCTTGCTTACCACCATTGTGAAGAGGTAATCCAATTTCCCCATGGTAATCTGGATCTATCACCCCTCCTAACACTGTTATTCCTTTTTTAGCCTGTTGGTTTAAGGGCATTAGAAGCCCAAAATGACCAGGGGGAAGTCTGAGCTTCCAGTTCAATGGAATGTTTGTTGTAGCTCCTGGTAGAAGCACTCCCCTCTCTGGAGCCAAAACTTCTAGGCCAGCAGAACCTAGAGTTATGGGGACAGGAAGCAAAAATTTTCCTAGAGGGTCACTAGGAGTGATAGTAAGTGGAACTATTCCGTTTTCCACCCCTTGATTCCTGGACCCATGAATCCTGGCTATGGGTGAAACTGTACCATATATCGAGCGCTGATTCAAAGCATATACTGCCTTCTGAAGAACTCTGCCCCAGCCTTCCAAGCTGTTACCACCTAATTGGCGCTGTAACTGCGTCTTCAAAAGGCCATTCCATCTTTCTATCAGCCCAGCTGCTTCAGGATGATGGGGAATGTGGTAAGACCAGTGAATTCCATGATCGTGAGCCCACTGTCGTACTTCTCTGGCTGTGAAATGAGTTCCTTGGTCAGAAGCAATACTGTGTGGAATACCATGACGATAGATGAGGCATTCTGTCAGTCCGTGAATGGTGGTTTTAGCAGAGGCATTACGTGCAGGAAAGGCAAATCCATAACCAGAATAAGTATCTACTCCAGTAAGAACAAAACGCTGTCCTTTCCACGAAGGAAGTGGTCCAATGTAGTCAACCTGCCACCAGGTTGCTGGCTGGTCACCTCGAGGAATGGTGCCATATCTGGGGCTCAGTGTTGGTTTCTGCTGTTGGCAGATCTGGCAATCAGCAGCAGCTGTAGCCAGGTCAGCCTTGGTGAGTGGAAGCCCATGTTGCTGAGCCCAAGCATAACCTCCATCTCGACCACCATGGCCACTTTGTTCATGTGCCCATTGAGCAATGACAGGGATGGCTGGGGAGAGAGGATGATTGTCCACAGAACGGGTCATCTTATCCACTTGATTATTGAACTCCTCCTCAGCTGAAGTCACCTTTTGGTGAGCATTTACATGGGACACAAATATCTTCACATCCTTTGCCCATTTGGAGAGATCTATCCACATACTTCTTCCCCAGATGTCTTTCTCACCAATTTTCCAATTGTGATCTTTCCAAGTCCCTGACCATCCAGCCAATCCATTGGCTACAGCCCATGAGTCAGTGTATAATCGTACATCTGGCCATTTCTTCTTGCAAACAAACTGTAATACCATGTGTACTGCCCGAAGTTCTGCCCACTGTGAAGATTTCCCTTCACCTGTGTCTTTCAAGGTTGTCCCAGAAAGGGGTTGTAATGCTGCAGCTGTCCACTTCTGGGTGGTGCCTGCATAACGTGCAGAGCCATCAGTAAACCAGGCTCTAGTCTTCTCCTCTTCGGTCAGTTGATCATAGGGAACACCCCATGAGGCTATAGGTGCATGCTTGGCAGCAGATGGCATTGTAACAGGAGTAGAAACCATAGGCATTTGAGCAACTTCTTCATGTAACTTGCTTGTGCCTTCAGGACCTGCTCTGGCCCGATCACGTATATACCACTTCCATTTGATAATAGACTGCTGCTGTGCACGTCCCACTTTATGACTTGCAGGGTCTGATAGTACCCAGCTCATGATGGGTAGTTCAGGTCGCATAGTGACTTGGTGTCCTATTGTCAGACGTTCAGTTTCCACTAAGGCCCAATAGCAGGCCAAGAGCTGTTTTTCAAAGGGAGAATAGTTGTCTGCAGATGATGGTAGAGCTTTGCTCCAAAATCCCAAAGGCCTTTTCTGTGATTCACCTACAGGGGCCTGCCAGAGGCTCCAAACAGCATCTCTATCAGCCACAGACACCTCAAGTACCATCGGATCTGCTGGGTCATATGGTCCAAGTGGTAGAGCAGCCTGCACAGCAGCCTGGACCTGTTGAAGGGCCTTCTCCTGTTCCAGGCCCCACACAAAGCTAGCAGCTTTCCGAGTCACTTGGTAAATAGGCCTAAGTAACACACCCAAGTGAGGGATGTGTTGTCTCCAGAATCCAAATAGACCCACTAAACGTTGTGCTTCTTTCTTGGTTGTAGGAGGGGCCAGGTGCAATAACTTATCTTTCACCTTAGAAGGAATATCTCTGCATGCCCCACACCACTGGACTCCTAAGAATTTCACTGAGGTAGATGGTCCTTGAATTTTGGTTGGATTTATTTCCCATCCTCTGATACGCATATGTGTTACCAATGAGTCCAAAGTGGTTGCTACTTCCTGCTCACTTGGTCCAATCAGCATAATGTCATCAATATAGTGCACCAATGTGATATTTTGTGGAAGATCCAAACGATCAAGATCCCTTCTAACTAAATTATGACACAGGGCAGGAGAGTTAATATATCCTTGAGGCAAAACTGTGAAGGTATACTGTTGGCCTTGCCAACTGAAAGCAAATTGCTTCTGGTGGTCCTTATGGACAGGTACTGAGAAGAAGGCATTTGCCAGATCAATAGCCGCATACCAGGTGCCAGGAGATGTGTTAATTTGCTCAAGTAAGGAAACTACATCTGGTACAGCAGCTGCAATTGGAGTTACTACCTGATTTAGTTTTCGGTAATCAACTGTCATTCTCCATGATCCATCTGTTTTCTGCACTGGCCAGATAGGAGAGTTAAATGGAGATGTGGTGGGAACCACCACCCCTGCATCTTTCAAGTCCTTGATAGTGGCAGTAATTTCTGCAATTCCTCCAGGAATACGATACTGTTTTTGATTCACTATTTTCTTTGGCAGAGGCAACTCTAAAGGCTTCCATTTGGCCTTTCCAACCATAATAGCCCTCACTCTACAGTTCAGGGAACCAATATGAGAATTCTGCCAATTTCTGAGTATATCTATTCCAATTATACATTCTGGAACTGGGGAAATCACCACAGGATGTGTCCGGGGACCTACTGGACCTACTGTGAGTCGGACATCAGTCAAAACTCCATTAATCACCTGCCCTCCATAAGCCCCTACTTTAACTGGAGGGCCACAATGTTTCTTGGGATCCCCTGGGATCAGTGTCAACTCAGAACCAGTATCCAGCAGACCCCGAAAAGTCTGATTATTTCCTTTTCCCCAGTGTACAGTTACCCTTGTAAAAGGCCGTAGGTCCCTCTGGGGAAGAACTGGAGAAAGGGTAACAGCAAAACCTTTGAGTGTCTTATCAAGATCCTTCCTCAGTGGAACCTGGCCACCCCTTCATTCAAGGGGTTCTGGATCTGCAAACTGTCTCAAGTCTGGAAATTGATTCACTGGCCGAGATTGCTGTTTACCACGATCTAATGTAGCCTTTCTTTGATTTGGCTGTTTACCACGATCTAATGTAGCCTTTCTTTCATTTGTTTGAGAATTTTTCTGCTTATACAGATCAAACAAATATGCAGTAGGCTTCCTATGTATTTCATTCCTGGAAACACCATGATTGGTTAGCCAGTACCAAAGGTCCAACCGAGTCATGCCATTATAAATTTCACCTCTCCTGTGCTGACCATTACTGGGTATGTTATTATAAACATTCTTTTGTCTACGCTGTCCATTATAATAACTAGAATCACCTTGTCTCCGGCGATTCAATGCTGCCACCTGGCCCTTGTTACCTCGGAATCCAACTAAACCCAGTGAATTTAATTCATCTAATTGAGCAGAAGCATCTCCAATGCTAAGATCTGGCACAAGGAAAAGGGAAAGAACAAAACCCTTCAAATGTGCTGGTGCCCCTCTCACCAATTTGCGTCTTATAGAGCTGGTGAAAGGCATATCTTCTGGACCGTCCCATTGTGGACAATTATGCTTTACACAATATATCCACTCTAGCATTGCAATTTCCCTAAGTCTTAAAATCCCTTCATCAACACTAAGCCACGGAATATCAGGCATCTCCAAGTCATTTCCAGTAGGCCATCTTTTGATAAACACCTCAGCCAACCATTCAAACAAACTTTTGACACCTTTTTTAACTATGCGAGCTTCCGTATTAAACCTAGAATCTCTACTCAGAGGACCCATGTCAATAAACTCAGCCTGCTCTAGTTTTATGTTCCTTCCACCCTTATCCCACACCCTTAAAATCCATTCCCACACATATTCACCAGGTTTCTGCTTGAATGAATTAGCAAACTCATTAAGCTCCTTAGTAGTGTAGCGAATTTCCTCATGGACTACACTTTCTACCTCCCCTCTAGGAGCCTGTTTTGCTTTGAGTCTGGTTACAGGTCTAGAAGAAACTATTGGTGGGCCTTGAGAAACATCAGTAGTGAAAGTCATTGCTGGTTTATCAGACTCGGCAAAATTAATTTCCTCATGTGGGGAAGGCATTATTTCAAGGGGTGGGGCTGAGGGTACTACTTCCTCAGGTGGGGCAAACCCTTGAGAATCTGAGGATTCAAAATTCTCAGCTTCAACATGGTCTTCCCACACATCCCCATCCCATGTTGTAGGATCCCATTCTTTGCCAATTAGAGCCCTTACTTTAACTGTCGACACACTCTGAGGCTGAGACTTGAATTTTCGCTGTAGTTCAGCCAACCTTACAATGAGAGTTTCTGTTTGATTTTCTGCAACTTGAGCTCTATTGCTACAAGAGAGAAGATTCTCCTCAAGGACACACTTAGCAACTTTTAGATCGTTTACTTGTGTCTGGAGCCTTTCGATTTTATCACACAACTCCTTCCTTTCATTCATCATTTTTTCCACAGATACTAAGAGCAGCCAGCCAGTAAAATCATTTTTCGATTTTTTCCCCATCTTGTAGAAAGCTTTGTGCACTGAATCACCTAATTCATTAAGAAAATCAAGGGCATTAGCTTCTTTAAGTTCGGAATATAGTTTCAACCATGGGTCTTCAAAATTCTCTGAGCTCCCAGGAGGGAGAGAATCTGGAGAGGTTTCAATAGTTGAAAGTGCTGGTGGATCAACAAGCCAATTCCAGAATTTTAAAAGATTCATCCTTGTACTTCTGTTACTCTAGAACCACTCCTGGTACCAACTTCTGTATTAGTCAGGGTTCTCTAGAGTCACAGAACTTATGGATAGTCTCTAGATAGTAAAGGAATTTATTGATGACTTACAGTCGGCAGCCCAATTCCCAACAATTGTTCAGTCGCAGCTGTGAATGGAAGTCCAAGGATCTAGCAGTTACTCAGTCTCACGCAGCAAGCAGGCGAAGGAGCAAGGGCTCGAGCTAGACTCCCTTCTTCCAATGTCCTTATATTGTCTCCAGCAAAAGGTGTAGCCCAGATTAAAGGTGTGTTCCACCACACCTTTAATCCCAGATGAAAGGCATAGCCCAGATTAAAGGTGTGTTCCTTAACTCGGAGATTCAATCTTCTGGAATCCATAGCCACTATGGCTCAAGATCTTCAAACCAAGATCCAGATAAGGATCTCCAAGCCTCCAGATAAGGGTCACTGGTGAGCCTTCCAATTCCGAAATGTAGTTCATTCCAAATATTGTCAAGTTGACAACCAGGAATAGCCACTACACATACCAAAACATTCCGATGATGTGCTGACAGCTTCTTGCCCCTTCAGTGGACTCAAGTTGATTGGCAGAGTGATGTCAGCTGATACAGACTAACATAGAATTTTGCTAACACTGACTCAAATGCTGAGTGGGGCAAGACCCATGGATGACATGTGATGATTGGGGGGAGCATAAATAGGACCAATGGACAATGACAGAGGGGGCTTGCTGGCATAGCTAGCTGTACAATGCCTCTTGGTCTCATATCTTGACTGACCTTCACTTCATTGAAAGAGGCACAGTGAAGAAACTCTCCTGGTATCCCTGCTGATCCTAATCCCTTCTGAGAGTTATGCCTATTTGGTCTAGCCCAGGCTCTTCTTGCTAGATAGTATCACCGCTGCTTCTATCCTGACATTACTGAACTGGACTGCTGGTATAACCATGAAGTGTTTGCAAGTAGATCAAGCTGTCTGTCACTGTTGACTTGTGAATGGAACTACTGATTTTCTGACCACTCATATGTGATTTGCTCCAAAGAACCATTTCTAAACAGGTTCACTTCTCCAGTATCTTAATAACCTTTCTTTTCTACTATGTCTGGTGGGTGGTGGGCTAGAAGGGAGGTTAAAGCATTTAAGAACTCATATTAAAAGTCAGCTTTGAAAAATCTAAGCCAACAGTGTTTAGTACAATCTGTATGACCCTGAATTTTCCCACTTCTGGTATAGCTTTAGTTGTTGTTTGAGATAGCATTTCATGCAATCCAGGTTGTCCACAAACATATCTAAGTCAGTCTTTGAACCTTTGATGATCCTGTCTTTCCTTCCAGAGTACTGGGATTCATATATATATATGGATATTCCATCACTCTTGAATTATATGGAAAGGAAGTGACTAGAGATGGTAACTAAGAGTCGTGGCATGTGGGACCCTGAAATTCTGTGGGTGGATACATAATTAGTATTGCAGAGGACATTATTCTAGGAAGGGAGTGGAATTAGACTTTATGCCAGTCTGGGTCAGCAACAGTACTATGATGACTTTGGGCAGCACTATGTGGCACCCGTACCTTGAAAGTCTTTTGAAAAATAATACAGTAAAAAATGTCTATATAAATAAATTAAAATTAGACAAAATGTCCCAAAAGGGTCTGCCTTTTCTTCCTTCCTTTTTGCCGGCAAGGTCTTGCCATGTAGCCCAGGCTAACCTGAAGCTAACTGCTGGTCCTCTGCCTCAGCCTTTGAGTACTAGGATTTACATGCATACACTATCAGGTTGAGCTACACACACACTTCATGTATTCGATGACCTGACAAGTCTCCCAAGATGATGAAGGACAGGTAGGGGATGAAATACACCTGGAACTCAGAAATGTAACCTCATTATCTCCTTTAGCAGTGCTACACATACAAGGAGAAAGGATGGGAAACACAGTTCACAGTGGGGAACTGGATCTGTGGACATGAATAGATCTGACTGACTATGAAGCACAGGCAAGAAAATCACCTTTGACAGACCCAGGAGGACGCCAGCAGAACTCATGAAGACAAAGCCAGACAAAGTCATCTGAGAAGCAGAGGCACACAGATCACTTTGTGTGGGTTTGAGACTCCAGTTTAAGCAGCCTCCTCATTCTAGAAGTGTCTGCTTTAGCTTGCTTGGTTTTTGTATTCATGTGTCTTAATCATACAGTGCAGTGAGCTTCACTGAGACACATTGTAGGAGTTTGGTTTTGGTTCCTCTTCCCAGCCCCATGCTCCCAGAAATAAGACTCAGACCCAAAATATATTTACAAATACCTTGGCCATATAGCTAGGCTCTTCTCTGACTAGATTATAACTTAAAATAACCCATTTATTTTAACGTATACTCTACCATGTCGCTGGTTATCTGTGCTCAGGCACCATGCGACTGACTTGTCACATGTTCCTGGTGAATTTCCTGGAGTTTGCTCTATCTCCTAATACTTTCTGCCTCCTGGATGTCCCACCCTCTATTCTACCCTTTCCTATAGACCATGAGGTGTTTTGTTTTGTTTTGTTTAATGGACAGGTAATATATCCATACAATACACGAGATATTCCTGCTATGACACATATAATCCATTCTTGTTATAGTCACACAGAACTTGCTCCCGTCTCCTTCCCACCTTTCTGACTGCCTTGCTCCTCCAAGCTATGTCCCCTTTGATTTTCATCTCTCCCCTTCCATTAAACCTAGCATGTGAAAGAAAATTTCTAATGTTTGCCTCTCTGAGTCTGGCATACTTCATAAAACATCATCACAAGTTTTATGAATTTTCCTGCCGTAATGTTATTTTACTCCATGTCTAAAAGCTGCATCAAATACAAATATATATGTAATATATTTATGAGCATATGCATACATAAATATTTAAAAATGTGTATACTGCTAATGTGATTTATAAGAAAATAAAATCTATAGAAATAGATAAATACATGTCTTCATGTTATTGATTATTAGTCCATCTCTAAATGATTGGTATAAAGAATAAACCTTGGGACTTGAGAGACGACTCAGTTGTTGAGAGTACCAACTGTTCTTCTTGAGGACCCAGACTTTATTCCTAGCACCCTCATGGAATGGAAATGTCTACTGTATGTAACTCCAGTTCTAGGGAGTCTGACACCCTCTTCTGACCCCCATGGACATGGTGCATAGACATGTACACATGCAAATCAGAGGCTCCAATATGTAACATGTAAAAATCAGTAAACAAAGGTTTTAGAAATTAATTTTTAAAAGGAAAAGAATCAGGTTTAAAAGATTTTTCAAATGAATTAGATGACATGAAAAATACAACTAAGATTAAGATAAAAAGTAATTTTCCATAATTTTATATATATATATATATATATATATATATATATATATATACATACACACACAAATAAACTTTTATATACTGTAAAATAATTTATAAAAGTTTAAAGTCTTCATTGGTATGGGAAAAAAATCAGGATTATTTTAGAATGAAAAACATTAAGAGTAGTGCTGAAAATGGGCAAAGTATTAAGTTTTGAAATCAATATTCATCTTTTGAGAGTCTCATGAGAAGAAACTGCAGAGAATGACAACAACAGGAACACAAACAGAAAAGGGCATGAGCTGATCTAGAACCAAGGAGAGTGAGAGGGCACAGGACTCATACAGACAAAGAGGAGGCAGGAGGGAGAATGTGGGATAGGGGGTTGATGGAGAGGTAACCAGGAAGTGGGATATCATTTGAGATGTAAACGAATGGAATGATTAATTTTTTTAAAAAAGGAAAGAAATTTAAGGGTCAGGGAATGGTTTAAGTGGTTTTAATATTTTCTAGAAAGCTGTTTTGAATAATTTACATAATCTTTCATGATTTCGTCATTGTCTTAAAAATGTATAAAATAGAAGGCAAGGCATTTGGGTAGCTACTGTATGGTAGCAAAGCATATGATAGAGGAGTGTGTAAGGCAAGTATATCCAATACATGTTAACTAGTGCTGCTGCCAAAAAAAGAAAAATAGTGCCTTCAAAGTATGAGGCACCATCAGCAGCAGGCAGTCTCAGGACTCAGATCAGAAAGCACAGCAGAGAGACACTTTCCACTGAATCAGAGGCCCCAAACTCTCAAACCCTCATTCATTTTTCCTTTTATAAAAAAATGCCTTTCTCTAGTTTTAATAATTCAAGCGAAATCCTCTTACTTCTATAATGGCAAAGTTCTTAAGTACCATATTATACAGTCAAATCCCACACTGTACCAAAATACTTAATCTTCTAAATTTACTGTTTGTGTGACAAGCTGGTTTTAGCCTAGGACAAAGATATAAAAAGAGTATTGTATCACAGAGTGTTCTAATAACTCTCTATGTGGTAGAAGGCTCCCTTTAACTTAAATAGTATGTTTTGGTCCTTTTTTAGATTATGTAATTTAGAAATCATTTAGTCATGGTGTTTAGTACACACCAAGTCCATTTCATACTGAAATCGTCAGTGTATGTAAATATATTTAATATGATGTCCATACTTCTGTGTAAGAATACATCCACTTGAACAGAGAATATGTGTTTTGTCTCAGGATCTTGTGGGCATTGATGTAATTTATCAGGCTTTTGGATTCAGAGCTTCAGAGTTTCATAAAACACAGTCCATTTGCTGGGCTGTGTCCTTACAATTCATATCCCTGGTTATCACATTGTTGGTACCTGTACATTCACTCATGATACTTATCTTGGTATCACCTAAAAATGACGGTATTTCTTGGCGTGATGACCTTAGAAACATGACTAGCTTCTCTCGAGGTCTGATGGACACTCTCCTGGTAACTTCATTGTAATCTTAGTGACATTAATATGACAATAATGCCCCTTCCATTTGGCCATGTTCTGTTTATTAGAAGCAGGTCATAGGTGTCCTCCACAGTCAGTGTCAGACCTTCACAAGGCACATATATCCAGGCAAAGGCTGAAATGGGGCTCAGCTGGTAGCTTAATGTTCATGAAGCCCTGGGTTTGACTCAATGCCTCATAAAACTGGGTATAAGGTGGACACTTGTAATCACAATACTCAGAAGTGGAGGCAGGGGGCCCAGGAGTTTAAGGTCATCTATATTTACATGGAAAGTTCAAGGCTAACCTGGGATGAATACATATGACCATGACTCAAAAAATAAAGAAATATAAAACAAAGGAAATTGAGTATGTTAAGGACACTTGTGTTCAGGTACTTGCAATATTTGGTAGTTTTGAAGAGACTAGAACAAAATTTATTTTCTTTCCTCTCTTTTCATCTTTTAAATCTTTTTTTCTTTTTAGTTAACCCTTGTTCTGCACTAGCACTACGTCTCTGAATTCCTCTTTAGCTGGGGTAACTGTCCTGCAGGAGTAATAATACTGATCATGGCCAGTGGAACACACCCTGGTGTGGATAATGATGCTGAGATCCATTATAATTGGACAATGCCATTAGGAACTTCCGAGTGAATGATGTTCTTTGATAATTAAGTCATTTAAGCAGTAATACTTTATAGAGGAAAACATCCAACCAGTGGGTCTGGAAAAATACTTCAGTAGTTAAGAATGCTTGCTGCAAAGAGCAGTTTAAGTGGCATGTATAGGAAGCAGAGTGCTTAGTAGACATCCAAAACACAAAAGCTATTTTATCCCCTGAGTGAATCTGAAGATCTTTGCACATTCTTGAATGTACCTGAAGATGAATGAGAGAAATGGAATCTATTATAAAATTACAAACTACAGCCTGAGTCAAGAGAAGGAAGTCCCTAAACTAGAGTCTTACAGGTCATAGATCTCTTGTCTCTATTAAAATGCAATAAATGGTTAAGAACACACGGAGAAACTTCATATTGCAAAACCCCTTAAACTCCATCTTGGGGGAATTATTTGCTCTATTGCTTCTCTGCAATAGAAGATTACTAATTCATAGAGTATCTTGATTCATCTATAATTTATACTATTTATAATCTGATGTAATAAACTTCTTCCCTGATCCTCAACTTTACCACCCATGGACATTCAACTTTAGATTTAAAAACAAAGAAATAAACATATAAAAAATAACAGAAAAAAAAAAAAGAATGCTTGCTGCTCTTGCAGAAAACTCAAGTTCAGTCCCAAGCATCCATGTCAGGAAGTTCTCAACTATCTATAGATCTAATTTCTGAGGATCCACAGGTCTCTTCTGGTATACATCAGTACCTGCATAGCAGTGGCACACAGATGCAAGTGTGTGAACACACACACACACACAGGGGGGGGGGGGAGGGAGAGGGAGAGGGAGAGGGAGAGGGGGAGGGAGGGAGGGGGAGGGGGAGGGGGAGTGGGAGGGAGAATAAATAAATTAAAATATTAATTTATTAAAGAGCAGCCCTCTGAAGATGTATCACAAGATGAACTGAAGCCTACAGAACACAACACTAAGAGACTGAGTCTACACATCCCATCGAATGCAATAAACTCAAGTTGGAGGAGCAGACAGATGAATTCCCTTGGACACCACTCTTGGATGTTGTTGTTATACATCCACAGAATGAGGTTTTTTGAGACAATTCACCATTTATGTCTATTCTGTTATCTTTCGGACAAGTGTCAAACAATCAGAGCTCATTAATGGAGACAATTTCTTGGAACTTCTACAAAATACTCAGGAATAGCTGTGTCCCTTCCAAAGGTGGCACAGGTCCTCACTGCATCCAACCATGAGACTATAGATTCTGAAATGGCTAATTCTGTAATTAATCAGGCTGCATGATAAGTAGCACTAACACTGTATATCACGAAAACTAACTCAAGCTATGCTGAAAAGTGGGTTGCTCTCATCTTGGAATGGATTAAACCCACTGTTTAAATGTAGTGTCTTGTCTTGTCTTGTCTTGTCTTGTCTTGTCTTGTCTTTTCTTTTCTTTTCTTTTCTTTTCTTTTCTTTTCTTTTCTTTTCTTTTCTTTCCTTCCTTCCTTCTTTCTTTCTTTTTTGGTTGGTTGGTTGGTTGGTTGGTTGGTTGGTTGGTTGGTTGGTTGTTTTTTGTTTTTTAGAGACAGGGTTTCTCTGTGTAGCCTTGGCTGTCCTGGAACTCACTTTGTAGACCAGGCTGGCCTCTAACTCAGAAATCTGCCTGACTCTGCCTCCCAAAGTGCTGGGATCAAAGGTGTGTGCCACTATGCCCAGCGTGTGTCTTTTCAAATTAACATACCTTTTTTTCCTATTGGAATTATTGATACTAAATGGGAGAAAGTTTAGATAAACTTTTCACATTAATTTAATTTAAATAAAAAATGCAATTTTACTTCAAGTCAAGTTTTCTCTAATAAATGTGTTTATAGATTCCAAATTGTAATTGGTTGCAACAGGTAAATGTCAACATGGTTCATATCTGAAGTGAAAGGGTCTGGCTGATCAACTAGGGAGAGAGAAGCCACACAGTCTTGTTCCTTGTTTCACTCCTTATTTATCTATCTTTCTATCTATCTATCTATCTATCTATCTATCTATCTATCTATCTATCTAGTGGGAAGATGCGGTGCTTGTCCACATGTGTGTATAAGCATGTACAGGCTAGAGATGAATGTTAACTCTCTTTCTCAATTGTTTTCTACCATTTTCCCAGGTTTCAGAGTCTTTCCCTGATCCTGAAGTTCACGGATTCAGCTAGACTGGCTGGTTAGAGAGCCTGGAAGGCTGTCTCTGCCTACTCAGTGTTGGGCCAGGAGAGCATGCCAGCACTCACAGCTTCTGTATGGGTGCCGGGATCAAACTCCGCTCTCATGCTTGCTGCTCCCTTGGCAAGTATTTTACATACTAGGACATCTCCCTAGCCCCATGTTTTTAGGTTTTGAGGTGTGTTTCCACTCTATAACTAACTCAGAATGGTCTGTGTTATGGCAATATCCTCCATAAGCCCATGTATTTAAACGCTTGATCCCTGCTGGTGGTCCATTTGGAAAGGCTTTAGACCCCTTGGGAGGCAAAGTCAGGCTGAAGAAAGTAGGTCACTGAGGGATGAACCTTGAGGCTTCAGAGCCAGGCCTTATTTCTTGTTTATCTTGTTTTTTTTGGTGTGCAGATACAATGTGACCAGCCATACTCCTGCCTCTGCCTCCATGCTTTTACTGCCTAAAGCCTTATCTTCACCACCTGGATAGACTACATTTCTCTGGAATGTTGAAAAGGAAAGGAAGGGAGAAGGGAGTGGAGAGGGGAGGGGAGGAGAGGGGAGAAGGGAAGGGAGGGAAGAAGGGGAGGGGAGGGGAGGGGAGGGAAAAGGGAAAAGGGAAAAGGGAAAAGGGAAAAGGGAAAAGGGAAAAGGGGGGAGGAGGAGAGGGGGAGAGGGGGAAAGGAAGGGAGAAAGGGGAAAAAATGGAAAAAAAGGGGGGAAAGGGAAAAGGGGGAAAAGAAGGGAAAAGGGGAAAGGGAAAGGGAAAGGGAAAGGGAAAGGGAAAGGAAGGGAGAGAAAACTTTCTCATTTAGGTTGCCTTTGTTAGGGTATTTTATCTCAGCAACCTGAAAAGAAGCTAAGACAGCCTGGCCAAGAAATCCTAGCAGAGGTAACTAGTGGCTCACTGGACAAGCAAGCCAGATGCTGCAGAGGCTAGCCACAGGGAATTGGAGGGCCAGCAGGAGGGCAGGAGTATGGTCTGAACCCATGGAGAGTTGGCAGGTTTGTTTTTTAATATTTCCCAGAACAGCTCAGCCTCCCAAGTGTGGATATAGGCATATGTCATCATACACAACTGAAGTGTTAAGCATTCTACCTCTAACATTATGTTCCTAATTCATGAGGATTGCGACCATGCCTTGGCAATAAGACTCAGCCATCAATGCATTAAGGAAGCCTGGGTCAAACAATTCCAGTTGGTTAATTCAACCAAACTAAGTCCAAACAATGATCATAAAATGCCATATATTCAAGAGAATATGTGTTTAGCAAGGTGAAAGGTTGCTTTCTGTGCAGGAGACTTGTTCTCCATCCCTACAGCTTCAGCTTCATTCAATCAACAACTAAAGATTATATATATATATATTTTTTTTCCAAATAAAAAAGTTTCTGTATAACTCTCTATTTACTCTATCTCTGCTATTTTTGTTGTTTTCCATTGCTTTAAGGACAGAGTTCAAACTTTCTAAAATGTTCTATATGCTTATGAAAATATATTCTCCTGCACCCCTATATCTCTCATGTAAATCACTGTGGAAATTTCTAAAGCTCCTCCAATCACTATGTTCCACCCCTTTCCATCCCCCATCCCCATCTCCTCTCTTTCTCTCACCCTACCTCCTTCCCTTCCTCCCTTCTTCCTTCCTTCCTTCCTTTCCTCCTTTTGACACATTCTTACTATATAGCTCTCCTTATCCTTGAAACTATTTGTAGCCATGGCTCAAATACTATGATTCTCCAAACTCAACCTTCCAAATGCTGGGACTGCAGACAGGAGACACCCTGCACTCCCTCCTCCCTTACTGGAAACACTGACTACTCTGTGATTTCACATGTACATTTCATCACCTTGGCTGATTTTACTTCATTAGATCTCAGCTCAGTTTTCCCCTGCTCCATAGAGCCCTCCTTGACATTTGCAATGAGACTTAGTATTTCAAAGGCTCATCTACCTCTTTTTCACTAGCAGTTAACATCATTTTACTTTTCTGTAGTCTGTTTGAATTTAACGCTAATGTCAGTCTGTCCCACTGGGTTTTTAATCTACATGAGGCTGATATCTATTTTGCTTATCTTTTTTTCCACCATTTTTCATGTGTGAGTGTGTGGTGTGCATGCATATATGCACAGTGCACATAATTTTACATCTGTGGACATATGCATGTGTGGCTGTCCACAAGTACATGTGAAGAGCTGAGACTGATGCTGGAAACCAGCCTTGGGAGCTCTTTTGCCTTATTCATAGAGGCAGGATCTCTCAATCAAACCCAGAGCTCTCTGATATGGCTGGTCTTATGAGACAGCTTGCTTTAAGGATTCGCTGTCCCCGAGGCTAGATGTGCAGGTGGACATCCATACCTACCTGACATTTACATGAGTTTCTGGGGACCCTGCTTGTCCTCCTAGTTAGCAAAAGTTTAACTGCTAAGCCAGTTCCTTGTTATTTCTTGAGCTACATCCCTTTGTAGTGTCTGAGTTAAACTCTATGATTGAGTTGCTTATCGCATATTTAACATAATTTTCCCTCCAACTGTTGCCACTGAGTGCGGATAGTTAGCAGAGCAACGATTGGGAGAAGAAGCTGTACTGTCTTCACTGTGACAATGAGCTTCCTGTGACATAAAAGGAAGGCTTGGGTGGGCTTGCGGATCAAAAGGTCTTTGTTTCCATGATGAAAATTACAGCTTGCCTGATTAGTCTTTGTCATCCCTTAATGACCAAGAACAAGACAACCGAAAAGAAAGAACAATTCAGTGTAGGAGGAGATAATGGCTGAAGATCAGGTTGACATGCTGGGGCTCCAAAGGCTGACATGAGACACCCATATACATTCCAAATGTGACAACAATATAAAACCTTTTATGATCAAAATGTCACCATCTTACCCAGTAAGAAAAGAAGACTAACACTCAGAGACAAAACCAAACAGGAGCATCTTATTGTAGAGCACCCACCCCAAAGAAAGACATGCAAAAGACTGAGAGTGAGTCTCAGAGATAGATAGATAGATAGATAGATAGATAGATAGATAGATAGATAGATAGATATAAAGTTTCTTTGGAAGAATGAAAAGCACAAGTATTTTCATTTGCTATTTGTGTCCACTGTTGAGAGTTGCAAGGGTGAGCATTAAGGAAGTTCCCCCTAAATCAGTCATGGAGGTACCCAGAAAAAAACATTCCATTTGGAAACCTCTTTTCAAGGCAGGCGGAGTGGTACATGACTCAAATCTCAGAAACTTGGAAGGTTGAACAGACAGAAGATTGCTACAAGTTTGAGGCCAAGCTCAGCTACATAATCACATCCTGTCTCAAAAGAAAGTAAAATGTCTCTTCTAAGGATGATTAAGCATTCTAAGGGTAAGGCCCTGAAGTATGGCCCATGCTGTTTTCTTGTCTTTCTTCTTTGCTGTTTGTAAGAGGTGAAAACCAATGACCTCACAGTTATAGTGGCACTTCACCATCCCATCCTGGATGGGGTAGGAGATTCTTAGACTAAATCTCATTCTGAGGAGCTATAGCAACTAATGGTTTCTGGGAAAGAAGGAGTCATATTTGTCCGTGATATAGCCAATGGTTCATTATCCTTACTCCAGCAAATAATTCCTTATTCATTTCATGTATGCAACCCTAATTAAACATCATACACACACACACACACACACACACACACACACACACACACACACACACACACCATTGCAGTAGAAGAAGAATTTGGAAGAAGGAAAAGGAATTAGGTGGGAGAAGGAGAAAATGGAGAGATGAAAGAACATTATGTGTGTGTGTATGAAATGATCAATAAAAATTAAAAACCAAAAAAAAAAAAAACCAAATAAGGACAGACTCAAAACCAGAGAGAGATCCACACACAGCGCATGATGGAGCTAAAAATCAGACAAGAAAATTCTGCTCACAGGTCCCCCTGCAGATGGTATTCTGATTCCAGATGTTCACGAGCCTTTGTTGTCATTGCTATAAGTAGAGACAAGGACCATAACTTAATGAAGCTGATAAATAACACAACTGGAAATCCTTAAAAATTCATGCATGGGAAATGAACAACTTTTGAGTTCAGCGAGAGGTGAGAATCCTGTAGATTGGCTCCCAATGCAGTTCCAGGTATTTAAACTCTACAGTATGCTTGCAAAGGCACTACTAAACTAAAAACTGAAAAAGAGTGATTCTTTTCCCCTTAAAACATAAAGAAAAGAGTAGAATAAGAAAAGTTGGTTAAAAAAGAATAGTGTATAAAGTGATGTCAAAAATGATGTGAAGTAATAATAGTAGGTAGGATTTATAAACTCAGATGCTAATATTTTTAAGTTAATAACAGCTAACTTTTGAGAGCAATTTAAAAAGAGAAAACAATTGCAAATTAATAGCAAAAAAAGCATATTTTAAGAAATTGAAGCAGAAAATATTATCAACCAATGGTTGCATTTTTAAATCTGAGTATACATTTTTATGAGTAGAAAATTTTAAGTCTGCCAAATGTTACTAAAATGCTTAAAAAAACTACTTGGTTGTCATTTCTGTTTATAAATCTCTTAACAAGTAACACAGGAAAGCTACAGAGATGGATTAGAGTTTAAGAGTGTTTGCTGCTCATGCAGGCCCTGGATCAGTTCCCAGCACCCACGCTAGGAAGCTCACAACCATCTGTAACTCCAGCTCCAGGTGATCTACCTTCCTCTTCTGGCCTTCATAATCACCTGAACTCACAAGCATGCATGTGACATGGCCCACACATATAAACATAGAATTAACCATAAAATGAAACATTAATTGACTATATTAATTAGTGCATTAAATATAATTAAGTATTTAAAGAAAGTATGGGTAACTTAATTTCTTCTTCCTTGAGGATATGGCAATTTCTAGCTATGATATGAATTCCAGAAAGATATATTAATTTGAAAAGATAATTTTAAGTGTTTCTGTTAAGCACAACTTTCAAAAGAGGGCTAATGGCATGTAAAGATAATATACAAGGGTATTTTCATATTTATAAAATTGCGGGCTAAAAATAACTTTTACAGATTGTCAAGGATGGAGTCTCCCCAGAGGACACAACACCACAACAATCTATGGAGACTGAGCACACTAGATAAAGGGCACTCAAACGACAAATGATAAGGAAGGAATATATTAAGTCACACTGATCTGTAAATGCAAATAAAATAATTAGACACATTTGCCTAGGCAAATATTTTACTACTTGTAATGATTAGAAGTCTGTCCATATTTAAATGTGCCAATTAAAAATGATATTTTGGGACAGTTTGAATGTGGACCTGGCATTTCCTTATGATATAGCCTGGTGACAGTCTTAGCATTTGGCAATGGTATTAAGATCTTAGAAAAGATTGTCCTTATATAAGTCAAACACAAACTAAGATGTGAAAGGATGACCTGCCATTAGGCCAGTTTCATGCTATATTTCAGAAAGAACACAAATGGCTACATATTTGCCTTGTATCTATATGCAGTACATATGAAGGTTCTGCTATTCCTTCTTCTTTGAAACTTTTTCCAAATAAAGAGTTAAATAAAAATAATTGTGGACCGTTATATGGGTCTATCTATTTAAAAAAAAAAATCAGTTTCTGCAGATATCACCAAAATTGAAATCAGATCTACATTTTAAACTCTGTAAATTGTTACTGCCTCATTATAAGGACAAAATACCTGAAGGGAAGTCAGATAAGAAGGAGGGACTTACTCAGACTCACAGTTTTAAAAAGGATATAGTCAGTCATCACTGGGGAGTTGGTGTGTTGTTACAAGAAGACTTTCAAAGCACTCATATCACATGAAGACTGTGAACACAGATTTCCAAACTACCCTTCAGAAACCTGCTGTTGACTTATGCTCCTCCTTGTTAAAAAAAATAAATAAATCTTTAAATATAGGGTTAAGATTGGTATGATGTCACATGACTGTAACCCCAGAACTTGGGAGATTATCAAAGAACTGTGAGGCCAGCCTAGACTGCATAATGAGACCCTGTCTTAGAATTACCAAGGAGAAGGAAAGGCAGAGAAGGAGGGGGATAGAAAAGGAGGAGAAAGGAGGGAGGAAGAAGAAGAGGATAGTAATAACAAATTAAGAATAAAACCACATCACATTATATCTGTAACAGAACTAAAGTGTGTGTATAATAATATTATATATTATAAACACATATATATTATGTATTTATATTATATATTATTTACACACACACACACAAGATTTGAGTATGAGTAGCATGCTTTTGCTATTAACAGGATCTATGGGTTTGATTCCTAGTTCTTTAGAAATGCAAAGAGAGGGATGGGTTATGAGAATGAATACAACAGTTGGTTGTGTGGTGACTGAGATAAGAATTGTTTTGGTTCAATGAACAAATAATCTGGTCCTCTGAGCAGAAGGCAGGTGTGTCCTAAAGAGAAAGAATGAATGGGAGAGAGAGCCAAAGCCTGTGCATCATATACCTACCATGAAGTCTGAGGACATGAATTCAAATCTCCAGAACTCACACAGATGCCCAGTGGCCATGACAGCTCACCTGGAATCCCAAGTCTGGGGAGGCACAGAGAGAGGATCCCTAAAACAAGGTGGCTTGTTAGACTGCCTGGAAGCAGAGGGCTCTGTGTTCCATGGAGAGATTCTGCCTCAATATACAATGTTGAAAGCAACTGAGAAAGACACTTGACATCAACTTGTGGCATCTGTATGTATGTTCTCATGTGTCTCTGTGCCTCCCCACGTGTACCACACAGGTATGAATATGGATACATACATTCATTCTGCACTCATACACAAAAGTTATTATCCTTTGCTACTGTAACTGCAAAGCAAGTTTAATAGGCATATTGTTGTGCGGTTGCTCATAATTAAGACATTTGATAGATTTCACCTAATCATGAAACATCTGCCTTATTATCCTGTTCAATGAGCATTTACATAGAAGTTAATAAAAGTTTTTATTAAAGTTCTTCCTTCATCAAAATATGAAAATAGGGGAAGAATTTATTAATGAACACAGTGAGATGGGATTTGATTGCATAGACTGCCTCCCAAGATCAGCAGACTTCAGTTAATTCCACTTGTATATAACCTTTCTTCATACTCAGGACAGCTTATAAAGCCCCCTACCACCATGGAAATAGCTTATTGTGATAATTATATACTATAGCATTGACATTAGTTTGCACCCTACAAAATTGGAAACTTCTTGGCTTGAGCTGCTTACATTATAAAAAGCAGGCAATTAAAAATAGAGGAGAGAAAGAATAGTACTATATTGTTAAATTGTTACTTTATTTATCACTAAGAGATTTTTATATAATTTCTTTCTTGCATATGTGTATGGTATGCATGTATGCATGAATGTTCACATGCATATGGGTACATGTGTACATGCAAGTATGCATAGACCTAAAGTTGATGCTGAGTGTCTTCTTTGCTTACTGTCTACTTTATTTATTGGAACATGATCTATCTCATAGAACCCAAAATCCTCCAGTCCTGTCTAGTCTAACTGGTCAGTTTCTTCTGGGATCCTGTATCATTGCCTTCCAGGTGCTAGGACTACAGTGGATTATCACACCTGCCCAGCTTCTACATAGGTGATGCAGACCTGAAATCTGTCCTCTAGTCTGCACAGCAAGTGCTTTATCCAGAGCCATCTCCCCAGTCCATTAATCAATTTGACATAATATGTTATTTGTATGTATTTATCAATTTAGGGTTGACCCACGGTATTGAACAATCAGTTTGATTGTTCTTCCCTGGGGAAGACTATTTCTTCTTCTTTCAGCATTACTTAGTTATCTGTAGTTCTTTCTCTATGGCTCTGGGAGATTCCCTTCTTCCAGGTTAGCATGTGTATTGGTGTCTTCCTTTGACCACAAATTTGATTGAGCATGGGAAGGGTTGGAGAAAGGGATGGGGAGGGGGAAATGATGCAATTATATTTAACTTAAAACAACTAAATAATGAAATTTGAAATATTTTGGATGACTGTTCAACAGAATTGTTTACAGCAGTGTTTGGGATTAAATATTGTATAGCCCTGACTTTTGGCTACTTGGTCTCACATCACTGACACCTCATGCTGGCTGTACCCAGTGTTTCTGCAGTGTTTTCTCTGTGGGAATGAACTGTTTATTCTGGTGCTTACGTTCATCATCTTTGGCATCCTGTGGCGTCCCCAGTGCCCTGCCTTAATTCTTTTGATCGTTTGCTTGCTCCTCATTCTGAGCAGTCTTGCCCTTTCCTGAAATATCTAGGTTAACAAAGTTGACCATCCAACACAAACACAAAGACACAACCTGCTCTGGAATCTTAGTTGTCTGATCCTTCTGCCCATTTCCTATGTCAATGCTCTTATGTCCATGAAATTTCTCCTGCTCTTCTCTTTGCATGAACTGAACACAGTGACATTAAATGATAAAAACACCAGAAGAATGAGTAGCCTTGGAAAAGCTCTAGTTTCTACATTGAAAACTTGTTCTCACAGACATGAAGATTCACTCCTTCCATCTCTGACAATAACCTGGAATGTTTCATCCATTGTCTAGGATTGTGAGACTTTGTTTGTACCCAGTGGGCACAAACTGATTAATTTACAATGCCTGGTTTAGTCATGGGACCACAGACTGAAGTCAGTTGAACCAGAAAGGACCCACTCAAATCTAAGTTGGGTCTCTCTTTTTAATAGTTGAAGGGTCTAAAAATCTTAGTGTTTGAATAGCCATTTTCAAACACAGAGTTATCAAATGCCACTCCTGTAGGAGAATTTGGGTTTTCTGAGTCCTAGAAACCCTGTCTTCAGAGCCAACTTCTCTTTTTTTCCCTTCTTCTGGAAAAATCACACACATGTTTCCTTCAAACCTGGCCTTGGTTAGCTCTTTTCTTCTGCACTACCTCTAGGTATCTCCTTTCTTCTCACACAGAGGGAGGAAAATTTTTGGTAAACTGGTTTGTTTGTTTCTCATCGATCACTGCTCTGATCTGTCTGATTCCAGCCCTGGACATATCTTCCTAACACACTGGTATTACCATCTTTATCTCTGGCTCTAAGAACAATCAATAAAATAAATATCTCAAAGATAAATATAACTCTTCAAACTGCACTTTAATCCCTTCCAGGACCTCAGCCTGCCACTTGGGAAAATGCATCTCTTACTTTGATCTTATGTACAGTGTAGCCACCCACTACTTCCCACTTAACAAGCACCTCAATATAATATCATTATTTCTACCTAGCAACAGCCTTCCTATTTTCTGTTCTCTGCCATGGGTGACTGCATCTCTATTTATCCCTGGAACTCCTGTGCCTTATAAGACACCACACACAACTTCATTTCACGTTTACCCATTGGCAAACTCATCCAAGGTACAAGAACATCTGAAGTAATTATGAGAGGAAGCATTGCATGAAGACCTTGAAATATGAAGAGCCACAAAGAATGTTGGCTAGGAGTATTCAGATACATTGGAAGAAACCCAATTAATGCTTCGTAGATGGTGATGTTGGTATCAAAAGGTGATAGCTTCTGAGTTTGGGCATAATTTTATTAACTTGGAGTATATGTGTGTAGTGATTTTCTCTTAAAATAGACCATTTGGAATCCCTTGTCAATTCTTTTCATTACTTTCCTGAAATGGATCAATTTCATCCCTGGCTTGTTTGACAGTCAACAGGGAAATTGGATTGCTTTTGAACACGTAAGTGGGCTCCCACTCCTTCCCTACTTGAAAGAAAATGCTTATTTGTAGCACAAATAAACACCACACGTGTCCGTTTCCATAAGAAAAAAATTCTTTGAGGAAGTCACTCAGCTAAGAAATATACTAGGGAAAAGATGCTAGATAAAAGTTTGTAAAATGAATTAGGGTAAAAAAATATATGGCCCATTGGACCCATTTACTGCTATGTCAAGAATAGCTGTGGCATATAAGTTCTCAATACTTTAGGAAACTCCTTATCCTCAGCATGAGTGGAGTGAGATTGGAGATATCTACATTAGACACAATAGATTCTCTCTCTCTCTCTCTCTCTCTCTCTCTCTCTCTCTCTCTCTCTCTCTCTCTCTCACATACACACACACACACACACACACACACACACACACACACACACATTCCTTTCTCCTTCTGCCTCTGTGTGTGTGTTTGTGTGTGTATATGTGTTTGTATGTTCGTGTGTGTTTGCTTGCATGTGCATGTAAATGCCAGAGGTCAACCTTGATTGTTTCTCATGACTCTTTTTGCCTTTTATTTTCTTTTTAATTTTGAGACAATCTCTTGTTGGCTCAGTTCACCTTTTTATCTAACCTTGCTGGCAAGGGAACCCCAGGATTCTAAGCAAGCACCAGGATGCCTTGACTATTTTGTAGAGGCTCTCAGGATAGAAATCTAGTCTTTACTCTTGAACACTAAGTTATTTAAACACCGATCTATTTTCCTGTCCTTAAAAGTTTTTCCTTTAGTGTTACTTGTTTAGCATTATTTTATTTATTCTAAGAGAAAACAAGAAAATAATCTTGGTTAATAATAATTAAATTCTAAGTACAAGTCACACCACAGAATCTCACTTTCCTCCAAGTCTCCAAGGACTGAGCACCAGGCACTAGTGTCAAGCACAACCTCGAGAGAGCATATCACAGCACTCCTCATAGGCTGCTGTCACCAAGTTCATATCACACCTCCTTCTGTGTGACTCCCTCACGTGCTTTCTCTAGAAGAGACCATTCATCTGGGTGATGCTCCAGAAGACACTCACTCTGTCTCATGGCCTTCTTGTTCTTTGACTTCAACAAAGTCAACTATATTTTCTCTCTCTCAGAGCCCATTGTTTTTGAACAGTAACTCAGTGTTCCTTGGACTTGCTTGGTATTACTCCTAGAGTTTCCCTGTTGGTGGGAACATTCAGTTTTCTAAAATGTTAACTATTTTGGAAATGAAATGTCTGTTCAAGAAATACAATCTCGGAAATCTATCTACCAACTGATGTTTTCCAAGAGAAAAGAGTTTCCAGTTACCACCAATAAAA
The DNA here is from genome assembly GCF_000001635.26 of Mus musculus. Taxonomy (NCBI): domain Eukaryota; kingdom Metazoa; phylum Chordata; class Mammalia; order Rodentia; family Muridae; genus Mus; species Mus musculus. The sequence continues at coordinate 112,311,848 of NC_000075.6, read as the reverse complement.
TAAAATATTGCTACTGATAAGAATATTTATAATCAAAATGCAAAATGAAGTCTTGCAACTTAGCAGTTAAAAAAAAAAGCTCAATTAAAAATAAGGAAATATCTTTCATAGTGCCAAACGTACTATGTAAGTCATTGGGGGAAAAGAGAGATCAATAATCTTCCCAACACTGGACTCTGCATGCTACAGTACTGACTCGCAGGGAAGTATTTCCGAATCTGTAAGCAGGAGTTTATAGGAGGGAGCTAGGGAAGACAGGGGCTGTATCTTGCCAGCTGTGTCTCCTGAGAGTCAGAGTGACATCTGTATGGTCACAGAGCTCTACCACAGTCTCTTTATTTTATGTTGGCCATTTCTCTGTACCTTGCCCTGCTTCCCAGCTCTCTGATGCTTTCTCTGTGTGTCACTTGTACAAAGATCTCAAACACTGTTTTAAAGCCTTTCGTCTGAGAGCCAAGGACTTCAGCTAATTTTTCTTATGATTACAGTGTGAGTGTATGCCAGTCGTAAAACACAGCATTATTTTTGCACCAACTTTCTCTCTCTTCTCAAGTTCTTATTTTGTTTGGAGACAGCTCGTCTAGTCCAGGCTAGCCTCAAACCCTTGATTCTCCTGTCCTAACTTCATGAGTGCTGGGATTACGGGTGGGTACCACCATGTCCTATTTATGCATACAGGGCCTCCTGCTAAGTAAGCACTCTGCCAACTGAGCTACATCCCCAGCCTTTTCAACATAGTACATCTAAGATGCAGTGGCTCCCAAGACCCATACAGATCTCTGGCAAACAAAATCACACCCTTAGATGTGTGTGATGCATAGAAAATAAGGCATCTGAGTATTTTCTGTGGGGATTTCTTTGAGGTCATAACCATTCATCTATAAAAATAAATGTAATCAGGATTAAGGATAAGGGACTTTTGTATGTAGGTATGTGTGCATGTGTGATGGTGTGTGCACTCACATTCATAAAGAGCCCAGAGTCAGCTTTGTCATTCACTTTGCAAGACCAAGGCTGTCAGGCAGAAAACCTGAACAATCTCTCCATCTCTTTCTATTAGGAGCATGGCCCAGTGTTCTTGGAACTAGCTACCTTCACTCCCAGTAAGGTGTCTCCTAATTTCTAGGGCTCTGTTATACCAGGGCCTACATAGTACAAAGAGCTAACAGACCATCCTTTGACCTCTGTGTGTGCTTCCTTAAATGTGTGTGATTACACATATATACAACATACAAAATAAATAAATAGAATAAAACATTTCTTAAATAGTGCAAATGTATGTTGAATGAATAACAAAACATAATGCGTGAATTCATTAGGGTAACTATTCAGTGACTCTACATGATTCCAGATTGAGAAAGTTCACAAGAGTAATCACCCCACAGGGTATTTTTATAACACACCCTGTGCACACCAGGACAGAAATGCAGACATGAGTAAGTCCTCAGCTTTGCCCTTGAGGGCTGCACAGTCTATGAAAAAAGTAGCCGATCTATAATACACATCCACAGTGGATTTACTTCAAGAGAAAAATTATTTTCTGTTCCAAGCATTGTGGGCACTAGCCATGCAGTCTTGTCTTAATTGAAATCCTCAGCAGAGTACTCATCACAGACATGAAGACAAGGGGAAGTGCTTCACTTTGGAGAGCATATGCCTGGATTGTGAAGTTCGCTTCCTCTAAGCCCAGCTCAGCTCGTGGTAGTGGATTGATTCTCACATCAAAAAGAACCCAAAGCTATACGTACTTAACCTTTGCAACCAGCTACTGCAAGACGAGAAATAAGCAAGCCTTAGGAGGGGAAATGAGTTGCCTGAGACTCCTCGGCTCTTTTAATCTTCTGAAAGATGGGGAATAAATCAATAAATAACAATAACATCAGGATGGGCAATTATAGTTTCAGACCACTTAAGAACACTGGGAAGAAGTGGATGGTTCTAGTAGCTTCCTTCCTTTAAAAGTAGCATCAGCCTAAATCTTTACTTCTGAAACTAGGGCAGAAGTGTGGCAGGCATTCATGTGTTCAGCCCCAATTGGAAACACACAACAAAAATGAAAAGAAATTGAAAAAGTATCTCATGTCAACAGTTCACCCCCTTCATAATCTTTTATCAAATTCTAAAGTGCATTTTTGAAACTATAGCCTACACAACGTCATTCTATATTTATGAATGGCAAGATTATTTGAACCTTTGCCTGCAAGTTGCTCATTTTGAGTGAAGACGACTCATTCCAAGAAGTAACATTACTTATTTTTCTTTTTAACTTATCATATTATAATTTTGACTTAAGCACAAAATATTCTGCTAATGAGTTTTACTGAAGGAAACCTAAGCCTTATTTTGTCCTCTTTCTGGCTACGCATTTTTCCTAATACAAAAAGTTCTTTCCCCCCAGATTTGGAATTGTTGAGTCCACGGATGACTGCAGACTCCTGTTCCTCCTGCCTCCTTTCAAAACCTGAAGCTCCAGGTACTTGCCGACACACCTGCCCTGCATACTGTGAAGGACTGAACCCAGAGCCTCTGGTGGAGGAGATAAGCACTCTACCAACTCAGCCCTGGCAAAAAGTTCCTTCAAAGAGGGAAATAAATACATGGTTGCAGCAACTTCACTCTAGTCCACAAATAAATCAGAGAATCCTGGCTAACTTCCTTCCATGCCACGTATCTGAGGTTCGTGCTAGAGCCAACTGTGTGACTCAGGCCCTCCTCCCTCGTGTTTTGTGTAACTCTGGACTTCAAACACCGAAGGGCAGAGATAATATGCATGTTCTGTCTCACAGGGCGAAATCAGGAAGCACTTAGTGAGCCATTTTTCAGTGCAGCAACAAACCTTGCAACCTACCACAAAAGCCCTTCACATTCCACTCCTTGTACTTTCCAGGTCCCTACACTCTCTAAATGTAACTGCTTTCTTGATATTCACTGTGTTATCATCTGCACTCACAAAAAAAGTAAATAAAGGAGAACATAGGTATGAAAGGGAAATAACTGATGAAAGACATCATTATTTTGTGGAGTACTGCACAGCAGTTTTCAGAGATGAAGACTGAATTGTTCTGCTCATTCTTCATTCACAAACACACACAAATACTGTCCTGGCTTCTTGGGGCATGAGAACGAGCAACACAGGCATCTATGCCCTTCAAGATCTGATAGTCTAATGGGCAAGACTTACAGCAAACAAGAAAGCCAGATTAACTAATAGAGTCAATTATAGCTGCCAAGAACAAAATCAGACAACAGAGGGAGGTTCAGGGTGCTGAACAAGGAAGTTTTTTCAGAGCTTGTGAGCCTTTGATGACAATGGAGTGAGGCTGGAGAAAAAAATATCAAGAACAATGGAGAGCAGAAGAAGAAATGCTTGAATGGAATCAAGGAACGTGCAGGAGAGAGAGACAGAGAGACAGAGAGTCAGAAAGAGAGGAGAGATCAGGGAGGGGGGAATCAGATCAAGGAAGAGAGCTGTGGTAGGGACAAGCTCTGGAACCTTTGGGGAAGATTCCAGCAAGAAAATCCTCACCATCCTGATGCTTGAAAGATCATGCTGGCCGAGCAGGAGGGCCAACACCTCACAGACCCCTTTCAGAGAGCTTGGAAGAGTTCTGTAAAAAATAAGATGAATTTAAAGAAAAAAAAAGACCTAACTGAAAACAAAAACAACTCCCTCCAAATGCAAAACATCTCTAAGGAGTGAGCCTAGTGATACAAAAATAGCAAAATTAGTACTTTCAAACCACACAGTGTAGGACATGACAGTGTACGACAAGATCGGGTGTGCAAACGCCTATTTAAAAAGCACCCTGGGAGGGAGTGGAGGCGCCATGCCAAACACAGGAGAGAGAAATAACTCTGAGAACCCAGTGGGCCTGCCTGTGGGTGAGGGTAAGCCTCTTCTGTTTACTTCTATTTCTGGCAACAATAATGCATTCATTTGTTGATTGCCTGTCTTAAGTATGAATAGCAAAAATTATAAAGCTGAATCAGGCCCTAGGGGACTTGTTTAAATTAAAAATCATAAAGGTATGTTTTAACAGCTACCCAGGAAGAGATAAATATTTTAGAGGATGCATAATTCCAGAGGCATGAACTGAATCTGATCAATATGAGTTTCAAATTTTTACTTCTGAATCATTTTTTTTTCTGCAACATTAATTCAGGAACTGGAATGCACGTTTCCAGAGAAGATGGGAGGACCCAGAAGATGTGTGAGGAGAGGCAAGTGTTGACTAGAACAGCCATTGTTGTCTAAAGCACCTGGTGGAAGATTCCACAGAAGTTAGTTTCCAGGGCATTCATGCTGGATGGAGAATCCTGATGTGACAGCTCTTCCTTGTCTGAAGGGTTGACAGGGACAAACAGTTGCTCTCCCTAAGTCTATATCCTTGGGCTCACATGCAACTAAAGCTTTCTACCTGATGATATAGTAGGAATAGCAGACAGTGACTTGGGTGGGAACAGGGACATCAGTTTGTTGCAGGAGAATGGTTCATTTTGTCCCATGAACAAACCCAAATAGCCGGACATATGGTAGGGTCGAGAATGTTCGTCTCCAGGCATGGTAAGAAATAAAGCTGGTTGAGTAAAGATTTAATAACTATGTAATTAATAAGAACAAGAACGCACAAGTTTCTGGGGATGGAAGAAACATGGAGGAGTGAAAAAAAAACATGTGATGTCTTACGCTTTCAGACAAGAAAGACATTAGTTACGAATTCTTCTGAAGTAATGGCTGCCCAATTTTAATTCGGTTATGGGTTCCACTAAAGTGTGGCATCGTCATGAACCCAACCCCAGAATACCAGCAAAGAACAGCTCCAGATGAATCCCGGGACTCTAGAGCCCTGGTGAGTGTAGGCTTAGGTGATATCTGTGGGTGGACAAAGAATAAAAGCTTCCTGAAGTTCAAGGAGAGACTGCAGAGTTATTCAGTGTTTCCCGCCCATAGATACCAATGGTGGAGAGCTCTCATAGGATGGTTGAAGTAACACAGATGGGAACAGAGCAGGGTGTGTGTGTGTGTGTGTGTGTGTGTGTGTGTGTGTGTGTGTGAATATGTATGCTCAGATGTATATGTAGGCTAGAGGACTTCAGGTGTCATTTCTCAGACTGTCCACCATTTGTAGAGGCAGGGATTTTTGCTAGTCAGTCACTCTTTAAGTAATCTAGCCTGACTGGTGAGTGAACCCAGTAACCCATCTCACTCTACCACCCCAGTGCTAGGATTACAACCATGTTTCCTTGCTCCTGAATTCATTTTTTCCCTCTACCAAATAGGTCCTGAGGATCAAACTCAGGTACTCAGGCTTGGTGGTAAAAATTCATGTAGATGGCTCAGAGTTAGCTGTGGCAAATAGCACACACACACACACACACACACACACACACACACACACACACACAAATACATAATAGAAGAATTTAAAACTATTTTATTTTCTGTATCTCTTACACTGTAATGATAGGTAACCTAGATATTGACTGGCAGTGAAGAGGATTTTCAGCCTTTTGACTCAAGCAAGTCAGGAGTGGAGCTTGGAACTCCATGTTAGCATTCCGTCTAAACTCCACCCCCACAGTTACCTGGCAACAGCTGGATAGGCCTGGCCCACTATAAAAGGAGCTGCTTGCCCCTTTTTCTTACTCCTGCTTCTCTCCCTGCCTCTTGCCCCTTTGCTCCCCCTCGTTCTCCATCCCCTTCCCCCCCTCTCTCCACATGCTCATGGCTGGCCTCTACTTCTCTCTCCCTCTCTCTGCCTTTCTCTGCCTCTACTACCCTCTTAACTCCCCTCCCCATGCCCTGAATAAACTCTATTCTATACTATCCTGTAGTGTGGCTGATCCCTCAGGGGAGCAGGGTGCTTTGGCATGGGTCCACTGAGACATCCCCTGCCCCCATACCTCACCACACCCCTATGGAACTTAACCCTCTACTACCTCTTTATCTTTTTATAAACACATCACTCCACTTCCTCACCATAAGAATCAGAAGCTAGAGTCCTTGAAGACAAATCACTCTGTCCATAAATAAAGCACAGACTTTGAATTCAATGATCCCAAAATGGAAACTCACACTTCCAAAATCTTACTATCGAATCACCCCTCTCCAATTCTATGAGAAGACATCATTTCCCAGGCCTTGTTCACTTGGTTGAAATATTTACAGAGGAAGCTGGTCTTATTTTCCCATCTTATCTGCATCCTTCTGCCAAGATACACATAATTAAAAAGTGATCTTTCATTCAAGCTCTGCATTTTTATGGAAACACCTCTGCCTTTGAGAGTCTTAAACCTCCTATGTATTAAGACATGGGGTAATTTGAGGAGGCTGGAGCGGTCCTTTTCAACCTGAGATTTGAGTCCGGAATGATGAGGGGATCAGAGTCAAGATGTAAAACACAAGCAGGTGAGAAGCAAGTGTAGACACTTCTAAGTCTTGGAGGGATCTAAGCCATGGCTGCTGGAGAGCAGAGAAGATGCCAGAAGCTTCTGACTATCTGAGTGTGTGTGTTGAGAGAAACAAGTATCAGAAACAATTGAGTAGGAGATAGGCAGTTGCAGTTGGGGGAGGGGATCAGGGACACATTTAGAGTTTTCCCCAAGACTAACCCATAGGAAAGACTTGCATATGGGGTCTCAGTATTGTAAGTACAGTAAATAGGAGCTAGAGAGATGGCTTCTCAATTAAGGGCACATATTGCTCTAATAGAGATTGGTTCTCAGTGCCCAGGTCAGGCTGCTCACATCACCTGTAATCCCAGTTTCAGGTAATTTAACATCCTCTTCTAGCCCCAACAGGTATCTACACTTATGTACACATACTTCCATGCACATAAACATACATGTAACTTGATAATAATCAAAATAAGTCTTAAAATAAGCAGAAAAAATGGACATACCTGAGGGTGCTTTTGAAGGCAAATTAAACAAGACTATCTTATGTGATAAGTGTGGGTGGCAGAGAAGAAAGTATCAGAGCACTGGTAACTTTCTGTTTTAAGGCCTAGAATGCTGGTGCCATTTTATTAGCCAGAGAGTTGGAAATGAATAAACATGAGAGAGAAAAACTATAGAGGCCATTTGGGTCCCAATCAGATGAACTCAGGTCTAATGTTTCATTGAATTATCATTGCAATCTGATAAGTCACAGCATCACACAGAGAACAGATTAAAGTATTAGAATCATTCTCTCATGGCATCCCACGTGTGAGTGACAGGTGTGAGAAATTGCTGGAGCCAAAAAATAAGAGGCCCTGATGTTAAATTCAAGGAGCAAACTTTATCAGAATGGTAAAGAAGGAGTTTATTGGGGTGCAGCTGAGAAGAGGGTAAAGGGCAAACTGAGGGAGAGCAGAGTGGATCTGGAATGTGGAAGTCGCTATTGGTCTTTTGCCATGAAGGAGATTAAGCATGTTCTAGACAAGCATGCAGACTCTTAATCATGTGCTTGGCCCCAGTTATTGTCTTGTTGTGTTGTTCTTGACACATGTTCTCACTATACAGATCAATCATCCTCAAGGGAATTGTGTCACTGAGGGTGGCCTCGAACTCTCAGGGCTTGTGCCTCTGCCTCCCCAGTGCTAGGACTATAGGCGTTCACCACCCTATCTGGATAATGTTAATCTATGCAGAAAATGTTGGTGATGTCTCAGGAGCAAAGGTCCAGCTGATGCTCTTCAGATAATAAATGGAGATAGTTTGTTGAAAGAAAACACTGACAGCAAAATACTGACGTTTAAAGAATAGCTCTTACAAGAGTAGGGGATCAAGGTCACCTTGAATGTGTTAGGAAGTTCTTGAGTATTTTCTGCTTACTGCTTGCTCTTTGTACTTCTTCTTCATATTAACAATATCACTGACAAAAAAAAAAAAACTAGTGCTGATAGGTCCTGGATCACTATTCTTAGCCTTTCCATAATGGCAGCTCTTTGGTGCTAATGGGGACCCTTCATCTATGGTGATATCAGAGACTACTCTAGAACACAGATCATGATTACTCATGTGACCAAGACTTAAAATGATGCTGAGGTGACAGCACGGGGATGGCTGTTTTGGTTTTGGTAGTGCTAATGAATGAGCTGGTGGAAGAGGTTATTGTTCACTCTGGCTAGCAGTGTAGCCCAAGATATACATTTTACTGGCCCTGAATAGAGAATATGAGATTATGCAATAGTAACTAAACCAAGTCACAGCTACTCACTATTCCTTCCAAACTCTATACCACATATTAAACATTTAGAGCCCTTTGTTTGTTTCTGAATGGCTCTGTTCCTTTGCAGCTTCCAAGAATCCAGGGCATGTTTGCCATTGATATGACTCAAAAACAAATTCTCTTGTCCTATGATGTCTAGCAACACTGCACCTGTAAGGTAGACCTAGCCCCAGGACCGTTATCCAAAACAGAGTCCTCTGTCTTGTCTCATGTCTTCCTTGACCTTTCTGTTATAATGTGTAACTTAGAGGGACCCTAAGAAAAGATTATATTCAAGTTGACTGCTTGAAGTAGTATACAATATCTAGTTTGTTTTTAAAGTTCAAGGTGCACCTCATTGTGTGCTTTGGTGATGTAAGAATCAGAATTTATGGAGGAAGAGAATGATGGGAAGGACATGGAGCTCCTAGATGGTGTCATGTCTGAAGAATTGGGAGATAGTGAGCTGAATGGTTTGTGAACTGGGGTGGATGGATAGTGTAGGGAGACAGACAGATGCCAAAGAGCATGGACAGGAAGATACAAACTACACAGCGCTCTCTCTCTCTCTCTCTCTCTCTCTCTCTCTCTCTCTCTCTCTCTCTCTCTCTCTCTCTCTCCTCAGCCTCTATCAATTTCTCTTTCCAAAAACTCCCTTGGTTTCATTCTGAAAAAAAATATCTCCTTTAGAACCAACAAAAGTCAGCAACCTCAGTGGTTTTACTCTACTAAAAGGGTTGCCTGAGTTAGATAAATCGGGAGTTTCTTTCATGGGACTTGAAACTTAGAAGAACATAAAGACTGAGCTGTCTGGGGTCCATTCTGTGCATGCATGCCAATGTGCACGTGTGTGTCCCTGTATAGCATCTTAATTCTGCTGCTTTTTACTTCCCAATGCCCTTGGTTTCTGCATTGCTTAACTAATCTTTCAAACTTGATATTATATACTATTTTCAAGCTCTCTATTGTTGGCCAACAAGGATATACTGTTTCAAGAGAGAAAGTTCATTAAGCTTTAAATAAGAAAAGTTAGAAGGGAAGCATGAACATGCACTCCCTGTGTTAATACTTTTCTGTTGCTATGATAAAGTGCCTGACAATATATCATATTGGTGAAGAAAAGATTTATTTCTTCTTACAATTCAAGAGGACATACATTCTATCATGGTGGGGGAAGTACAGTGGTGAAGCATTTGGGTGACCCATTACATCTCATCCACAGACAGGAAGAAACTAAAACAAAAAGACCAGACTACAAAACCTCAAAGTCCACCCCCCAGTAACATACTTCCTCTGGACATGTTCCACCAGTAAAAGTTCTACAGCTTCCCAAAGAGTACTATGAGCAAGTGACCAAGTGTTCAACATATGAGTCTGTGAAGACATGCCTCATTCAAAACACATAAACACAGCATTACTGATGCTGCAAGAAAGTGGGAAGGAAGGGACTGAAAAAAGACAAGAACGAGCCACACAACAAGCATGTTGCTAGCATGTCCGTGAGATACCACAAATAGGCTGCTAAAGAATGAGAGGTTGTCCAGAGTCCTCTTATAGTCCATGCTGACTGCCAGGAAATTTCTGTAAGGAGGTGTGAAAACTGTAAATATGTACAGTGAGTCCTATGCAGTGTCTTAATCATTACTGGAGAAGTAGATCATGGCATGTCATGTGATGTCATTCCCACAAAGCTGTTCTTTCTCTTTGAGCTCAGCAGGACCAATAGAGTCATCAATTCTAATATCCTGGGGAAAGAAGTTCAATTTCCCCATCTAGCATCAGACACCCCTATTTTCACTTTTAAATGTGCACATTTTCTCATATGCGAGGGCTAGCTGAAAGCAACTAGCCTGCCTATATGAGCTATGACTCCAGGACTTAAAAGGAAGCTATTGCTGGTACCCTTGGAGTCAAGCAACAACTGGGCATATCAAGGTATGATGCAGACATTGTGCATATCAGTGGATCCACTGTGCAGCTCTCCCTCCTTCCTCCCCATCCCTTCTCCCCACCCCTCCTCCAGCCTCCCCATACCCTCTTCCCTTGCTGTTACTTCTTCCTCTCATCCTCACAAGCTTTCTGTGAACATAACTTACTCAAAGCTCTGAACATCAAGTTCAAAGGTTGTCTTGTTTTGATGTCTTCTAATTGCACTTATTTTTTTTAAAAGTTCTCATATATGCACATGTACATGTATTCATGTGTAAATGTGGGTAACACTGAAATTATAGACACCTATGCTTTGGGATGCCTGACTTGTTTAATGTGCCTGGGATATAGAGGCTCAAGTTCAAGTCCTCACACTTGTATGACCGGCACTTTGACTCAGTGAGTTATGGCTCCAACCAGTATTGAATCTTCATAGAGCCCACTCCCATTTGAATGACAGACTGACTATTCAATCTTAGAAATCATGGAGTCTCTACTTTATTTCCACAAGTAAGAAAGAAACTCAGTTTTTCATTTTGGAAGAAACAAAAGCAAAGAACCCAGATGCCTCTGAACAGAGGAATGGATACCAAAAATGTGGTACATTTACACAATGGAATATTACTCAGCTATTAAAAAGAATGAATTTATGAAATTTCTAGGCAAATGGTTGGACCTGGAGGGCATTATCCTGAGTGAGGTAACCCAATCACAAAAGAACTCAAATGATATGTACTCACTGATAAGTCGATATTAGCCCAGAAACTTAGAATACCCAAGATATAAGTTACAATTTGCAAAACACATGAAACTCAAGAAGAACAAAGACCAAAGTGTGGACACTTTGCCCCTTCTTAGAATTGGGGACAAAACTCCCATGGAAGGAGTTACAGAGACAAAGTTTGGAGCTGAGACAAGAGGATGGACCATCTAGACACTGCCATATCCAGGGATCCATCCCATAGTCAGCCGCCAAACGCTGACACCATTGCATTCACTAGCAAGATTTTGCTGAAAGGACCCTGATATAGCTGTCTCTTGTGAGACTACGCCGGGGCCTAGCAAACACAGAAGTGGATGCTCACAGTCAGCTATTGGATGTATCACAGGGCCCCCAATGGAGGAGCTAGAGAAAATACCCAAGGAACTGAAGGGATTTGCAACCCTATGTGTGGAACAACATTATGAACTAACTAGTACCCCGGAGCTCTTGACTCTAGCTGCATGTGTATCAAAAGATGGCCTAGTCGGCCGTCACTGAAAAGAGAGGCCCATTGGACTTGCAAACTTTATATGCCCCAGTACAGGGGAACGCCAGGGCCAAAAAGTGGGAGTGGGTGGGTAGGGGAGTGGGGGGGGGGTATGGGGGACTTTTTGGATAGCATTGGAAATGTAAATGAGGAAAATACCAAATTAAAAAAAAAAAAGAAACAAAAGCAAAGAATTTCAGTTCTGGTCCATCATTGCCTTAAACATCTGTCCCTTGACAACCGTTGATTGACTCACAATCATAACAAGAGATGTTGCTTCACACAATACTTCTGTTACCTTACTGTCTAGAACATGGGTTTCAGATCTGCCCAGCTTCTGTTTCTTCCTTTAAAATTCACATTTAAATCCACTCACTTCAACGTCTTCTATCAGAGACTTCCCTGTCCTTCATTAATATTCAAAACATTCCTTGTGCCAGTCATTAAAGACAATGACAGTAACTTCTTGTAGGAGAATGTAAGAGAAGAACATTAGTACCCTCAGCCCTTATATTTTTGCTATTACCACTAAAGCATACTTGGTTGCAACACAGCAGCTTATGCTTCTCTTTCAGTATAAAATCCTTGAGGCTATGAAAAATTTGATATAGCATAAGCTCCTGGTCTCCTGTTCCTGGATCTATTCACTTCTCAATAAATGGATATTAAATAAAACACCACACAAATTTGCTATGTAGAAGGAACCCACTGTCTTTACTCTGTTCCTGAGAACAGCTTTTATGAGAAGGCATAAAAGCATCCCAGACCGTGATTGTCAAGTGCATTTCAATAATTAAATTCTGAGGAACAATTTAAAGCACACATAGTTTTCTCCCAAATCTTCCCTAGAGACCGTGCTGCTCATTGAGGTTCTCGGGCTTCATTACCTGTTCATTGTTCTGTCTTCACGTTGGCTGTATTGGCAGGGATGAAATGGAGGGAGCTGGAACGGGAGCTGAGGCAGCTGAAGGGAAGGATCAGTTTGCCCAATAGTCATCTTGGTGTTCATTCGGTCTCAGCCAAGCTTTCTGCTTTAAATGAAATGAAGCACGTTTTGCCTGAATTTAAGTTGGCATCTAATGACAAAAGTTCTACAATCAGTGAAATAAACAGACTTCAACAAGTCTATTATGAATTGCATGCCTCATTTTCTCTCTCTGGATAATGGGGTTAATAACTGCTGTCCTGGTATAGGAGCTCTGTATTCCTCACAGCACGTGGAACACAGTAGAAGACTAATCCAAATGGGGTCTGGCCAGCACGAGCTCATGTGCTCAGACTAAGCCTGGGCTATTTTCTCTTCCTGTCTACTCAGTCCTTAGAAATCGTCCTACTGTATCAGGACTGCTCAAAACAAATGTCCAAACTTTACCCAAAACCGATCACAGAAAATCTTTCTATCTTGAATTCCTCGAGCCTATTCTTTTCCTCTTCCAGGAAATCTCGCTGCAGCTCATCACATGTAATGTTATTTATCATTAGGGGTAAAGCAGTGATTATTCACTGCCTTTGGAGGAAACACTACGCTTCCTAGGTGCTTCTTAATCCTGCAGAGGGTGAGAATTCTGAGGCAAAATACTTATACTTTGTGGTGTGGACAGTAGAGAAGGAACATGATCTCTGGAGAGATTATAGAAAATATTTCTTTGAATATTTAGTGAGTAAGGAATGCTGACAACACACTGCATTTGAATAAGCAGCACTCTGGCTTTAAGCAAATGCACAGAATTCAATGTCTCATGCTCCGTTCTTCAAAGGACATTTCACAAGTTATCTGATCTGATGCTCACTGACAGGGCCCATCAGATGCTTGGCAGAACGAAACGTTCAAAAGAATTTCACAAGGTGAGTAAACTTGGATCTCAGAGTTTCAAAGAGGCTGCTATTTTCAGCTTGCTCCTTGTTCTATTGGGAACTGATATTGTAGGGTTTAAGTGTTTACATAATGTGCCTGAAGGCTGTAGGCAGAAAGATTGGCATGATCGCCACACCTACACCCACCATGAGATAGGACGCCTGTGGGATAACTGAGCTAGACCTAAATTTAATTTTTTTCTTTTTCTTTTTCAAACCATGATCTCACAAAGCCAAGGCCGAGCTCATACTCAATGGAGTCTAAGCAAGTCTTGGACTCCTGCACCTCCTTGCCAATTATTAGGATTATAAAGGTGTGGCTTCCATAGCTAGCTTCTAAATTTGAGTATCCTGATTCAGGTATATTTCTTATGGAGGCTGGTAAGTAAGTGGTGGTTGCTTCCATATAGATTTCTTAATTATATTAAGCTTTTTAAAATCAGATCAATCTAAGTAGTAGATAAATAAAACAGAATAACAAAAACAGAAAGAATTGGGTATATCAATTGATTGATATGGCCAACATTTGTTAGTATTCATGGATATGTCCAGTGCTTGTCACAGTCCATATTCACTGGTACTTTCCTCTTTCTGTAATACTCTTAACTTCAACGATGATTTGCAGGATTCAAGTCATAGTGTTACAGTCCCCTCTAGGGTCATCTCCTGAAAGAAAGGAAATTCTGAGGCTGGAAAGATGGCTTGGAAGTTAAGAAAATATACTGCTCTTCCAGAGGAGCTGGGTTAGTTCCCAGCACCCATGTCATGCAACTCACAACCATCTGTAACTCTGAGTCAAGAGAACCTCCTGTCACTTCCTCTTCTAGCCTCCACAGGCTCCTTTACACACAGCATAGACTCATACACATGCACACACACACACACACATACACACATGCACACACACACACACATACACATGCACATACACACACACACGCACATACACACACATGCACACACACACATGCACAAACATGCACATACATACACACATGCACATACACACACACTCACAAACATGCACACACACACACTCACACACACACATGCACATACACACACACATACACACACATGCACACACACACACACACACACACACACACACACACACACATACACACTCACACATGTAAGCTTTAAAAAAAATTAAAGAAAACTGAAAGAAAATCCTAATGCCAACCCCCTGGATTCAAAATAAAAAACAAAAAACCTATTCTGTACTAAACACTGTGAAGACAAAGATACCAAATGACTGCAGTCAGAGAAGCATGGAAGTCAAATGATTCTGTGAGTCAAATGGTTTCCCACCACCCCTTCCTGAGTTACAGGCAGTTCCTCTGCAATTCCACTGCCATAATACAGTGCACTCTTTATATGGGTCAGCTTCCCCACAAACATCAGGATGGTGAGGGCACAGCCTTATCTCTGAGTAGAAGAGGAAAAGCCTTGCTCTTAAGGGGGACAGAAAACAGAATGTGATTGGCACAGCTGAAATGTGTACTTTACCTAATTGCTACACAAGGATGACCCCTTGCTAAAAACATGCTCCAGTGATCACTATGAAAGGCAAAGTGACTTAGGACTCAAGGAAGGTGTTCTGGGTGACATTAGTAAGAATGAGTTTCCAGAAGACATTCCTCATGGAAACATGGATCTGAAAAACTTTTGTAACATGAAAATATCTTCCCTGGGAGCTAAGGAACCCAAGTGGATAGTCACCACGGAATCTTGATGGAACACATAAAGATAGATGTACTGGACAGGGAAGAAAAGACAGGCCACAATGCCCTCCTCCCTCCCCCTCTCTCTTCCTCATTTCTGTCTCTGTCTGTCTCTGTTCTCTCTCTCTCTCTCTCTCTCTCTCTCTCTCTCTCTCTCTCTCTCTCTCTCATATATATATATATATATATATATATATATATATATATATATAGTCATTTGCAAAGAAGTGGCTTTTCAAAAGAAAAATATTAAAGTGGGCAAAACTTTTATAGCTTCTAGAGCCAGGCCTTGCCAAATAAAACCTGGAAACCAGGCCAATTTCCTAGATTCTCAAGACACCTAGCATCATGGAATTCCTGCAAACTAAGACTCTAGATCAGTATCTGTGAGCTTATGTCCAGGATCACAACAAAGCCTGGTTTGCACCCATGGCCTTGACAAAATTTCAACCGAGGTCACAAAGTCCAGGCTCATTCCTGAAGACTAAGGCTTTAGCTCCCCCTCCCCAGAAGACCTACAGACAAGGGCTGCTTGGTTCCTGTCACAGCTTTGTGAACCAATCTTAAATCCCAACTCAGTACCAGTCAGTCATTAGGGACCCAGGCTTCAGGTCAGCACCTGAAGATGCAGGGTCCAGACTCACCACATAGAACCCTAGTGAGAGTTTGGCCCAATAGCACCTATGCTCCAGCCCAAACTTTCTAAACTAAGGCACCCTAAAAGCTCACTCAGACCTAGGCTCTAGAGTTGCCCAATAAAGAAAAACACCAGGTTCCTTCTGTCTGCAAACTCTCAAAAAGTCCTTGACAAAACTCACTTTTCTTTTCTACTAAATCTCTCAATGAATTGGGTATAAGAGAAATATAACTCAGCAGAATATGTATGATAAGCTTGCTCTACATCCCATATGCTTTAGGGGCAAGACAAGGAATAGATATGCTCAGAGACATCTCTACTCAATAAATTCTAGATATGCTAGTCATAACAAGGATGCAAGCAACAGAAGAAAAAATCCTCACTCTGACCTACTTTGCTTTCTATGGCTTTGATAAACACTATTATCAAAAACAATTTGGAAAGGGAAGGGTTTAGTTCCACTTACAGCTTATAGTTCATCATAAGGAGAAGTCAAGGCAGAGACACAAGCAGGAACCTGGAGGCAAGAACTGATACAGGGGCCAACAGATGCTTACTGGTTTGACCCCCATGCTTGTTTAGTCTGTTTTCTTAAATATCTCAGGACCACCTGCCCAGGGATAGCACCATGCACCATGAACTAGACCCTTCCATACCAGTCACTGGACAAGGAATCCCTCATAAACATGCCTACAGAACAATCTGATGGAGACATTTCTCAGTTGAAGTGTCCTCCTCACAGATGTCCTTATCTTGTGTCAAGCTGGCCCAAAAGCAAACAAACACACACAAAACAACAGCAAAAGAACAATTAATTAGAGAAAATACATAAAAGTTCCTATTTGCAGAGCACATTATATTAAAATACTAAAGACTCTACTAGAAGATTAATAGAAATGAGTTCCAATGACTTGGAAGACATAAAACCAGAGGTCGTTTCTATGCAATGACAAATCAGTTGTAATTTTTCACTAAAAACCAGAAGGAGGAGGAGGAGGCAGAAGGAGGAGGAGTGAGAAGGAGGAGAAGAAGGAGAAGGAGGAGGAGGAGGAGGAGGAGGAGGAGGAGGAGGAGGAGGAGGAGAAGGAGGAGGAAGGAGGAAGGAGGAGAAGGAGAAGGAGAAGGAGAAGGAGAAGGAGAAGGAGAAGACAAAGAAGAAGAAGAAGAAGAAGAAGAAGAAGAAGAAGAAGAAGAAGAAGAAGAAGAAGAAGAAGAAGAAGAAGAAGAAGAAGAAGAAGGAAGAAAGAAGAAAGAAGAAAGAAGAAAGAAGAAAGAAGAAAGAAGAAAGAAGAAAGAAGAAAGAAGAAAGAAGAAATGTTAAGAAAGATTTTCTGTCTCCAGTAAGAGCAACAATTCTTATAAATAAATGTAATTTGGAAGTGAAAGATCTTTTCATTAAAAACTAAAACTTTAATGAAAAAAGACACATACAAGTGGCCAGAAACTCATATCCTAAGAGCAGAATTAATATTTTAAATGTCCACATGACCTAGAGTTATCTGCCATTCAATTCAATTCCTGTCAAAATCTAAATTTCTGTTTTGCTTTCATGAAAACAGAGAAACGATATTTATACAAACCCACAAAGAATCTCAATACACAGAAGTAATTTTGAGCAAACAGAAATGCTGAAGCTATCATAATGATTTCAAAATATAATGCAAAACCATATGTAAAAAACACATAGTGGACTGTGAAACAGAGTAGAGAGTCCAGAGATTAATGTGGGCACTTACAGACAAGTAATTTGGGACAAATATGCCAAGAATATCTAAAGAGAAAAGAATGGTCTCTTCAGTACATGGTCTTAGGAGACTAGGCCACTACCTGTAGTGCCCTTACCCACACCATATTCAAAATGTATTGAAGTCATAAGTGAAAGACAAGAAACTAAATCTACTTCAACAGAAAACACATTGAAGGGGGTTCACAACACTCTTCTTGGAAATTTAAAAAGCAGGAGCACAAAAGGCGACACAGATAAATGGGAATGCACCAAACTGACGGACTTCTACATAGCAAAGGAAGTTATCAATCCAATGAGAACACAGCTCAGTTTCTGCTTGATGAAATAAGCCAGGCAAATGCAGCGTGGTCTCACTCTGCAGATTCTGGAAAAGTCAAAATCTAAGAAGCAGAGGGGAGACGAATGGTTACTGAAGCTGAAGTTAAAACTGGGAGCAGTGATAGCTGAGATGTACTGAGTCACAGCTAGTCTGCACAAATGCACTCCAGCATTCTAATGGATAATGTGGTAAATACAGATGGTATTGTTCTACAGACTTGACATTGACAAGTAGCAGATCATGAGTGCAACCCCCACTATCAGAATGAGGTAGCTGTGTGGCAATGCGAGGTGGTGGTTGTGTTAACTAACAAGGGCTACTTTTATTAATCCCGTTCTGAACTGTCCCGAAGGGGCTCAAGTTGTAAGCATTCTCAGTAATTATCTGGTAGTGCTGATTTGAAGATTTTGGCCCTTTCAAAGGGGAACCAGGTTGCTGAAAGAAGGTCACCAAGGGTGGGTGTGTGAAAGTAATACCCATTGTCTCCCACCATGTGTGCATGCCTCTGCTTCACCTTTCCGCTGTAAGGAACAGGGTCCCTCCCACCAACCGCCTCCACCACTAGTCAAGTTCTGTGTGTGACTGAAATATCTCTGAAACCATGAACCAAAATATCCTTTCCTTACCTTGTTTCTGTCCAGTACTTTGGCCATACCAATGCAAAAATAGCAAACACCAGTGCAATAATCATTCACATGTATCAATTGTACACTTTACATGTGTCTATACATTTTTATTTATTAGTTATATGTCAGTAAAGCTAGAAAATAATAATAGCATTATTCTCTGTCTCTGACTGCACTGAATACAGCATAAAACTACTTTCAGCTAGTTAGATATACTGATAGCTGCCTAATTCTCTAAATATCAATAGCACATTACTATCTTATAAATTTTCAGTAAATATGATTTCCATTAAGTAAAAGTAACTTGAAAATTTATCCCAACTAATGGATATAAAAGAGTAAATATCTAAAGAGCATTGCTGATATATGCATAGGCTACCAGATGATGTTTGTTCAAATTCTAAGGGGTTATTGTTGTTGGATAAGTATTGTTAAATGGGGGCTATACTGGGAAATTGCTAAGGTTTAGAAAAAAGGAAATGAATATCTTATTTTAAAAATAATGACTCAAAAGACTGCCATAGTCCAAGGTCTAAGCACTGAAAATGCTGCTGTCCTTGGAGGAACTCGAGAGAGAGCCTTACGGTGAGGTGCTCACGTTTCTGTCAAACGCCCCACTTTATGAAGCTGGGCACACACATCGATATGTTTCATCTTGTAGTCACTTTCTCAGAACTACATTCTGGACAGCAGAGATTTCCTTAGGCAATATTGATCATGCTGCCAATCTGAGTCCCTAACGACTGATCTGAAGAACTTTAAGGATTCGCCATTGGTGTTGATTCATAGAGGAAGCTCAGTTCGTTCTTTAATCGCTGTCTTAAGTGTCTTGTGTAAAGATTAGTAATTTATAAAGCACAGCTGCAGAGCCTGTCACTTGGCTCTATTGTCCTTAAGTTTGCCGTTGTGTAGAAGATGACGTCAGCTCCATAGTGGTGCCGATAGTAAGGGATGGTTTGTATATTTTCCTGTGTACACCTTACTTTCAAAATTATTAAGAATCTTACTTCTGGAATGAGTAGGAAAAATTTGTTAAAAGTGCTTTGCTGCATTTCCTATCAAAGCTGTGTTTGCTGTTATGCCGTAAACCGTCCCCCAATGACTAAATGTCCTTTGGCTCATGTAATAACAGAGACATCTTTATTTTTAACACTCAGATGTACATTCCTAACTGGCACAGTTAATATTTTGATGGCATAGGCTCTCTAGAATTTTCTCTCTGAAACCTTAGGTAGATTCCTTTGTTGACTCACAACTTATAAATAGATTGCCCTAAATCACAAAAGCTTCTCCACAGCCTGGTTTACTGTATCTCTGATTAAATTTAACCGAGAGTCCCACATAAGACTTTTTGAAGCTTAGTAGATGTTAAATTTTGCTGCTTCAGTAACTCAGTTTGAGGATAAATAGCACATCAGAACCTAACACATGCCAGACGATGTTATCTTTGGAAAGCGCAACTGGGAAGGTAATTCAGGCAGGATCAGAGAGAGCAGGTGCTGGGGAGCTGCTAGCTTCAGTCCCCTTCAGTTGCTCACACAGGGAAACTGCTCAAGGCAAGCCTGTGACACAGCTACCCTCAGTCATTAACTTCCTCTGCAACCTTACACAGAGCCACCATTGGTTATTCAAGGCCAGGATTCCCCAGTCAAGTCAGGCCACTTAAAGTTTCTCATATATCCAGAGGTAAGTCTTCCTTCTGCATATCCTGGCCTAATCCCATATTTTTCAAATTTTAAGAAACCCTGGCCTCTGTCTTCTCTTCTGCCAGGGAGCTGGGCATATCAATCAACTGACACCATGTATTAAAGTGAAGTTTTAATGGATATGGTGACATACACTTGAAATCTCAGCACTCGAGAGGCTGAGGCAGGGAGATCACTACAAATTTTGAGACCATCATTACCCAATGAGTGACAAAGCCAGCTTGGGCTACAGAGCAAGGTCCTATCTCAAAAATCCAATTTTTTAAAAAGTGCCGATTTCTATGTTCTCATTCTCTTCTTTCCCTCTGAATGAAGAAAACTTCTTCTTTGTCCACTCTCTTAATTTTATTTATGACTGATAATTTTATCATTTTCTTGCAGACAATTAACACTTATGTTGGATAGCTTCTGGCCATGGTTTGTGTGTGTGTGTGTGTGTGTGTGTGTGTGTGTGTGTGTGTGTGTGTGTGTGTGGTACCTCCACTCACGTACACATGTAAGCCCAGAGCCTGAAGTCCTATCTCTTTCTCTGTTGCTCTCCTCTTTGTTGCTTTGAGACAATGCTTCTTCTTAAACTCATACTCCCCATTTGGCTAGACTGGCTAGCCATCCAGTAAGCTCTCACAACCCACCCATTTCTGCCCAACAATGCTGAAGATACAGATATAATCAGCCATCCCTTGACATTGTATATTCTGGAGACTCAAACTCAAGTCCTCTCTCTTGCAGAGCAAACACAGTTACCTACTGAGCTTTCTAGTTTTATGTCAACTAGACACAAGATAGAGTCATCATCA
The DNA here is from genome assembly GCF_000001635.26 of Mus musculus. Classification (NCBI taxonomy): domain Eukaryota; kingdom Metazoa; phylum Chordata; class Mammalia; order Rodentia; family Muridae; genus Mus; species Mus musculus. Next base: position 112,291,062 of record NC_000075.6, on the reverse strand, counting down.
GGAAGGCGAGAGCCTCAACTGTGAAAATACCTCCGTAAGACTTGGCTGTAGAACCTTGTTTAATTAGTGATTAATGGGTGGACCCAGCCCATTAAGGGCAGTGACGCCTCTGAGCAGATGATCTTGAGTTCTATAAGAAAGCAGATTGAGTAAGCCATGGGAAGCAAGTCAGTAGGCAGTACCCTCCATAGCCTCTACATCTGCTCCTGCCTCCAGGTTCCCACGCTGCTTGAGCTCTTGTTCTCATTGCTTTTGGTGACAAACTGTGATCTGGAGCTCGAAGTTGCCTTTGGCCTTGATATTTTAATCACAGCAACAGTAACCCTATGTAAGACACCCCCTGAGTCAGCTCTGTAGCCCTGGTGTGTGTTTCCCGACACAATAAATGCTGCCATTCTTCCCCCAGAGGCATGACAAGGAGAGCAGATCATAAAAACACAGACAGCCCAGCAGCTATGAGGGATACGAAAGGCATTGGTTGTTGGTTGGAGGCCACTGGGCTATGCTTCTTTCCAGGCTTTTTTACCATTCTGTCCCAATGCAAAAATAAGGTGTAGTCCACATGCATGGTAAAATAATGAGGTACATAAGAAAGAATGACGTCACAGGGTGGGGAGACAGCTCAAAGCCAACCAAGTTCTTTTGCAAAGTACTAGACTTCCATTTCCAGCATTCTCATTGGTCCCTCTTTTGGTCTCTGCAAGTATTGTGTACATGTGGAGCACATGATGATAAGCAGGTGCACGCGCACACACACACACACACACACACACACAAATATAAAACCAAATAATTGTCAAACTCTTCAAAGAACCCTGTGCCTAACCCTCAGAACTGGTTAGGACATCTATACCTTTACTCTGCATTTAACCCACCACCAAGTTATAAAAATCTCCAGGGAGATGACAGACAGACAGACAGATGGATGGACAAACATATGGACAAACAATTCTATATTTGCCTGGAAAAATAAAAGATAAATCTTCTCCAGGACTCCTCAGCATCCCCAGTCCAATTCCATCACTGGGACTATGGTTCTGATCTGGGAGGCTTTCCATTATCTCTATCAAGGGTCAGATGGCCCTGTGGTTTTCAGATGGGTAACTGAGATAAACAGTAATCCAAAAGCAAGTGCTGGAGGCACTGCAGGAGAGGGTTTGTGTAGCACCTTCAATAAAATGTGTTTACACCTGCCCAGAGCACCATACACTTCTGTGGGTTCATTCCTCAGGGCTTAAATAAGTCTTAAATATTTTAAAAGTATTTCTTCCAAGACTCTTGTACTTTCAGAAGGTCCATCCATTTTTAATCACCGTAAGCCAAAGCCAAGACAAATACAATGTGGAGGAAGGGGCATATGCTCTCTGGAATCTCCTGTACTTCCTGTCTTCTTCTCACTTTTAGCATGCCCATTGAGTTCTCTCTCTCTCTCTCTCTCTCTCTCTCTCTCTCTCTCTCTCTCTCTCTCACACACACACACACACACACACACACACACACACACACACACACACACATACATCATATCATGAAGCATCCTGTTTCCCCTGCAGAAGTTGGAAACACTACCAGTAGGTCCTTATGAACTAGTCTGACCTCACATTGTGCCATGCTTTCTGCTAATATTAAGCTTTAATCATATAAACTCCATCTTGCTCACTTTTACATCTAAGTCTCGAATATCATCCCTCTTTCTTACTTTGTGGTAGTTAGCATCGGTTCCTAACTTCATTCGGTCCTACTGCTGATTCTACAACCAAGTCTCCATCTACAGAAGGAGTTCCTGTGAGTAGTAACCTGTGTAGCGAGCTCCTCAAGACTCATGTCTTCTGCTGTTATATCTTTCAATGCTATGCAGAGTTAGCCAAGAATGACATTTTATGGCTTCTCAGACTAACCATAGAGTGAATGGGTTTCTGTTGTGTTTCCTCAGAATACTTTCTATAGAGCAGATGCCATGGTGTAAGAAAATTCAGGAGCCCATATAGAATAGTATCCAAGCCCCTTGTTTTCAATCACTTCCAACTTATAGGCTATCTGAAACTATTCTGTGGCCAGGCAATATCTCAGTATGTCTCAGGTCAAGTCTTCACACAGTGCTGCCAGCTGCATCTATGATTCTGGTTCATGAAAACTGGGCAAGACAACACATGTTTATTGCTCTTTTAAACACTCATCTTTGGAGGTATTTATTATGCAGCATGAGATAACCAATAGAGCCCCCTTCTCAGGAGTATAAAGGCTGTCCCAGGAAGGGCAGAGGGTCCCTCACTGAGCTTCAAAGTCTCTGTTTCCTAACCTTCCCATTGGCCTTACCAAACTAGTTCTAGTTTACTGAATTTCCTTGTCTATCACACTAGCTTCAAGAAGCCAATGGTCTTACCTCTGAAAGTCGCATGTAACTGTAGTGATTAATTAGCATGAAGGACACATATCAATAGCATCAAGGATAGCGGAAAGCCCTCTATCTTGCTATGTATCCTTAGGGAAGAAAGATGAAGTACTATCTTCTTCTCAGGGATTCGACTATTCATGAGGTCATCACATCTGATGGGTGTTTATGCCTGTTTGCTTCTTGAACCATCTCTCTGAGATGTGCAGGAGATATGGCAAAGGACCCCCGAGGATACTGAAGGCAAGAACTGCAATTTAAACATACTTTTGGTTCCCTCACCCCACAGAAGTCAATGTAAGACAAAAAGAACCAGAGAGTAAAAGGGGTCAGACATCAATAACAGTGATAATAATAACTGAGGCTCATTTTAGTAGAGTCAAGACAGCCATAAACCTAAAGGGAAGAATTGTTAATTTGTATAAATGCTGGTTTGATACACAACCCCTCCCACATGCCTGGGCCTAACACAATTTCTGTAAAATTACAATATCTGTAAAAGATATTGGAGAAAGAGAGTGTAGGGGTAATCTATACAGTGCTGATCCATGGCTGCTGACCTGAAACTAAATGGAAAGGGTCAGTCCTACACAATAATGTACGTAAAATGGTTCCTTCTTGTCTCAAACTGGGGTAAGCCTGAGACAATCTCCTTTCCAATGGATATATACACAGCATGTCCAGTGGGGCACATGAAGTCTTCATCTTTGATAAAAGCAATCATTAATGAAAGGTATTACTACAGGCTTCCAATAGTCACAATATTGAGAAACTCAGAAAACCGAGCAAAATGTTACAGAATAAATCAAAAGCTATCAGGGGAAATTGGAATGTATCCAGGAAGCTGGATAAACTACCTAAGTTAAACCTTCCTCATTTACAGTTTTAGAATAGCCACAAAAGAAAAGGAGACAAGGATGTGAAAAAAAAAAAAAGAGAGAGAGGGATCCCAGCAGGAGCAAGCATGCAGAGAGGCCACAAATAGCAAGGTCAGAGTAGACAGATCAGCTCAAAGTCACCTCTCCCCAAACTGAACAAAACTCTAAGAACTCAGAGAAAATATTACAGTGTAGAATTCAGGACTAGTATCTGAAGTGCAGTGTGTATGCTGATATGTAGAAAATATGAAGAAAACAAAGAAAATACTAGAGAAAGGTCCCCAAGCTGAGGTAGGTAGAATATCTATTATTACTACAGATGTCATGAACACGAATGGAAAAATGGGGTGCTCTTAAGATTTAGTGTAAGGGGCCACCAGTAGTTCTCTGAAGCTAAAGGAGCTTGCCACCAAGCCTGGTGACCTGGGTTCAATTCTCAGAGCCCACATGGCAGGAGAACCATCTCTAGGAAGTGATCTTCTGACCTCCACACAGCAAATAAATGAATAAGGAAGTGTAAAAAAACTTTTTAAAAGATTTAACATGAATATTTTATGAAACTGGAGATAAGGCAGAAACCCTAAAAGGGGGAAAATGGAAAATTAAATATTGAAAAGTACATTAACATCAGTTTCAACATTAAAAACGGAAAGACCAGAAACAGCCTTAGAAAGCACACGAGGTTGTTTCTAACTTAGACCCTGCACCTTGGCAAAAACAATAGTCAAATACCACTCAGCCTCTAAGATTGTAGACACTAGATACTTGCTTTTGCATGGTCCATCTTAAAATTCTGGAAGACTTCATCAGATGAGGATGGGGTGAGGGCCAGGAATTCTTAGGCAGAGCAGCAAAGTCTAGAAACTTCAGAAGAACAGGAAAGGAGATGCCTCCATAGACAGCAGAGGCACAGCCTAGAGCACAGGCTGTCCTTTCTAGCACAGGGTACTGTGGTCTGCAGAAACCTTGTACTCCACAGCATGAGAACTAGACGGAAGGATTCTGACACACGTCAGAGTCAGGCATGTGCGTGCAGCATTGCTGACAGAAACTTGGAGATTGTAACTTTCTTAGTATTAGTAGATCTAAAGTTTTGGGTGTGTATGCTATTATTACTTTCGCAGATTAGACGCCATCTCATTCATTTATAGAATCGAATATACTTTTTACAACTTTGAGATGTCAACATTCTTCCTGTACACTATTTGATGTACAGTATTTGACGATACCCATCCCACCTTGCTGCATCAATGACGGGTGGCATGTCATGATTTCCATCTCATTTTGCGGTGTTCTCCTGCCTAAGCTTTACATAACTCTTTGTTGCAGAGAGAAATTTCATTTCCCAAAGATGCATGCCAATTCCTCTCATCCTAGAGGCTGCCTGCTTCAGAAGTTCCTTGGATGGTTGGTTTGGAGTATATGTGTGTGTATGTTCGTGTGTGTGCACACGCACGTATGTGCACATATTTGTGTTCATTTAAGTGATAAGCATGGCATTAGCTCTGAGAAGAATAACAACTCACTTTTAAAAGGCTAATAATATCTCATATATATATATATATATATATATATATATATATTCATATATGAACATCACATGAAAGGCTTAAATCATTAAAAGAATGCTTAGCCTGAAAAGGGTTGTGTCCATTTGTCTAATCTAGGAACCTGCTTTATGGAACTTCTTGGTCCCTCTGGCTGTGGAGAAGGGTTAGCTGAAAGTTTCACACTTTCTTCTGATGCATCTGTTGTCTTCCATCAGATGCCACCTTTATCTTTGTATCGTTTCATGCTGGATCCAGGCCTATTACTGTGAACCACATGCATGGTCGAAATTAAATGGGGACAGAAGAGGACCGGTGCGTGCTTGAGGAATCACAACAGCTCAGATGCTCCGACTTTGCACAAGTCTCTGTCTTGTTAGTGTTCTATTGCTGTGAGGAGACACCATGACCAAGACAACATATAGAAGAAAGCATGTAACTATGGCCTGCTTACCTACATAGAACTCCAGGCATGCTGGTGTACTCTGTGACCCTGACACTTAGAAGGGAGAGTCAGGCAGATTGCTGGGACTTGCTGGCCAACCAACCTATGTGAGGAAATTCTGCCTAGTGAGAGACCTTATCTCAAAAAGTAGGATAGGTGAATGACACCTAAAGATGACTTCTGGCTTCTAATTATGTGTGTTTTACACACACACACACACACACACACACACACACACACACACACACATTTGTGTAACAAACTACACAGCACATAGACGACATTCCTATATTCACATGAAGATGTCCAGAGGCACACTTCTTTAACAAGTGAATGCCTATGGTTTCACAACCTGAGACAGTTCTTGACAGTTGGAGTTAGCAAATAAAAACTTAGCAAATTAAGATGGCTTTAGTTTGCCAAGTAGTGGTGGCACATGCCATTAATCCCAGGACCTGGGAGGCAGAGACAGGAAGATTTCTGATCTACAGGGTGAATTCCAGGACAGCTAGGGCTATACAGAGAAACCCTGTCTCTAAAAACCAAAATAAAAAATAAAAAAAAAATTTAAAAGATGACTTTGATTTAGGTAAAATTCAGTCAAATCTGTTCTAAATATATTTGAGTTCATAATAAGAAATTTAACAAAGACCAATAGCCATTGACTTGTAACTTCTGCAAAAACCTTAGACTCTTAACAGATTCCTCACAAATATTTCTATGGACTGCATTGCACGTTGAAGCTGCTGAGAGTCCTAGGCTCTATAAGATCAAGTTCAGTCTCTGATGTGCACAAGTGTGCTTTGACTGTCTCAGCTGACCATCCAAGTCTGCCTTCATGATTCACTGGGCAGCACAAGTAAGGCCTTCATGGGGGACTCCCTAATGCCACTTTTAATTTCCTAGGTGCAAAGAGTGCGTGTGAAACCAAACTGAACTATTAGCCTCCAGTTTCACGTGAGGGCTGTGCCTCAGGATCTCTGGTGGTGATGCCCTGTCTCCCCATCTTGGGAATTGTCAAGCCATACCTGATGGAGTCACCAGACCCAGCCATCATCATCAGCCATGAACTTCTGGTTTATGACAGATGTCATTATTCCAGCTTGGATACCATTAAGGGGATACAGTCTGAGCCCCTTGACCCAGAGTGAATGATATTCAGATTGTGTTTTGCTGGGCAAATTTGATTAACTCCAAGACTCTTTCTGTTTGTAGTAAGCTTGCTTGGCAGCAGGCTCTAGCTTAACTCTTCAGTGATCATTCTCATTGAATATCTCTTGTGTGTATAGATACTTCAGAAAGCATATGAGCAGTGATACTGATACCCCAAGCTTTAGACCCCCACAAAAGAAATGGGCTAGTCTGACTGCATGGCTTGATTTATTTCTAATTCAGTGCAGATCTATACAAGTACTTTCTGAATGACTGCAAAGAAATTTGAATATTTACTGGGAGTCTCCCTGGTGAATGAGTATTTATGATGGAAGAGTTTGAACCATGGATTTTGCAGAGATGGGTCATAGCCTGTTCCCATTTTATCTATTTTGTCTGTTTTGAACTATTGCCGGAAACAACCTGGGGTGTTGTACTGAGGCTGTCCAACACATACTTCATGACTACTGAAGAAAATAGATTGTCAAATAAGCTGCCCCTGTTCTGACAAGCTAGCATGGAGTGATAATCTACTGTAACATCATGCTTCATTATCCATTATTCTCCTTCCCAGGAAGCTTTGCAGTGTGTTTCTGTTTTCTTATTATCCGCATCCTCAGAGCTATGGAGATGGGTGTTTTATGTTAAAGATAAAGCCTTCATTAATTTGTCAGTACTTTGCCAGCTAGAATGAGAGAAAACAAAGGAAATCTGACATTGCTCCCCCAGATACCTCACTGCAGCTGGTAAGTTCTGCTGGCTCCAGGGGAATTAACTGTACATAAATAATGGACTGAGCAGGTTTACACTGGGTCTGTATCCATATCAAATAACTGTGGCTAATGGGGAGAAGTTCAAAGATTTCTGAATATAGACTTCCTCACATGACAGCAGCCAGGTTCTACCAAGTTGCCTATTTGCTTACGAATAGCTGGACCTGTTCACACAGGCAGGAGATCGTAGATGCTTTCTATCTAACCACCTATATAGTTCTTCCCCCATCAATGAGATTGGTTAAAGTTATGATCGTCTCCGCTGTTGATGACACCACCTGCTTATCTATCCTTGCCTTTTGGGGTCATTTTACACCCAAGCTGAGATGCACATACCTTTTCATAAATCTGCTGGTCCTCAGAGTCTCTTCTTTCAAGAGGTGTCTCTCCATAGACTCTGCTCAGTTTTGACAGGACCATTTTTGTTGTTAATCTCTGTAAGGTTTTTCTGTATTGTGAATACTAGCCCCAAATGAGACACACACGGTGCAGTTTTCTTATCGTGAGGTTCTGTCTTCACTGTGCCACTGCGTCCTTTGCAGGAGCTTTTTAGTTTGCTAAATCTTATTTTCTTCTCCTTGTTACTATTAATTGCTGTCTGTCTCTGTCTTCCTCTGCGTTTTCCTCTACCACTTTTAATACTTTCAGCCTTAACATTTTATGGCTTGGATACATTCTGAGTTGTTTGTTTATTGGGTTGGAGGGTTTTTGTGTGGTTTTAAAAAATGTTTTTGAATGTTATCAATCTTCATTCTTTGTGTGTGAGAGTGTTTGCCTGTTTGTGTATGTATGCACCACATGTGTGCCTAGTGCCCTCAGAAGTCAGAAGAAAGGATTGGATCCCCTGGGACTGGAGTTAGAGAGTGTCATATGCTGTCGTGAGCGTGCTGGGAACCAAACACTGGCCTTTATCAAGAACAGCAGATGCTCCCGTAAGCAATGAGACTGTCTCTTAAGCATTACAATAAATATTTAAACAATACTTACCTGTTAAATCCTTACTCACTTTTATTTTCTCAAAAACTCTGTGAGTTTTCATGATAGAGACTATTATTTTTAACTTCTTTGAGTTTATTCTCAGGTGTTTTATTTGGTTGGGGACACTGATAATGGGAACTCTCGGAAGTTCTTTCCTAGATTTGTTGCATTGGTGTCCTAAAATGTTGCTGAATTTGCCTGCCTGCTTAGTGTGCTTAGGCACTACATTACTAACATGCCAGTTCTAACAGCAGCGGCTTATTTTAATTGATATGATTGTCTTCTTTTTTAAGTTTTAAGAGTTCTTTGTGAATTTTTCTAAAGCTGCACCTTGTCTCACAGGCATTTGAATTTTTTCTTCTGAGTCTGTGTTTTATTTACTTTAAAGACGCTCATTGAAAAATGACTACTCATAGTCATGTAGATTTTACAAGATACAGAGTCATCTGCTTTTTAGAAGAATGAAAACTGATGAAAATTCTTTGTTTAGTATATTTTTGTTTTAATTAAGCTTGGTGACAGTTTAATCCCTTCAAAGTCTTAAAAAAAAAACCTTTGTGGTGAGAACATTTGAAATGTACTCTGCAGCTATTATGCAATGTACAGTATGCTTGCTTCTTATCGTTAGCTAAGGCAGGAGACCTTCAGAAACTAGAGGGGTCATTGCCCTGTTTTAGACCACACACTTTTTCACTGTCGTCTCAGCACTATCATCCTCTCCTCTCAGCTTCTAAAGTTTGATTTAACTTCACTCGTAGAACAATTTCTGTTCAGGATCCCACTTACAATACCCAGCAGGATGCTTGAAGAACTTATCTGTGTTCCCACAAATAACAGAATCATCATCTGTCTTTTTAAAACTCCGTTCACTCTATATATTTGCCTCCACTTCCTTTTTCCTTCTATTCATGATAAAGACTTAGATTAACTCCACATCTTGACTATATCAGTCAATTTTCCACTGCTGTAATGAAACACCAGAGGCAGGCTAACTTCCAAAAGTAAGAGGTTTATTTAACTCCAATTTGTTTAATTCTGTGTTTGGGAGCCTGAGAGTTCAAACGGCCTGCACAGGCTGTGATGAAGGTCTCCCTGGCTGTGTTACCTCATGGCGGATGACAAGGACCTCAGTGTGTGTGCCTGTGTATATGCCTGAGGGTGTATGCATGTGTGCCAGTGTGTGCAAGTGTGACTGTGTGCATGCCTGTGTGTGTGTGCATTAACGTGTGTGTGTATGCGCATAGGTAAAGAACATATCTCTTGTTGGTGGAACACTCTATAGAATCAGAATTTCTATTCCTCCATCTTACAATCATTGCTTCCTAACTAACTGATCGCCTTTTCACTTTCCTATTATTCTTCCAATAGCCACACATTATATTTTGGTGTGCAGGTACAGGTGCATGTGTGAGCATGAGAGTGGAGGACAAAGGTCAACCTTAGGTGTCATTCCACAGAAGCTGTTCACCTTGATTTTGAGACAGGCTTTCCCACTATGACCTGGGTCTTGGTTTGCAGGCGAGGCTGGGCCCCATGGTCAGGCCTTTCCCAGCTATACCTCACTCCCGGTACCAACTTCTGTTTTAGTTAGCGTTTTCATTGCTTTAAAGAGAAACCATGACCAAGGCAATTCTTATAAAGGACAATATTTCATCAGGGCTGTCTAATACTTTCAGAGGGTCAATCCATTATAATTATATCAGAAAGAATGGTAGCATGAAGGCAACCATGGTGCTGCAGAAGGAGCTGAGAGTTCCATATCTTGTTCTGAAGGGAACAAGAAGACTGTCCCCACAGTAACACACTTCCCCTTGTAGGGGCCACACGTACTCCTACAAGGCCGTACCTCCTAATAGTGCCACTCCCTGGGCCATACACACACAAAGGGGCAATGTCTCCATATTTAATTCTTTGCACTCAGTACTTTTCTACTTCTCCTTCATTGGGGCGCTAATGAGGGTATATTCTCATTTCAAATCCCACTTGATTCTTTGTTGATAAATATGAAAACAATGTATAATATACATGATTAATTACCCTGTAATAAGACACCTTTCCATTTCCACAATAGTTTGGGGAGGTTATTTTTATTTTTATTCTTTCAAGTTTGGCGATAAGCAATAATATCATCTTCAAACAAAGGCAATTTTATTCCTTCCTTCATAAAAATTTTAATTGTAATTATTAGTTTACAAAGCAGGGGACTGAGGCATAAAGAAAGTAAACTACTCTTTCTCAGTCATCTGGCTGTTTACTACCAGAATCGGGATGTAAACTCAAAATTCATGATCTATCCAGAGCCTGAGGTCTAAGGCTTTATGCTACCAAATGTTTATGAATGCCCCCAGAATGTTCAGGCCATAAATTCACAATGATACCAGTCTGGGCAGGGAAGACTTTCCTGCAGCTACTATAGATTGCAGGTGAAGGCAGGTGCAGCTGATGGGTGAGGGTACTTGAGGAATAAATAGCAAAGCACTTCTGAAGAGGCATATCAGTCCTAGTGTAATAAAGATATAGTCTCCATAGTCTCAAATACTGTTTGCATTGTATTTTCTTTTTGAAGGAAAGTGAAAAAAAAAAAAAAGATCATGAACACCAATTTAAGGAATCATTGTGTTTAAGGTTCTGAATCACTACAAATCATGTTGAGTGCTTGAAACTGTAGTGACCCCAAAACATTAGGACTGGACGGCTATCCTGAGTCTAATCAAGTCATTATCTCAGAACAATCAATTGAAGGAAGCCGCACGCAGCAGCAAGGGGATCCGCAGGGGTCTACTCTTTCCTGTAGTAAATGAAAGGTCATTTGGGGACATAATGTCTGATTTTATGCACAGTATGAGAAGTCAGAAATTACTTTGAAAATCACCACCTTGAAATCAACAGGAATACTTTACAGATACGGTCTTGATTGCGAGGCTTATTGCATGCCATTAATGAGTATTAAACTTTAACATATTTGTAAAAGACCTGGAAAACCCTCACGACTTCCAGCCTCATTTCATTCCACAGAAGAGTACCTTTCTACCTAAAACAAACTTTTAAATATATCCATACACATTTAAATTAAATATAGTTTTATTCTTTCATATTAAATAATAGTATTATATAATAGGTAATAATAAACATAACAGGTTAAGATATAAATAAATATGTGTGAATGTAGTATTTTGTCTTTTCTTTAAGAATTTCATATCTGCATATAGTTCATTCTGTTCATTTTTATCCCCATCTCCCCTCCGACTTCTCCCAAACCCCTCATGTTTCCATCTCAACTTCACATCCTCTTCTATTTTACTTATTTTATTTTTACCCAATTGGCTCCATGAGCCTTGTCAATATGCACTTGCCTGAGAAGCTAATCATACTGGAGTATGGACAACCTATAAGAGACCAAAGTTCCAAAAAATTACTCTCTTTCCCCAGCAACTGTCAAATATCAATAGGACTTCAGTTTTGTGTAAGCCTCATGGCCCCTCTCCGTCATCCCTGGTGAGCTGCACTCTGGCTTGGGCTAGTCTGATGGTGGCAATCACAGATGCTATGTGTTCATTGAAAGCAACAGCCGGGTCACGTGCACAAAACGCTGTTTAGCCTTAGTCCCCACCAACCTCCACCTTTTACAGTCTCTTGGCTCCCTCGTTTTCTGAGCCTGGGGGAAGAGAATTTGTAAAATAGATGTGTCATTTGTGGTTGAGCAATGCACAGACATGTATTCTTTGCTGTTTGACTAGTTATGATGCTTTATCAGGCACCACCCACTGCACAAACAAGCTTCTCTTGTGAGGACTGAGAGTTGCAGTAATCTGCAGGTACAGAGAATCTTATTTAAGAAGCCATTTGGTACTATGTCCATCTAGATAATTAATATTAGGTTCTACCCTAGGGCTTTTAAATAGTCTAGCCATGGGTTCTTGGTCACATGTACCAGGAATGAATGTCTTCCTGTAGCATAGGCCTTAAATCCAGTCAGGAAAGAGAGGCCCATTGGACTTGCAAACTTTATATGCCCCAGTACAGGGGAACACCAGGGCCAAAAAGAGGGAGTGGGTGGGTAGGGGAGTGAGGGGGGTGGGTATGGGGAACTTTTGGGATAGCATTGAAAATGTAAATGAGGAAAATACCTAATAAAAAATTTAAAATAAAAGAAGTTAGTTAAACTCATAATATTCACTCCATCCATGGATATTCACCAGCAGGTTGGCCATCGTTGCCATGGTCCGAGTTGCCGGTTGGGGACTCTTCTCCTCCAGCAGATTGCGTGACGCCTTCACCTTCTATACCACAGAAGCTAGCCAGTATGGAAAGAGCTTCCAGGTCCAAGCTTGGCATTTCCAAGTCCTGTGATGAAAGTGAACAGTGTTTTCAGCACTAGGCTCTCATAAACCCACCAGTTTAATTTACTTCGGATATTATAATATAATTACATCATTTCCTTACGTCCAAAACTCCCATATGCCCCTCCTTGCTCCCTTTCAAGTCCATGACCATTTTTTCTCATTAATTATTGTCACATGCATATATGGATATACATATATATTCCTAAATATAAATTGCTCGATCCGTATACCGTTCCTTGTTCATATGCTTTCATGGTCAACCATTTGGGATAGATAACATACTGGTATGCTCTTCTCTGAGAAAGGCCATCTCTCTCATCCTGAGCATTCCTTAGTTACCTTTATTCTTTGTGCAGGGTTGATGCTGGCTGGTCTTTCTGTTCCTGTTCACTTTGGCATATCTATTGTTGTTGTGCATGATAAACAGTCATGTTGTTGAGTCTCTATGGGTGTACCATGCGACATGACTAGGAGACACAATTTCATATATACTTCCCTGATCTTATGACTCTTATAATCTTTTCTGACCCTCTTCCACCATGTTCTCTGAGACTTAAATGGAGAGGTGTGTTTGTAGACTTATCTACCAGGACTGGGCTCCTCAGCTGTGCGTTTTGACTAGTTGGGTTGATCTGTAATGTTTTCTGTTTGTGACAAAGAGAAGATTCCTTGATGAGGCGTGAAGGTGTAAAGATGAATATTTGGATTGTGGTGAGGGCTTATGCTGGTTTAGTAAAATGGTGATTCTAAGCGTGCCTTCAAGATCTTAACTAGTACTAAATAAGTTGGCTAGATTTCCAGTAACAGACAGTATTTTCCTCTTGCTGAGCATGTCTTTAGTCCAATTAGAGTGCTGTTGCTGCCAAGGTATGAGAACAAGCTCTCCATCCTTGGGGCTATTGAGCTATGCTGGTTGTTATAATGGTCCACAGACAACACTGACAAACCCCACTATTTTAAAAAAAGCATGGAGTCCTCTACTGCATTTTGATTAAGGATAGTTTCAGTAAACTAAGAATCCGATAGAAATGATACCTTTAGCTAAAAGATTTAGAGGGACATGGAAATATTAGTTATTGTGTTAAGTTAATAAAATAGTAATAAATAGTATCAGATGATAACCCGGTAAAATGAGAGCTGGTAATCTTTGATAGCTTCTATCTTCCCTCCTTAGCAAAGATGAGTACATGAGAGAAACAAATTTGGGGCACTGAATAGACTTAAAATATGAAATAAAGCTGTATTGGATTGTGCAATATAGAACAAGGGATGAACACCTTCCAGTATGGTGGCATCTTAGAGGTGTAGACATGTTGGTGTTTTGGATCCAGAGTGTATGACTGTGATTGTGGCAGGAGCCCATACAGCACATAGTCACTATTACAGAGAGCCTGCACTGGCCGTTGTGATAAAACTTACATGCACAACCACTCAAAGGAGGGAGTTACGTTATTCAATTATACGGACAGACAAATGGATTGAGTGCCATACATAATACACCTGAAGTCCTGGATGGAGCATGTTGTATTTCCGGCAGTCTGATTCCAAAGCTGGGGCATTCCATGTGTCCCTATACTCGTCACTGGTGGAGACAGATGCTTGGGTAGCTAACTGATGTGAATGAGAGGTACAAATTGATGTCTAAGAATTAGGCACGATAGAGCTCCTGGGAAGAGGGCAGCATCATGATTGTTCTTTATGAAGGATTATTCTTTTCCCATTTAAAATCATCGAGTGGTTAAAGATAGAATCTGTCTGCTAGCTAACAGTCTCCCTAATGGGGACTTTGTAAAACTCAAATCCCCACAACCAGTCCTTTTATATTTTTCTCCTAAGAAATAAGTGGGTCATTTTCAGTAACATCTGTGTCAACTATGGAAAAATGAAATAGGTGCTATTGCTCAGAGTTGACGATTTTTTTCTTTGTCCTCTGCTCAAATCTTTGGCTTATAGATACATCCTATAAAAAGAACAAAGAAAAGTACCAAGATTAAACATCTTTATTGTTGGGATACAGTCCTGTAAACCTAAGAAACAGGGACACTGAGATGTAAAAGCACAGACATGACCCTCTCAAATAAGCTTTGTTATCCGATTACACAGATCGAGAAACATTTAGAACAACATATAAATTGCCTAAGTTAAGTCCCAGATGGGCGGTACTGTGTCCCGCGCATTCTGAATCCAAAACGGAGGAGGCCTTTTATGCTTCTCTGCAGTCAATAAGAGTTGAAAACAAGTTGACATTGCTCTACCAATGTCTGATAAATCAAACTTTAAGTCATATTTGATGCTACCACATGCCTGCAGTGTGGACTTTCCCGACCACTTCTTACTGCATGGTAAGGAGTGGGCTGGGAGGAAAGGGCAGCCGCTCCCTTCTCAGCCAGAAATAAACGATCAGTGGGAAAACCCTGCAATCTGAAGTGCCTGCTACTTACAGTCTATGCAACTCAGGGTACATGGCTCCCCTTGTCCCCAAGTCCTCCCCTGCCTCGCAAGCATCAGTGCAGAGGGGCATCTGCTAACCAGCAAGTCCTGGCTCCATGAGGGCACCACTCTTTGTTTTATTGTTTCATTATTAATTAGCATAAAGAGTAATGGTTTGGTGATGGTCATTTCATGCATGCGTGTCATTCTGCCACAACGCCCTTCCTCACGTTCACTTCCCCTCCCTGTTTCCTGAAATATTTTCAAAAAACTTCCTGATGATTCTCTGGAATTCAACGGAATGCATAGTAACCGCCCCTTTCCATTTTTATCAGTTTGGGTTTTCCCTTTGTCTTTGTCAAGTATATCTAAGAGATTTTTTTCAATCTTGCTTATTTTTCAAAGATTCAACTCTAATTCACAAATTTCTATATATCATTTTTAAAGGTTTATTAATTTCTATCCTGATCAATATTACTTCTTGCTGTCCACTGCTCTTGAGTTTGGATTGCTCTTGCTTTTGAGATGTAGTATTAGGTTATTTGTTTGAGCTTTTTTTTTAATTGTTAATGTGAACATGCACAGCTATGAACTCTCCTTTTAAAATTGTATTGCAATGTCACAAATCATAAACCATAATTTTATTTCTAGTGGAACCTAGAAATTTTCAAACCTTTTTCTCTAATCTCTTCATTAGTTGATTCAGTCTCTGTGAATTTATTTATATTTATCTTCTACAATTTTTCTCACTATTGATATTCAGTCTCATTCATTCATGGCCTGATAAGACAGAACCAGTTATTGAGATTAGTTGTATTTAATAAGGCTTTTTATAGCCTGTATATATGTTCTATTTTAGAGAATGATCTTTGGACTATGATAATATGTATTCTGTACTCTTTAGAGGTGTGTGTGTGTGTGTGTGTGTGTGTTTGTGTGTGTGTGTGTGTGTCCTGGCTAGGCTTTGCCAATTTGACATAAGCTAGACTCATTTGAAAGAAAAAAAAACTCAACTGAGAAAATGTCCCTACCACACTGGCCTGTGGGAATGTCTGTGAGCTGTGTTATTGATTAACGATGGATTGGCCGGTGGGAATGTCTATAAGCTGTTTTACTGATTAAAGATTGATTGGCCTGTGGGGAGATCTGTGTGCTTTTTTCATGACCAATGTGTGATGCTTGAGAGATGGCATTGGGCTGTATAAGAAAGTAGACTGAGCAAGCCATGAAACATCATTCCCCAAGACCTCTGCTTCAGTTTCCCCTCCAGGTTCCTGCTCGAGTTCCTATCCTAACTTCCTTCAGAGATGTACTGTGATGTGGAAGCTATAGTGAAAGAAGTCCCCTCCTCTTCAAGTTGCTCTGGGTCATACTGTTTTACCACAGCAACACAAACCCGAAATAATGTACACTCTATTTCATCTATGTTGTAGTTTAATTGCTAGGGTTCTTTCTTGATTTTACATTTGGATGACTTATATAAAGCGTATTTCTAGACTCTTCTGATACTTTATATCTATTAGTATTTGTTTTACTGAAACAGGTGATAGTACTTGATGGATATATATTTTAAATTAACGTACCTTAAATGAATATATCCCTTTATTACTAGGCAACAGCCTACTTTATCTCTTAGAACTGATTTTTATTTGAATTCTACTTCATTAGAAACTATATTAGCTGCATTGAATTGCTTTAGGCTGACTTCTTGAAGAATGTATTGTATCTTTGGATGAATAGTGTGTAGGTGTCTTTTCTAGTGACAGACGCTTCTTGGAGACCACAACAGCTGGATCCAGTTTTCTTTAATCCAGCCGGCTTGTCTTTATCACTTAAATGATGAATTGAGGTTGTTTACATTTAAGGTTGTTATTGAAAGATGGTTATTAATTCCTGCAAGGTTTGGTTATTTTCTTATTATATCAAAGGCAGTCTGAGATATTATGGCTTGTTTCCCACATAGATGTCATTGTCTCCCTACACACGCCCTTCCCTGTGCTCCATTTCCTTCCCTGCTTTCTGAAAAAACTTTTCCTGGTCTCTTTTTAGTGTTAGGGTTTGCTGATTTACCGTGTTGACTGGATGGATGGCCATCCTAAATTGTTCTCTTTTCTCCTTTCTCTCCCATGATTTTTTTTTTCTTTCTCATGCTCCCGTATTAGAGACTCTCTTTCTGAGTATATAATATTTCATGAGATATCTTCTGCAGAGCTGTCTTGATGGTCTTAAACTTCTTTACTTTCATTCAAATTAGACTCCTAGTGGTTTGCTGTTGGTGTGTGTGTGTGTGTGTGTGTGTGTGTGTGTGTGTGTGTGTGCTTGTGCATGTGTATATGTACTTTTCAGATAATATTTTTACAGATTTACTTTTCAGTGTATGTGTGTGAAGGCATAGGTGTATGTATACATACCACATGCACGAAAGCACCTATGGATTTCAAAAAAGAGCACTGGAGTCCCTGGCACTGATGTTATAGTGCTTAAGCGTGCTGTTCCTGGTGTTAAAAGTAGAACCTCGATCTTCTACAAGAACAGCAGATGCTCTTAAGCACTGAACCATTGCTCCATCCCCCTAAGTATATGTTATTTATTTTTTTAAAAAGTACCCCCCCAAAAAAAACCTAAGGAAGAAAGGAATCTCAGATTACAAAGATGCACAAGCAATGAGTCTTCAGAAATGTAACTTTAGTCATTCATTCATTCATTCATCAGTGATTGGCTGCCTGTACTTGAAAATGATGCAGTAACATCCATGTCTCATTTGCCAAAACCCATTAAGATTTTAATATGCAGAAATCTAAACACTAAAAGAAAAATTCAGTATAGACTTGTAGCATTCTTTAAAATCCTATGTAAACTTCATTAAGGGTGACAAAGGAAGAAAAGGGGAGAGGGGGGAGGAGGAGGAGGAGGAGGAGGAGGAAGAGGAGGAGGAGGAGGAGGAGGAGGAGGAGGAGGAGGAGGAGGAGAAAAAGCAAACAGACCAATGTGGATACTCCACAGACCAAGTCAGAGGAACAATGGAAACTCCCACCTTCTGTTACCACGTGGCTCTCATGGATAGTACATTTCCTTAGACAGGAAAGAGAGAGAAGAGAGAGAGACTCACTCATTCTCATCTAAGTCCATACATGTGACACAAATAACTGTCTATTGTGTGTGGTGCAGTATTTTTTTAGTGATCTTCAAAGCAGAATTTACAGACAGCTTTTGTCAGTACCTAAATAACGCTTTGTTTTCAAGTCATGAAGCTGTGTCCCCGTGTTCCCCACACTTCAGTTGTAAGATTGCCTCTGATTTAAATTTCACATCCTCTAATACTTTCGTTATTTCCTAGGTTGTGCTGTTCAGCTGATTTAATTTTTAAATCTTGTGGCAACTTCTTCTTCCCCTTTGCACAGCCTTCCCACTCTGCGCCTCTTTGACTACACACAGACTTGCTGACGAGAAGAGGCCGCCCATGCCTTTCAGGTTCTATCTCTCTAGTTACACACTAATTAAGGGAATCAGACTTTGACAAATATGCAACCTTATTCAAAACAGAGGTGTGTGGGTGGTCAACAAACCACTCCTTGACAGGCAAAGCAGAAATTCGCCTTGACGGGGAAAATGAGAAGAGAAATCAAGGTGATGTAGGCAGTGTAGAGATGGCTCAGCACTTAGGAAGACTTAAATCTCCTTGCAGAGGAGCTTGAGTCTTGTTCCCAGCATGCATATCGTGGCTCACAACCCTCAGTGTAGAAGGTATACTGTGTATATTCCAGCATAAGGAAATTCAAAAACTTCTTTTGACTTCCTCAAGCACCAGGCAGACATAGGCATAAGTATAGGCAAAACTCCTATATACATGAGGTAAATAACGGAAAATTATTTTTGTAAAGGGCATAGCTCAGCAGCCTGAGAGTGTGTTCAGCTTGGAACACACACAGACACACAGAAACATACAAAGACATACACACACACATATACACACTGGGATTCAGTCATCAAAGGGCATTTGTCCAAGGTCACACTGCTACCAATTAGACTAGGAATTGAAACTCTGCTTTTGAATTAAAATAACTTTAAAATTGTATGCTCAAAACTTCACGATGACAGCCACTGTGCCAGTAACATCTTTTTCGGAACTTCTTCTGTATCTGGTTTCCATCCATGCTTTGAGCCTTCCAGGAACAACACTGCCAGTGAGGATAACTGAGGCCCACTCTACAAGAGCTAGAGAAAAAAATGCATCTTATAGAGCCTGCCTTGAGCACCAAAGTAGCCAGAAAGAAAGAGACTTTCCCAATCAGAAGGTTGTCTAGAGAGCCCTGGTTAAACTAAATGGGTCATAAAATGAAACCAAAAGTCAAGAACATGAAAAAGCATTGATGGGCATGAGAAGAGTTCACAAGGCTGGAAGGGTGATGAGAGAATCCTGGGGAGAGAGAAATCACAAAACAATGTTTATGTTTGTGGGAGCTGTCAAACAACAACAACAACAACAAAAAAAACTCTTAGAAGAGATAAGGAGAAAGAGTGTTGAGCCATCGCTTCTGAAGGAGAGGAGCCCTGAGGTATAAACAGAAAGCAAACAGCATAAACCCTGAACACACCATCAACACTGGTAGCAGGTGCAGATTCTGAAAATTCAAGTATCACTCTGTGGTGTTCTAAGCATCTGATATGTAAGTCTCTGCCTTTTGTTTCGCTGAAATCAAAGCCAAGGGACTGAATCAATACTCACATTCTTGATTTGAAGACAAGTATTTATAGGAACTAAGAAAATGGGGAAATGTGGATGCCCCATTCATCTGTTTGTCTGTCCATCCACCCACCCATCCATCCATCCATGCATCCCTGTACCCATCCATCCATCCATCCCTCCATCCATTCATCCATCCATCCAAGAAGGTTGTTCAGCTTAGCTGTTTGCTCATTCTCGTGGCAGAGAAGGATAGACTAAGGAAAATGATCATGTTCCCAGTTATTATTTGAATAAAACTAAGTGATTCCTTGGAATAAGGAAGGAAACTACCCATAACGGAAATTACATACATTAATCATCATTTTTATTTATGATTATCATCAGATACAGTGAGAACTCGGGCTGTGGGTGGCACATTCTTCCTGAGTGAGATGGATAGAATCAGAAGTGGTTTCAAGGAGTAAAATCAAGGATAGGGAGGAGGGTGTTCCATCTCCCAATGCTGTCTATCTCTAATCGCTACAGGAGCTATGCATGATGAGATATGCGATATCATTGTCTAGCAGTCATGGCTAGTGCTCTGCCTGGTATAGCATAAGATACATAGCATGATAAGTAATGGATAACAATTACAGAGGTCTGATCATGATTGTAGACTGTTTCCTCAGCTTTAATCATTCAGTCTGATAGCCACATAAGTCAATGGGAAAACATCACTGAAAGGCATTCAACTGGAGAGCCTATTGACCATTCCAAGACTGAAGGTCTGACTGTGCTATCAACCATCTCTCTCAAGTGGACCTCCTCTGGGGCAATTATCTCTTTAATGGCTATTAAATGATCCTTGGACATGTCCAGACTGTCGCCACTAGAGGCTTTCCTCAGATACCATCCCATTTGACACTGTAAACCAATCAGAAGCGAGCGCTGGATATAAGCAGCCCTAATATGGCCTGGTTTCATCAACGATAGCTCAGACCTTGTACCTTGACTGGCCCCAGAAGCTCCGAGGACGGATTGTCACATGATAAACGACAGTAGAACCTGTTCTCTTGCCCAAGCTTTCTTCTGGGCAAGGAAACTGATACCTAGAAGGGTTATGCCATCATCCAAGGCCATATGGTAAGAGTTGTTACAGCTACCCAAGCTTCATGTCATCTCCCACAATCCTGTGGCTGGTAGTCCGTGTTCCTTTAGCAATAATAATCAACTTGCAACTATGTTGGCTATACTTCTTCCAGTTAATCACACGTGTGTGTGTGTGTCTGTGTGTCTGTTTGTCTATCTGTCTGTGTGTGTGTGTGTGTGTGTGATTGTATGGACCCATGTGCTCACCAATACCTGTGTATGTGTGGAGACCAGAAGCAGGTATCAAGTGTCCTTCTGTATCAGTCTTCATCTTCCTTTCAGGCAGTATATTTCCCAGAAACTGTGGTTTGCATTTCCTTAGCTAGGCTGGAAGCAAACAATCTTCTAGTGCCTGCTTCAGCTTGGAGCTGTAGTTACAGGTCTACAGATGATACTTAGCTTGCTGCATGAGTACTGGGATCTGAAGAACGTCCTCGTGATGGTACAGCCAGTGCTCATGACTGCTGAGCACCTCTCCAGCCCACCTTTCGGCTGTTCTCCTTTCTTTACTTTCTCATGTCAAGCAACTTGCAGAACAATGGTTCTCAACACCTCAGGAGTTTGCCAACAGCACGATGTTAACAATCTGGATCCCACTGCATAATTAATAAAATAAAATTTCCTGGAACAGAAGGTAAGATCAAAACCTTTGTAAGACCTCCCATCTGATTCTACAGTAACTTGCCAAGCAGTGGCCTCAGGATTTGACACTGTGATTATAGTTTTGGCGATGTTATGTCATAGAAAGTCTTGAAAGAAATGTAAAACTTCATGTACTTTGTAGAAAA
This sequence comes from Mus musculus, assembly GCF_000001635.26. NCBI lineage: Eukaryota > Metazoa > Chordata > Mammalia > Rodentia > Muridae > Mus > Mus musculus. Next base: position 112,269,521 of record NC_000075.6, on the reverse strand, counting down.
ATATGGGTCTGATATTTAACTTATTATATGGGTGAGATGACCATAAATGTGAGAAACTATTTATGAAATTTGTCATAGTCTGAGTTATCTGTGAACATTCCTACTAGCCTCATTTTACAGATTACTGCTTGAAATCCATTCCTATATGCTATCATGTGACCACAACCTCCAATAGAGAAGTTGATGGGAGCATTGTTAATATCTTCAATTATCTGTCCATATGTAAACACCTGCCAGGAAGAATCTGCCAGGAGGCTTGGCCTAAATATGAAAACTGCTCTTTAAAAGTCTCTTGGAAAAAGATCAATATGTATATGTTAACCTTGTAATATTTAAATTGAAAAAATGCATCCAAATAAGGCAAAGAAGATATGATTTTGATTTTAAAATAATTTATAATTAATTAAATAATTCATAGATATTTCATTTCACATACAACCTTGCTGTATTTATATACTTTAGACACCCTTTTTCCTATCCCAACTTCTCTCATGTACCCCCAAACTCTTTGTCTCTAATTCATAAACTCTTCTGCTGTTTTTATTTTGTCATATATATATGTAATACATATGAATGTATATATATGTGTGTGTGTACATATACTATATACATATATATACATATACACACACGTATGTGTATACATACATACATACATACATACATACACATACATACATACATACATACATACATACATACATACAATTTGCCTAGTCTAGTAAATGCCGCTCTTATTTGTGCTAGGACTGGCCTCTTAGGTCCAGGATCTTGTCTTAGTTCTCCCTCTCTGAGCACCCATTCACTGCCTACATTTCTTCATATTGGTGTAGAGCCTTGTGATATTTTCTCCATCCATGTTAAATGTCTATTGGAGTGGTTTTTGCGGATCTTCAACAGACAGCCATACTGTTGGGAGTTCATGGGAACAACATCTCTGTCTTCTTCAGATTAAAGCTGTCCTGAGACAGTTCACTAGGCCTGCTGGCTTTTTCTCCCCAGTCTTTCCACTCTCTCTTCTGTAATGTGTTCTGATCCTAAGGTTGTAGGTTCTATAAATGTCATGTTTGGGGCTGGGCAGCCCAACATCATGTTTTCTGTGCATTTTGACCAGTTGTGGATGTCTCTAGTAGCCTTATATCTCCTGCCAAAAAAAAAAAAAAATTGCTGATAACTGAGATTTGTACGTCTCTTTGTTGACTAAGATAAGTACTTTATTACTTTAGTAATATGATCGTAGTTCTCCAACTCCTACAATCTCTCAAATAATGGGCTCTTGACTAGTTTTATAGTAGCAGAAATGAGTTCCTTCCAGTTGGCCGGGTTTTAGATCCAATTGGACATCATTGGTTACCCGCAGAAACAGGTGCCACTATTTCACTGTTGAGGATTTCTTGCCTGTCCTACTGTTATGGTCCTCGGGATTTACAACTGGATTAGACTGTTAATAACTATTATCCATCATTAGCATTTATAACACATTCCAACATTTTGAGAGCTATCCCTTGGGAGAAGGCTTCAAGGTCAATGCCAGCTTGATTTTCTGAGTACTTTGGAGGAAGTATGTGATATCTCCAGTAATAAGATCTTACCTTCATATTCTGGAAGACAACCAAAAGCAATGGTAATAGGCTATATTGTTTTAGGGGTTCTCTTGAACCCCTCTGACTAATGACTTGAAGGGAGATGTTTCCTGCCTAGTCCCGGCTTATTGTCTTTGTTGTTGTATATTTTATGGCTCTTTGGTAAGCCATATTCCTCCATATACATTATACATGTGTGTGTTAATATGTGCTCATTCCATTTCTAATGATCTTTTGTCTTATTTATCCTTTTTTCTTTCCTCTATATCATATTCTCTGCCCTATTCCCAGCTGCACTTCCCTGCTTATTTTTACCTTTTCTCTTTTTCACTGTCACATTTTTATTGAGAGGGATCAAGAGTAGGGATATATATATATATATATATATATATAATATTTTTATATAATATATAATGTTTTATATATAATATATAATTTTATATATATATATACATACATATATATATATATATATATATATATATATATATATATATATATATATATCGGCAAGATTAAAACTTGAGCCAAAGACCAGAATAATATTTTAAGTACATTAAAAGCAGTGTTCTAGCTTGAATATGAAGCCCACCAAGAAGACTTAAGCATTAAAGTCTTGGTGCACAGATGGCAGCACTATTGAAGGGAAGGATAGGATCATGCGTGTACTCCTCTCATCAGTGGACAAACCTATTTAGAAAGAAAAAGGAAAGGTACGTTAGGGAACAGCAGTTGGTCAATGGAGATGACTGTGTCTTTGAAAATATTGAGCTCTCTCTCTCTCTCTCTCTCTCTCTCTCTCTCTCCTTCCTGTTTTACTATAACATAAATAGCTTCATCTGACACACTATTCTGTCATCATAATAGACTTTTTCCCCACAAACCTAAAAGAATAAAGTCAGTTGACAGGAAGTGAAACCTCTGAAACCACGAGCTAAGATAAGAAGCCTTTTCAGCGTTCCGTTGGCCATTTTGGGTGATTGTGTATACTGATGAAAACATGTCAATGTAAGTACTTTACAAAATAAACTTACCCCAGAGTAATACAGCCTTGAAATGTGAGCTCTTCCATAATAAATAAAAATAAAATGAGATAAAAAAGGAAATATAACTCAAATTAGAAAAGCCACCCATTTGACAGGTTTGTAAGTAATGATTGCCACCTCTCTAGTTCTGTTTTTCTTTTATTTAAATAAAATATGGGCACACCTTTCTTATGAAAAGGGGATTTGTGCTCTTTAGCTCCTCAGCCAAGCAACTGAGATGCAGCAACCACCTTCTAAATTTTAAGAGATTATTAGTATTAATGGAAAAGTATTTTATAAAAGGAAGACAAAAGATACAGTGTAACCATGTCAATTCCAAGGAATGTGTTAGAAGAAATAAAAGAACAGAAAGAAGGAGAACGGGAAAGTGGCTATTTGGAGGTCCAGCTGTTTAACCGGCTATGCACAGACTTTCACTCATGTCCTATGATTCTTTAGGATTTTATTTATATTCTTCAATTATGAGTTCATATGTGTACATCTATAAGGGAATCTGTAAACTTGTGAGTGTAGGCACATGCAGAGGCCATAAGAGAATGGAGAATCCCATGGTCCTGGAGTTGCAGGTGGTTGTGATCTACTTACCATGGTGGGTGCTGGGGGCTAAACTCTAATTTTCATAAAGAAGGCTTTTGTGGTGGTTGGAATAATAATATGCCTCGTAGGCTATTTTGTTTGAAGGCTTGGTCCCAGTTAGTAGAACTGTTTGGGAAGGATTGTGAAGTATGACTTTGTTGGAGGTGTGTCACTGGAATGGGTATTTGAGGTTTCAAAAGTCCATGCCAAGCGCCCCCCCTCCCCCGCTCTCTGCCTGCAACTTGTGGGTCAGATGTAAGCTTTCAGTTAGTGTTCCTCCAGCATCACACCTGCCTGCTTGCTGCCATGCTCCCCATCATGATGACTATGGAGTTACCCTCTGAAACTGAAATCAAGTCTCCAAACAAATCATTTCTTTTGTAAGTTACCTTGGTCATGGTGTTTCATCACATAAGTAACTAAGATAACCATGAAGCCATCTTTCCAAACCCTGACTCATTCTACTTATCAAAAGAATTTTATACACTAAATGTAGCCCTGCACAGCAATTTTGGCCCTGTGTGCATAGCTACTGTTTAAGCTGTTTTCTCTATATCTTCCAAATCCTGGAGCTCTGGTGAAAGGGATATGACAGGGCCAACTGTGCTACCTAATGAGGATGTCTTGGTTATTTTCCTGTGACTGATATATTCCCCTGGGATTCATAACTTAATGGGCAAAGAGTTTATTTTATCTCACAGCTCGAGGGAGGTAGTCCTTCACAGCTAGAAAATTTTGCCAGTGGGATCTTAAGGTCAAGTTATATGACAGTGAGGAAAGAAAGGGAATTTGCCACAATGAGGAAAGAAATAGAGTTTGGGCTCAATTCACTTAATCCTCTTTATACAGTCCAGAAGATCTCAATACAGGCCACAGTGTATTGTCTAACCTCCATGAAGCTAATGAAGCTAATCTCCTATCCCATGGGCCTGCTCAAGGGTGAATATAATCAAATAATTTCTCACAGGTATTCATGGAAACATGTCTCCCAGGTATTTCCAGATCCTGTGGAGTTGGCAAACAATACTAAACATGGAAAGAGACAATGAAAAAAGCCCAGCTATCTGCTCCCTGACCTGCTCCCCGCTATCTCTCTTTGTTAGCCCTGTTTAGAGCAATGAGGAATGGGGTGATAACGAGGGACTTTCAGACTATTGGCCAACATAGCAAGTGTGGTGCGTAAGCATGCATTGTCTCTGGAGCCAAAGCTGGTAGATGTGAAACTTTGATGTGGCTCTCAAGACACCCTGAAGTTTAGTTTGTGGCACCCAGAATGATGGGTTTTCTCTTTGCAACAATGATAAAGACAATGGTACATGCTCCCCCTTAAAGAGCTGAGTTCACTCCTGTCCTGTTTTCCTCTGTGTTGCTATGATAAACACCAGGATAAAAATTAAAAAATAAAAATAAAAAAATTTTAAAAATTTAAAAATTTTTAAAAAGGAGGGGAGTGTTTGTTTGATCTTATGCTTCTAGGTCACAGTCCATCTTTGAGAAAAGCCTTGGTGGGAATCTCATGGCAGAAATGATCAAGGAATGCTGCTTACTGGCTGCTCCTTCTCCTTCTCCTCCTCCTCCTCCTCCTCCTCCTCCTCCTCCTCCTCTTCCTCCTCCTCCTCCTCCTCCTCTTCCTCCTCCTCCTTCATCTCCTCCTCCTTCTACTCCTCCTCATCTTCCTCTTCCTCATCTTCCTCCTTCTTCCTCATTTGTTCAGATTCATCTAGGTTCCTCTTCAAATTTTTTCCTCTCATTTTTATTTTGCCTGCATGTATGTCTTTGTGCAACATGTGTTTCTCCTGCCCTCAGAGACCAAAAGAGGGACCTGAACCTCAAGGCACTGGAGTAAGACAGCTGTGAGTTATCATGTGGATTCTTAGAACCAAACCCAGGTACTCTAGAAGAGCATCCACTGCTCTTAACCAATGAGCCATATGTCTAGCCCCACAGCTACAATTCTTATATAGCTCAGACTCACCTACCTAGTGGTGTAGTATTCATAATGGTTTGGGTCCTCCCACATCAATTAGCGATCAAGATAACCCTACAGACATAACCATAAGCCAAGCTGATTGAAGGAAAAAAATCTTCCAATTGATACCACCGTTCTCTTATTAGCTTTGAGTAGTGTCGAGTTGACAGATAAAGCAAGAACTGAGAGAACTCTTTTATACCTAGGGCCAGTGGATTTTCTTCATGACCTGTTGTCTTAGCTTTTATAACAATCCCCAAGCCAAAATACATTCCCTGGATGAGCACATCCATCATCTTCTATTGTAAATGACCACACCACCCCCAAACATTGACAATCACTGCCATTTCCTGAGTGCCTGGATCTGCAGATTGGCAATTTGGACTAGATGCAGCTGGCTGGTTGCTATGGTTTGGCGAATCTTGGCTGGCCTTGCTCCTACATCTCCAATCATCTGGTAAATCAATAGGGCTACGTGGAACATCTGGCCCTCTGTCCACATCAAAAGCCTGGGTTTGGAAATGGGAGGGTACTGAGGAAGCAGAGTGGAGGCTGTGAGACCCTTTAAGGTCCAGATGTGGAATAAACATGCTATGGAATGTGGCCCTAAAGCACAGCAGCTGTCATCTTCATCAGATTAGCCACATCTTCTTGCAAAATATCATCCTCACTAGACCTTCCCTTCCCTCAGAAGAAGTGAGTAGGGAGGGTCACTGGATACTCAGGTGAGATTCCCTCCATTCCCTCCTGTAGCTCTCACGCATTTGTGTGCAATTCTGCCCTAACTACCCATGGTTTCCTAATCATAGGGAATGCTTAGATGTATAGGCAGGGTAAGGCAGCCAAAGTGGGTACCTTTATCTACAGCTATGAGAAAACCGTCATCTGTGCTGCGATGAGACTTTCCAGTGGTGCAGCTGCTATAGGGTTACCACACACCCATAAGTGATCCCTCACCCCTGCACTAAGTTAACCCAGCTCATCTGCTCTCCAGTTGAATGTGGATGCAACTGGTCTTTGCTTTGTTGTTGAGGTTGTAAGGGAGGAGTAGACATGGCTTATGTTTCCGTAGGGTAGAATTTGTACAACAAAATCTATCATCACTTTTGCCTCATCCTTTTGTCTCCATCACATCTTTATGATGATGATTATAGGTCCTACCTAGGCTGAAGGGTCAAAGGAAAGTCTTTTTCTTAGCATAAAATAACTTATAATTGGTACAATTTGCCACATATCATAGCAGGTCAGTTCTCTCCACAGACTATCTTAATTGGCAAAGCTCTATGCTCTGTCTGTAGCTTCTACACACTTTCCTGGGCCATGCTATCATCATCTACAATGCAAGACATTTGGAGCCAATGGCCTATTTTATTTTAAGTTAAAATTCTTTCTCCTGGTGATTAATCCCAAGGCTAAAACTAGCCTGAACTGTCAGGCATTTATTTATTTGGAGGTTAGGGGCTCCTCTTCTTCTTTCCTTTCTGACAGGTGTCCCCAGAAATCCTCTAGAGCAGCAATCTGGCCCTTCTTGTTTCACCAATCTGATCACCCTGGGGTATGATGGTTTAACAGGAGTAATTAATCATTGTGTTTGCGACAATGGGAATCGAAGGAACATTAGCTTCATACCAGAGAGCATGTGTGCAAGTAAGGGGGTGACGAAGGCGTGTGTGTAATGAGAGAGGTGAGAGTCTTATAATTAAGGAGGAGCATAAATAATAATGAAAGTCATTAGTGCCACTCGGATGAAAGAATGTCATAAATGTAATTGGGACATTAAAGTGAAATCCATTATGACAAACATTAACACATACAAAGGAGGGGAAATGTGGTTATCTTGGGTCTGACGGATAGTGTCAGCTTCCAATGGGGCCCAGATGGCATTCAGGAAAATGTTATGAGCAGTTTATTTTAATATTTTTGGTTATGTGATATTTGGGAATCGAATGTCACCAACACATAAGGAATTTCCGTACGCCTGGCCTCCAGGAGGCTGGTGGAGAGGGAAGGTGAGCCAGGCAGGGGCAGGCTGGAGGGCTTCCATGGAGGTCGCTCGCTAGGCAGGCTTGCTGAGGTACCGTGGTGACTGGAGGTGCATGGTGCTCTCTGGCATGGAGCCTGTGAAGTTCCCTGCTGAAGCAGACACACAGCTTGGGTGCCTTCTTTAAAAAAATAGCAAAGTTTGGGGAGAGACAGAGATGAGAATGAGGACATTTAAACAATTATGCAGGAAATTATAGGATGCTAAAATTGAACGAGGACAGACTGCTCGATGGCAGGATTCCCACTCGTGCTGAGCTCTGCAGAGGGAACGGGTGTTGGCTTTCTCTACAGGACTGTAATTTTTTTGAGCATGAAATAATTCTGAATGCAAAACAAAAGAAAGGAATTAAATATGGCTAGAAATGGAAGCAAAGAGGAAGACATGGAATCAGTTAAAATATAATTAAGCTGAAGGGAGTTGTTTGCATTGCACACCTGTGTGTGTGGATGAGCATGTGTGTGGGTGTGCATGTGCATACCACACATACACACACACATGCACTCACACAAAGAAAGGCACTGATAAATAATTGGCCACTTGAGAGGAGCAATGCTTTCTTCTGGGTTTTCCTTTGGGGACAGCATAGAATCAAGAGTCTCGTGTTTCTGCCACACAGGGGTATTCTGGGGACACAATGAATCTATCCATATATATCAAAGGCTTTGTACACTGACTGGAAAATGGTAAGCCCTCAATAAAGGAGAGCTATAATAACGATCATTATAAACATTATTGTTATCATATATCAAGGCTGATGGAGCATGCCGTGTATTTGGGGATCTAGAATTATTCACACTTGATGAGGAAGAGGGAGGGAGGCATTCCCATGGGTGTGGAGCCCACTGTCTGCAATAAGAATTAGCAAATATGTTAGTTTAGTGAACACACATTGCAAAGCTGCTCAGTGGGTGTTGTTGCCTGCAATCAGGAAGACAAAGACTCAGGTTAGTGACATACATGTGAAGCAGTTGCGGCCGTCACTGGTACATGGTAAGTGCTTGGTAAATGATAGCTCCTGTGATTGTCATACCCTAAGTCATAGTGCAGACTGAGTCTTAGGAGAACTCACGTTCAATTCTCTTTGGTTCTCACAGCACCAAGTTACTCAGATGAGTCACCTGGGACAAGGGCACCCTCCCTACAAGTGAGAGCTGGGATGGACTGAAAGGGCTTTGACGCCTCTGGTCAAACCCTTATGTTAAGGTCTCTGCTGTGATGCTGTAGAAATGTGGGTTTTGTAGTACAGGTGTGGGAATGGTGCCCAGAGTTGAATACAAGGAAAGAGACTTGTCCCTGTTGCTAGGAAGGCTGTTAGTAGAAAGTCTTCCTTTGCCAGCCTTCTGGCTCGATTTGGTGGCCAAGAGTCATCTCATACAAGGTCATGGACATGCCTGAGATTGGCTGTACTTGATGACAGATGGCTTTGGGATTAGAGAGACCTAGACATCTCAACTCAATAGGAAGAACTCCAAGGAGCAACACAGTTCTGGGCCTCATGACAGGTAGGGAATGGCACAGGCTAAAGCTCTCCTGGATCTACGTTTCAGCTCACCTCCTGTCACTCTGCAGTCATTTCCCTTCATTGGAGTGAGTGCCAAGGGTTCTTTCAGTAAACATTTTTGTTGTGGGATTTTTCCTGGGGAGGTATAAACAAACGTCTACTCACCCCTAGACAGGTGGAGCAAAGGCAGACACAGAAAATGACTCCACCCATGTGTAACTCGGTGAGCCAATTCATTTATCAGAACCACTTACAGGGAAATGCAGCATTCCAAACCTCGCACGCGCACACACACACACACACACACACACACACACACACACACCACAGACACACACACAGGCACACTCACACATACTATAGAAACACACACAAACCCCACAAAAACACACAGACACACACACCACACACACACTACAGACACACACACACCACAGACACACACACACATACACACACTTCAGGGAACCTGTCAGAACAGTTACCGTTCTCCTATGGACCTACAGTGTCTCTCTTTTCAGAATCACCATCATGCTATCCAGGATGGCTCTCTTTTCTAATCAGTTTCTTTTTTTTTCCATTTTTTATTAGGTATTTAGCTCATTTACATTTCCAATGCTATACCAAAAGTCCCCCATACCCACCCACCCCCACTCCCCTACCCACCCACTCCCCCTTTTTGGCCCTGGCGTTCCCCTGTATTGGGGGATATAAAGTTTGCGTGTCCAATGGGCCTCTCTTTCCAGTGATGCCGGGGCCTAGCAAACACAGAAGTGGATGCTCACAGTCAGCTAATGGATGGATCACAGGGCTCCCAATGGAGGAGCTAGAGAAAGAACCCAAGGAGCTAAAGGGATCTGCAACCCTATAGGTGGAACAACATTATGAACTAACCAGTACCCCGGAGCTCTAATCAGTTTCTTCTTCATACTAAAGGATTTCTCCTACTGTTCAGGGCTCTATTGCATCGTGGTCTAATTCTCCTAATGAGGCCTTTCCAGAGGACAATTCATCTCTTTTCTTCTCTACTAAACTTAGAACACTTTCTGTAAGTTACAACTTCTAATAGGAAGTAATCGTTGGAACCACAATCTCTCTACTTCAGAAAACTCTCAGTGCAAACAGGATGGCTTTTCTCAGATCCTTGTTGGACAGATATATTTGCTTTCTTAAATGCATACATGTAAGTGTGTGCACGTGTGTGTGCATGTTCATGTATATGCATGTATGTATGCTTACTCATGGGTGCCAGGAGACAACCTCAGGTGTTGTCCTCAAGAATGCCATCTACCTTCTTTGGGACAAGATATCTCGTTGGCCTGGAGCTCATCAGTTAGGCTAGACAGCGAGGGTAAGGCTCAGGGCTCCACTTCCACAGGGATCCACTGGGATTTCAGAGCCAAGATAAGATGGCTGGCTTTTTTATGTGGGTCCTGGTGATTGAAGTCAGGTCTTTATGCTAGCAAGGCATTACTGAGCCTGGCAATAGCTAATTTTCACAGACTTGAAGTGGTCTGATATTTTCTGTGATTTCATTTTTAGCCAGTTAATCATTAAAAATATGCAACTTAATATCTACATATTTTGGAGGGCACTAGTCATGAATACATTATTGATTTCTAATTTGATTTCATCAAGGTTAGCAGACAGTCTGATCTCTTCTAAATTAGAGCTAATTCCTTATTTCCTAGCATATTATCTGTATTTGTAATGCCTCAAGTGCTTGAGAAGAATACAGATTTTTCCCCCTATGAGGTCATAAACTATTCTACAAAGTCATTATGTCATACTTGTTAATTTTGACATTTAATCTCAACATCTTTACCATGTTTTCTTTTTATCTACCAGTATATGTACTTTCATATGACATCATTGTAACATAAAGTTATGTTTCATTCTTAAACATAGATTATTTACAACTAAATGTACCTTGGTTTTCTGTTGAAATGCCAGCTGCCCTGGAAAAGGTGATATTCCCTAGTAGTCTGGAGAAGGTGTATTCATCTTCTCCTTCCCATCTGGGCCTTTGCCAGAGATCACTAATTGATGACAGTCTTTCTCCCCACAGAGCCCAGATGCTCCTTGGAACACACTGATCCAACACATCTCTACCAACTGATCTGATTGCAGTATGCCCTTCCAGGAAAGATTTTCTGCCTTCCCTCCTTAAAGCATCATCGAGTCAAGAGAAGAAAGTAAAACTGATTATCTAGCATGTTGGGATAGAAACATCAAATAATTGTTTTCTTGACTAATATATTAGTCAAAACAAGTGACCCACCACTGTTAAATACAAGACATCAATGCATCTTTGTGACCTTTCAGAAATAACTGCTGGGTGGAATCCAAATAACCAAGAAATAAATCAAAGTGAACAATCCGATATTAGATAAACCATGGCAAATGGAAGTCATCCAAATCTAATTAACCAATTACAGTTACAGGCCATAATGAATACAAGTTCTATTTTGTTAATAGATGTGATGAACATTACTAGAAAGAAGTAAGCCATCTGACCCATGATCTATATGTCTTTAATTATTGGGATGATGTTATCACTGAAGGAAAAGGACTGGTGGCCTAATGTGTTGCTTGTAGACAGATTGATAAATTATCAGGTTGGCAAACATACTGAGGTGTTCAATAAGCAGGAAGGTCTTTATCTACAAAATACTATGAACATGATGTACCTGGGTCAGGATGGTTTTGGATCAGTGGAACTAATATCACTGAATCAATAAGGTAGGATTTCCAAGGCTACAATTGTAATACCTAGGGGTTCAGACATTGAAAGCATCAGTCCCAAAGAGCATGACAGTCTGAGAATTTCTATAGCCTACAGCTGTTGGGTACCACCTGTTATCCACCTTGAGGGTGCAACTGTGTATTGTGGTATTTGCTCTCTGTCCAATAACTGCCTCCAAGGGCAGATTCCCAGGGGAAAGACACCCTGTTCTAACACACAAATTCTAGGAACTAGATCTATATCTATATCTCTTTGTCATCTCAATGATTGCTACACGTTACTGGGAGCTGGGGTGGTCCTAGACTTTGAAGTAAGTGCCTGATGATGAAGGCAGTGCCATGTAATAGTGGAGGAAGTAAATGTACATAATAAACAAGATGATAAATGATAAGCAGTGGTACACAAACTATAGTTACTTGAACAAGAATCAAGAAACAATTAGCCACACCTTAGCCTAAGTAATTACTCTTCACGTTTGTGGGTATCACTGAAGACTGATGTCATTAAATGGGTCACAATATAAGGACAGTATTTTATAAGTCAGTGTCTAAAAGCTGCTTTTCTTCCTCTTCCTTTAGGCAAAGTCCACAATTTGTTATTATTATGAACTTTGCTCTATGGTTTGCTCTGATGTGGCAACAGTGACATAATTAAAATATTCAACAGAAACACATGCAAAGTATAATAAATTAGAAAATGAAATAAATGCACGGAACTCAAAAAATGTAGAGTGTGTGTCCTCACGATTGTCATCTCATGTCCCAAAGCATTCATAAATTTGGTATTAAAATTAAAGTAAAAAAATGAAAATTGAACATTTAAACAGTTTATATTTAATATTATTACTATAATATTAATACAAATCAAATCATATTGGGTTTTAGATGTAAAGCTACGTATAATTCAGTCCTTAAATATGTGCAGGTGTATGTACATATCTATATAATCTAGATTATACACACTGACACATACACACACACACACACACACACACACACACATATATATATATATGAAATGAGACTACTTAGTGGAGACAGAGGAGAATTGAAGAAAGGAATAGAAAGGGAGAGGGAAGAAGAACTGTGAAAGGATAGTAAGAGTGGAAAAATAAACACTACATTTTCTTTCTCCCAGTAGCATCTAAAATTTTTTAAACTATAATCATGTCAGTTAAAACAATGATACATGTCAGTAAACACCTAAGGAGTTACTGCTTGAACAAAAACAAACAGGAGCATCAATAAAACATACACTGGTCACTTTGGTAAATGGATCAGCATGTCTTTAAAATGCTGAATTCTCACCCAGGGGAAATACTCCTGACCTGCAGGAATTCGTGTCTTCTCTTACAGAAGTGCCTCCGTGACTCAGATGCCGCCTGCACTCTTACGCACCACCCTTTGTCCTGTTCAGCCAAGTAGAAATTCTCCAGGTACATGAACTTAGTTGTTCTCTTTATCTAGGACATAGGGCAAAAGTCCTAGAGAAGGCTCTTCCACATGGGACTTGGAATGGTTTAGTCATGCTCATGCGTGTGGAGTGTGACTCACACCTGTCTACACTAAGTCCTTGACCCCGGGTGACACTGAACTACAGTCTTTGCTAAATGTACAGGGACTCACATGCATGAGTTAAAAAATAAAACTCTGCTTGCTGTGATATCTGGGTCCAGAGAAGATATGTGTTACATCTTCACCTAAAGACTTCTGCAGCAAGAGTAAATGCATAGCTCTCTTCCAATATGCATCTGACCCAAAGCTTCCCGATTCCCCTAACATCAGTTTTCATGTGACAAGCTGTGGCCAACAGACTGTGAGCTAAGTGTCTTGTATGTGCCAAGGCATCTTCAGCCAACTACAGCTGAGACCCTGATGAAACCATAGCAGAGCCTCCTTACCTAAAAAGGGGAGAGCTTGGCATTGTTCCACATGCAATGGGAGGCTTAAAAGCCCCCCCCCCAAAGAAAATCGAACAGCAGTGTGACATCATTGAGAATTTTTTCATTCTCCCAGACATTTTAAAGAAGAGCAAATATCAGTTCCAATTAAAATCCCTTTGTAGAGAAGAGGATGCTTCTAATATGATTCTGGATTCAGTGGTACACTGGGAACAAACCAAAAAGGACACTAGAAGGAAAGGGTGGGAGAAAGAAGCAAAGAAACAAAGAGAAATGGGGGAGGGAGAAGCGAGAGAAAGTGGAAGGGGAAGGAAGAAAAAGAAAGAAGAAAGGGAGGAATAAGTGGAGGGAAAGATGGTAGAATGAAGGAATATAAGGAAGAGGTGGGAAGGAAGGAAGAGGGAGGGAAGGACTAGAAGAGATGAGCAAGGGAAGAAGAGAAAGGATTGAAGGAAGGGATAAAGGAAGAGAGAAAAAGGAGGGAAGGACTGAAAGAGGGAGGGATGGATGGAGGAAGGAAGGAAGGAAGGAAAACTACAAGAGATCTTTGAAGAACACATATGCAAATATTCTCAACTAAATACTAGCAAACTAAATCTGCATTACAAAACAATTGCTCAAAGTTAAGCAAGTAGCCATCCTCCATCCCAGGAACACATGGATAGCTCACCATATATAGTTAATAAATGCAGCTGAACTCCACGTTCCCTGTGTTCTAAAGCACTGCTCATCATTCCAAGGACTGGAATAGACATAAAAGACAGCTATATCATTTCAATAAAATCAGAAAAGCATTTAATGAAATTGGGCATTTCTTTGTGGGGGAAAAAAATCAACAAAGTAGGAACAGAAGCTCTCAACCCACGAAGGGTCATGGTTACCAGCTCACAGCTGATGCGACACTAAATGAGAAGGGTTTCCTGTAAGATGCAGAAGAGGACAAAGCTACCAACTTTTACCACTTCTAATCCATAGATTTTGAGAAGTTCTAGGCAGAATGATATGTAAGAGAAAAAATAATAAAGCACATGAATTGTAAAGAAAGCAGTTAAATTACCCATCTATGGATAACATGATTACCTAAATAAAATACCACGAAGATGTCAATGAAAACCTGTTAGAACTAATGAACAAATCCAATAAAGTTGCAGGATACATAATCAATAGGAAAAATCAGTAGTGTGTACATTTGCTAATGGAAAATCCTCTGAAATGAAAACTAAGAAAATGATTCCACTTACAGTGAGTACAAAAATGTCTTAGGAATAAATTTAACAAATAAAATGAATGATCAAAATTATAAATAATAAAAAATTAAGAAGATGCGAATAAATGGAATAATATGCAATTATATTTAAATTCCTATTCTAAATGTAGTTATTGTGGTAATTTGAATGAGAGTGGTCCCCACACACTCATGTATTTGAAGTCTTGGCTGGTCTCCAGTTGGTGAAAATCTTTTGGAAGGATTAAAAAGCATGGCCACATTGGAGGCGGTGAATCACTGGAGATGGACTTTGCCCATTCCAAGCCTAGTCCTCTCTCACTCTCTCTCTCTCTCTCTCTCTCTCTCTCTCTCCCCACTGCCTACAAGTCAGAATTTAAGATCTCAGCTACTCATCTTTCCTGCCTGCTGCCAAATTCCCCACAATGATAGTCATGGAGTAGTCCTCTAAAACTGTAAGCATGTTCCCTTTTAAATGCTTTCTTTTGATTTTCTTTTACATTACTTTATTTATTGACTTTACATCCTGATCACCACTCCCCTTCTGGTCCCCTCTCACACAGTCCCTTCCTCCCTCCACCTCCCCTTCTCCACTAAGATGGTGGAAGTCCTCCTGGATATACCCCACCTTGGCACATGAAGTCTTTGCAGGGCTAGGCACATCCTCTCCCACTGATGCCAGACAAGGTAGTCCAGTCAGGATCCTCCACAGATAGGCAACAGCTTTAGAGACAGTTTCTGTTCCAATTGTTGGGAGACCTAAATGAAAACTGAGCTGCACATCTGCTACACATGTGCAGGGGCCCTAGGTCCAGACCATGTATGCTCTTTGATTGGTGGTTCAGTCTCTGATAGCTCACAAGAGTCCAGGTTAGTTGACTCTGTTGGTCTTCCTGTGGGGATCCTATCCCCTCCGTGGCCCTCAATCCTTCCCCCACCTCTTCTTTAAGAGTCCCTAAGCTCTGTCCAATGTTTGGCTGTGGGCCTCTATATCTCTTTCACTCAGCTGCTGGGTGGAGCCTCTGAGAGGACAGTTATGCTAGGCTCCTGTCTGCAAGCATAACAGAGTAATATTAATAGTGTCAGGAATTGGTGCTTGCCCTTGGGATGGGTCTCAACTTGGGCTGGTTATTGGTTGGACCTTACCTCAGTCTCTGCTCCATCTTTGTCTCTGCATTTCTTGTAGACAGGAGAAATTTTGGGTCAAAAATTAAGTGCTTTCTTTTTTAAGTTGCCTGGATCATGGTGTCTCTTTATAGTAATAGGATAATAACTAAGACAACTATGTACGAATCAAAGACCATCCCTATAAAAACATCTCTGAAGGTTAGCACTGTATGCACTCACCAACACATACCAAAAACGTTTTCAAAGAAGTAAAACTCACTAAAAAATAATCTTAAATTTTATGGGAAACCATAAAAAGTCAAATAACAGAAAACAACAGCAACAACAAAACCTGGAAGAATCTTACTTCCTGACTCCAAAATACAGAGCAAAACTATTCTAGTCTAAAGCATGGTTCTGACTTAACAATGGTCACACAGAATAATAGGGAGCAAATATAAATCCATTTATTCCCTAGTAAGTGGTTTTCATGAATGTCAAGGAGATATAATGGAGAAAGAACATGCTCTCTAATAAGTGATGTAGAGGAAGCCGATACTTGTATACCAATTGAAATTAGGCCCAGGTATCTCATCATCTGCAGGCCTCAGCTCAAATGAATTATGGATTTTTTATTTCAGACTCTAAACTGAAACTTTAAAATAGGACCCATGGACTTATGGGTTGTGAAACTTTTAAGAGGGTCGCCTAAGACCATAAGAAAGCACAGACATTTATTTTATGATTCATAACAGTAACAAAATTATAGTTATGAAGTAGCAATGAAAATAATTTTATGGTCACTGCAACGTGAAGAACTATATTAAAGGGTCACAGCATTAGGAAGGTTGAGGACCCCTGCTCTAGAAGAAAGCATGGAAGAAATACTTCACCTAGACCTGCACGAAGACTCTATGGTTACAACCTCAAATGCACAAGTAACAATAACAAATAAGTGTAACTGTTTGCAAACGACATAGCTTCTCTAAGGCAAAGAAAAAGAGATGAGCTTGTGGAATAGGACAAGTATGGGTGTGTAAAGTATACAAGAAGCCATACTCCTCAATATCCAGGCAAAGATTCCACGTTGTTAACTAGTCTAAAAAGGGCTGGAATAGGCATCTCTCAAAAAGCAGACAGACAGATGCACAATAGATAGTTGTAAAAGTACTCAATAGTGCTAGTTAGAGAAAAGGAAAGGAAAGCCACAGTGAGGTGTCACCCATTCCTGTTAGGATGGTTATCGGCAAAAGTGGGAGAAGTGTGACCTTGCTTCACTGAGGATGCTAGTGAGCACTATAAAACCATATGAAAGTTACTAAACAAACCACCATGGATTTATGTCTCACATTTTATAGTACATTTTTGCATATGTGTGTGTGTGCCTGTCTCTTTCTCTGTCTCTGTCTATCTCTGTGTATGTATGTATATATGTATGTATGTATGTATGTATGTATGTATGTCTCTTTGCCTCTGTGTGTGTCTGTCTCTGTGTGTATGTCTATCTGTCTCTTTGTATCTCTGTGTCTGTGTCTATCTGTCTCTTTGTATCTCTGTGTCTGTGTCTATCTGTCTGTCTCTGTCTCTGTGTGTGTGTGTGTGTGTGTGTGTGTGTGCGTGTGTGTGTGTGTTCACATGCCATAGTGCATATGGTGGAGGTCAGAAGAACTCTAGTGAGAATCAGTTCTCTCTACTATCTGAGTTCCTGGGATAGAATTTAAGTCCATTTGTCTCACTTGGCAGCAAGCACCTCGTCCCACCCACTCTACCCAAACTACTGTGATTTTTCAAACCTCAAATGAGTATTCACTCTTTATGAAACAGACCCAGAGCACATCTGAGACAGGAGTAAAGGACTTTTAAGGTCCATCTTGGGGACGATGATACAAAAGGTTTGTGTGTCCACAAATGAAGCTCTTTTTCTATAAATGTATTTAGTAAAGATTAATAGAACTGGAAGAAATAATTGAAATGTGACCAACTTTCAAGACACTCCTCTTGTCCACTGAGAGAAGAAACCATCAGCCAGGTCAGTAAGGAAGTGGAAAACTCATTTACTACATGTTCTTTTCAAAAGTACATGGAAAGGGGAACAGGGCGCACGTATGCTGAGCCATAGAGCAATTCTCAGTAGATATTAGAGAATGCTTTTCCCTTCCACTCCAGGCCAGGCTGGACCCCAAAATTTCAAATCAAAGCCTGTAGAGTTTTGTGCTGAGGATAAAAAGAATGGATGTGGGGGAAAGAAGCAAAAATAGGAAAAGAATCGGAGAGTGGGTGGTGTGGTGAGGAAGCCGTTTCTGAATAGTGTGGATGGGTCTGGAGAGAGGGAAATGTAGGCTATATCCACTACACGTTGCATATTGTGTTGAGAAGAATTTCAAGTGTAGAAGTGAGATTTCCTGAAAATCAATTCCCAATGCTAACATGAGACTACATAGCTAGAATCTCTTGCTGAGGCTATCCATGTAGCATCTTTAAGTAGACTATACTATGATAAAGACCAGTATGCAACTAGACTGTCTTCCACCAGGCACCAATTCTTTTGGAATTTTACATATGATATTTTCCCTCCTCACTAATTCTCCTTAAGTCTCCTCAGGCCTTCCCCGGGCAGCTGCTTCTTCTGCACTATAGTCCCAGTCGAGTCACATGGCCTTTCCCATCCCTTGTTTGTGAGATACATTTAGAAAATGCCAGTAGATGGTAAAAAAAAAAAAAATATATATATATATATATATGTATATATATATATATATATATATGTTGTGACATACATAGACAAATTTGATTAATGTCATGTAGCTTAGCTAATGTGAATAAATCTAAGTTTAGCTCAGAGCCCCTAGAATGGAGACATGGCACAAGGACAGAACACTTGCTTAGTACATGTAAAGTGGAAGACAAACACCCCCAGTTTGTCCCCTGCGTCACACCAAAGCAAAGCAAATAATAAAGAAAAAATTTTTAAAAAGATTCAACTAGACATTCCAAAAACAAACAAACAAACAAAACTCTGACCATTCTGTAATTGTGTATATATTGTCCTGGTTTGTTTTCTCTTGCTGAGATAGACACTATGATTGAACTCAAGTTGGGCAAGGAATGAGTTTATTAGGTCTTCGTGTTTGCAATCCATCATCACCTTGAGATACCCTGTCTCTGTCCTCTAAATTGAGAGTTACAACTGAGCCATTGGGGCCACAACTCAATGTTTATATGGATTCACAGGATCTGACTCAGTTCTTTATTCTTTGCAAGGTCATCGATTTAAACACTGAGCCATCCCTCAGCCCCTAGACTGCCAGCTTCTCACCACAGTCTCACAGGGCAGAAGGAAGACTCCCTGAGGTCTCTTGCATGGGAGTGCCAAGCTCTCTCATGAGATAATCATCTCCTAGAAGCCCTGCCTCCTTGTCCCAGCATATGGGGTACTGGCACTGAGAGAACAGAGATTTCTATTTCAAACTTTCCTTTTCCTCATAAATATGCTGAGAAATCTCCCTTGTTTACCGACATATCAGAAATACCAGGAAGACCAAACCTCAGCTTCTGAGCTTTTCGGTTACATTTGGAGAATAGACTTTTCCTGGTCAGGAGAAATCATGAAAGCATAGTTCTTCAGTGTGTGCCAGGGTCTGACCTTCCATTGCAATTACTGAAGATGGTGTACCTAAGATATGTGATAGAGCAGTCTTCAATGACACTGAAAGTGAGAGAAAAAAAAATCAGTGACTGACATTCTTGTGACAGCTCGAAACCAACTCTAGGGCTCACTGCAGCAGGGTCTGGATTCAGTGTCATCAGGTGCCACACTCTGGGGTGCCCCTCCCTTTAAATAGCTTATGAACAGCTGTGCTGGCTGCTGTGCCCCAGCTCAGCCTCACATTCTCTTCCAGTTTTAACTCATGATCTAGCACTGGATTCTGGTGACAGCTGTCGGCTGTTCACTAATCTCTCCCAACTTCTCTTTATCAATGCAGCAATTGAAAGTTGTTTTTATTCTTTGATCTTTAGTGTGAGTGTGTGTTTGTGTGTGCGTGCGTGTGTGTGTGTGTGTGTGTGTGTGTGTGTAGAGGCATGTACATGCCTATGCAGATACAGGTCAGAACACAACCTTGGGTATGGCTCCTCAGTGCCACTTTCCCTGTTTTTGAGACAGGGTCTGTCACAGGCCTAGAACTCCCTACATAGGTTAGACAAGCTGACTGAAGAGTCCCAGGTACCTGCTTCCCTGCATCCCCAACACCAACACATCATCATGCCAGGTTATGGGATGGAACTCTAGTCCTTTTGCTTAAAGAAAAAACTTTACCCAGAGAACCAACTCCCAGCTCAGTTCAAACATCCTTAGTAATACTTCCTTTTGGAGACTCGAACCACACAAGGTGTGTCCGTCATATTTCTAAATCTTCCTATTCCTCTTCCCTTGAAATCTTGAGAATTTTCAATACACCATGTTCCAAGCTGGCTTTAATTTCCTTTGTCAGCTCATTTCTCCTGTAGCTGAGAACTAGGGAAAGGTGGAGTTTCCCAACTCTTACGAGGTGAAGTTGGGATAATCAAAAGTTGAAATCGAAAGTTGAAAATTGAAATTTCTCCATGCAATGGATGCTTTTGGTAGCAGCAAAGGTGACTGGGGTGCCATGACTATGGCATTTTTCCTCTGTACTAGAGCTAAGATTAACATTGGGATTCTAACATACATGTAGCTGAGAATTTAACCTCTGGATGATCTCTCTGTGATGCCTTCGATACGGTTTCCATCTAATGTTCTCTGCCCTGATTCAACAATCACTTAGCAAGCCTATGAATCTTTTGCTTGAGCATGTCTCTTCCTCTCATTAGGGATCTTCTGGTTCTGTACAATTTACCCATCCTCATTGTGCTTTCTGATCATAACTTGCCTGTCTTGGACCACAGCTCACAAGCAGAATAGCATATCTATTTACAGACTGCCTCTTTGTTACTGGTGTTCTTCCACTGTGTTCTCAATGACATCAATGCCAAATACTTGCTGTCCACTGGTGACCTTGTGTTCCTTACTTTATCTTATTGAGCAACCCCTCTGCTTAGGAGAAGGACTTGTGTTCTCTGGTAAATAAATAAACTCCCATGAAACAGTCCTGCATGGCATGACATCTATATGCAGGATGAGACATACACTGATTTCAAAAAAATCCACATTTAGTTTATGTGTGTGAGTGTTTTGCCTGCACATTCCTAAGTGCACCATGTGTATGTAGAGCCCATGGAGGCCAAAAGAGGGCACTGGATCCCCTGGAACTGAAGTTACTGGCAGCTGTAAGCCATGAATGGGTTCCGGGAAGCAAATCTGGGTCTTCTGCTAGAGCCATCATACGTGCTCTTAACTGCCGAGCCATCTCTCCAAATTCCCCTCTATTCTTTCTGTTCGGTTAAGTCTATTAAATGTAAGGGATTTGAATGGCAGTGACCAAGAGGGGAATACATCAAATGTAATTTATCTTAAAAGCAATTGGAAAAGGATGTACCTAAGCATGTCTAACAAATGGAGCAGAAAGACCAGATTAGATTTTTAATCTACCTTGAATTGGGAACTAGATCCAACAGGAAGATGTTAATTTTTTTCTTTTTTTTGACAAAAGTCCTGAAAGTATCTTTTTCTGTTAACCAATATATAGTGTGAGATTTTAAAGTGCTTGCACTGTAAAACATCCCAGGTAGATGCTCAGGTGCTTCTCTTTCCTCTTCATCAAACTTTATGGGATGAGTCAATACAACCCCATGCTTCAGTGAAAGACTGTCAAGTTCAGAAGAAACACAACACAGAGGACAAATTTAGGAACCAAAGGGGAGGTGGTGGAGGGGATAGCAATTGTGTTCCTCTTTCCCTTACTCTTATTGCAGAACATGGGCAGGATACCATGCATCAGGCTCCTTACACACAGGCATGGTGATGGACAGTGGAGTATCAGGAGATCCTGGGGCACCACCTCTGCTCCAGGATCTAATTTTTATGCATACACATTCTTGCTGTGTCATCCAGTTGGCCTTTCTTCCTTTGGAATCCAAGGAACTCTTGAGTTCTCTTTCTAGTGTGGCTAAGTAAGCTCCCAACAGACCAAAACCTCACTGCTATAATAATAATGAGCTCTGCAGAATAAAAGCCAATAGGTGCTGGAAGGGAACTGATCCTGGAATTAAAAGAGCATTGGGTTCAAAGTTAAACATGCTCATGGCTTACAGATAGCCAACAATCCAGCATCAGCTCTGGGTGATAGCTAAGACTCGATTCAACAAAGGTTTAGTCACATGGTTTGTGGAGAGTAATAGAAGACCCCAAAGGAGCTGTTCACACATTCTCTCCATCTCATCTGAGACCTTGTGTGCTTGCTCACCCTGTGTGAACAGCACAGAATGCAGACCTTCCTGTGGAACAGAATGTTCAGTTACTGATCTAAATGCTGAGTAAGCAATTTGAGCCCAGTCAAGGTAAGAGCCTCCTAAAGCAACACTCACCAGGCCGTGGCTGAGCCACAGCAGAGCAAAGACTGGGTATTGCCATCCACCCAGTCTATCATTTCATGCAAAGTGTTACTAATCATCAAATAATAATTATAAGATGTCCTTCAGATAGCTCTGACTTTAGAGTTAGTAACTAACAGGTTCAAAGTGGGGATCATAATTAAACTAAGTGAGAGGAATTAAAATATATTTAAATGAATAAAAAGATAAGGAATGTGAGAAAATAAATGTGAGAAAAAATAGATGTGAGAAAATAACATAATAAATTCTAAACTGAAAACAATTAAAATTTTAATTTTACAGCTGTTCTAGGGTTGAAGAGAACATGTTTGCTCCTGAAAAGACTAAAGAATATATATATATGGCTCTTATAATCTGTCAGAACCCTCTTCTACAAGGAATGCTGACAGCAGGAGAAATAGCTTCTTCCAGAAGCCAGTACCAAATGGTCAGCCATGAAAACATACTTGGAAGTAACATAAAACAGACTAGCAGGTTGTAATTTATGTATTTAGGCATACATTCACACAAGACACACACATTCACAGACACACACACTTATATATACACTCAAACATCAAAACATACACACTCACACACACATACACACATTCATATACAAACTCATACACACACACACACTGACACAAACTCATACAAACACACACATATACAAAACACACAAACACACACATATGCACATACATGCTCATACACACACACTTACACATACTCATACACACATGCACACACAAACACACACATATAAACACATACATGTATGTAACAAAGATTTTTTTAAGGCTACAAATTTGAAAGAGAGCAAGGAGGGGTACATGGTAGGGTTTAGAGGAAGAAAGGGGGGGGAATGATCTAGTCATAATATAATCACAGAAACTAAAAAAATAAAATAAAATAAAAATAAGACACAAGGCTTGAAAATTTGCAATACTACTAAAGTCCTAAATAAGTTTTCTAGCTATCAAAAAGCAGCCAGAAGTTTTCACATTCATGTATACCTGCAAATGTGTACAAATAACCATTACATATAATATAGATACATATACATATATATATGTATATGTGTGTGTGTGTGTGTAAGATCTATACTACAAGTCACAGTACATGAAATAATTTTTTAAAATTCATTTGTTGAGTAGACAGGCATTTAAAACATAATATGTAAATTGAGGCTAGAGATGGCTGTGTGGTTAAGAGTATGTGTTGCTCTTTCAGAGGACCCAGGTTCAGTTCCCAGCACCCACATATCAGCAAACAACCACCTATAACTCTAGCTCCAGGTGATCCAATTCCCTTTTCTGACATCTGCAGGCACCAGATAGATATGCATGTGGGATGAAGGCTGACTATTCACGTACATGAAATACAGTAAATAAATCTAAAAACTTCAAACCTAATACATAAAACACTGTGTAGACATATATGTTATAACAACATATGTTATATGCCATATGTGATATATACTGTGTTGTACAATATACTATGTATGTATCTTACACACAAGCCAATCAATTTTTTTTAGGAATCACATTAACACAAGGGAGAAGACAGTTATGAAATTGGATATGTCATTGAAGCTATCATACAAACACACTGAAAAGTCATCCTATAAATTATATATACTACATACTATATAATATACTGTACTATACAATATTATATGCATGAGTAATTATTTATGTAAGATTACTTAATAAGATTATTTGTAAGGGTATATATGTGTGTAAATATTTTCACGTGAAATTTTTGTCTTGTTGCTCTAAATCAGCCATGCAATATTGTTTGCTAAGGACAATCTATAAAAAGAGTTATAGGCTCTATTTTGTGAACCAAAAGCAGCTAAAGACAGTTTGCATCTTCTGAAGCATCTTCTGAGTATCCCTTTATGGGTGCTGCTCCAGTAGCTCAGCTATGTTCCAGTGAATATGCTGCAGACCTAAAAGTAAATGATTATCACAAATTGGAGTTGATAAGTTATTAAAGTTTTCAAAATGAATAAGATATATTAATATAACCAAAACTTTAAAATAAATATTTAGTTAGTTTTTCTACTGCATGCTCAGTTCTCATTGATGAATCTTTTCTAGTTGAGTTAATAGAAATGGCAAGCTCACAAAGAAATTAGAACGAGCATCCTTGGAGGCTTAGTAATTATGAGAAAAGAAATATAGATTGAAAAGAAAATTAGACTGAGGAAATCGTCCAAATCCTCCTACGTAGCAGGGAAGAGTCCCACGTAGGTGCAGAATGAAGAGTGGAGAAGTCAGAGCCTCAGAGGCCACTAGAAGATGGCTCTTTGTGAATCACTCCCTGCCTCTGTCTGAGGTCGACACACCTGTGCGCTTCCAAATCTTGTCAGTGATGTGGGTCACTGGGGGCAGGACTGAAGGCTTCAGAGCTTCGACTCACCAACCTGCTCACTTGGCTTCCTGAGCACCGAGCAAGGTGACCAACCAGGTTCCTGATCCTGCCCCCATGCCTTTCCTGTTTGTTGTCATGGTTTCCTGCATGCTTCTGGAGCTACAAGCCCAGATAAAGCCCGTTTCCCTTCTGTTGCTTTTGTTCAGGTGCTTTGTCACACCAATGGAAAAGAAACTGAGGCAGACAACATGAGGAGAGATGTTTGAAAGTATGCAGAATGGCAGATTAGTTGTTTGCTATGTTTGCAAGGGAAAAAAAAACAAACAAACAGCTATATTCTAATAGGGTGAATATGCAAATGAAAACTAATTATTCTGAGATACATAAAGATAAAAACTTAGTATGCAAATAACTAGGAAACAGAACTGTGCGAAATATGAAATGAAACTGATTCCTTAAGTTATTTTGAAGAACCTATCAAGCACAGGTTTTATAAAAGCATTATTTTTATCCTTTTTAATTGTGTATAGGTAAGTGTGTTTGCAGGTGGAATTGTGGGCATGGTTGCAGGTGCCTGCAGAAGCCAGGGGTGTTGGATCTCCTTGAGCTGAAGTTACAGATGGTAGCGTGCTGCTTCACCAGTGATGGCAACCAACGTTAAGACCTCGGAAAAAAACAACAGACGTTCCTAACTACTGAGCCATCTCTCCAGCCTCTTAAGTTCAGATTTTTAAGATAAAGGTGATTCACTATGTTTGCATTACATTTACATGGAAAATAGAGAAAGATGGGAAGTTAGCAGATGAGATGTTTTACCAGGTCATTGGGCAGTCCACAGAAAAGAACTAATAGACCGTTGTAATTTGGGAACATGGATTAGAACATTGGAAGACGAACAAAGAGAGATCCTAAAGTGGAACTTCTAAAATGTGTATAAATGAAATTATAGTAAAGCAATAGATGGTTAAGATCACAGGTTGGAAAGAAAAAGAAAGAAAGATCAAAGTAAGACATGAGAAAGCCATAAAGAAGCCCATACAGGAAAGGGAGACAGTTTTGAGCAGCGAGAGCCTACAGTTTATATCTAATATAAGCCTCGGGAAAGAAATCAAAGAAGCAATAGTCAAGGGGAAATTCTTCAGAACTAAATCAGGAAGAGAGTAACAGAGTGGAGGACAGCCTTGGTGGTGTAAATGAAGACAGATCTATCAGATTAATCGCTGGGTTGTATTTGTAAGAAACCAACAGTTGTCTACCTTAAATGAAACACGACTGCAATTCAGAACATACACTAGTAACAATGCAGAAGATGCGAAACGAATATTGTATATATCAACACGGGCAGGTCAAAAGAAAACTTTTCTGTCTATGTTAATGATGGGCAAAATCAACTTTCAAAAGGCCATGGGTAGCTGGAATGCCTCGATGGGAGGGGAGGCCTTTGGTCCTGTGAAGGCTTGATGCCCCAGCATAGGGGAATGCTAGGGCGGTGAGGCAGGAGTGTGCATGTGGGTGGGGGAGTACCCTCATAGAAGCAGGGGGAGGGGGGTGGGATGGGGATTTACATAGGGGAAACCGGGAAAGCACGTAACATTTAAAATATAAATAAATAAAATATCCAATTTTAAAAGTGGAAAAAATGGCAGAAAAACACACAATTTAACATTTGTCTTTGTAAAGAAACCAAAACCCACAACATTTGTAGATGAAAGATTAACAACCTTCTAGAAATGATAGAAGACAGAAGATGTTAGTACTGTCCACACAGAGGCTGAGTGAGCGACGCATCAGCACAGAGGGGAAAGCAGAGGCTCGTTTGAAAAAGTGCAAATGGTTTATTGTTATGTGGCTTAACTAACAGGTTTGCACAGAGCCTCTACAAAGGGAGATACATTGTGTCCAAAGCTCACAAACTATTGGAAGACATTGTATGGCAGAGGCTAGAGGAGAGCTCCATTAACTAAAATCACTGACTGAGATAAAGCAAAAGTTAGCCTCTGTGGTCAAAGGTGAGGCATCCTTTAAAAACAGGTCATTGTAAATTAAATGCAAATGGTCAAAATATTTCTTAAATTCTCATGGGATGATAATGATTTATAATGCAAATTATAGTGTAGAACATCCATAATAAAAACAAGGCTTGTACTCTAAATAAAATTATATTACATATAATAATGTTACTATTATATTATATATACAATTTTATATATAATAATGTAATATTATAATATACAATAATGTAATAATGTATATATTTGATATATAATAGTAGCATGATAATAAAACCTCAATAGCAACAGCTTTGGTTTGCAGCAAATGCATGCTAAGATGAGTCCAGATACATATCCTTAAGTGTATCTAACAGGCAAAAACATTCAGAGTTAATGAGTTAAGTTTACGCCTTAAGTGGTCAAAATAATAACTGAAAATCACTAGAACGTTCAAATGAAACATAAAAATATAGGCGTTAATGAAATAGTAAAAGTGTTTTATTTAACACCTGGGCTATTTGGAGAATTACTATTAAAAAAACTGATAGAATTAGTAAAAACAGGTAGAAGTTAAACAATTGCATCTAGGAATGAAAGATATTATAGACAAAAGTAACAGTGAGGAGGAGTGCTGGGCCCTGAAAATCCTCACTGCAGGTGAAAAGAGGGGTTAGCTCGGATTTTACATTTAGAGAGAGAACAGCAAATGCCACCATCTCTCCACAAACACCCTCTAACTTCTGCTCAGTTCTGATGTCAAATCCTTTGAGATCATTTATAAAGATTTCTAGGCTAGTTCTAGAGTTTAAACAAAGATGAGAGTAATGTAACTGTATTGCTGGGGTAGTGCTACCATGCACTAGTAACAAGCTCCTCTTGGATGTGTGCTGAGCCTTACCATAAAGTGGCAACAGAGCTGCGTGGGGTTGACTCGATGAAAATGCAGACCCGTCCCTGCATTTTAGAAATAAAAATAAAAGTAATAATAAAAGGCAAAGGTAGACTTACTGGGGTTCCTTGATAAAAATGACTTGTTTGAGTCTCACAATAATTTGGTGACAGGTTCTGTAGGAAATCTGGCCTTGGGATCTCTAAACCTGGCTCTTTTTACGCCACTGTCTGTCTCATGTTGTAGGATCAGTCGTTTATAAACCATGACAATCTAGATGGACTTTGTAACAAGCACCAGATCTCAATGGGTTAAGCCATGATATTAGTTCCTCATTAACCTATGTGTCTCATTGGGTCATCATCAAAGCTGGTTCTGTAGAGTCCCTCAAAGACACATCGAGTTTGTGAAACTTTCATAATCCCTTGCCTCCATTCTCTGTACACCCAACCTCGTGTCAATCACTGTGGGGGATAAAGAAGAACCTAGCACACCTCAGAGAAGTGTCATTTGTCGAAGTGTGATACAAACCATCCCCATGGTAATTGAATGGTCCACTCATCCTGACCTCATCAGACTGCAAGAAGGTGGGATAAATACATGCAGAGATGTCAGGAAGGTGGAGCTGAGTGAGCCTGGGTTATAACGCACAGGGAAGGTAAGGACAGACTATTGCCTGGCACTCCTTCTACTCCCACAGAACCTTCCTTTCTGCCAATGCACTCCTAGGAGCTGAGGAGTTGCCATAACAGAGTCAAGTCAGTGCCTTTGACTCTGCATGGCTACAGTCATAGGCAAAGGAAAAAGGACAGCTTTAGATCCCTTTGTGGCTGTTTCCTAGGGATCTGCTTTATTCCTGGGGGGTGGGGGGGAGATCTCCAGTCCATCAAATCCTAACATCCGGGTCCGAACGTGTTCAGTTTTACTTAAAATTGTCTACCAAAGAGAAGTAAAATGGCCGTTAGCAAACACAGAGAATTGCTTTAGTTCACTACATAAAAATGATTTTATCTTAATTTAAAACAATTCGGGCTACTGGGGTGGCTCAGCAGGTAAAGGTGCTTGCTGCCAAGCCTGAGAACCTGAGTGCAATCACAGGACCCAATGTGGTAGAAGGAGGGAAGTGATTCACACACACACACACACACACACACACACACACACACACACACACACAGGAGTATGAACATATATGCACACACACAAATACACTACATTTTTAAAGTATCTTTAAAATCCCTTAATTTAAAAGTGTATTTTAATATTTTTGTGGTATACTTAAATCAATAAAACCAATATAACAACAAATGGACAACCAACTACTCTCTAGTAAATCCTGATAATAAAAGAAAATGATATTCAGAAATTAGTGTAAGAACTTTAATCTAGGATGTATCAAATATAAAATATAGATACTTTTTGGACCAAGAGCTCAAGTTTTAAGATTTCCCTTGGGGCTGGGGATGTAGCTCTGTTGGAAGAGAATTGGAATATGCTCTGGGCCTAATGAGCAGCAGGGTTTACACAGGACATGGTGGCATAAACCTATAATCCAAGCCCATGAGATCTGGAAGCAGGAGGTTTAGTCCAGGACTATCCTCAGCTACATGATGTGTTTGAGGTGAGCCTGGGCTACAGGAGACCTCAGGAGGGAAAATTCATTTACTTTCAAGAGAATAAAATCTTCCAGGTTGTAACTCATGTATTCTTTTACTTGTAGCATAAGTACATTTAAAGATTTAATGAACTACTGTGTTGTCATTAACATACCAGTATAGTCAAAGACACAGAAAGAAACTTATGATTCATTTAAAAGTAGAGAAGCGAGCAGGGAACAGGGGAGTGGATTATAAAATAACACGTATTCTATAAGCCATTATTGCAAAACAGATCCACGGATTTGCAGATACCTATGCATAGAGATTGGCTAAGCAAAAAGCCATGGCAACTTGGGTGGTTGTATTCTGGGAAAGGTTTTATTCTGTTCCCTTTGATTTTGAAATTCTCTTCTTTTCCCCAAAATGCCTCTTTACATTGCATAAATGTAAATTTCATTATGAAAAGGAAATAAAAAGAGACGTTCTTTGAAGAATGGCTTTAGAGAACAAATTGTACATTTATTCAGATAATTCTGTAATGTTGTCCTTCTGGAGACATTGGATATGAGATGACAATTATCTTTTTAGTAAGACCTAAGTCTTTTTTGAAGTATCAAGTGTATGTACGGATATACACACATTCACACACACACACACACACACACACACACACACACACACCTCACTTTCAGGTTTGGAAAATAATTTCAAATTCAGATGTTCTGCATTGAATTAGAAATGGGCTATAGCTAGTCCCCATCTCCCACCCCCCCACCCTCCGTAATGCCTAATTAATAGCTTTTACTCATGGCTAAGAAGCCAAATATCTGATAGTGACACTCATCTGCTCCTGTGTGAGGAAGGAACCAGTGTCCATCCTGGGGAATCTATGTGCCCAGGAAAGGCTATAAAAGAGACGGACTATAGACCTAGTGTGGCACAGCTGAGGCTCTGTTTTGTGTCCTTCCTGATTTTCCTGGATAACATATCGACCTCTCTTTTCTTATGTGGTCTCCTAAGGCTTGTGCTTTTTCTCTACTTTCATTTTTTAGGCCTAGTGTTTTCTGTGTGTTTGTTTTCTTTTAAGTCAATAACACCTTTGTCTGGGGAAATGGCTCGTTGGATGAAAGCGCTTACTTTTCAGGCTTCAGGATCACAGTTCAGATCCCGGGAACCCACAGGAAAGCCAGATGAGCTTGGAGCCCCAAAAGCCCTGGCCAAGCTGGCCAGTTAGACCCCATATACCAGTGAGCTCTGGTCCCAGCGAGGTACCCCACTTTAATAAATAAAAGTGGAGATTGGCAGAGGAAGACCCCAATGTCATTCTCTGGCCTTCATACATACGTACACACATGTGAATGTGAACTGCAAGTACATGTGTGCCCAGACCACATGTGACAATGCATACTCCACAAGCAAAATAGAAAGCAATATGCCTTTAGAGGGTTCCATGTGGAACTATACTTCTATCTGAAGTGGTCCTAGAATAGTAGATGATAAGGGTGTCCCACCCCTGCACTGCAGAAAGTCCTCCTGCCTCTGTCCCCATGCATGACCCCATGAGAGCCTGGGGTTTCTCAGGATGCAAATGGGCAAACACCATGCTCTGCTTTCCAGCATGAGGAGGTGGGGAAGCAAGATGCTTCGAGTGTCAATGTATCTGACCCAAGAAGTGCTGAAAAGAAACAAGATAACTTATTCAGCAGCCTTCCTGGTCTACTGTTGCTCAGATCTTTCCCTGACCCGTTTTCCAAACCTCCGTGTAGCAGATGCCTTCTGTGCCTCCCCAGTGCCTCTCTTCTGATTCCAAGGAAGCTCCAGGAAAGCTGCAAACACGTTTATTTTTAAGAAACGTCTTGATCTGCTTTGGCAACAGAGCATCACTTCATGAGAGTGCAGGCCAGGGGTCATTTGTGGTCTGCCTGCTCACGGGGATCATTTTCTTACATTGCACACAGCCTGCTGCAGAGGAGACAGAGTTGGGACCAAGGGATCTATGCCATCGGAACATTTGGTTTCTAGTCCCCGAAGTCCTCTTTGTTTTTGATCGTGACATTTCTTCACGCTCAGATGCATACATGATGTAACATTCTTTGTTGATGTTCTGAAATGTGTTTTTGGAGTTATTTTGGCTGAGTACAAAGTAAGAATGGGGCTCTCTCGACTTTTCTGGTTGAAATGTTAATCTTGCTATCAAACCGCCCTCACCCTACCCCATCTTTCTCCTCGCCTTTCTCCCTTACGTATATTTCTAAAGCTTGAAACCCAAATCCAAGACTGATATTTAATAGACCCTAGCCAGTTTTGCTGGATACGAGGCGGATGAGAAGTCTCTCTAGGGAATATGTGGGCCTTTACTGTGGAGGGGGTGTCTGCCCTTAAGTGGAGTTCCTCACAACCTAATTGTTGAGAAATGTTGCAAGTTCACCAGCACGGAAATCCTACTTCTCGCTTCAGCTGAAAAGGTGCTCATAAAGGTAGCTGGGTTATTCTAGCAATTCGCCTTATTTTGAAAATCCAATTTGAGAGCTTCATTAAAGGGCACTAATTTAGTGTCTCCAGGGAATATGTGTTTAAAGGAGCTTGCCAACAGCCTCAGATGTTTGCCAGTGTATAGGTGAGCTCAACTCCCTGAGCTAGGGTTACCTGGTTACAGGCATACTCCTTCATTGCAAACACAGTACCAGCAAACACTCAAGGGCCCTCACATCTAAGAGCACCTCCTGCTTTGCCACTCCTCCATGGCATCTTTAAAGTGAGGATATCACTGCCACTGTGACTTTATCACTCAGAGGTCCGACATGGAAGATCTCATTTTACACAATGAAAGGTCTGGGCCATAACCGTTAAGAACCACTTCAAATCATTTAAGGAAATGTGCACACCTTCCAAACGCCTACAATAAGAACATTGCTCACTACCTGCCTAATAGCCCCAAGAGGATATTTCAGTCCCACACCAAGACACAAATTTTTTTAAATTGGATAGCTGAATACTGATTAGTTACTTGGCCTCAAATAAACTTGAGCCATCTTAGGCCACTGATTTGTTGGCTCCATTTATATATGGAGAAAAGACAAAAAATACAGTTGAGTTTTAATGTTTTAAATCCAAGTGTACTTATTTTCAAACAGAGCTTTAAAAAAATCACAAGAGATGTTGCTCTAAATATCACCATCCAGTTTGTCCATTATTGTTAAGATTTAGAAACTTTTCCTCGGTCTAAGTGATAGAGTTTTTGTTTGTTTTGTTTTGTTTTTGAAAACCAGGATTTCTCTCAGAATTCCCCTCTCCTTTTCAAAAGCTGCAATTTCTGTTCTGGTTTACAGAACTGGATTCTGTGTGTGGGTGTGTGTGTATGGGAAGGTTTCTACACTGACCACATACACAACTTTACACACTTTCCCAAGAAGAAACTTAGTGTTTGGTTTTTAGAGTTAGATATGATTGGGATATGATTAGAAATATTTTGATTTTTTTTTCTGTTGCATTCGAAGTGGCTGGAAAACATTTACCAATACGTTTTGAGAGGAGTTAGCAGGAAAGACGGAGCTAAAACCAAAGTGCCCATGAGTCCTGGAAGCTGGAGGATCCTTTTGCCTGAAACTTTCTGCTGTGGATTTTTCCTGCCCTGCAGAAGTGGAAACCCAGAGGGAGACACTAACAGATAGAAAATAATGATCTGTGCAGCAAGGACCAATCCAACCTCCTACTCCCCGCAGTGTACACATGCGTGAGCGAACACACACACACACACACACACACACACACACACACACACGACAGCATGACCATAAAGATTCTATGCAAATCACTCTTCTAGAACACCACGGAAGCCATGTGACTTATAAGCCTAGTTTTGTTTTTGTTTTTGTTTTTTCATTTTTAACGACCACCATTAAAGGTAGGTGTACCTAAATAGAAGTCAATAAATAAATAAATAAATAAATAAATAAATAAAAGAAGAGATTTTCGTGGCATATTTTATGGTAGTTATATATTTGTGGTTTGTTCATGAGGTTACTAATCACCAACTGCTAAGCTTTTGTTGTCAATATATTGTGCATTGCAGCAGATTCACACTTAACTCGCTGTCTGCATCTCAGAAGCTCCGGTATTGGATATTGTTAAAATGGGCTTTGGCAGTTGCACACAGAAGTGCACGACTATAATTTTGCTACCCATTAATAACAAGCCAGCCAAGAAGGCCAGAATCCAATGCCTTGCTCTCAGCTGGGGGTAGGAAGCTAGAATGGGCTATCTTGGCTGGTGACCTACGCTGTCGGAAAGTAGGATGTATAGTCGCTAGCGGGTGGGCGGTATTCCGGAAATTTATTCACTCTTCACTGTACTTTTTTCTCCTCTTGGTAGTGTGCCCTTAGATTATGAAAAAAAAAAGAATTGCACATAATAAAAATAGTACTCATCTCCAAAACAAATGGGTAAATCAGAGCTTTTATTTCTTCAGGTGTCAACTCTGCTCCCTGCCCCAGCCCTACCCCTCTGGGCTCTGCAGTGCAAGGTTTCTCTCAGTCAGCGCATCAGCGCCCAGTGGGGCAGGCAGCACTGATCTGGGCGGTCTTGCATCCAGAGGACCAGTCTCGCTGAGCAGCAGGACTTGTAGTCTCTCTCAGCTCTAAAGCCTGGGCATCTGAGAGCTCAAAGCTGAGAATCATTTCTTGGGTGGGGTGAGGTGTTGCTGCCCCGGGCTGTTTTCTGCACTTGGCCTCGGAGAGTAAGCACGGAGTACCAGAAACCCAGAAGCTCTGGCCAAACATCCCTAGGACTCGAGGTGGTACCCCAGCGAGGTAGGTAAGGGCTGGGCTCCGGGGCGCGCCTGGTGGCTGGGAGGGAGAGGCAGGGTGGCGGGGCCGGGGCAGCGCGCCAGTTTCCTCTGATTAATGATGCTCGCGCTGCCGCGCGCGTGGCTCATGCGCTTTGTCTCCAGCCCAGGGGTGGTGAGAGCAGTGGGTATGGCAGCGCCTGGCGCACAGAGCAGGTGCCGGCTGCGCTCAAGCCTCGGCTTTGCGTGGTGGCCCAGAGACCGGGCATCACTGAGCGTCCCCTCAGGGCCATCTCCCTCCGCAGAGGGGTCGCCAGCACGGGTCTTGGGGCAGGAACTATTGGGGGGAGGGGGGCGGGCATGTGCAATGCTTTCGGTGCTCTTGGTGCCCGCCCGGCTGGACGCGTCTTTGGCTGGCGGGGAGGAGCTGGGCGCTGCCTGGGAGCCTAGCCAGCCCTGTGGGAGGGCATGGCCGGGTGGGGCGGTCGGGAGCACCACTGAGGCTGGCTGACTCCGGCGGGACTGCGAGAGTGACCCTCAGGTGGACCTACTCAGCCAGAGAGATCGAAATCCTGCGAGCGAGGGAGAGAGAGAGAGAGAGAGAGAGAGAGAGAGAGAGAGAGAAGAGAGAAAGGAGAGAAGAGAGCGGAGAGAGAGAGAGGAGAGGAGAGAAGAGGAGAGAGAGGAGAGAGAGAGAGAGAGAAGAGGGAGCACTCAGCGGGCAGGGAGACGGAGAGGGAGGGACAGGGACAGCCAGCCCCGTGCACTCGCTCCCTGCAGTCACCTCCTCCCACCCGACCTGGGGAAGTGGCCGGAGCGCAAAGTAGCAAAGTAGCAGAGACGCTGCGGGCTCCAACGACAGTCACCTGGTTCCCGCATTGCTGGTGGGACCACAGGTCGCAGAGGGGCGGACAGATCAGCGCAAGGACTGGCTGCAGGAGAAGGTGGCTACTCCCAAGAGAGAGGAGCAGAGCAAAGCCTGGACACCACCCCCAACCCCTTTCCTGAAGCAGACAGACTGACAGACAGGCAAATAGACAGACAGGAGCTCAGCAGCCTGTGGTGACATACAGACTCTCTAGCAGCGAAGACCTCCAAGCGTCCGGAGCGGTGACAGTCCAACAGCCGCAGCCACGCGTTCCCCACCAGCGCTGTGCCTGGGCAGCGCGAGGACCCCTGCCTCCAAGCCAAGGGCTCCTTTTGCTAGCAGTTAAAATAAATCGACCAAACAACAAAGGCAAGCCACAAACCAAACTGACCCAACCAAAGCATTCACTGAGAAACAATAATTACTCACAAAAGCCCCAAACGAAATCCAGTCAGTCAAGGCACCCGGGACGCTGGGTCACTCCACTGTTCCTTCAGGTAAAGAGCCAAGTCTTCCGACATGAGCATCACAAGCCCTTTGTGTCTGGCTGTTGGGGCTTTCTGCTTCTGCTGCCCCCTCCCCCTTTTTTTTTCTTTCTACCATCTATCTGTGCTTTCCCTTTGACCTGTTTGTCGTTTCTGTGTTGTTTATCTTGTTTCTATGTCTCGGCGGAAGGCATGGGTGGACTCTCTTTCCCTCAAAGCAGGCAGAAATTGAAATCTGGGAAGGGAATTGAAAGGGACGATGCTTTCTGTAACAGAAGTTTCCAGTAATTTTATATGGGTTTTATGGTGCCAAGTTTGGACATTCTCTTGTTTCAGTTGAAAACTTGTCACTTTCCTCAGTTACCACAGAGGTCCTGGGTCCCAAGAGGTCGGAGAAGGGAGGGAGAGGAGGATAATTTTTTGCTTTATTTTTTTTAAATCTTGAAGTCATTTCCATGACAGCCTCTGGTGTAACGTTATCTGTCTCGGGTGATAAATGTGATAGTAGGATTGGATCTGTATCAGGCAAGTGTTTTAAAAAGTTTCTTCGGAAGAGAAATTACATGGCTTAGCATGGATGTCACGGATGTATTAAATTCAAAGCTTGATCACCTTTTACAGACACAGACTAAGACTGGAGCCTAAGTCTTAAGAAAAAAAAAAAGCAATGAGGAAGGTAATGTCATGGCGGGATGGGAGGTGTACGGTGAGGTTGCTAGAAATGGTCCCCCTAAGAACGTGTTGCAGATGGAGACCATCATTTCGCTCTCTGCCTTCTCAAAGGATGCAGCTTCTGCAAGCTAGAATGACAGTCTCTAGAATGGAAATGAATCTGTATTTTTTTTTCAAATTTTGCTCCAATGCAGAATAAATCTAAACTGTGCCCACCCTTTCCTCATCTGCCTTGGAACCCAACTCTGCAGTTTACTGCTTTAAGTAAGCAGCAAAGTAGACAGGGCAGGCAGGGAGGCACTTCTTGTTTCCTTTTTTTTTTTTTTTTTGTAATTCTGTGAAAATCAGAGAGCCTTTGATATGCTCTTCAGCCTAAGTAGACCCTCTCTTTCAGGATTATGTTACTATAGGGCTTGATGTCTGAGTGGCATTTTAGCTAATGTCATTTTCATGAAAGACAGTCATTTGGAAGGCACTAGGGCTAGTTATGCTTCCTTCAAATAGCAGAGTGATCTTAACATGAGAGACCCTGTCTTCGGGGTTATGTAGCCCTTCAAGGTATGTACCTGCTTATGTCTGATTCTCAGTGTCCTTTGTCCTCATCTTCCTTTGCTTTCTAATCGCTTTGACTGGCAGGCTATTTTTATATTTCTAGAGAATACATTTAGATGTCTTTTTAAAGTGATACATGTTTCCATTCTCAAAGATTGGGAAAAGATCATCTCTTGCTATGCTCGTCTGTGCTAATATGATTTGGTTTCTGTGTAAATTTAAAGGCATTGCTTTAGACCATTGTATTATACATGTCTTAGTTTCTCCTTTCCGGGTATGATTTATGTCGTCCGAATGACAAAGTAACTATTCCTCTCGGTGAGTGCTTATTTAACAGTACTTTGGATGAGGCATATTTAAAGAAACTTAAACAGCTCCTCCGGGGAATACCATTAGGTTTCTTGGTGACTTAATTTCATTCACTATATGGTGATTTCTTTTTGCTGGTAATTCAGTTCAGACCCAGACAAGTGTGTGTGTGTGTGTGTGTGTGTGTGTGTGTGTGTGTGTGTGTGTGTTTTATTAGATTTGCACATTGCCAATCTCTCAGTGACTGCTTGTCATAGATCTCAGTTGAGTGTGGTTACTTGAGAACTGTAGCAATCACCCTGTTAGAGCGTGCTGCACTGAGGAGTTCCTTGCAGTCTGTTTTTTAACGCTGTTTAATGAAGGAGTGGGCATCTCACTCTGCAATGAAAGGAGCCCGAGAACAGACAGAGCCCTGTGCTGCTGTGGAGACTGCAGAGCAGAAGGGAGTGGGAAGGTAAAGCGGGCTGCAGAGGTGGTCTTTTGAATCGGGTCCTTATAGCTTATCGATGGAAATCAATCGGTTTGGATGAGAGAATTCTCTCTGAATAGCTGGTTAGATGCTCCTTCAGCGTCTTTGCTGGTTCTTAGAAAGAAGACTCAATAATTTGAGTTTCTGAAAACTTAGAGGAGATGCTAACTGGGGACTTCCTGTGTGTCTACTATTTTTAATATAGGCTGTGAGAATGTTGGGTAATGAATGCAGATTTAATTTCAAATTCCTGAATCATTGTTCTGCTGTGGCAGATGGGTTGGACCTTATGAAACATTCTGAGATTCAAAAAAACTACCACCAGCTTCAGATATGGTGATAATCTGAATTTCTGCTGTGGGAATTTTGGGTTGATTTTTCTGTCATAAACTTGAAACTTTGCACCAGAGCTGTGACAACTAAGGGAATCTGGAGGTTTTAGATGGACTTGGTGAAATAGTTGTGTTATTTTCTCCCTTTAACTTTGAGTGAAATGTCCCTCATTTATCTTTCTAAAGAGTGCATATTTTAAAATGTCTCTGAGGTAGCATTGATTACCTTTAGAATGTTATCCTTGGGGGCCAAATATCTTCACATAATGGCATGTAAGATGCATGAAGCCATATGTCTGCATTGCTGGCACCTTCATGGATCACCAATCTTCAGGTACAAGGTGGGAATGTTCACTCAGAAAGGTATCTTGCTCATTTTCGTATTAACAGCATGCAAGCATCAGGCCACTCCCCCACCCCCCACGGTGAAGCTCATTAGACCAAACACTTAAGTAGTTTCAAAATTAATAAGCATAAGAGAATATGAGCAGCTTATATGAAGCGGGGAGCTAAGTCATATCGTTTTGTATCAATGCCTCTCTGAGAACTCAAAAAGTCGATCTGGAAAGTGACCAACTTTAAAATGAAGTAAACACCTAAGAACAATGTTTGCATGGAGATACTGCAAAATCTATTGTTGTTGTTGTTGTTTTTGTTCATTTGTCTTTCAACATGGTATTTCTGGAGGGGGAAGCCAGCCACATTGGCTGTTAATATTTCCCTCATTGCTCTGCCTTGCTCTAGCTTCTCAAGTCTGAGGGCATTCAGGTCTGAAGCGCTTCTTTTTTTTTTTTTTTTTTTTTTTTTAATCTTTGGACAAGATAATGATAAGCTTCATGAGCAGAGCTTGAAGTGAGTCAGCTTCTGCAGATAGAAAGTAGCCAGGAACCAGGCATGGATATGATGGAGAATTCTTCTAGAGTAAGGAGATAGTTTGAAATCCAGAGGGCTGGACACTGAAATTTCACTATTTGTTTGCCAGTCAGTGTCATTTGAATCTAATCTCTGATAAGACTAGATAAGAATGGGGCACCTAAAACTGTAGCAGACATGGAAAGCCATTTCGTCGGGGGTAAGTACTGGCATCATTTACCTGGGTCTTGTATTTAGGAAGCTGTGACTCTCCTGGTCACGGAAGGGACTTGGCTTCCACAACAAGACAGCAGGTTACCCAGGAGGTCTCCAGCATACTTTCAATGATGTTGTATTTGTAAAAATATCCACTTCTTCCCTTAAGACAAAGGATCTTTGTATCTTAAGAAATGCTTAATCCAGAGATTCCATGTGTCTGTGGGTTTTGCTTTTTAATATTGTTCACTCTACCACTTCATATTAAATATGAAAACCACATCTTAAACACTATTATATGCCTATGCTTAAAGATTGTGGAATGCAAAAAAATAGAGAGAGGCAACGCAGTCTAGACTGTGTATGGCTGAACATATTTGTATTTTTGTTCCTATGTTCTGAGTTTCTTTTAAGATATTTTTATATTTTTATCTCTTAAATTCTTAAAAATCATTTTTTTCAGTGCTTGGTCTGGTCTTAGATTAATTTGGATCATGTTGAATTACTGTTGACCACCGATATTGAAGTTTTGACTATGTTTATTTACATCACAGACATCTCATGTCTGTAAAGATCCAATATGAAGTGAGATGTTATATAAATCACCGTGTACTAAGATTGATAAAGAATAAATTCCCTAAGTGTCAAGCCAATGCAACAGTTTTTAATGTTGACAAGATGGTTATGCTACGTTCTTCTCCCAATCCCCTTATGTCTAGAGATGTTTTCCTAGTACATCAAATGCCTTCCTAGCATCTTGAGTGTGTCGTTGCTGGGGCATATCTGTGTGATTTTAAAAAAAGAGAACAAAAACAAGGCAAAAGTGAGTTGAAGTAATTGCACAGAACAATTGAAGAGTTGGTGGAGGACAAAAATGTGTTGGCTTGACTATATAGTGTTTACTGGCTTTCTGCATTCAGACTGGGTCCTTAGCTTCATGCTATGCTGCTGCTGCTGCTGCTGCTCCTCCTCCTCCTTTTTCTCCATTTTCTCCTTCTTCTTCTTCTTCTTCTTCTTCTTCTTCTTCTTCTTCTTCTTCTTCTTCTTCTTCTTCTTCTTCTTCTTCTTCTTCCTCCTCCTCCTCTTCCCCCTCCTCCTAGCCTCCTCCTCCTCCTCCTTCTTCTCTAGCTGCCAGCATAGATTCCAACACTGCCAGCAGGTGGGAAGAATGTTAACCACTAACAGTGGTCACAATATTGGTGCTTTAAATTCCATCTATAAATTTTTCCTATGAGAATCTCTCCTAGCAGTGTTTGTAACCACAACTTAATGCATATGACAATATGGCAAGGTATTTATGTTCTGTATAATCAAAATGAGAGATCAAATGGCTGTTGCAACTTATTGAAATGGTGATCTCTTACTCTAGAAGTCTCATTCAAAGCATATATTCATAATTATTCCCCAGACATAAGTTCATATCACATTTTAAAATATTACCATCACTCCTTTTACTTAACAACAGATAATGATTCACTTTTTCTCCAGGTAAGGTGCAACACAAATTGTCTCTTTTATAAACAGACCTTCTAGAATATTCTCAACTTTCACATGACTTCAAGATGATACATGCAATTTTTAAATTAAAAATAATTTGGGATGATATGCAAAGTAGTACAGTTGTGCTAATGTTAAAAATCAATAGCCCCTTACATGACATTAGTTTAAAGGTAACAGGAACGGCATGCAAATTTTAGTTCTACTTTAAAAGAGGAGTCAAGACTTTGAAGAAGACAACAGTGACATCATTTTAAATTTCAAAATTTTGGCAATTTTTGTAGAGGTTTACTTGGCATCGTGGACTACATTTTGATGCAGAAACACATAATCTACGGAAGTATCAAATCATCTCTTTATAGCTATTTCCTAGAGATCGAGTCACGAAGCTTATCTACCTAATGAGTCTGGATTGATTTCTTCCTCAGTGCCTGCTTCATCCAAGTTAGTGCTGGAATTTCTAATAATCTGCATTCTTTTCTTCCAGGTCACTGGTTGCTTGTTTATTATACACTAAATACAGGGGATAGATGCAGAAATCATAGAACAAACAAGGAAGGTGGGTTTCTGTTACTTAGCAAGGTCCCTTCATATTGCCTAGGTAACAACCCTCACCCTAGAACAACCCAGCATATAAGATCTTCCAGTGAAAGGGAAAATAAATTCATTCATCCTGGCATTTTGATTTATTTGGCATAAAGAATCGCCATAAGGGAGGGGCTGGAGAGATGGCTCACTGGCTAAGAGCACTTGCTGTTCTTGCAGAGAATCTGAGATCTCTTCCCAGTAGCCACCTGGTGGCTCACAACCATCCAATGACACGCATGGTGGACATGCATACATATGGGCAAACACTCATAAACAAAACGTAAATAAATTTAATGGTAATTTAGAACACTGTGGTTGGAATCAACATATGCAGGCTAAAATATCCCCATGTCTTTAAAGTACAACATGGAACATTTAATTTATAAAAGGTTTTCTTTCTCCCAGTTTAAATAAATTATCTTTTCAATAGTACATTAGGTGGTCCAGAAACCATCCACACACTCAGCATTTCAATGTGCCTTCAGAGGACTTCCTCAATGTTACAGCAACTTAGAAAACTCTAGAAAATTCTAGATATAGACCACTGGATTTAAAGAAGGAACAGGTTAACTCATTGGCACCCAAAGGTTAGTCTTGATCCTTTAATTTTTTTTATTTGTATATAAGGAGCACAACTGGAAAATTAAATACTGTCAAATGATTCCCATGTCT
Source organism: Mus musculus (assembly GCF_000001635.26). NCBI lineage: Eukaryota > Metazoa > Chordata > Mammalia > Rodentia > Muridae > Mus > Mus musculus. Next base: position 112,228,162 of record NC_000075.6, on the reverse strand, counting down.
CTAAAAGCACAGACAAAATTCTCACAGGACATTATAGCACTTATTTGTGGGAAAACACAGTGAGTGGCGTTCTTGGCTTGTGTCTTGTTTGTCGTGAAGTGTAATTTCAGTAGGAATTCCAGTTCCGCTGTGATGATGCAATGACATCATCAGCTGAGAAGAAAACAAGTACAAGCAGATCTAAGTACGCAACAGAATCCAAACCTTCACAGCATTTACGTTAGCTACACACCACCTCTCTAAAGCAAATGGTCAACTGAGTGTTAAACAATGACTGTAGCTGGGCAATGGTGCACATTTATTACTTGAAAATAAATCTATGCAGTTTATCACCAGAGCATGACTCTATAAGCCAGTATGGTACAAAGTCAAAACTGGTGTTGAATTCCCCCAAATGAATCGTGAGAATTCTGTGAGGAAATGGTCGGGCCAACGCGGCACGCTGTGCTGCTTCATGTTGTTTGTGTTTTATCTATTATACATTTATTTACCTGTGCTGCAGTCAGCAGGATTTTTGGAAGCCAGAATCTCCACAGCAAAGAGTTGATCTAATCTGTTGTTGTTGTTGTTGTTTTGGGTTTTTTTCCAATCCTGGTTTTCAAATATTCCTTAAGAATGTTCTGGAAACATCCAGCAAAGCGGTCTTGATCGAGCTTCCGAAGCGTGCTGTAAAAATCACGCTTGCCCCAGCATGTCATGCGTGCTCTAAGGAACTGTATGTTTAGTCTCACCGTTGCTGCTGTCTCCAGGGTCTATAAATAACTTCCCGTCAGGAACTCTCTTCAGCGTCAGGACGTTAGAGTGCAGAAATGATGTGCCAGTTCATGTGTTACAAAACGTTTAGGCTTAGTGAGATGAGTCAGCCTGTGAAGGTCTCTGCCTCCAAGACGGACAACCTGAGTTCAGTCCCTGGGACCTGCATGTGGAGTGAGAGAAGTGACTCCTGCAGGGTTAGCTTCTGAAGGCCACTCGAGCATAGTAGCTTGGGAATACACATACACACACACACATACACACACACACACACAAACACACACTCACACACATGCACACACACACACTCATACACTCTCACACACACACTCACACACATGCACACACACACACACTCACACACACACTCACACACTCACACACTCACACACACACACACACTCACTCACACAATACTAAGAAGATGAATTTAAGCAATTCTAAACAAATTATATATCTTCCAGAGCACTGGTATAATTATCCTCCTACAAATGATTTTTATATCTGTGTGGTCAAATGTGAGGCAGGGAGTTAGAAGCAAAACTATTTTGACTTTAAGCAGAGTTTGGGATTGAAAGTAGGATTAGAACCAGAGGAGAGGATGTGTACCCAGGGAGGGTAGGACCTCATGTGACAAGAGCAAGAAACAGTTAGGGGAGAGGAAGGGCTGTTCTTGCCAGGAAGTGTCTGTGGCCTCTCTCAGATTCTGTGAACACCATTTGCATCGGGCTGAAAGCTTCTGTGAAGTCAAGCCTGTCTTATGCACCAGCAAACTTCAGTTCTCCACCTTCTGACCTCCAGAAGTACAGTGCTGCTCACCTGAGTGGGGATTTGGTCTAGATGTCTGGCCTCTTCCCCACAGTAAGTAACTCACCATGGGACCATAGCTCAGTGAACCTGTGCAGTAGTCCCCTGATCTTAATACTCTGCTAGTTATATGACTAGTCATTTAGCTAACTACTTACTTCTTATGATCTCCATTTAGAAACTGGGAATTGACCTTCCAGCATTAAAAATCCCTGACATGGAGTGTGACCCACTAAAATGAAGTCTTCATCCTTTTATTTAGAAGGGTTAGACACAGATTTACTTCATTCCATAAATAAAACACAGTTCTCTTAGTTATTTTATTTTAATTTTAATGTGTATGCTTGATTTGCCTGTAAGTATGTCTCTGTAGGACCTGCATGCCTGGTGCCTGCAGAGGTCAAAAGAAGGTGTAGTACATCCCCCGAAACTGTGAGCTTCCTTCCAGTTGGGTACAGGGAATTGGAAGCCTACCCAGGTCCTCCAGTAGAGCAACCAGTGCTCTCAATCTAACACAACTCCCTTTAGGAAAAACAAACAAACAAATAAACAAAAACAAAAAACAAAAAAATCCCAAAGCTTAAAAAAAAACAACTAGAGTTCAATACCTTAATTAATAATTGTTTTAAATTAACAACAAATACTTTTTCTTTATTTTTATTTTTATTTTTCAGGCTGAGTCTTGGTATGTATCACAGGCTAGCCTAGAATTCATGATTCTCATGACTTCCAGATGCTGAAATCGTAGACATGCCACTATGACCAACTGCCAAATATAAATGGCAGCTTTGGTATTTAAAATCAATGAGCAGCTTAATTCTTTATGTCTGGGACTTATCAAAGACCAAGGTAGTGACTAAATCTCAAGAGTGCTGGTTGGAAAAAGAGCACAGTGCTTCCTAAGGCCCTTTCTTCCATCAGTACCTAAGGGAAGGGATGTCTGCCTGCCTAAGAGTTCTCCAAACTTATTATTGGTTCAGACCACTGCATTTGTCTCATTTCTACCATCTAAAACAGACAGCCCAGTTTTCAAATCTTTGAACAGGTGATGGTCAGAATAGCTCCATGAAGGAATAACTTTTCAGGAGCCAGGTAGGGGGAGCCACTCAACAAGAGTTCAGACAGTATGGGAGATTAAAAAAAATTTTTTTTTCTAACCTAGGACAAAGAGCAAGCGTAGAGTTTGGGGGTTTCCAAGAAGCTCCTGTTATTCTACCAGACTCCAGCTTCCTGTCTCTCAGAGTTCTTTGGACAGAGCAGTGGAGCTGGCCTCTGATCCTGAAGTTTCTGAGGATAATTTTGTTCAGTGAGTCAGCACCCTGGCTTCTGAGGAGTACAGGCTGAGGAGGACTGGATCTGCTGTCATGATAAGGGTTCCCACTTACTTCCCCTAGCAGGAAACAGAGAACCACAAGAGGTCCTCAGTATAGAAGAATGTGGGCTGCATGGAGCAGTAAATGCATGAGATAATTGCATTGTGCTTTCTATTATAATATGAATATCTTACGGGTTTTTTTTCCCCTGGGGAAATAACACCATCAGTTTCAGCCAATGAACATTCTCAAAGGCCTGGGGGCATGCTCACAAACCTTACCTTTTACAAGATTTGCTGGGAAACAAATAAAAGAATTACATGACTAGGTAGTTGCGTACAAAACGTGTGTGTGTGTGTGTGTGTGTGTGTGTGTGTGTGTGAGAGAGAGAGAGAGAGAGAGAGATAGAGAGAGAGAGAGAGAGTCAACAAAACACACTTACCCCAAAAGTTCACCCCCTCACATATTTGTCATAGTCTTCAGCAGCTTCAGACTAGTATAGTGATTATTTGTGATTAGTTTTTGGTTTTTGTTTGTTTGTTTGTTTGTTTGCTTTTTTCTTTTTTGTTTTTGTTTGTTTGGTTGGTTGGTTGGTTGGTCGGTTGGTTGGTTGGTTGGTTTTTCGAGACAGGGTTTCTCTGTGTAGCCTTGGCTGTCCTGGAACTCACTCTGTAGACGAGGCTGGCTTCAAACTCAGAAATTCGCCTGTCTCTGCCTCCCAAGTACTGGGATTAAAGGCGTGCACCACCACACCCAGCCTTATTTAATCTAAGTTTACTGAATTAAAATTTGACCTTTGTTAGTATTGATTAGAACTCATGTGCAGAGTTCCTACATGAATTTGTAATTGTATTTCCTTCGTGGACTTTCAGTTCACACACATGTGACAGCTGTCTTTCTGAAGAAGAAAAAACAGACACCTTTAATATAACACTGTAACTACACTTGAGACTTTTCTTTTACCGTTTCAAACAAGTTTCTTTCCCTATTTCAGGAAGCAGGTAGCAACTCTGAGGCAAGCACAAGGCCCCTTCCTTGCCAGCCTGCATCAACCCAATGATTCCCTGCCTGGAGGAAGTTACAGTTAATACTAGGTCATCAAAGTGAGGCAAAAGCCAGCACTCGGTTTTGAATTCTTGGCTCAAGGTGCTGGAGACATCTGGCCTTTCCCGGATCTGTGCTTATGAAGGGATTACATCTGACTTAAGGGGGGAGGGAGGGTCAATCCAAGGACTAAGCAAGTGGGTAACCAGGTAGGAAGGCAGGCTCAGAGGAAGAGAACAGAGAGCTCTAGCCCACCAGGGCTTCCTCAGGCAAGACCACTTTCCCTAAACTATGGAAGTTGGTATCTCCTTGTCTCTTAGGAAGATGATAGAGTAAACCTGGCTTAAATGCCAAGGGATGGGACGTAATTCTCCCCCCCACCCTCCAGGCCACTGATGACTGACTTACTCTCAGCTGTAAGGGTGATTTTAAGATAGATAAATACATCGATGACAAATAGATACACGTGTGATAGATAGATGGTCACATAGATACATAGTTGACAGATATAAATGACCACACACACACACACACACACACACACGCACGCACGCACACACGCGCGCGCACACGCAAGCATACAAGCACGCAGGCAGGCAGGCAGACAGACAGACAGACAGACAGACAGACAGATATGTGAGCTTGCTGTCTGAGGTTAAAAACAAGTGGAATTAGATACAGTTCTGTAGGAATCCCTTAGTTGCTAGGGAGTGGTCTAACCTGCAGGTTACCTGCCAAGCACAGCAATTGCATCAGATAATTACATTGTATTTTGTAACATAATGTGTATGTTGGACATTCCTTCTTTCATGTTTGTGTGCATGTGTTCGCACATGTGTGTGGTGAAGCAGAGACTGACATTTAGGATATCTTATTTTTTGAGACAGGGTCTCTCTCTCTCTCTCTCTCTCTCTCTCTCTCTCTCTCTCTCTCTCTCTCTCTCTGCCTGGCACTCCAAGATTCAACAACACTGGCTGACCATCCAGCTATTCAAGCCTCCCAGTCCATCTAATCAAGCAATGTGGTTCCAGGTCCACGGCAGCAAGCACAGCTTTTTATTGGCATCTGAGGACCTCAGACTTATCTCTAAACATCTCATGAAGGTTCTCATGCTTCATAGCAAGTTACCAGCTGATCCATTGGCCCAGCTACCCCCAGACCCCCTTCTTTTATTTAAATGCAATTCTTCCCGTTGAAAGAAAACTTGCAAGCAAAAGCGCACCTTGTGAAATAATTATCTGAATAGGACTTTAAGGTGAGGCTTTATTGACTCCAGGCTCATAGGATCAATGGAAGGTAATGACCGAGGATGCTGAAACCACACACACCAATGTGAGTCTCAGGATGTCCTCACTGGAACAGGAATCTGGGTTCATTGCCCCAGCAAAGTTCATGGCCAAGTACCTTATCCCACAATATTACACTTGGTGGGGGGAGGAGAAAACTATTTAAGGGGGTACCTATAAAGCAATCCATGATTTCTACGGTCTCTTTTAGTTTATAATTTCCATGATTCAACGACACACTTGTGGTAACAACCGTGGGTCTGTTTTAATACTGTATTATTCATGAATTTTTATTATAGATTTTCCCTTCAGGCTTGAGAGCAAGCACGCGGCTGGGAAATAGAGGGAGCGTGTAGACCGATGCTCTAATCAAGACTATTCAGCAAAGAAACTGGGCGGGGGTGATGTCCCAAGAACCAGAGTCAGACTCCACTCTGCCAGGCCCAGGTTCATTCCTTAAGTGTTCTGCATTGGCTCCCTTCATTTCTAAAGATGGACTGCAGTAAGAACTAACTGCCAACTGTTCTTCCCAGCGATGGGTTTAATTTTTCTCCCTTGTCTTCCTCATATCTTCATGCTTTGCCTGGGTGCTTTCACCATACCTAGCACAGTCACACTGCACAGGGTAGCAGAGAAGCCGAGAGAGAGAGAGAGACAGAGAGAGAGAGAGAGACAGAGAGAGAGAGATCTGGGTGAGAATGATTCAGAATTCCTGACCCACACAGAATTCCACACAGCATTTCATTACCTGCTAACCTGACTCATCCGAGGTGAGACCATGTCTTTTTGCTAATTTACAAAGGAAGTTGCCCAGGCTTCCTTACAGGTTCATCCTATGACAACACTCTAGTACCCTCTCAGGGGTGACTTGGATTTCTATCTAAAGAACCAGAAATTATCTCAAATGAAACACAGTCCGTAGATTAGTGACTTGTGCCATGGCAGAGAAAACCCATGAATCTATCTGGCACATGTCATTTGCAAAATCAAATTCATCTCTTGGATATAGCCAGACAAGGGAGCTCTAAAGTAATATATATTTTCCTAAAATCACGAGAAAACATCACCTCATTGTGTTAGCCTCGCTGTGCAAGTAGAAGGTCTGATGTTTTACGATCCGAAGCCATGGCTTGTTTCACTGGTGGTTGATTAGAGCTTTGGGTCTCAGCAAGGACCAGCTGCTTTGCTGGTTTTGCCATGGTATGCGCAGTTTGGAGAGCCATCCCTGGACTTGCAGATCTGTGTCTGGTGATGTATTTTTAATGTGTAGACATGAACTTACATCTAGAATATGGAATCAACAGAAAGCCCATGAAGTTGGGGAAGAATACTGGGGAAGACAGAAAAAGAAAAAGAACGCATTTTCTTTTTCTGAAGTGATTAGGGGAGCTACCTGTGGTCATTTGTAGTGGCAACCACCCTCACTTCTGCATCGACTAGTTCATTAGTACTGCTTGTTCTGCTCCATGGGAACGGCTTACCTTTTATGCTCTGAATTACCTTGTTCCTCCAGTACATAACCAATGCGGAGAACCAAAACCTCTGTAGGCTGTTTAAATGCTTGCTAAGGCCACAGGGACAAAGATGAGTAATAAGTAAAATTCTCTCTCTCTCTCTCTCTCTCTCTCTCTCTCTCTCTCTCTCTCTCTCCCTCCCTCCCTCCCTCCCTCTCTCTCTCTCTCTCTCTCTCTCTCTCTCTCTCTCTCTCCCTTTCTCTCTCTCTCTCTCTCTCTCTCTCTCTCTCTCTGTGTGTGTGTGTGTGTGTGTGTGTCTGTGTGTCTGTGTGTGTCTGTGTGTGTCTGTGTGTGTCTGTGTGTGTCTGTGTGTGGTGTCCAAGCTGCCCTGCCTTCTGGTTGGGATCACACAATGCTAGTGTCTCTGGTGTGATATATTCCCCCCTCTAGAGAAATAAGACAAAAGACTGTTTCGTTCATTCAATGATTTGTCTTTGTGATAGAAACTATACTGTATTATGTAATTGTTATTTAAAAAAATAAAACCCACAAACACTTAAGTGATATAGTCTAGAAAGGAGACATTGACAATCCCAGAGTCAAGGAAGATTATGTAATGGAATCCTGGTGGGGAAAGAAGGCATAGGAAGCAGGTATAGATGGGTGGTCTTTTCCAGTGGGCGTGGCTGTTGCCACGGGCCTGTGTACTGTCTTGGACCACTGCTCCCAGTTTTATCTGTGCTACTGCCATGGTTCCCCTGAGGTCATGGACAGGTAGTCTCAGCTCCTCTTTCTCACCTGCCCAAGTTGGCCATGGGAAGCTTGGGGTGTCCTTAATGAGTCTCGCATATAAAAACTCCCCATGTAATTAGAAACACAACCTCCACCCTTGTTTTATTTTCATGTTTTTCCCTTTCACTGACTGACTGTGAAAAGAAGCCACTTTGTAGCTGCACTTGCAGAGCTTGTTCAAGGCCACTTTTGATTCCATCCCATCATCACACAAAGGAGAAGGAAAAAAGAAAAACCCTGAAAGACGGGAGGACTCGGAGAGCGATAGCGTGTTGGTTTGTTGTTTTAAATATTATAACATTATAGTTTGAGAATGCTATAAGCTTATCTGTCTGTAGATAACCTAAAAAGGACACTGAAATGAACTTAGGGAGTGGCCAGAGTCTTGCTTTTGAAGAGGGCTAGCAATACATATTATATAATTGCAAAATAATAATAATAATAATAATAATAATAATAATAATAATAATAATAAAGGCCAAAGAAACAGGCTCCAGCACTACACATTTCAACTTAACCATACAGATTAACTGGACCCAGGCTGCTGGTTTAGGGACCCAACAGTTTGTGCTTAAGAACAAACAATTGCCCACACAAGGAGGATTTATAGAAAAATATTAACTCTTCAGGGAAAAATGAGCAAATACTGAAAAAAAATGATTTTGTAGATGTGTATTAAGTACTGAGTAAAATTGAAAGAAAAACGACCTTTTCGGTTTTTGTCCCTAGAAGGTTCTCAAGCTTCGGACTCTCAAGCCCCCGCTGTACCAATTTTTGGTTCTTTGAGGTGGAAGCAAAAGTCTTCGGGTGTACATTCTAAGCAATCCCTCTCTCCAGTTGGAGAAAAGTGCTGGACCGTTCCCATCTGACCTGCCTTCCGTCCCCTGCAGAACTGGCATTAACAGGTGGAGGTAATTGATTTTAACCCACTGCCAGCATGGATGGATGCATTTTCTTGACAGTGGGCGTGAAGTTGCCCACTTCAGATTACCACTTTCTCCTGGCATTATCCTCCAGAACAAGTAGATGAGAATTAGCCAGCCTGGTCCCCTGTCACCAACCGGTCCCCTAGCACCTGGGATGCATATGTGTGTGTGTGTGCTGGGCATCGGCCTTCTGCCTGTCTTTGGTACGGGGTGACAGTTACTCTGCAGATTTGGCACAGGGTGGCGGTTGCTCCGCAGATGTTCAGGATCGATGTGGTGCTTCTCTCTCTCCTCCTCCAACCCTCAGGAGTCAGTTTCTCAGACAAAGGAAGTGGTGAGGCCAAACAGAAGGTGCAGTGTGACCCTGAAATAGAAGTTAAGTATAAGATAGGTCCAATAAACCCGTTTATCAAGCATCCATGAAAGGCAGTGGGCTTTATTAAAATATTCTAATAGGGAAATTTAGAGGCAGTGATTAATTTTTGCTAATGAGATGTTAAATCTTATTTCTTGACCTGAAGCAAAGGAACAACAAGTAATCTTCCTTATTTTTCTCACTTAGATAAGCCGAAGAAATACAGAACTGTAGAAATATTCATTAAGGGTAAAGAGATTTATTTTCTCTCAATATATTTTAGAAGATCTAGAGAAAGCACATTGCTTCATGGTTTTTCGTTTGTTTGGTTGGGTTTTTGGCATTTGCATTTGCCTCCTTCATCATGGGTATTGGGTAACTCTACTCATGTAAGTACCAACCCAATACCAGGAGGTCACTTTAATTTTAAAGAAACTCTTTCTGAAGAGAGAAGAGAAAAATCAACAAATATGCCTACACTGCTAAATATATGTATTTCTATGTTGATATATACACATGCATATTTAAATATATAAACTGCATATAAACTAATAAGTAGAATTTATTTATATACCTGTATAAATTTGGGCCCTCATTCTATTATAAACATATTAATCTCTGCTATTGTAGGGCCTGTGACAGAGTTAGCCAGGCTCACTGATTTTCTATTCCCTTAAGCATATGGTTACAGAGCAGAATCAGGAAGGGGAAAGAATTTGCATGGTTCTCTGGTTCCAAACCCTTGCCCCCAGTGAAGTAGAAAAACAAATAGAGGGTAAAGAGTTTCAAAATGCAGCTTAAGGATATATATACATGCATTTTTTATTTCATATCTCCACCCAAGGGACCAATAAGAATGCCCTTCCCTGTCTTTTATGCTCACTGGTGACCCAGAGGTCATATGTGAGCATCTGTGAGCTATGCGCTTCCTTAAGTGAGTCCTAGTACAATGGAACCACATGTGCTTCTTCATGCTATCTCCAGGGGAAGCCTCAGACTGTAGCACTTTATCTTCCGTCACACTCAGGAGAGTTCTCGCCATAAGCATTTGTTCTCAAACCTGCACAGGCTCTGGCCAAACAGGAAGGGTTTCATAAAATACAGAGTGTTCTATCTCAGTAGTTTGGGTGAGACTCAGATCTGAATTTCTAACAAGATCCCAAATGATGCCAGAGTTAGTGGTCCAGGAATCACAAGTTGAGAACCAGTTATTGAAAAACCTAGGCTTTCTTCACAGAATGCAGTTTGTATAACCACTGGATGACCATAATTTCATGGGCTGAAAAAAATTAAAGAAGTGATATAAAATCCTCAGAAACAGACCAGCTTCTGGCTGAGCATGGCAGCTCGTGCCTACAGTCCCAGAGGCCTTTAAAAGACACCTTCCAAAGAAGCTAGTTCCCTTCTGAAATTACTGCAGTGTTTGAAGCCACTGGGGCCCCTCGAAGTTCCTTGAGGGTCAGGGCTTCCCCAAAGGTTTGAAGTCCATTGTAACCAAAGCTGTAATTATGTAATGTGGACACACAACTCCTGGGAGGATGAGTGCTTTTTTCTTTCTCTGTGAAGGGCAGGCAGTGGCTAAGACATGCACAGAGATAACCAGGTGAGATGGGGACCCATGGCTCCTGTTTTCAGATGTGGAAACTGAGGCACAGAGGTTGCCTGCTGAGTCAGAGGTGGGGTTAGGCTTCCAGTCCTGGATGCCTAGCTCAAAATTTGAGACTAAAACACAACACTAAACTTTCTCACGTTGAGGTTTGGCTCTCTCTGCATTTTCTTCTGTGATGCAAGCCTCTATCCTCCTTAATGCTCCCTCCTAGTTCACAGGAGGTCCATGAGATCTGGGGGCACCTGCAAGCCACTGTCCAGAGCTGATCTGTTGAGGTGCCAGGGAGAGTTTTTAGATGGTCTTATTTGAACCTGTCACAGTGGAAGCTGTTGGGCCAGGTGGGTCTGTCTGCCTGTGTACCCACCTATGTGGTCAGAGCTACAGCTGTGGCAGAAGGAAACACCTGGTAACACAGGAAGGGGAGGGAGGGGCTCCTGGGTGGATGTCCTGGGATGCTCTCCTCTTGTATAACCAGCAGGGCCCCCTCTGCCATCCACAGCAGATGCTTCATGACGGAGTAAAGAGTGCGTTCTAGAAGAGGCTGGGCAAGGGACCCGCTGGTGACCTGGTGAGGCTGCTTCTCCCATTCACATCCGGTAATCAGACAGGACCTAAAGGCATAGGACAAGAAGGCCCAGCCCTTTTCTCTTTCTCTAACATGTCTGGTGGAGCAGCTGAGTGAAAATGAGGCTGCTATCCAGATGTTAGAATTAGAGACTTTTCTTTAGGCTCAAAGCAAACCAGTGGTTTTTCTTATACTCCAGTGAGGCCCCTACAGAAGTCTGCTCCTCAGAGATAGCTTTGGTAAACTCAGTCCTCAGAAATGGCTACGGACTGAGGTCAGCTCCACCTTAGAGTCTAACTCTTTAAAGAAGTCTCCAAGCTCAATGTTCAAGGTAAGACACCAGTCAACCTTAGAAAAGCATTCCCTAAACACAGTTGTATTTGGGGTTAGAGGCTACACTGGCATTTGGTAGTAACAGGTATTTGTGACTGAAAGGTTTCTTATTGTTAGCCCAGCTACAGGGGACACAGACATGTTTTAAGGGGTGTAGGAGAGACTGTGCCAAGAATGGAAAGCAATTGTGTGTTTCTGGATATAGGTTGCAGAAATGACGCTGGTTAATAAGACAAGATGCATTTCGATGTGGCTTGGTATCTTTCTGCAGTAAGTAACAATGGCTATTGTGTGTGGCTATTGCATTTATTTTGAGTGAACACAACCCAAGTGCATACTTGGAAGCTGGTAGAAAGCAATAGACGGAGCATGGGCTTCCAGACCTGCTTGGATGATGCCAGTTTCATTTGACCTTGGACAAGGACTCATTCGTTTTAATCCCAACAATTCTTTCCTTTTCTCTCCCTTCTCTACCTCCATCTTCCCCTTAACTTCCTCCTCCCTATTTCCCACTCCATTCCCCATGCTCCCCATACATAATTCTTTTCTTCCTACCCCTTTCTTTGTCAAAAATTGCATTCATTCGTTCATCATTCATTAGTTCATTTACCAATTAATTTATTTGTGCTATGATGTACTTGTGGAAGTCAAAAGACACTTTCAGGACTCAGGTCTATCCTTCCCCCGTGGGGTTCCTGAGGATAGAACTTGGGTCATCAGGCTTGGCAGCAAGCACCTTTGTCCACTGAGTCATCTGTTCAGCACCCCCCTCTCTTTTTGTTGTTGTTATTTTTACTTTATTCTTTTCTTCCTCCTTTTCCATTTCCCTTCTTTATTATGTATAAGTAAGTTGTACCAAGCACGAAAACATTATATATAAAATGATCCTTTGGGCACTTGGCCCATGAAATATAAATGAAGCCACAATAGCTGTTATTTTTATGAGACGTGTAAATGCTTCTGTGTTGGAGGTGAATCAAATAGAATAGCTATGGGGGGTTGTGGTTACCACTCTCTAAACACCAGCTTTGTGGTTCGCTTTGCCACAGATCTACAGTATCATTTCTTCCCAAGTAGGAAAAATGGACGCAAGTTTCTTTTCCTTACATCAGTGAGTCTGGTGAAGAATAGAAGTGACCTATTTGAGTTTAATTCCAGGATTTCCATAGAGGTAATCACACATCTATCTATGATGGAGGGCATGCTTTAAGGTGGCTGCCTCTAAGACAAGGTCATTTTGGCTCTAGTTGTGTGGCTGGTATGCTCTGTGCTGACTTTCAGGACTCTGCAGATGTTCGTCACAGTGTACGTGCTGAGAAAATACCCAGCCAATCCCCTGCAGCTGGGAAGAGCAATTAGCAGCTCCCTGAATTAGGGTCTTGTTTACGATGTTGCCCAAGATAATCATCTGTTTGTTTTAACTAAGATGCTCTGTCCTCATCAGCCGCATCAGTCCTCATATTTTAATGATAAGGCCTTTGAATCTTACAATAGTGTTTGGATTTCATGGCGGGATCCCCGGCATAGTTCTCATTTTCTCTTGATGACTCTGGGAATCAGCACACAATGTGCCTATATATCTTCCATCACTTCTTCAACTCAAACAGAAAGGGAAATGCCTGAGATCTGCAGCGTAAACTTTTACTGGATACATCCGTTTTAAGGAATATCTTATTTCATTTGGAATTCCAGCATGCACACACACACACACACACACAAATCAAAACCTTATGACTGTAGTCTTAGCACAAATAACATACTCTAACACACTCTGTAGTCAGGCTCACTCTATAGCCATCTGAGGTTTCTATTTATTTCATTTAAAAAATATCCCACTGGGGATGCAGCTCGGTCTGTACAGGACATGTAGGAAGCTCTGGGATCTATCCCCCGAACTCTGTAACCATGGTGTGCCAATACCAGGACTTGGGAGGCAGAGGTAGGAGGGAGGATCAGATATTCAAGATCAGCCTCAGATTTAAGGCTATGTGGGGTATGTAAAACTCTCTTTTAAAAAAAAGTGATGGATAAAGAAAAGATGGGGGTAAATTAAAAAGTAATTAGGTAGCAGTCAATCTTCATGACTTGTTAACAGGCCACTGAAACACAGTGACCTACACAGGGACTTACTCCATGGTCCCCTCTTTTCTCAGAGTTTGCACAACAGGGCTCATCTAGGCTGCAGGTGGGATTGATTGTTTTCTCAGTGAGTACACACCTACCTGTCTCTGAAGGTGAAAGTCATTCATAGTCACAACAAGTATTTATTGATGAGACTTATAACTTACTTGGGGGAAACTTGGGTATAAGCCAGTAGCTGACAGATGCCCACTCATGCCTGCAAAGGATTTCTTGTATGAGTTAGTCCACATATACCTAACAGATATTTCCGGTTTCAGGTTCTCCATTCGCCAGTCACAGCACACAAGCTCGGTTCAATTTTTCTTTAAAATCCATCTTGGACTATGACAGTAAATAGTTAAATACAAATAGCCAATATGTAAACAAATACAAACCCTTAATGTTTAGAAACATTAATTTCCTGTGAGAGTCACACTCTTTTCACTCTGGCACTCAGAGGTCAGAAAGCATGTCTACTGACATTGGGAAGCCTGTGACCTGCCTGACCTAGGGACCCTGCCTTTCCCTGAGGTGAAGTGGAGCTGTGTAGCCTGGTAGGAGCATTAGCCTGAACCCAGCATATGACAGAGGATGTCTCCTGACTCACTCTGTGGGTTAGCACGGGTTCAGAGCAGGTCGTCTGTCACAGTGAGAAAGATTTGTTAAGAGATTCGAGAAACGGGAGACTGGAGTTGGATAGGATACAGTTCTACCTGGTGCAGGGGCTCAGTGCCTTCCCCCATAGCCTTGTACCCTCCAGGAGCAGCTCAGGCAGGACACTCTTAGGGTCACAGAGATGCCTGCGTAAGACTCACTCACTTAAGGTAATAAAACAAGATTGTTTTATGACAGGTGTGTCTTGCTCCATCTACTGGCACAGGCAAGCATGAGACTCATTGCCAGGGACAGAGCAGTGTCCTGCTAGGACAGACCTCCTCAGCGTCATTCTCCTGGACTCAGACTCGGGAACTTCCTTCCTAAACACAGCCTTTTCAGAGATATTTTCAAAGGAGCCCATGAGACATCACTCTTAAGTGAATCCCAAAGATTCTGTGAAACCTTTGGACTGAAATAGTGGTTCTCATTTTCTCCAGGGGTCACGGGAGACTAGTCGATTCACACCTCTGTCAAAGGAGCATGGTGACATGGGTAACAGGTGGCAGGTCACCAGAGGACTTCCTGCTCTTGGCTTTACCTTGCTGGTGGCGTAGCCTTTCAGGAAGCCAGCCACCTGAGCTCTGACTACTTCTCTCCCACAGACCTTAAGTTTGTGCCCTAGATTTGACCTTTTTCTCTTTTAAGCCACCTCAGATATTGAATGCAGCCTGTACTCTCACCTCAGGATGGCTGCACCATCTCCATGTCAAGACCTAGGGCAGGAGATCCATGCTTGGACTCTGGTGTCAGAGGCAGAAGGGTGGCAGCCACAGTGGGTGATAACAAGTTACAGCGTTCTCAGATTCTAATTCCTGGTGGGATTCCAAAAGAGAATGTCTAACCCCTGACTAAGGATGCTGAATAACAGTTACTATTCATAATATTGGATGTAAGAGGGATATTGTATTTGTTATTTATTTGTTTCTTTATTTATTTGAATCATGGGTTAGTCTGTTTTTCTTGAATGCTAGGAACTATGTGATAAGGATTTATTTAGAATTATTTCTAAATTGAAAAACAAATAGAAATTGAAAAACAAATTACTTAGCAAACTTGTGCAATTATTTGAAGCTGATTGCAATTAAAAAAAGGCACGGTTTTATTTTACGTGTGTAAGTATTTTGCATACATGTATGGATTCGCTATGTGTGTGCCTGACACATGGAGAGGCCAATAGAGGACATTAGATTCTCAGAACTGGGGTTATAGTGTCATGAGCTGCCTTGTGGGTGTTAAGAATTAAACCCAGTGATTAGCCACTAAGCCAACTCCCCTGCTCCCCAGTGCACATTTCTCAAAGCAAGTGTGCCTCTTACAACTGTAGAACACTCACTAGGAGCTGATTTCACAATCCCTTTTCATTGCTCCACACTTTATTGGGGTCTATTTGCATATGTGCCGATGTATACATGCACCGCCTAGACAGTGAAAGCCAGGCTCTCCTCAATTCAGCTGAAATACAGATACAAACCTTCCCAGCCTTGTAAAACAGCAAATACTGCCTCCAGCTTGACACTTTTCTGTAAGTTCTTTGCCGTGTTCAGGATGATCTTCACTGAACTGTACTGATGAGCAAGAGGACCTTTGGTGCTAAAATTTCATTGTTCCTAGGGATAGCCAAAAAGAGAAGGGGAGTAGTAAATGTGGAAACACAAAGAGAAGCAGAGAAAGAGAATCAGGTCCTTGGCAACAATGCCATGGAGTTCAGCACTCAGCACTTCAGCACCCAGGGTCATGACATAGTGGATGCTATTCGAGCTACCTAGACCATTCTCTTGGGGAATTCTGGGATGGTTTTGTGCATATTTTTTATGGAATGGTGGAACTTGTAAATCTAAGATTAATGGAACATTAATCTCTAATGATCCATTACAAATTTTTAAATTCAACAGTATTCAACTTTTTGATTTTGATACCCGGCTTCTTCCTGCTGATGATAACACATCTCTCAGGAAAAAGGGCATCACAGGTTTAGTACTTTTGAATGTATCATCAGTTGGGAAAGGTGTTTGGCTAGACCAGAGTAGAATAGAAAGCTAAAGGTTGAAAGAGAATAAATGAGATGATTCTGTAAGCCAATGAGCATTTAGAGCAGCAGTTCTCTATGTGTAGGTCTCGACCCCTTTGGCAAACATCTATCTCCAAAATATTTGCATCATAATGCATAACAGTAGCAAACTGAAAATAATTTTATGGTTGGGAGTCACTCCAACAGGCAGGAACTGTATCAAAGGGTCACAGCCTTAGGAAGGTTGAGACCCACTGACTTAGAGTATTGATGTTTCATCTTAAATGCTAATTTGCCTTTAATCCCAGCACTTGGGAGGCAGAGGCAGGCAGATTTCCGAGTTTGAGGCCAGGCTGGTCTACAGAGTGAGTTCTAGGACAGCCAGGGCTACACAGATTAACCCTGACTCGAAAAAGCAAAATAAAAAGAAGAAGAAGGAGAAGGAGAAGGAGGAGGAGGAGGAGGAGGAGGAGGAGGAGGAGGAGGAAGAGGAGGAGGAGGACGAGAGGAGGACGAGGAAGACGAGGAGGAGGACGAGAGGAGGACGAGGAAGACGAGGAGGAGGAGGAGGAGGAGGAGGAGGAGGAGAACAACAACAACAAGAACAAGGAGAAGGGGAAGGGGAAGAAGAAGAGGAAGAAGAAGAATCATCATCTATCACCTGGGAGATGGAGATGCCATTTTTGGGTGTACCAGTGAGAACATTTATTAGAAAGGCTTAGCAGAAGAACAAAGGCTGTCCTGAATGTAGGTGATACCATCCCATGAACTGTGAGGCTCAGAATCAATAAAAACAGTAACACATTAGAGAACTAGCTGACTTCTGGCATTCACCTCTCTCTGCTTCCTGGGCAGCCACGTTGAAAACTGAGTAAGGTTGCCACATTCTCTCTGCTGTGAAGAACTGGGCTCACCAGCACTGTGAGCTGAAATATTCCTTTCTTCCTATTGTGTTGGGCTGCTTGCATTGAATCTTCTGGTCACAGTGATAAAATTAACTAACACACAGAGCTCCATAGGCACTAACTTATATGTCATCCTTATGCCTTCCCATTATGTACCATATGGAATAATAGGTACTTGTGATTCGGAACTGGAGGTGTGATTTTTGAGATACCAAAAAGGAGTGGGATTTCAATTTGTAATTAGTAAATTAAATCCCCTCTGAAAGTTAACATGAAGACAAAACAAAAATCAGAATGACTTCCCACATAGAGGTAAGGATTCACACCATTAGAGGAAATCAACTTTTTTTTTTTAAGTGTTCCCTTGTTAGCTTGTTTAAAACTAAATATATGGTTTCATGGGAATCAATAAGCAGAAGTCATGAGAGTCAACCAGGAGCATCTGTTGGTCCCGTTGGTTCCTTACAGATACCAAACAATTCCCGGGCTTTACAATTACTGACCAGTCTCAGGAGGGCTATGTTGCGCGAGCATAGGTAGGTTCTCTGGAGCAAGTTCGGAGTCAGGGTTTAGTGTGCAGTTATTTAGTAGGAAACATTCTGGGGACAAACACCATTGAGGAGCTGAGGTGAGAGCAGCCTGGGAAGAGACAAAGGATAAGCTGTGGATAGTTAATACAAAAAAAATGGCCTCTTCCAGGCCCACAGGATGATACAGAGCTACAAGGGCCTCTGGACTGTGGATTCCTGGTCTTTGCTTAGTCCTTACTAGACTCGCTATTTTTCTCATTGCTATGACAAAATGTCTGAGGAAAGTGACTTAAGGATTCAGAGCAGTTCACTGTTTGAGGGCGTGGTCCATCCGGGCAGGGGAAGCACAGTAGAGGGAGCAGGAGGCAGCTGATGTCACTGCATCCTTAGGATACAGAGACAGAGGGGTGCTCAGCATCCTAGTCTGCGTTTTATTCAGGGCAAGACTCCATCCCCTGAGGTAGAACCACTAACATTCAGGATGGGTCTTCCCAACTCAGGTCAAGCTTTCTGGAAGCACCCTCACAGACACACTCAGTGCTGTGCATCCTAATCAATTCTAAATCCATCAAGCTGGCAAGGAAGGGAAAAGATGGCAGGAGGTGAGCTGACTCAGCATTTGAGAGGCTCTTTCAGCTGGCACGAGTCAGGGCTCTGCAGGGGGTTCAGGAAAGTGTCTGCCCTTCAAGCCTGAGGCTGGGCATTCCATTCTGATCCCCCAGAACCAAGAGGGCAGGTGGCATGGTGCTATGCAGCCCTGGGCAGATGGCGAGAGACAGATCACTGGCCAGCCGGCATGGCTTGATTAGCAAGCTCCAGGCCAATCAGAGAACTTGTCTTAAAACACAAATTGAACAGAACCTGAAGGGTGAACTCAAGGTTGACCTCTGACCTCCACATATGCATACACACCTGCACGTGTACAAACAAGCACCCACGTACATGTTTGCAGTCTCTCCCTCCCCCCCCCTCTCTCTCACACACACACACACACACACACACACACACACACACACACAAGAACATACACCAGTACATGAGCACACCTCTAGGACCACTTGTTCTACAAGGGAGATGTGTGTCTATAACCTGAATTCCACACCAGGTACTATTCTGTGAAGGCTGAGCACAAGGGTATCTCAACCCAGTGCTAAAGAGCGCTTCCTTTACATCATGACCGGGGAGAAAAGCCTTGACTGGAGTCCAGCAAGTTACCAGCGTACCTGTCTGTGAGAGGTTTGTAAGCACCTCACACTGCCCCTGGGCATACTCACTCACTTCCGGATCAGCGTCTCCCACCTGACCTGCAAGTGAGCAGGCCAGTGTGTGTGTGTGTGTGTGTGTGTGTGTGTAACTATAATTTACTCCCAAAGATGAAATTTTAGATATCATCATTTTTATTATGAAAAATGTGTCAGCACTTGCACAAAACAGGATCCCGTGTTTTGAGCCTCCATGTGCATAGAAGAGTGTCAGTATTTTGCCTTTTTCCATTCTAGACCTATCATCAACAGCGCCAAGCATAGCCACTCGCGTTGCTGGGTGGACCAGGAGGGAGGGTTGTGGTTTCAGCGCATGGAGAGAGTTGCCAGTGGCTGAAATCAGGCCTGTTTTTTAGTCGCCTTAACTGACTAAGAGTAAAGGTATCGGGGCCATATTTCTGAGAAGTGGGGAGTCCACTGTGCAGCCTTGGGCAGGGCGAGCTGTCCACTTTTGTTTCCAAGGTTCGGATTCTACAGAAACCCAAGGACCCGGATCTGACACTGACACTCAAGGCTCCCTCGGAGTCCTGTGGCCTCAAAATATCATGCTCTGCGTCCTAGGCTACTCGAAGGCACAGAACATCCAACGTGCTTGTTTCATTTCGTCCATCTGTGTTGTCTGTGCACGCAGTAGCATATGCACATACGTGTATTGTGTGAGTGAAGGCCACAGACAACCTTGCAGATCCTTCCTAGGAAACTGTCAGCCTTTTTCTTAGGACAGTGATTCTCACTTACCCAGAACTCCGTGACTAGAGGAGACTTCCTGGTTATGGAGTCTGAAGCATCTTCAAGTCTTTACCTATGCAGCAGTGATATTACAAGCATGTGTTGCCATGCCTACCTTTTTAATATGAATACTAGGGATGAATGTGGGTCCCCACCATTTGGAGTCATACATTTTACCAGCTGAACTATGTTTTCCCTTGGTGTGTGTGTGTGTTTGTGTGTGTGTGTGTGTGTGTGTGTGTGTGTGTGTGTGTGTGTGTGTGTGTGATGCTGTCTAGTAGAGGGGCCTCCTTTCAGAAGTCAGTTAGTCTAAAAGTGACTTGAACAACCCCCTGCCCCCCACCTCATGTTTCTGGCAGATTTTCATCCCAGCATAAAACCAAAATGAAAACCTCTGCTTGGAATAGGAGTATGTTACAGAAAGCCTGCAGGGAATGCTGAAGTACGTTTGGAATCTGACATAAACCCTGCCACT
Source organism: Mus musculus (assembly GCF_000001635.26). Classification (NCBI taxonomy): domain Eukaryota; kingdom Metazoa; phylum Chordata; class Mammalia; order Rodentia; family Muridae; genus Mus; species Mus musculus. The sequence goes on along the minus strand of NC_000075.6, from coordinate 112,208,238 downwards.
TGAGCACACAGTTCTGATGCCCCACAATTCAAATCCACAGATGATTGCCGGAAGTGTTGAAGATGACCTCCCGTGCCCAGCTCTGTCCTCATCGGGAAAGGCCCAGGCATGCCTCTGAGTGAACTGGCAGCTGCTGTGCCTCTGCAAAGGGAGCAGGCTGCTGCTGGTTGGTTGGCTCTGGAGCAGGTGGCATGGGGTGGGGGCGAGGCTACAGCATTTCCTCTTTAAGGTGGTAGCCAGCTGCTTCCTTGGTCATGTGCCCCAGTGAGTGCCTGCAGGAGGCAGGGGGCCAGGAGTATAGCTGATACAGCAGCCAGCTCCCTGCAGCTGCTGCTCTGTTCTTTGAGCGAAGCATCTCCAGGCCTCTGTGTGGCCTGAGCTGGCATTTAGGGAGGGGCAGCAGAGGAGTGAATACTCTGACTTAAGTGACTTAACCCAGCTGCTGTGCTCCCCGTCCTTGTGTGTGTGTTTGTGTGTGAGTGTGTGTGTGTGTGTGTAGCATAACTGAAGTGACACTTCTCAAAATTCAAATTCCTGAGAAGTTTACAACAGCAAGAAACAGAGGCCAATCTTTTTTTTTTTTTTTTTTTTAATTTTTTTTTATTTATTTTTTTTTTAATTAGGTATTTAGCTCATTTACATTTCCAATGCTATACCAAAAGTCCCCCTTACCCACCCACCCCCACTCCCCTACCCACCCACTCCCCCCCTTTGGCCCTGGCGTTCCCCTGTACCGGGGCACACAAAGTCTGCGTGTCCAATGGGCCTCTCTTTCCAGTGATGGCCAACTAGGCCATCTTTTGATACATATGCAGCTAGAGTCAAGAGCTCAGGGGTACTGGTTAGTTCATAATGTTGTTCCACCTATAGGGTTGAAGATCCCTTTAGCTCCTTGGGTACTTTCTCTAGCTCCTCCATTGGGAGCCCTGTGATCCATCCATTAGCTGACTGTGAGCATCCACTTCTGTGTTTGCTAGGCCCCGGCATAGTCTCACAAGAGACAGCTACATCTGGGTCCTTTCAGTAAAATCTTGCTAGTGTATGCAATGGTGTCAGCATTTGGAAGCTGATTATGGGGTGGATCCCTGGATATGGCAGTCTCTACATGGTCCATCCTTTCATCTCAGCTCCATACTTTGTTTCTGTAACTCCTTCCATGGGTGTTTTGTTCCCACTTCTAAGGAGGGGCATAGTGTCCACACTTCAGTCTTCATTTTTCTTGAGTTTCATGTGTTTAGGAAATTGTATCTTATATCGTGGGTATCCTAGGTTTTGGGCTAGTATCCACTTATCAGTGAGTACATATTGTGTGAGTTCCTTTGTGATTGTGTTACCTCACTCAGGATGATGCTCTCCAGGTCCATCCATTTGGCTAGGAATTTCATAAATTCATTCTTTTTAATAGCTGAGTAGTACTCCATTGTGTAGATGTACCACATTTTCTGTATCCATTCCTCTGTTGAGGGGCATCTGGGTTCTTTCCAGTTTCTGGCTATTATAAATAAGGCTGCTATGAACATAGTGGAGCATGTGTCCTTCTTACCAGTTGGGGCTTCTTCTGGATATATGCCCAGGAGAGGTATTGCTGGATCCTCCGGTAGTACTATGTCCAATTTTCTGAGGAACCGCCAGACTGATTTCCAGAGTGGTTGTACAAGCCTGCAATCCCACCAACAATGGAGGAGTGTTCCTCTTTCTCCACATCCTCGCCAGCATCTGCTGTCACCTGAATTTTTGATCTTAGCCATTCTCACTGGTGTGAGGTGGAATCTCAGGGTTGTATCTTAAAGAAGCACTTTGTAAGGAGAAGGGCGAGCCTTCCCTCCTATCCCAGGACGCATGAGTTCAGCACACACAGAGCTTAGCTTCTGTCTGTCCATCTCTGTACACACAGAAGCAGCCTGGAGAGAAGCTGGGCCCCGGGGCATGCCAAGGCAGGTGAGGAGAGACTGGAGCAGAACTTTTTGGAGACCATTGCTTTCTTCTACCTTTAGGTGAGTTCGGAAAATCAAACCCAGGTTGCCAGGCTTGTAGGACAAGCACCTTTAGATGCTGATCTCATCTCTATGGCCAACACCATTGGTTTTTGAGGCAGAGTTTGCTCTGTACTTTATTTGATATGGGACTCAGAAAGTAATTCAGGGGCAAAGATAACATGATCACCCAGCTTCTGCTGCCAAGGGCATGTGTAACCCCAAACTTGTTTTGGTTTTTGTTGTTCTTTTGTTTTGTTTGAAATGTAGTCATTGATATAGGACTCAAAGGAACTTCTATCCCAGCAATAATAGGAAGAAACCTGATATGGAAGAAGCTCTTAGGCGAATGTGTTAATGAGAGTATTTTTTTTCCTAGAAAAATCAGTGATTGGTTCTCAACCTTCCTAAGGCTGGGAAACTTTCAGTTCTTCATCCTGTAGTGACCCCCAACCACAAAATTATTTTCATTGCTACGTCATAACTGTAACTGTGGTACCATTATGAATCGTAGTGTAAATGTCTGTGTTTTACAACGGGCATAGGCTACACCTGTGAAAGGATAACTAGAGTCCCAGACCACTGCTCTAGCCAAAGCATGATGGGAAAAGGGGAGAGATCCTTGGGCCAACACTAACATCCAGAGAAGCTGGCTTGTGCAAATCATATGAAGGAGCCAGGCCGTTTTGTATATCTAATATTTTAAATCATTTAACCACAGCACACATAATTAAGTTGCATTATGGCATTTTTAAAACAAAACAAGCTTTCGTTAATGCTTCTCCCCACCCCTTCTCTCCCAGACTCCGCCTCCTTTGTACCTCTCTGTTCTTCCCTACTCTCCTTTCTACTCCGTGTCACGTGTGTCCCATTACCCAACCCTCCACAAGTCCTCAACACCTTTCCTTTTTAAAGTCTCATGCTCTTACCCCCAGCGTTCGGGCTGCATCACACTCTGCCTCATTTGCATATATACAAATAAGCCTTCTGTGCCACTGTCCTCAGGTTGCTGGAGTGCTTCTAGGTCACGTGGTTGGGATTTTCCTCATGTATGATACAACCGATTAGTCGGCAAGTGTGTCCTTAGAGATGGCATGCCTCTGCCCTGCACCTGGTGGGCTTTGTCTCTGTGATAGGGACAGGGACATGGACCAGCATTCCGACATTCCAATGGGTGCATTCCATACATTGTGAATGAGCGAGGGCTTTACTGTAGTGACTGATAAACTGCATGAAGGACAGGAGAACCTGTTCTGTCTTTTGTCTCATTTAGGGTCTGTGTCCACTTCAATAAAGATAGAGTAACCCTGTCAGGTCAAATTATGAGGACTTATATTAATATATAGCATATAATATATCATACATTGATATGTTAATTATATTATATATTGTACACTATATATTAATGTATATAGAATATACATATTATACAATAGTATGTAATATATACACATATGTGTACATGTGTGCTAACGAGCACCTGTGCATTGTGTGTCAAGATGCATATGAAGGTCAGAGGATTTGTAGTCTTTAGTCCTCTCCTCTAGATCTTCAGTCTTAGCTACAAGTTCCCTTACCTACTGAGCCATCTCACTGCCTCTAAAACCTTGCTTTTAGAACTAAAAAACTAAAGTAAATGGCATGGTCCATGCGAAAAATTGTATTTACTTATGTCTATAAAACTCTATGGACTCAAAAATACAAGCTTAGTCAGACGTACACATATTTCCCCGACTCAGCCATACTTAAGACAGCTTTTGACATCATGGTATAGAGTTGATTTCTGTGATATCTCGTTTGGAGAGAAAGGATCACCTTAAACATTTGAGATTGCACTCTGTCTTTTGTTGGAGAAACAAGAGATGAATCTTTTGGGTGACTATCCACAAGTCCACAGGCCCATGCCCCAGTCAGAAGGGCTGCTGTCGAGGGAGAGATGTTTACTCAGTCCAACCCAGGTCTATGGAATCAATACAACTTGAAGGACCTTCTGGAGGCTGAATTCTAGTCCCGTCTGTGATGTCTACTCCCACCAAAGATTGGCTTCGAATGGTTACAGGTGTCACATGCCACTATGGGCTCTGCTAGAAACTTGGTTTTCATCTGTGTCTTACAGAAGGAAGTAAGCTTAAAAAAATCATCAAGTCTTTGGCTTAGCCCACTCCAATTAGCAGTCATTCTTGGCTCAGTCTCCAGTGTACTTGCATTGTTCTGACTTTAATATTTATTCCAAGCACAAAAATCTATTTTATGTTAATTTAAATGATTACTTAATAAGTATGAACATTCTTTTGGCATTTCATTAAAATCTTAGTTTGCATATAAGGTGTTTTCCATTCGTTTTTTTTCTTTAACAATTATTTAAAACATCATGTCCTATTAACAAGATTTCTTTTCTGGCACATTTGATTCTATGCACTAACACTTCACTTTTAGCTTCATTGGCATTTCTTTGCATTGTGCTAGAATTTCTTTTCCTTGTTTTGTAGGCTCTGTGTGTTTTGTGCACATCGGTGTACATAAGCACAGATACAGGGGTTACAAGTGTGCACCACCCTACCTGGACTATTTACATGGGCTCCTGGCCTTGCAAACCAAGCATTGCAAACCAACTAAGCCATCCCTTCAGCCCTGTCCTGATTTTCTTAGTATTTAGCTTTATTCCTATGTAAAGTATCAAATTTTACAAAACAAAACTAGTTGCATTTACTTATGTAGTGTTGGTAGTGATAATGATCATGGGTAACTATTGGTTTGGAAATAGAATAGCAATGGCTTTATTCTACAGTTAAACTTAATAATCCCATAGATAAATTCATCTGTTAATTTGCCAAGCCATGACTGAAGGTCAGGCACTCTATTACGTGTTTCAGGATAGCAATAAGGGTAGTCTTTGCTTGAACAGTGATTTCTAGCTGGTTGTGGTGGCTTATTCTGAAATTCCAGCATAGCTGTGAGTTTGAGACCAGCCTGGCAACACAAATTACAAATCATCCTGAGCTACTCTTTGTCTCGAAACCATCAATCCATGCGGGCTAGCATAAGCCACTTGGAAATTCTTCCTGCACCAACAGCAAATGCAGTGACTGTTGGAAGTTGGCTGTTCTCTGCTTTCAGCGCCCTGTGGACGCAGGGGATTGGACTGAGAGAGAAGCATGTGAAATGCCTTGTGTCCAATTAAAGGGCAGTGTGCTCCTTCTGAAATGGGCTTATATTACCTGCCAGTCAAATTTCTAATAACATTTCAGAATAGCATTAACACACATCTCACAAATGATACACTTGGAAAGTTAACTATGGCACACACCTCTTAAAAGCATGAACACACCCTGGCTTAAAAACAAAAGCCACGCAAAACAGGCCTTAATGGGATGGGTTTCTGGCTTTGGTGTACCTGGACCAGGACCTGAGCCAGCTCTGGCAAGTTAAATATCACTTGCAATACTCCGTTCTTAAAGAAGCTTGAAGTCAGGAAAAGGAAACTAGAAATTTCTCTCAGGAGGGAATGGCCATGCCTCTCCCTGCAATGTCCTTACCTTTCTTCATTCGAAACTGTCGTTTTGTTTTTGTCCTTTGGAGTGAGACAGTGTCTTAAATACAAAGAGATGATGTATTTTTAGGAGAGAAAAGGAAACTAAGAATCTAAGACTCTGTTCAAGGAAAACTGAACATGCTGCTTGCTTATAAATTTTGTACCTGCCGCATCCTTTATTTATATCCTAGGTGTGACATTTATGGCTAAAAAGGGGGGCTATATTAAAATGTCCAAAGGCTACACAGACAAAGATAATTAACATAGCTTCAACAGGTCACTTAAATTCTTCTCTGGTGTTATTTCAAGACAAAGGCAACTGTGTCATTATCTTTAAAAATCGACCAGAGAGATGAAAAACATCAATTGTTTTAAGATGAAGATGATGATAAAAAAAAGCAGAATACAGTTACTCTTGATTGTTATGTGATGATTCTGAAAAGAAAATGTCTGAGAAGCTTGTGAGATGACTCAAAGGGTAAAAGCAACTACAAGGCAAGCAAGAGGATCAGAGTTCAAACCTTTAGCACCCGTTTGATAATCAAACCCAGCATGGCTGCAGGCCAGTGTGCCTGACATCCCAGAGCTATTGCAGAGGGAAGGCAGAGATGGTGAGATTAGTTTTCCTTGTTAAATGCCAGGCTAGCACCAGGACATTAGGCATTGTTCTCTAGCCTCTTTCAATATACACAAGAGTGTGTATGTGTGTGTGTGTGTGTTCAGTAGTATGTGCATGTGTGTGAATGTGAGCACATACACACACACACACACACTCACACTGACACACGCGCGCACACACAAACATGCATCACACACATATGGAAATGTTGCATCATAATATCTTACAAAAGGAAGCATCCTAAATTTTCTAACACATCTGTTTGTCTTGTCATGAAGAGAAAACAGGCTTATACAGTGAGTTTTGCTGAATAAGGGTACTTTAAAAAAATTGTCTAGTAAATACATCACTAATGGGTTTATGGATGGAGGTTACAGCAGGCACTGTATACACAAATGACACCATTTGTCCTTAGTTCTGCAAAGTAACCTTGTGTTTGGTGCCTTGGGGATCTGGTGACTCCCTAGTAGTACCTATAGAAGGTGTACTCCTCTGGTGGCTTGTCATTTTTCTTCTGGTGCTGCTGAGGCACTGGTGTTCAGAGGAATCTTGGTGTGACACTCACATCAGCAGGCATGCCCAACTTCCACAGTGAGGAAAGTCAGAGCTCAGTGACCCATGACAACAGTGGCCAGGACATAATCATCTCCAAGGACAGTTTTAGATTACATAAGATTTCAGATACCTGAGGTCTGCCACATGTATGTTTGCAAATAGCCAGGATTCAGATTTCTCGAAAATTGTGTGCAGATCCAAATATTTAAAATTAGGATTCCAATAATGGCTTATGAGGCTATGTAAAGAAGCTTAAAAATTCTTCAGCACTTTTAGATTCAAATTGCTTCCCTTGTCGTCATGGAGAATCCTATTATGTTCTTTGTTTCTCTCCCACGTTGATCTCTTCATTAGTAATAAGTGCATAATCTACAGTGCTGGACACATGCTCCTATATCCCATATTTTAATAGCTCTACGGAAATGGCATTCCTACATCGCTTCTTATCTATAATTGTGAACAGTGTCCTTTCTGCTCGGTGGTAGTGATAAGGCCCACCAGCTTTCTTTTTTGTCATAATTTTTAATCTTCATAAAAATTACATTTGGGGACTGGGGATATGTTCTGTCAGTAAAGTGCTTATGGTATACGGCCAAGTACCTAACTCCAGATGCCAGCATCTCTGTAGAAAGCCACATGTGGTAATCCATTCCTGTAACAACAATGCTGGGAGGTGGTTGAGACTGACAGATCCCTAGGGCTCCCTGGCTAGACGGTCAGCCGAATTGGTGAGCTATGGGTTCAGTGAGAGACCCTGTTTCAAAAGGTAATGTATGGAGGTCAAGAGGAAGGCACCTGATACCTGATATTCACCCTTGGAACATATGCACACCAACACTTTACATGTGCACACATATGCACGTGTACACTAACACACACACACACACACACACACAAAGAAAAGACTAACAAAATTTAACAGTATTTTTTTTTAATTAATACCCGTAGGTGGTCTGGACCTCACAGAGATCTACTGGCCTCTGCCTGTAGAGATTAAAGAAGTGTCTGGCTACAGAGTTCCATCACAAATTCACCATCTAAATGTTCTTTATTCTACTTCTCTGTCTTAATTCCACAAGTGAGGTCTGCCAACTGCCCTTCCTGCTCCCTTCCTTGGATCCTTCACCTCCTTCATCTCATTATCATTTTTCTCCCTCGTCACGTGCCCTTCCCTAAATTCAGACTTTGCCCCTTTCGGTTACAATACAGTAAGTCACAAAAAAGGCTCCACCTTGGAAAACCACAGAGGACACTGACTTCTCCAAGTTTATCTATGCTTAAAATTGCCAAGGTTTTTTTTTTTTTTTTTTCAAATAAGCTCATAGTTCCAAAATTGAGCCATGTATATCCTTTAAGATTGACAGATCACTCGGAGATGTGTCTCTCTGTATAGTCCAACCCTGGAACTTTCCATTGCTGTAGCCTGTCTATAAGGACTTTCAAACTTTAAAAATGGTGCCATCCCCTGAGCCTGTGGAGTGTGCACGACCTAATGTGGTGGGATGCCAGGTGCTCAGTCCCTACTAGAGCGGCCGGGAAGTCTCGCCTTGCTGCGGGGATTCCGTATTGTGTCTGCTGGGTTTAAGAGCAAGGCTGCACATCAGAGCTATGATAGAATGAGGCAGATACACATATTTCTTTATGAGATCTTGGTTTTCACAAGGCTTATCAGCAGTTTACTTCTGTTGAACTCTTTGAAAATGCACACACACACACACACACACACACACACACACATATATATACACACACACACACCCTATAACTACTGAATCCGTTCATGCCACATGTATGAACAGATATTAGTCCCTTCCAAGCCTTTAGAGTGTGCACAACTATGATTGCATGCCCTCAAATATTCACCCTCAGCATCCCAGAATCCCTGAACACATCTTAACACTTCCATCAACAGTCCTTTAAACATTTAGCCATAACCTTGGCACCAAGATTTTCGATAAAAGGTCTGAACTTGAGACCCATGAGGCCCCTGGCTGGGATTTGTTATGACTGGTTGAGATCACTCACCTACGACAGAAATAAAAATAATTCTGATAAAAGAAAGAATGAATTTTTCATAAGGTGATCGAACTTGAAGAGCAGCTAATCAGCCATCCCCCAAATCGGAGATGCTTGCAGGAGGCTCCCTCATTCATTCAGATCAAAACTCAAAATCCATACAGAGAAGTCAGTTCGGGCAGGCTGTGGGCAGGAGTCTAAAAAAAAGGATACTTTGAAATTCTAATTTTGTGGTGTCATTAACTTAATTAACCAGTGTTGATTGTTCTATGTGCTGTTGGATGCTCACACCAGTTCAAGTTGGTGTAGAGACCACAGGTTGACATTGACTATCTTCCACAATTACCTCTCCATCTTTTTTAGCTTTGAGACAGGGTCTCTTACTAGACCTGGAACTAATAGATTTGGATAGCCTGCTTAGCCAGCAAGACTGCAGAACCTGCAAGTCTGTGCCCGATGCTCCTGACCCAGTGCTGGAGTTATAAACGTTTTCCACCATGCCTGGCTTTTGTGTCGGTGTCAAGGTTCTGAACTGAGATCCTTACTGCCCATGCTTGGCTCTGTGCTCTTGGTAGAAGGCAAGCATGCAGTATAGTATTTGGCAGTAAGAATCAGGCATTTGGGGGAGCAGTGTCTACTCTTAGAGGGATATTTCTTCTAAGAAACTGAAAATAACATTTTTTTTAAGTCCTAATTTCAAAGAAGCTGCATGCCACAAAAGCTCTAGCCTAGTCTTTCACTGCCCAAGGCCAGGCTAACCTTGTGCTTTTGGGTCTTGTCCTGACCCTGGCCAGTTCCTTCATCCAGAGCAGAATGAGAGCCAGCTTCCCCCGTGTCTTTAGTAACAGGTCACGCTAGCCGGTTTGAAAGGCTTCCAGAGCTTGTAGAATCTGTCCTTTCCTAAAGTCACTAGCATTGCATTATTTAGTTTACGGTGTGGAGAATAGCCAAGAGCAAACTTCCATTTTCCCACACTGCACCTTGTCAGGGTAGAGTGTGGGAGCTGGCAGGAAACAGTGCACATATTTCCCCATACAACTGCATCGGGTTTGAATGCCAGCAACTCTTAAGGCAAGAACATGTGCTTCAACAGAATTACATAAAATCGGGCTTGGGGAATGGAATGAATGAAGACATCACACTCAGCCTCGAGCCTTGTGATTACAGTGCAGATACTGAGTGACAAGAAGCAAACCAGCTTCTAGTAGAGAATGACAAACCAAATTTTCCCCATGTAAGACCTTCTAATCAGGGTATCCAGGGTATCATGTCCAAGGAAGGCTGCAGTGTCCAGGTACTAACAAAGCCTAATCAATACACACAGCGCTACATCCGAAGAAGAAGGAAATTACCTTTGTTTTGTTTTTTGTTTTTAATCAGACCTTGGGCACATGGAGGTAATCCTTATTCTTCTCCACTAGGGTTCTGCAGATTTCTTGAAATTATTTTCTGTACAGGGCTATATCTATTTACCCTATCAGCCAAATGTATCAGCTGTGGTCCTGGTGAGTGTAAACCAACAGTTGGAGAAAATGCTGCTCAGAGGCCCTCCTGTCCAGGGAACTTAGAGTCCAGTGGTCACATTTGTCGTTGGAGCATTTTTTTTATTAAAATACTTATACTTAAAGCACAAGATAAACACAAGAAAAATCCTTAATGATGTAGAAAAAGAACTTATAGACACTCTTCTACGTATCTACAGCCACAATATATGCCTATGTCCCACCAGAATGTTGACATGACGGTCGCCATCTGAATACACAGGACCCTCCTGGCCAGATGAATCCTAGAGCAGTCAGAACAGTTACTACAGCATCCCCTAACCTTTTTCTGCGAGAACTCAGGATCTTGAACTGAACCTTTTTTTTTTCCTTTGGTATATCCATGGCCATTCTGAGCTAGCTCCCTTATGGCTCTCCTGCAGAGACCATCTGAATAGGTCTCTAGAGGTTTAACCATGTTGGGAGCAAATTTCCAACACAATGGTGCTGTCCAATAGAATAAAGTTAAATAAACAAAACCAGTCAATGCCAAGTACATCCGTGTATCTTGAATTTCAAGTGGCACCTTCTTGCTGAATGTCTTATAGAATGAGAAGTAATAACTGTTAATATGTTTTACTATAATTTATGAATACTTATTTCTAGAAAATATTTTGATTCTAATATAGTGTCTTGTACATTTTAATGATCAAGAATATATTGTTATCGGGGCTGGAGAGATGGCTCAGTGGTTAAGAGCACTGACTGTTCTTTCAGAGGTCCTGGGTTCAATTCCCAGCAACCACATGGTGGCTCACAAACATCTGTAATGAGATCTGATGCCCTCCTCTGGTGTCTGAAGACAGCAACAGTATACTCATATACATGAAATAAATAAATAAATAAATAAATAAATAAATAAATAAATTTTTTAAAAGAATATACTGTTATCAATGTGGAATGTTAGTCAATATTGTAATGTGTGATATAGAGAAAAGGGGAAAATTACACCGAGAAAAGAAGGTTTCTTATCTCCCATGCTCTTATTTGCCTCAAACCTGCAGGTTGCTTTCTTATTTGTTCAGTGGCCCCCTGCAAGTGTGCACCATCTCTTCCTTCTTCTGGTATCCTATTCCAGGGCCATAGAGTGCCCCACATAGTGAGTTCTTAAGAAATGCATTTCAATTCTTTTTTAATGCAGTGTCTGACACTACAGAGGTTTTCAGACCATGCATTCACAGATCCAGAAGCACGCCTTGGCTTTGCCTCTGAGCGCCTTCTAGCAATTTATTGCTTAAACTCCTTAAGTTGCTTCTCAGGTATCTGAGAGTGACCAGAGGTCCTCACTTTCAGGTGTGGGAGGCCTAAACCTGGCCCAAGCTGCCTGTCCATCACTGACAATGCTCCGGAAATTTAGAGCCTTGCTTTATTTACTAAGTGGACACTTATTTGTGCCAGGCACTGTCCCTGGGATTGGGATTAATGCAGAGGTAGACAAGGCAGGTACAAATCTGTGACTGTCGTCATCTTACATAACAGTGGGATGAGAGTGATTTGATGCCTTCATTCAGATTCTGAAATTTGCTACAGAGTGATCATGTTGGGGCTCCCGAGGGATCCACAGGGTAATGGGTCATCAAGTCACTTGGATTAACACTAAGGAGACTTCTTAGCAACACAGGTTATTTTCTGCATGGAGGCTGACAAAAATAGATGGGGTTGATGTGAGGATAAATTAAGCAACTGTGAGACTCAGTCTCAATCGATCATGTTGTAAACACTTAATCAAAGGTAGTTGTCCTGCTGGTGCGGATACTGAATTGTTTGCAAACAATTTTCTATGTGTCTGGGAAGGTGGCTCAGTGGTGGAAGTGCTTGCCATGCAAACGTGAGGACAAGAGTTCCAATTCTGAGAAGCCATGTTAGTGCCAGGGGGATATCCTGGCCCCTTTGCAATTCCAGTCCTCAGGATCATGGGTCCTGCACACACACATGCATGCATACATACATGCATATATGCCACATACACATAAGAAATAAAACATTTTTGACTAACTTTCAAAATGCTAACACAAAGCTTAGTCCAGAGCAGCCTCTATGACCAGAAAGGCCATTTGTATGTACAGAAATTTAGGAGCTCTTTGTGGAGAGAGAGAGAGAGAGAGAGAGAGAGAGAGAGAGAGAGAGAGAGAGAGAGAGAGAGAGAGAAAACACTTTAGAAAGTGGTTCTCAGCTGGTGGGCCACAACCTCTTTGGAGTTCATATAGCAGATACCCTGCATATCAGATCTCTACATTAAGATTCATAACTAACAAACTATGTTAAAGGGTCACAGCATCAGGGAGGTTGGCAACCACTGCTCTAGAGCCACACGGCTTCTCTTCACTTCAGGAAGATGCCCTTCCATTTCCAAGCTTCTGGGGAAACGTCATTACCTTTGCCTTGGGGCTGGGGACTAGGATAGGTAGCAAAGTCACTTTTGCTGGTATTAATTCTGCAAATGGGATATTGAGGCGGGACCTGTTCATCTGTGAGAAAGAATGCTAAGTATCGCCGTTGCAAAAACAAGACTTCATGCTAATGGAGTTCTATGTCTTCTAACCAGGACTGGGGTCATTTCAAAACCCCAGCAAATAACAGCTCCCTGTGGTGTCCTTGACTTTGCTCATGTTGTAGAAGTCTCTCTTCCTTTCTTCCTTTTAATGCTGCAAATGCTAAGCTCCCACTCTGGTACCCAGAACTACATCACATGGACCAGACTTCATTGTTCTGAAGTGACAGGTGCTTTTTGTACTTCTTGTAGGAATGCAGGAGAAAAGAGTTCATGTCAAATATGCTGATGATTGTTAAAATTAATGTTCCTTTTAAAATGTCTTTTCTCTTTGTGATGGTGAATTTCATATTTTGAACCCTTTAAGCCAGGATGAAAGATACAGGTTTTTATAATAAATCTTCACTCCAAGACAAAGTATCTCCAATATAAGAAATAGAAAAAAAGTTTTTGTCTTAGCCTCTACCTAAAGGGGTTTATTTTAAATAATATCTGGATCTGAACTTGGATCTATGAACTATGCAGGATTGTCACTTCTGGTCACCATCATTCCTTCCCATTCTACGATGATTGATGGTTAGTATAGAGCAGTGGTTCTTGACCGGAGGGTCACGACCCCTTTTGACAACCCTCTATCACCAAAAATATTTACATTATGATCCATGACAGGAGCAAAATTACAGTCATGAAGTAGAAACAAAACTAATTTTATGGTTGGGGTCACAACAACATGAGGGACTGTATTAAAGGGTCACAGTGTTAGGAAAGTTGAGACCTATCAGTGTGGATCACTATACTGTGACACTGAGAAAACTCAAGATATATTCAGATCCAACCTGAAGACATAACTGATATATATATATATATATATATATATATAACTGATATATATATAATATAACTGATATATATATTCCAGAAAGGTTATGTGGTAGCATTAGACATATCTTTAGAATTTTTTTTATGTTTACATAGAAGAATAGCATATCACAGAAGCCTGAGTTCCTAGCATTTTGCTTTAAGATTAGGTTGGTAATCATTTCTAGATGGTGCATGTGGCCTGCCAATATGAATTCTGATTAATGTTTACTTTTAATGTCTTTCTGAAAACCCTAAGCCTATTTTATCTGGATATCAGGTAGACATATGATTTCCTGCATGTTGATGCTCAAGAGATGGCTTATTGCATAAGTGTTTGTTATGTAAACATGATGACCTACTTTAAAGTCCCAGCACCCACTTAAAAAGCTGTATGTGGTCCAGGTTCACCCCTGTAATCCCAGTGGTGTGGGAGGCAGAGAGTAGAATATTGCTGGAGATTGCTGGCTGCTATCCTAGTTCCAAGTTGAGTGGGAGACCCTGTCTCAAAAGAACAAGAATTGAGAGAGATAGAATGGGATTCCAGGCATTCTGTTCTGGCTTCCACACATACATAGGCATGTCCATCTATTCATTATATGTAGACAAACATGGAATACATATACCATATTTATACACCACAGACATGTAGAGAGAGAGAGAGAGAGAGAGAGAGAGAGAGAGAGAGAGAGAGAGAGAGAGAAGAAGAGAGAAAGAGAGGAGAGAGAACAAGAGAGAGAGAGAGAGAAGAGAGAGAAAGAAGAAGAGAGAAAGAGAGGAGAGAGAATGAGAGAGAGGAGAGAGAGGGGAGAGACATTAATTAGGGTATTTTGATGCCTGTGATATATGGCTTCCAGGGCTGTCAGAGAAAGACAGAGTAGAATCTTTGACCCAACCATGCTTGTGAGCTTGGGACCAAAATAATGGAAGAGACTGTTATTATCAGGAGTTGAGATTCAAGTGTCCGTGTGATGTTGAGTAGCTCATTTATTAGGCAGAACATAGTGACCCAGTGAACATACCTGATCATCATGTCCAGTGAATGAGTTGTTTTGATTGGGTAAATACGGCTTACATTGCTATGGCAGCCAGCAGTCTAGGAACGAGAGTGATTGACAAGATCTCTGACACCCCAGGCAAAATGATTGACGTTAGCACAGCTCTGTTACAGTGTGGTGGAGGGTCCTGTCTAAGCCTCTGGATTTGCTGTCTGTTAGATGTGCTTTTCAGTGGCTTTGTTGCTCTCTGAATTATGTAATCTTTTAAAGTTTGCACTTGCTTGGAAATCAATGAACCAATGCGTCTATGGTTACACACTCCTCTTTGAACGATGTTAGAAATACGAGGTAATGGAGGTGAGATGGCTCAGCTTGTAAAGGTGCTTGCTGCCACATCTGGTGACCTCACTTTGATTCCCAGAACCAACAAGATTGAAGGGGAGTACTGACTCTCTGTGGCTGTCCTCTGACATCAACACAGGTGCCGTTGTCTGTTGTCTCTACTTTAACACATACACATAAACAAATGAAGGAATGAATGATCAAATTGTAGTAACCAGTATGAAAGTTGAGGCCATTTGAATAAATTTTTGGGCTAGACAATGGTCTGTCAGTCAAACTGAACTCAGGCGCAATGCTTTCAAAGTCCAGCTCCTTTCAATAGATTGGGGCTAATAATCACCTTTAACTGAAATTAAAACAAACAAATATAAAACAATGGGTCAGAGATGTAAGAAAGCAACCAATGAGTTGTTTTGCCCCATCCCGCTCTAACTGCCATTCCTGAGAGTCAATGTTTGCCCTGTTTGGAGGAGAAGAGAATTGCAGAGCTGTCTTTTATTAGAAGTAGTGCCGGTTCCCCATGGTGGGCAATAGTATGTTCTAATTTCTCTCTATTTTTGTGATAGAAGACTAGGCCACACAACACCATGACCAAGAAACAAGCTGGGGAGGAAAGGGTTTAGTCAGCTTGCAAAATTCACAGTGCTGTTCATCATTAAAAGAAGTTAGGACAGGAGCTCAACAGGGCAGAAACTTGGAAGCAGGAACTGATTGCAGAGGTCATGGAGGGGTGCTGCTTACTGGCTTGCTTTACCATATGGCTTGCATCCTTACTAGAACCCAGGACTACTGGCCATGGGATTGTACCACTCACCATGGGCTGGGCCCTCCCCCATTGATCACTATTTGAGAAAATGCTCCACAGCTGGACCTTATGGAGGCATTTCCTCAACTGAGGCACTTTCCTCACTGAAGACTTCAGCTTGTGTCAAGTTGCCACACAAAACCAGCCAGGATGGAGACTATCATCAGTAAAAGTTAGGCAGATGCTCAAGGCAGGAACCTGGAGGGAGGAGCAGAAGCAGAGACATGGTAGAACTTTTGCTTGCTGGCTTCTCTCTGTAAAATTGGCTTGTTCCATTTGCTTTCTTATGCAATTGAGGACCACCTGCCTGGGGTGGTATTGCCTATAGTGGGCTGGGTCAATTATTAATCAAGAAAATGCCCCCAAAGACTTGCCTGCAGGTCCATCTGATAACAATTTCCCAATTGACATGCCCCATTCCCAGATGACTCTAACTTGTGTCAAATTGACAACAATAACAACAGCAGCAGCAGCAGCAAACTGACCAGCATAGCACACACAACCCGCCCCCATACACTGATGCTGGCAGATTCTGTAACTCTCACATACCCCTAACCAGTCTCTCTCATCAGTATCCACATTGCATTAAGACATCGAAAGCCTTTCTTACCATGATGCTATGGCTGAGGTAATGGGGATGATGTAATTTACAAGTCCCAGTCAGTGCAGGTTACATCACAGAACTGTTTTGTACAGGTTTGTCAAAGATACCTGAGGAAACTTGGAAAGGCGGCGTGCCAGCTTTCTCTCTTGTGCTTGCATATTCTGCCTTTGATCTTTTGGGATGTATAGCAACTTGCTTATTGTTTACCCATGTCATATTCAGAAAGGTACAGAATAAAATTTCCAAGGGAAGTCACATTATTTGACCTGAATGTCAGGTTTCGTAGCTTATCTTTAGACATAGTGAAACCTTGGAAAAAGCTTGTTTTATGTGAAAGGTAAACTCTCAATACTTGACTTTTCTCCCCTGGATGTTTCGATGACAAAAGGTGTCCCCTCCTTTTTAAACATTCATTTGCCCACAGGGCTACATTTTAGTCCCCAATGCTTTACCATCTACTTCTTCATCTGCTAGGTGTACACGACCACCCATGGACACAGACCTATACATATGATGTCATCTTATGAAAAAAAAACTTAATTAAAAACTAGGTTTCTATAAAAAATAAAGTAAAATAAATTCTTGCAAAAAGGATATTGGTAGAATATTTTAGTTTCCTAAAATTTGTGTATTTTTTTTTAGATGTAGAAGTGCCTCCTAAGGTTACTTTCCAAATGTTTTACTATCAGTTTTTCTCATTCGCACGCAAACAAGCATCTTAAAATATTTGTGTGTTTTGCCTCACAACAAAGAAAAAAAAAAGTTTATCTAAAGGACTAAGTTCCTGGTCTAGGGCCTTTTACACATATATTAAAACTTAAATCTTTCTTTGGGAAGCTAAATTTATGAAACAACTTCACACCCTTTTGTTCACCCTTAAGAAGATTTCAGACTTGCTGAAGTCACTTACATATGCAGAGCTTGTGCCTTGCCATTGCTACCCCCAGTTTTATCAAGAGCTTTCCTTCCAAAATATAGCCTTCTTTATACTTGATTTGCGATGCTAAAAATCTTCGAGGAACATCAGCCAATTGAGTCTTCGGCGTCTGAATCATATTTTAGATTGTCTGAATTTCTGCTTTACACAGGAAACCAACAAATCACTACTGCCCCTTCAAAATGCAACTAACCTTCTGCCAAAGGGAGAAACCATTCAGTTGTCCTGATGAGTGACATCTGACTGTGCTATCTTACTCATGGGAGAAACCATTCAGTTGTCCCCTCTGACTATGTTCTGACTGTGTTGTCTTGCCATAAAATATTTGCGCAAGTTTAGCACCGGTGTGCTAACTTCTCACATATTGTGAAGGGGTGACTAATGAAGTGAGCATCTCGACTTGCAGACAGAATCCATCTTTAATCTCCCATTTAGACAGAAAAAGGAAGAGCCTACTGGAATCTGAGTCAAATGCTACATGACCCACAGTGATTCGGGTATGTAACTCATAGATATGTACAATAGGTCACGTGCAAGTTCTTGGTGGGAACCAAAGGCAGGGTGCACATAAGCTTTGAGTTGCATGACTTTTTTACACACCTCTTTGTCTCCTCCTTACAATCCTAATTACTATCATTTTTATCCTAAAGCAAGGTGAAGACATAGGAAGCCACATTAAGATCAGGTGAAATGGTCACCACTTTATTGATATCTTCTCTATAAACTGGCTAAGAGCATTGTATCAGTTTTCTGTAGATTCATTATCCTGATAGGTTCTCCTAAGGCATCCTTCCAAATTCAAGATTGAAGTCATATTTCTGGGACTCTGAGATGGCTCAGCTGATAAAGGTGCCCATGGCAATCCTGACAATCAGAGCTCAGTCCTCAGGTCACACGTGGTGGAAGGAAAGAACACCAAGCTGCCCTCTGATTGCCACTCAGGTGCTGTGGCACATGCATATTCATATGCACACATGCACATAAAAGTTATTGAATGTAAAATAATAATGACGGTCATAAAGGAACCCCAGCATCTTGCCTTTTGTGTGCTATGTACACTAAATATATTATATAATAAAAGTTTCTCCCTTTCTGTGCTCTTATTGCATAAATTAAAATTGGATGACCAAATTTATTAACAGGATTTTGCCAAGAAAAATATACTCATTAGATATAATTTGGTTCTTGATTAAAAAAAAAAAAAAAAAAAAAAAACAAGAGAACTTGGACCCGATCTGCATGAAATGGCAGTGCAGGAGCGGGGTTCGCTTGGCGAGCAGAAAGCTGGAGTAGGGCTGGTTCCTGGCGTTGCTTCCTCAGCAAAGAGAACAATTTTAATCAGTTACAAAAATATTTGCGATCCATATGCTCCTCTCTGTTCACTCCCATATGCCCACATTCTCTTTTATCTTGGGAAAGATGATGACTTCATGATTCAGCCGTGTAAGAATAATACCTCGCTGACTTTAGAGTTCAGTTCTATTTCAAAACATGTCCTGGTAATTACGCACACACACAGATCCAGGCTGTTAGCACTTGGGTAGTTACGTGAATATGAGTTTGTTCTGTCTTCTGGGGAATATATATTCTTATATCCTCCTACTGAAGCCAGGCTATGTATCTGAGGCTTCAATTTGAAACTCCATTGTCACTGGCCTTTTGGATTAAATGCCCCTGTGCAACTGTGAGGGTAAGAAAATGAGACAAAGGCCTATAAAAAAAATCACAATAAATTCATTCACCTTGGGAAAAAGAAAACAGCACAAAAAGCCACTTGGTAACTTTATGTAACCGGAGAGCTTATTCTAGCGACACAGGCTACATTGATCCTTTTCTTAATTTTTTTTTTCATTTTATTTAATTAAATTGGCCATCTACCATGGTAGCCATGGTACAAAGAACCAGAATAGAAAAATAAAAATGACTGTCAATCCATGATCTCTTTTGTCTGAGATGTGTGCTTGCCTATCCCAATAGCTCTGTGGTTTCTAACAAAAGGTGAACGTTTTTAAAGCATGTTGTCTGTCAGCATAAAAGATGAATAACTATGAAATTATTGATGGGATTCATGGTTGTATTTTCAACAGTTGTTTTCCACTGCACAACAAATGGCTTTGTAACCCAATATGCTGTTAACAGAGCCATTGCCAAAACTGAGAGGAATCAGCCAGGCCCATCTAGTCTAGTAGGGAGGGATGGCAAAGAGAAAGGCTTTCCAGCCTTCGGAGCAGTAGTTACATGTAGTTAGTGTTTTGCGGGCAATAGGACCCAAGAGGTGTGTCTTCCTCTGTCAGTGTCTGTGCCCCCCACCACCTCCGAGAGACTGAGCATTTGGGTTTGCTTTTGGCAAACGCTCTCAGGATCCCGACTCTGTTTGCATCCAAGCTGTCTGTGTGGCTGCTCCTGTAGGAGTTTCGAGAAAAGAAAGTGTACATTAGAGCCTGGATTGTTTGCAAGGGGCTCGGAGTGTGCCAATCTGTTGCTTGCTGCGACAGTGATTCTTTGCTGTCACACGGAATGCTCAGCTGGCAGAGTTGTCCCTGCGGGGAAGGAAGGAGGGCTGTGGAGAGATTGTTCACCGGGAAGCGGGGATATTAGGGATGCTTTGCACACTGCCTGCGAAGTGAAGGGTGCTCTTTCAGCTGAGCCAGTGTGAAAGTTTTCTGCTGTCTTCTCCCTCTTTCAAACTTTACAGACAAGGCCTCATTAACCCCAAACCTGTTCATATATTGCATGAAGGTCTCTCACAAAAGACTCATAGATGTAGATTTAAAGGATATCGCACCCTCCTATAATTTGGACAAAGGCTTTGATTTAGAAATAAAAAAGGCAAACCTTTGCCATGTAGGTGATTTTGATTCTTATTGAAGCAAACACACAAACTTGTGTGTGTGTGTGTGTTTTTAATACAAAGTGCGAGATTTCACTAAAAAAGGTTAAAATTGAAGTGAGTAATCTTCGGTGCATAATTCAGTTGTTAATTTTAGCTCCTTGCGTGGGTGCCGCTCTGACTTGAACAGCCGGCTGTAGCCTTCATTGGAGAAGAAGCCGGCAGCTTGGGACAGGTGGAGCTGGAGCAAGCTGGGAGCGAGATTTGCTGGAAGCTGGTCATTAGTATTAGAAACCCAGTCTTACTTACTGTGTGCTTCTCCGGACGGCCACGACGATTGCCACAATGATTTACTGTTCTTCTTCTTTCAGGTTGTCGACCATGTGTCAAGCTGTGTAAGGAAACTGCCTCGAGATGGACACTCTGGACTGCTAATGGGGACATGGGACGGCAGTTACCTCTGATCACTTGCGTGGATTCTCCCGGAACAGAACGACAGAAGCCGCCAGTCATTCGCCCAGATCTACAGCTGGAATTCTGTGCTGAAGGTAAAGCATTTGGGGGGGTGGGGGGCTGCAGCTCATCTGTATTTTACTGACATTCTTCTTTCATGACCATACCTGTCTGCAGAGACCAACCCTCAGAGTCAGGACCTGTCTGTCTCTCGGGTATTCGAACTCAGTTTGCTCACTCTGTTTAATTATTGTTTGTTTGGTTTTGTTGTTGTTGTTGTTGTTGCTTGGTTGGTTGGTTGGTTTTGTTTTAAGCACTCTGAAAATTGAGTCAGGGCAACAGAAGTTCTTTGTCTCCTCACCCTACTGACTGCTGAGGCAAAGCAAACTGGGAGAATACAACTTTTGTTTTGTTAAGGACACATGCTGGGTAAAGCCCTGGTAGAAGACATTTGCCTAAAGGCGGCAGAACTTAAAACCTCCCCAAACTTAAAAGCCGCAAATTTACCAACTCAAACCTCTGCCTCCTTCGGGAAAACTTTTCCCTTCCACAATCCCACAATCCTCTGCCAAATAAATAGGTCCGTGTCCTTGTTAGATTTTGTTACAGGCCATCTGTCCTGTCACGGTGGGTTTCAGCAAATCCGAAATCAAGTTGGCCATGGTGTGGATTTGTTCCATGATTGCCACTTCCAGCAGAGAATAAAGTTCCTAAAATAGTGCCTGGTAATGCTGCCGCACTCACAGAGACAATGGACTACTACTCTGTCAGAGGCCCCTGTAATGACCAGGATGGGACAGGGACTGGTGGCGAAGCTTGTGAAGGAAAGGACCTTCCAAGCTGCAGCTGCTCCACTCCCACCCCTCTCTCATCTGATGGCCCCTTCCCCTTCTTCCTTCTCTGCTTCTCAGTTTTTCCTTTTTCCTCCCTCCGTCTTCCATCTTCCCTCCCTTCATTTCCGCATACACGAACAGGAAATAAATAAGTGAATGATAAGGGATCTGTGAGCACATCAGAGAGAAAGAGGTGCCAGAGATTTTTAAGGAGGTTAAAGGGGGTGGGGGTGGGGCAGGAACAATAACGGAATTGAAGTCTAAAAAGCCACTTCCTGTCTGTAGAGCAGTGTGCTCTGAACGTGGAGTGGCAGGGGGCAGCAGCATTTATCATTAGTACCACCTGCCAGGCTGCCTCTCCAGAGCTTGCAGCACTGATGCAGCCCAGGTACTGGGCAGGAACAGGAAGCTATGCTGCTGCTGCTGCTGCTTCTGCTGCTGCTGCTGCTGCTGCTGCTGCTGCTGCTGCTGCTGCTGCTGCTGCTGCTGCCATGGCCAGACATAGATCCCGTGTTTATACCAAATCATAACCTTTCCATCTGAGTTTTGTCCCTGAACACAGTGCAGAGTATTCCATGTTGCTGGGTGCTGGGGAGGTGTTTCCATGGTTGCAACTTAAAAAATCATTTTCTGAATTATATCTGAGGTGCTGCCTGCCTATCGATAGGACCTTTCGACTCGGATGTTGGGGGGGGGGGTCACCTGTTGAAGCACTGAGGGACTGTCACCATTTTCTTCTCTCTGTAGTGGGATGTGGGTCCTAACATGGGTGGGAGCTCAGTGTCTCGGCTAAGAGGAGTTGACTCATTTTGACAGAAGGTGTACGCACATGTGCTGATGTGTGCGTGGATGGGCTAAGGCTGAGGTGACGCACCTGCCTCCTGTGTGTGCATTTGCTGCTCAGTATTGTCTTGCTCTGTCCTCTGGAGTGTGTCGCGTCGTCGGTAGGGATGCTGGGCTGTGCCTCTCTGGGTGTGAATTCACAGCGGGGAGGGCATGAGAGAGCTCAAGAATAATTGGAGATCCTTCCCTGCACTGATATCGTTTTTTTTTTTTTTTTTTCTGATACTGTCACCTTTTAGGGTCTAAAAACTCTTTTTAATTTGGATCTGGGAGAATGTCTGAGCAAGGAGGACTGACTCCGACCATACTGGAAGAAGGGCAGACGGAGCCAGAGTCTGCCCCAGAAAATGGCATCCTCAAGTCAGAAAGTCTGGATGAGGAGGAGAAGCTGGAACTGCAGGTGAGCTACAAGGATCTGTCCTTAGACTTCCACCTCTAGGATGTGTCTGAGGTTGCATTAGGAGTTTGGTCGTTAAAGGATTCGGAGATCAAGTTTAAGAATCGACCCCAATTGTTCAGGTTTTTCTTCTTCCTCCTCTTCTTCTTCTTCTCTTCTTCTTCTTCTTCTTCTTCTTCTTCTTCTTCTTCTTCTTCTTCTTCTTCTTCTTCTTCTTCTTCTCCTTCTCCTTCTCCTTCTCCTTCTCCTTCTCCTTCTCCTTCTCCTTCTCCTTCTCCTTCTCCTTCTTTCTCCTTCCTTCTCCTTCCTTCTCCTTCTTTTGGTTTTTCGATCGTTTTGCTTTTTTAAGGATGCCATAAAAGTGCCTTTAGAAACAAATAATAAAGTCATCCAAGGAGCATATTTAATCACTGCATTTGTATACAGGAGCCCAGTGCTCCTTGATAGACTACCTCAAGCTGTGTGTGTAAGGACTTTACAGATGTGGCTTTAGGCTCTTGAAGTCTTGGCACAAATTCCTTATTACATGGAAAGATGGAGAGACAGCTCATACATGTCAAAGCCCTGTATGCTAGTCATCGTAGATGTGTTAAGGTACAAATCTTATTTTCAGGCAAACGGAAACCCAAGAGTCCTCAGCTGAAGAGTCAGAACACAAAGACAAATTGGGGGAAGGGAGTGGGACCTGGAAAGAGCTGGCTGGGGAAGCAGGGGAGAGGCAGTGGAAAGAGCTGGCTGGTGAAAGCAGGGGAGAGGCAGTGGAAAGAGCTGGCTGGGGAAGCAGGAGAGAGGCAGTGGAAAGAGCTGGCTGGTGAAAGCAGGGGAGAGGCAGTGGAAAGAGCTGGCTGGGGAAGCAGGGGAGAGGCAGGATTAACTACAAGGAAGAAAAGATGCGGGTGCAGGGAAGGCACACTGAGCTTGTAAATGCTATCGATTTTCATTGAACTGATTCACAGATGTGTTAGCCATCTCAATGAGCCAACCTTATCAAAAGCCAGTGAACATAGAGTCATCAGAAACTTTCCAGGTTGGTTCTTCATTCCTGGGTTTGCTAGGAGGACAAAGGACTAAAAGTGACAGTGTCGAATGATTGGGACTTAGGCCAGGAGGGTGTTCTGCCTAGTGGCCGTAACATCTTTGCTTCAACCAAGGATATCCCATTATCAACGATAATGACATGTTCCCCTTTGATTTTTCTCTCCCCACCCCTCCTTCTGTCTTTCTCTCCATCTCTTTCTGGTTCTCTGGGTTTTTTTGTTTTTTGTTTTGTTTCTGTTTCTGTTTCTGCTTCTACCATGCAGCGGCGACTGGCGGCTCAGAACCAAGAGAGGAGAAAATCCAAGGTAGGGATCTCCAGGGTCCCAGGGGAGTCAGCACCACAGTTAGAATAAACAATACATTTCCCATCAGAGCTGAAGATGTGCCCATATCTCAGAGGCTGGGGTGGGTCCTGCCTGTCCCATACAAGTTGGCTGTCATGCTCACCTTCTGTCTCATGTGGATGCTTCTGGCTCAGAATCTGAACATCCTTAAGTGTTCCTAATTACAGTAGGAGTTTCTGTGGTGCTTGACCCAATCCACATCCACTGGAGATTTTCTCTTGTTGTTGTTGTTGGCTAAAATTTAGAGCAGACATTTCAATCTTTCAAGTGATCTATACCTGAAAATGAAGAGACGGTGTTGCTCAGTGCTTAGAATGCCTCCGCTGTCGAATCTTCTCCTAATTTAGTTTTAAAGGAAATTTGCCCTGTCAGGGCTTTCTTGTGATGTTTTCAAGAAATGACATTCATTCACCCTTTATGCTTGAGCCAAGATCGTTAAGAACTGTTGCAAGAGTTTTTATGCTGGGCACTGGCTCTCTGATACTTCTCTTTACCCTTTGCACCCAGAAGCATTTAGCACATTATATCCTGGACTGAGAAGTCTGATTTGGGAATATTCATGCAAATAATGTGATCGACCGCCATGCTTTGACAGTCTGAGAATGCTTTCTGCTTTTTTTCCCCCTCCTTAATCTCAATCTGCAGTCAGGAGCAGGCAAAGGGAAGCTGACCAGAAGTCTTGCTGTCTGTGAAGAGTCTTCAGCTAGATCTGGAGGGGAAAGTCACCAGGATCAGGTATAAAAGCTGGTACTAGAAGGGATTGCATGATGACATCTCTGTGTGCATGCTCAGGTATAAACCTGGTATTAGATGGGATTGCATGACGGCAATGCATGGCCACTACTAATTTGACATTATAATGATGTTTTGCGGGAGAAAACAGGAATTGAAGAACGAGCATTTTCTTGCTTCCTCCTGTTTATGAGACATTCTGCATAGTTTAGAAGTTTGGGGCTGGGGACATAACTTAGCAAGTTAACGGCTTGCTACACAAGCAGTTTGGCCTATGTTTAAGCCCTGGAACCCACTCAAAAAATGAACATGGTGCATATACTTGTAATCTCAGCACCAGGGAAATAAAGACAGACAGATTGACTCCTGGGATTCAAGGGCCAGTTGGCTCAAGGCCTAACCAGTGAGTCCCAGGTCCCCGTGAGAGACTGTCTCAAAAATAAATAAATGAATAAATAAATAAATAAATAAATAAAGGCAGATAGCAACCGAGGAGAAACACCTGAGACTGACGTCTGGCTCCACATGCACAGGAACTTGTACTCCCAGATGTACCTCCCACAAATATGCAAATAACCCCCCCACACACTCATACACCCCCACACCCCCACACTCCCCATATCTTGCACAACTAGTTTCAATGTATATCACAGGATATTGCATTTGTTTTTTTCCAGACTCTCTGAGAACTGCAAATGGAAAGGAACTCAAAAGAATTTAGATTAAAACTTAACTTAAAATAAAATAAAATAAAATAAAAATCCAGTAAGCACGGTAGTGCTGGATATCCACCAAGGCTCTCTCTTGATAAGGCTGAACCAAATAGAACCCAAGCATCCTGTCTTTCTGGAGACAGCTTACCTCTCAGCTCCCAAATGAACTTGCCTCTAAGTAAAACACCACTGTTGGCTCCTAGGGGATGTAAGAAGTAGTGTCTAAGCACCCTGGACTGTGGTAAAGTGCCGGAATGGACGTCAGGAGCTTTTTATTTTTATTTTATTTTTTTGACTACTGCAAAAACGGTCCGGAAAAGCATCTGACCTGGTGGCAAATTTGATATTAGCCAGCTGCTACATATCTCCACCCTTATCTTTGATTCCCAAAACTTAAAATTCCAAGAACCTTCACACCCTCTTGTTACTCTTTTTTTTTCCTTTTTAACTATTATATTTATCTGCGTATGGAAAACATAGTCTTGATGCTGAAATTTTGCTTATTTTTCTCAGAGGTCAAAGGCAGCCAAGACAAAAGGCAGATGATCTGTCTGAGCCCAGAGGAAGGGAAATTGATTACAAAATCATTCATTTTTGTTTGGCTTTCTTTGGCTTCTCTTTTATCTTCCCACCCCCCTTTCTGCTTTAATTGAAATCCTGTAATTCTCCTTATGGACACAGAGAACATGGAGAGTGCTTTCTTTAAAAAAGAACCAAAAGAAAAAAAAATCCTTATAGATGTTTGTCCTAGGAGTGTTTCCTTTATTAGTCTCATTTTCTTCACATGCCGTTCATGTGGAGAGGCACAGACAAGCTCTCGTTTGGTAGCCATTACTATGTGTCATAGACAGCCCCCTACCCCCTTTTTTAAAACTTGGGCTCTGAGAAACGTGTGGCTTTCCTTCAGCATTTTATGTGTGCTTCTATTTTTAACGGAGATGGGAAAGGTGGAATGGTGTGAATCCCATGCCTTGTACTGTCAATGTAGATGGGTGGCTTGTGATGTACAGCATCTGACTTGTGGGAAACCCTGTACAGTGCCAGGCTCCGGGAGAAGTAAGGACCCAGTCGTCCCTCACTCCTAATGCCAAGCAGGGGAGGCCAGCCTCTGTAGATTTCATTTGCTCTTTGTCTCTTTTGACAAGGCACAGGAGTCTTGGTAAGAGCCATCTGTGCCATAGCACCCATTTCAGAGGCAGGTCTAGTGGTACCTCCACACAGTGGGTGAAAACGGTGCTTTGTTCCTGCTGGTTCTGAACCCAGAATACAGGATTCATGTTGGAGCAGAGAATTAGGCCCCTCCAGCTTTCTGTGGACTAGCCAAAGAGTGGTGGGAATAGGGGGTTGGCAGAAAACCAACAGACACATATATAATCAACTCACCCGATCTTAAGAATTTATACGCAATGCCTTCACTAGATAACACTGAACACTTAGAAAATGTGTGGACTGACTCCCAGAGAAGTATACAGTACATGGAATGTATTGCTTCCCCCGTGTTTGTATATTCACAGTATTTGGGAAACTGCCTTCATTTTCCTGTGTGGGAAAAGCTTTCTTGTCCCCCATGTTACTTGATCTCAGACCCACACCTGATGGTTCAGTCTGTCTTCGAGTAAAGGAAGCGTGTTTTTTTTTCTAATGTTATAATATTTACTGACCAGTGTGTTACTGCAACTTGAATCATTCTTTTACTGTTGTTGGGTATAAACTTATCCTGTACCAATGTATTTATTAACACTTGTATTTTAATATTGAGCGTATCAATAAAAATATTTAAAAATAACAGATTGTTTTTTACCAATTCTACAGCACTTTTTGTGTATTCTTTCTACACCATATTGTATATTTATGTGTAGAAATATATTTTTTTGAACCTGAGTATAGTATCTGTCAACACACAGCAGCAATTTGTACATTCGGCTACAGTGGGTGTCTTTGGCTTCTGTTTTTGTATATAGGATTTATTGCCAACATGATGACTTTTTTAGATTCCAACTTAGAGAGGGCTGGATGGTTCGTACAGTTTTGAAGAAGAAATGGAACCATTCTCTCATGACCCACGTGCCCACAATTTCTCTATGAGTCTACTGATGGCCTGGCTGTTCCTCAGATACCACCTCAGCTGGAAATGTCCTAGGGATGTCCTGAGAAAGTAAAAGCAAACTCCAGCCTCTAGCTCCTCCTTGAACCCTCACTGACTGCAACAGTTCTCTGTCCCTAATCACTTGAAGAATGACTACAGTAGAATTACAGTCTGATTTGCATATCTTGTATATGTCCACCCCTCCCCCCAAAATAACCCCCCAGGAGTTGGAAAACCCAACTTAGTTAAAAATTTAGGAATGACAGCATGTTTTATCTCCTCTTCCATATCGTGGAAGTTGGAGATCTTTTTTGTTTTGTTTTGCTTTGGTTTGGTTTAGTTTTTGTTTGTTTGTTTTCTCTCACCACCGTGGCAACTTCCCTTCAGCTATCATTTCTAATGGGGGTCCCTCCTCATTGGAAACAAGACTCACCCCCTGACCAATAGTCGCTGAAGCAGTGAGTGTCACTAAGTGGTCTCTCATATACCACACACACAAAGCCAGCCGCAACTTCCCTAAAACATCATGACTCCAATCAACATACACTGCAGAAACTAAAAAAGCCAAACAAAACATCATGTGATGCATTCTGCTCCAAAGAAGCAAATGTGCAATCAAAGTAATGGCTACTGCGTGTCAATCAATATAAGCAGATCAGTTTCCAGGAAAAAAAAAAAAAAAAAAAAAAAAAAAAACAATGATTAGCAATGTAGATGTAGTTCAACACTGTAGTCTGTATCAAGAAGCAGCACAGGAGAATCTGTTTGGGGTAAAATAAACTACATTTACCCCAACATAGACTTATAGATAACTTATGAAAACATGACAGGACTCACCACACTTTCCAAAAGGCTATGCCTTTTTGTGACTCTGATTTATAACAAAATATTAATGACATTCATAAACCAGCCCTATAACCCCAGATCTAAGATCTCAGCAGTTACAGGGTTCAGTTCGCCTTGTGTGGGGTATCCTTCGTGGCCTGGTTCCATGGTAGGATTTCTACTGTAAATTGGATGTTGGGTGCTTTCTTTCTCCGAGTTCTAACTGTATTTCTGACTCCTGGAAGCTGTCTGTCTGTGTGCACCTTTCTCCTTATAAGGAGCTCTAGAAGAGAGTTAATTGGAGAAGCCTTTTTTAGACTTGACAGTGGCTCCAATATGAACAGATTAAAGGATCCTCCCTACACACACTACACATTTAAAAATAAACCTGTAGGGAAAAATAAGAGTTGTGATCTACAGGAGTTTAGCTTGATTAAAGTTAATATTCATGAGGCAAAGTTTAATACTAGATATGTCTTCTGACCTCCCATTGACTTCTGGATTTCAGTTCACCGTAAAGGGCAAGTATTCTTTTTTTTTTTTTTTTTTTTCCTGACAGGCTTAATTTTTTAAACCACTTAAGAAAGAGGAATCCATACGAACCTCTCATTTTTCAATACCTCGTAACCTCTGTGCAGAATGGAAGCCAGGCAGGGATGATTACTTCTGGCCCTAAATTATGATATTTTTTCCCCCAACAGGAATCAATTCACTTACAGCTTTCCAGTTTCCCCAGCCTGCAAGAGGAGGATAAATCTAGGAAGGATGATTCTGAGAGAGAAAAAGAAAAGGATAAGAACAGAGAGAAACTCTCTGAGAGACCCAAGATCAGAATGTTATCAAAAGGTGAATCTGCAAAACATTTCCTTACCTTGCTTATCATGGACACTCGCAAAGCCAAGAGACATTGCAAACCCACACCAATGTTTACAGCCCAGGGCACTCTGCACCTAATTTTCCAAGTGGCCCTATATGTGTAAGAGAGAAAAAAATAGCGACCTTGACTCTCTTTTTGTTCCTGCACCCTTATTTGTATAGCTAGAGAGGTTTATTTTTAGAATCACTTATTTCTTTGAGTTCCCATTTGAATCTCCTGTTCTCAGTGACAAGCTGGGGAGAAAGAGGGAATTGAAATCGGTTCCTGTATTCAGGTTCACTGACAACTGACTTGGATTGGCGAACAATGGTGATACACAGCTTTCTATTTTCGCTCTCACCCTTATCTTAAAAGACAGGCAGCAAGGGCCTTAGCACCTCCTCGTAATAAGCCACACCGGGTGGAGGTCAATAGAAGCCCTGGCACCAAGGGCTTCAGTCTCTGCATCTGGCCACTGCTGCATGTTGTTTCATTTGAAAACATAAATCACATTTCTATTTGGAAAAGAGCCATTCCTCCTAAAAACTATAGACCTACAGTCCAGATTTTTAGACTGTGAATGTACCTCTAATTGTACAAAGTAGAAAAAAGCCAAGCTGGAATGGAGAGCTATACTGGAGACCACACTGGGAATCCAAGCAGCCTAGGAATGGTAGCCACTCTTTGTGCTCTGTAAACATATTCCTGCTTGGAGCAGTTCTGTCTAGTTGAAACCCTCACTCAAGCTTGGGGTGTGTAAGAGGAAAGAGCACAACATGTCTAAAATGACTGTATAAACCTGTATTTATCCAGGACCAGGATATAAGAAAAACTCAAGAACATTTATCTCTTGCCATGTTTTATACTGATTAATATTTAGGTAGTTTTATAATCAAAACTTCATTTTTAAAAACTGTTCTGTTTTAATTTAAAAAAAAAAAAGGTTGTCATGGGATCACAAGCTCTTGAGGTCTCTGTGGGTTGGATGTACCTGTCATGTGGAGGCAGTACCCCACTGGTTTTCTGCACAGAACACACTCCACCACCAACAGCAAGCACACTTCCCCTCCTGTGACACTAGGGTCTTCCCACAGTCAAGGTCTCAACCCTCAAGTCTTATTTCTGATGTTATGATCCCTGCTTGCAAGTATTTTCTCCCTGGTACCTTCCTTTGAAATTTACCTGAGCTGGAAGGAAACCAGAACGTTTTCAAACCCTGCCCCACCCTGTATTCCCATCATCCATCTGGGCAACTCAACTCCCTCCTGCTGTTTGTTTCAGATTGCAGCCAAGAATACACAGATTCTACAGGCATAGACTTACATGGGTTTCTAATTAACACGCTGAAGAACAATTCCAGGTAAATTTAAATGGTGAAACAAGCTTTTTGCTGGTGTTGTGGGAGGGTGGGGAGTCAGAAAGAATATTACAAAATAATTATGATTAATCAGAATACTTTTAAGAAATCAAATACTAAAAACAGATGGCTTCCTTGATGTCTCTCCTGAGCTTGCTCTGCTCTGTTGATTGTATCTCCTTGTGGATGGCTAGCCCTAATAGTCACATAGTTGCTCCCTGTATAAGTTAGAGTGTACCAACTTTGCTTTGCTAACCCCAGGGGCATATTGAAGTAAAAAGGAGAGAATGAAATGATGTTTATTTACATCAGTCCATGGTGCCTGGGTGCAGGCACATAGTCATGTGTACTCAGGGCTCCAGCTTGGCTTCTTTCCAGTTTCTTTCAACTTTAAGTCTTTGTTGGTTGTATTATTATCATTCAGAAATTTACATATCATGATTATCATTCGAATGATGACATTTAACACTACCAAATACTTAACAAGGGAGAGGAAAAATGAAACTTCTGAGTTCAAAGTCGTGGCATGCAAACCAAGGAGTCAACATAGTCCGAAGATGAATTAGAGTTAGGTCTGCTCTGTTTCCCCGTTGAGTTTGATAAATTGTATTTGCTCTTTGAAAACTAAAAGTACATGAAACTTTTCCTTTGAACATTTATTTTTCAGGGACAGGATGATACTCTTGAAAATGGAGCAGGAAATGATTGATTTCATTGCTGACAGCAAGTATGTTCAATGGCAATGCTAGCTAATTCGATGACATGTCTTAGCTCAGTGTCTGAGTTAATGACTCATTCCACAGAGAGCTGTAGATAAATAAAATGTCAGCTCGTATGGTTCTTGGTATGCTCAATGAAGAAGTCACTGGATCTTGGAGTGGTCATTGCTTGGATCACGTGTGATCTTGCCTGTTAAATTTCTGGCAAAATAGCCATAAACAGGGGGCTTGCTTAGCCCCCACTAATTTGCATGGAGGAGCTGTAACAAGAAGGGACCCTTCTCGTTTTTATTATAGTTTTTTAATGGGCTCCAGCTGGCTGCAGTCAGTTATGCCTGGAAATAATTGTGCTGCGTTTGGTGTAAACTGGGTAATGACACATGTCCAGATAGATATCTGCAATCTCTATTATGTCATGGAGCCTGTCCCCTGCCTGCCTCTGTTGATAAGGTATCCTGAACTAACCCAGAACACTTTGCAACAGACAAAATGAACATGCGGCTGAGAAACAGCAATGCCTACTGCAGCTCGATCAATAAATCTATGATAGTAGAGATTTGTCTGCGAGAGAAGACATCAGGTGGTGTCGAAATGAAAGATGCCAAGTGTTTCTGGATAAAAGGAGATAGTGACGTGTAAATCCCTGTAAAATATACTACTGGCATGAAATGAAGATGCTGATTTTATTTCTGTAACTCTGTTCCAGTAACCACTATAAAAAGTTCCCCCAGATGTCATCCTATCAAAGGATGCTGGTCCATCGGGTGGCAGCGTACTTTGGATTGGACCACAACGTGGATCAAACTGGAAAATCTGTCATCATCAACAAGACCAGCAGCACCAGGATGTAAGTCCCAACGTAGTGTCTGTTTGGTGTTTTGTTTTTCTGTCAGAGACTGGTTTATAAGAGCACACTATTCATTGTAAAGTATGCGACGTTAAATATGTATAGCGCTGGTTATCTTTCTGGCCTAATAGCAGTGGGATGTCAGGAATCCATATAATACCAAATGAGATCTAGGGAATTTGGTGGGAGAACTTCACTTCAAAATAGCATTCAGATTAAAAACAACAGGCATTGATTGGTCTGGGAGTGTAGCTCAGTGGTAGAGAACATGGATGGCACACACAAAGTTTATTAGATTCCCAGTGCAACAAATGGGTAAAGCCTACGCAAGCAAGCAAGCAAGCAAGCAAGCAGGCAGGCAGGCAGGCAGGCAGGCAGGCAAGCTCTTTCTGCAGAGACAGGCATGATAGCATATCCCTGTGCTCCCAGTACTCTGGACACTCAGGCAGGAGGATCAGGAGTTGAAAAATAGTCCTATATACATGCTATGATTCTGTCAAAAAGACGGGGAGGGGAGATGAAGGGAGGGTGGATCAAGGAGGGGATGGGTTAGGGGAGGAGGAATCAAGGATAGGATTTATAAAGCTGTTACACAGAGACATTTGTCCTTTTCTACCCCACCCCCCTTTTTGATGTGGGGGAGACATGTGTTTTGGGGAAAGCTCAGAACAGGATACAGAAACCTTGCTTCTCAATCCTGGCATACTGACTGGGCATTCCAGTCTGCTGCAGTCCTGATTTCCCATCTTGGTTTCTTCACCTGTGAGACAGATAAGTTTTAGCCCTAAGAAGACAACACTTGGTTTTTCTCAAGATCATCACTGTCTTTCATCTTCAAATCTTTTTCCTATCTGCACTGAGTCAGAGTCATCAAGACCGACCTCCTAGGAGACAGTCATTTGCCTTGGCACCTGTAATTGTCTACTTTGAACTCCCGAGCCTTTCAAATAGAGCTTAAACCACTTCTTTAGCAAAAGGTGTGGCACCCTCAAAAAACTGCAAATCGTCATTAAAAAAAAAAAATAACGTTCTTTCCTTTGGGGCATGTGGTGATCACGTGGTCTTTGTGTCAGACGGTTAGTGCAGGCACTTTCCTAGTGAATGGAGCTCTCCTGATTAAAGCAGGCTTTCTTTTCTGCTCACTGAAGGTTACAGCCAGTGAGGTGGCCTCAGGGCTCTTTATCTCCTGGGAGATCAGCCAGAGCTCAGCAGAGGCACTGAGACAGTTAGGAGGAGGAGCACTCAGTAAGAAACCTAGACCAAGAGTGGCTATTATCTCAGGGACACTGTAGCGCTTCACTTTTTTTTTCCTCCCGAGTTTCAAATTGCTTATATATCTGCAGAACAGTTTGAAGTGGATAATGTTTAAGAGCTCTTGAAGCTCCAGAATTATTGGGTCCCGCGGTTGTATTCTACTGTGCTGGCAAAACACATCTCAAAATTTAGCGGCTTCCCACTCGATCTGATTGTTGACACTGCTGCCGCCTGTCTTGACTGTCATGGAAATTAAAGGTCACTCTTCTTTAATCTGAGACATTTTTGTTCTCCCTCGAACACACCCAGCTGGTTTTGGTGTGGTATTGTTTATTATTTTTACACGCCAGTCTAGTTTTTCTTGTGGCTTGCAGGTGCCCTACAGCAGAGAAAGATGCCCTGAGAACAAAGCAGGGAAGGAATTGACTTCTGTTTTTAATTCACTCTTTGTGTTGCACTCTGAGGACTTTCGGAATGTGGATCTGTGCATAGATAGTGCCGATTAAGCTTGATAGCTTTACAATTCATAGAGAGCGGATTTGTTAATAGTTACAATAGTTTTACAGTCTCACAGTCGGGATACGAGTCCAGGTTTATACCCTAGCTGATGGCGATATTACGTCTCTGTGAATACTCTTGATAGAAGTTTAGCCTTGTCTATGAAGCTGACTTTTACACTGTAGCAGCTCCATTGAAAGTCAATTTTAACTTAGCTAAATTTACATACAATTTGAATTTTCAAATTCAGTTTCTTTATCTGATTAGTAACATTTCCACTGCTTACAGGGTCTGTGATTCTAGAAGCTTCTGAACTCTCCCCTAGATTCTTGTGTTCCCTTCAGATTCTACCGCACCACAGTAGAATGTTATCTGTCTTTAAGGTTTTCGTTATCTGACCTACAGAGGTCCCATCGCTAAGCCTCTTCCTTTCCAGAGGAGCATAAACTTTGGACATTTTGAGAAAGTATTTGTGCATGCCTGCATGTCTGTGTGAACCCCAGGAATGCAGTTGTCCATCGGGATCAGAAAGAAGTGCATCAAATCTCGCTAGACCTAGACTTGCAGGCAGTTGTGAGCTGCCCCGTGTAAATTTTGGGGAGCTGAACCTGGATACACAGCAAAAGTAGAAAGTATTGTCAACTGCTAATTCCATCTTGTCAGCCCCCACCCCGAGGCTTTCCATTTTCCTGAGCATTGTCAAACAGACTACATATGTTTACACTAAGGAGAGTGTACAGTGATCACAAGCATGGGCAGACAGTACCCCGATGAAGGTAGTGACCGCTTTGGTGCCAGCACCAAATCCCATCTGATCACCCCCATCTCCCCTACCACCCTTTATCATCCTTCAGCAGGTCACGCCTAACCCCATGGTAAGCAGTGAACTTTCTAGGCATTAGCTGGAGCATGAAGCCCTCTTTCTCCATCATCCCAACCACCATGTTGCTCACCCTCTGTCATTTAAATGGCTCTTGGGAGGGGAGGGCAAATGTGCCAGTGGAGGAATTTGAGAGTAAACTGCTACCTCTCTGAAAAGGGAGCAAGAAGGAAAGAGGATGAAATAAAGGCCCTTTGAAAGAGTAGCATATTTCAGGTTTCAAGACGCGGATCACGTTAGCAATACAAGCAAAGACTGTTGTTTCATGAGAAGGTATGGCTGTTATAGCTGTCTGCTGCTAGGATGTTTGGATTTGAAGGTAAAAATAGACCATTAAGATCTAGGTGCCTTGAAGGTTTCAAATACCATTTATTTTGTGTGTGTGGGTGGGGGGGGATCTGTATTCTCTGCGAATGTGAAGGGTTGCCTCACCAGAGCAATTGATAATCAAAAGGAACTAGGCTAATTTGTATATATTGTTGGATTGAAATCTATTGACTCATAGGAGGGAGAGAGAGAGAGTGGGGATGAGAATTCCTCCCAGGATCCACTCTCAGTGGTGTGTTTGAGGAACATTTTTCCAATGTGTTCATGTTTCTGCAGCTCCCATGCAAATCCTTGAAATATATGCATTTTAAATGTCATCCTGGCTTAGGAGAACAGGTCCAGAATATGAACTCTTTGGGTGGAGTGTGGAAATGAGCTATAAAACTGAGGGATAAAACACAGTTTTGTATATTGGTTTGTTGTTTGTTTTTCTTCAGTGAGTTCTCATGGTCCTATAAGGTGTACCGATAAATGTAGATACAGGAACTATCATCCCTGTAGCAGCCACAACTGAGTGTCATCAGCTTCCTTCTGCCATGCTTTTCTGGATGAGAACAATTTAAGATATTTTAAATGGGGACTAGAGCCTGTTAAGTGTTTCATGGAGAGAAAATCGTTCTATATGAAATTTAGACTGCTTGGGTCATAAGGGGCAATCCCTGAGAGCCACGTAAAAGTATGACTGGCCCCTGTGTGTTCTTCTCTGTCATAGCCTCAGTTATCACCCATTGGCTCTCCCATGATGGAGAGGATGGGTCTCAAGGATATACTTATGAATGACACCATCTCTTACTGAGAATCATGGTACTTACTATGTGTACATCATGAAATATGCTTTAATTCTTGGTTTATGTATATTATCACATCTAATCATACAAAGAGAATTTCAGTTTAGGGACCTTCTCTATAGAGAAGAAATAACTAGCAGGACTCAGTTCTAAACCAACGTGTATATTTCACTGGTTTATTGAAATTTAGTGGAATATTGAAGTGATCGTTATCTCAAGTCAAATTATCTCAGCTACTGAGCCACATCCTCAAGATGGAATGGCTGCATCCAATGTGGATTTCTGGAACATTTAGTTTTGTCTACACCACTTTGAGATCCCAACAAGTCCTAGGCATATAGGCACACAACTAGTCAGGAGTTATCTTGGATCCATGAATGGAAAACACACACACACACACACACACACACACACACACACACACACAAGCCAGTTAATCTTAAAATGCCATGGCTAACTCAATGACTGGGCACTCCTAAACCTTGCCCTGCTACCTCAGGTCAGTGGCCTCTTACAGGAAAACTCACATAGCTGGTTGGCTTTATCTCCCGAGTTCTCCTAATTCTCCCTGTGTCCTACCCATGAAACTCTCAGTGTCCCACTTCATGCTCAGCCATTGGCCACTGGCATCTTTATTGGTAGATCAAAAATCAATTGTGGACAAGGACCTTCAGCATCTGGACACACAGATAAAAAGCATTCGCACCAATTTCCAACAGATTTCAACTGTTTAATTCCTTTGTTGTCTGATAAGAAATTATTGAGATCATGGAGCTGTTGTTTTAAAGGCATTTTGAAGATTTACTTACTCATATAAGTAAACACCAGAATCTTTCCATAGTTTTATAGCCCTTGATGTATATTTCTGGCTTGTCACTTCCAGCATGTATGGCTTGTTGAAAGAGAGCATCCATGAGTCTTATTTATCAATAATACTAGTATAGAAGATGAATCTACTCCTTGTGTACTTACAAAGCCACTGCCATCAGTAGCTCTAGATTCCCATCCCACACACAGCATCCTCAGCTCCACAAGGAATGAGGAAACACAATGGTGAGCTTTGGAGCAAAGCCATTAGAAGTTTTGCATTAATGCTCTCAACACTTTGGGGATTCCCAGAGAACGTGTGACTTTGTAGCAGAGAGGTTGTATTCTTGATGCTCCGTTGCAGTGAACAAAACTGAGGATAGCTCATACTCAAATAATTACAGGGAAGAGAGGATTCATGTGGTCTAAACAGATGTATGCTAATATTCTGCATTTATTGAGCAGTTACAAAGAGCTGATCTTTCTGTAGAGATGGTGGTATCTACTTCTTTTAGCCTGATAACAAAAGACTCTTGTAAAAGTCACAACCAGTGCCTGGGCTGGAGGGGCAACTTGCCGAGAGGGAAAGGAAAAGTCACAAGTTCTTGTGGGGTTATCCAAGACGGTGCTGCTGTCTGAGTAAACCTATGCACAGTAGAGAATGAATAAAATCATCTGAGCCTGTAGTGTTGCAGGTTTTCCAGGCCTCAGAACTAACCAAGAAAGAAGATGTGTGACCAATTGTTTCCAGGCACACCCTCTGGTTTATCACATGGGTCTTAATGGCTAGTGCAAAATTCTTAGGCTTTGACTTGAAACAGCAGCTTCAATGCCCAAAGAGAAAAAGCCCTATGTTTTTTGTAGTTGTTGTTACTGTTGTTTATTTTCCCATATTCCATTAGTTCCATTGCCTGTCTCTCTGAATTTTGACAACAACAGGATTTATTCTCAAGCGCTTTGGATTTCCCACTATTGGCCTTCTGGTTGACCATCAGGCTGGGGTAGTACCACCCATTGAAAATCTACAAAGCAGATACTAAGGTCTATGTTATTTGTATACCACAGAAGGTCTCTTTAATCGGTTCATTCTTTATAATGTCCCTCGAGATGGAACTCAGAGTCTCCTGTTTGCTAGGTTAGAGCTCTACTGGCGAGCTAATGCCCACACCTTCGGTCTCTTTCTTTCTTTGTAATGCTGTTATCTATGTCTTCAGGCAAGGTCTCCCTATGCAGCCCAAGCAGGGCTTGCGTGTGTAAGCTGCTGCCTCAGCTTCCCATGTCCCTGGGATCATAAACAGGAGACGCCACCCCAGACCAATGTTACCTTTTGGACTTTTAGATAGGAAACTAAAACTATGAACATTTCAGTTTCATGGTTTCATTACAAATGTTAATTTTTTCTTTGTTACAAGTGTGTGCCTGCTTCACTAGAAGTTCTGTGCTTCTTTTTAATTTTGTCTCTCTCATCTCCATGTTCTCTCTCTCAATTACTTTCCTACATTTAGCACAAAGATGTACATTGTTCTTTTTATGGAGGCATTTTTTCTTTCTATTTTTTATCTCCTTCTCCTTTTTCCATCCCAGACAAAGGCTGTAGATCTGGCATTTCCCATCTACTTCCACTTGCCTTTCCCACAAACAGCGTGTGATTACCGCGCATGAGCACCCAGATACCTTTGCATATGGCAGATCAACTTTTAACTTGTCTCAGATAATTTTCATGTTAAAAGGTTGTCATCTCTTCACAATTTCTATTTCATCTTTCACATCCACCCACTCTCCTTGCCTCAAATTCCCTACCCTTCAGAGTGCAGAGCAAAGCATAGCAGTAGCAAATGCTGTGGAGGACAGTATGTTCACTCTCCGCCAACTGTGGGTCAGGGGGAGAGATCAAAAGGCTGCTTTAACTCTTAGGAAGATTTCCATGAGCTTGAGGCCAGCCTGGGCTACATAGTGAGTTTCAGATCTGCCTGAATACAAGACGTTGAAGCTAGCCTGGGCTGCAGACTGAGCCTCTCAATAGCAAAACAAAGCAACACAAACAAAAAGAGAGTTAAATGTGCTTGGATTTAACTCCATGATTCTTGAGGCATGTGGTCCTTGGCACCAGCCTGAAGGGATGTGTGTGTGTGTGGAGCAATTCATCTAGAAAATACAGTTAACTGAGGTGTTTGTCAGTAAAACAAGAACAAAGAAGTCTCTTCTAACTGAACAAAGTCTCCCTAGAAAGTGCCACCCAGGAGATTGAAGGGTCTTTGCTAAGACGTCCTGAAGAGACAGATCTTTATTGCACTAACTACAGGAGGCCAGGCCTTCCACCATCTCAGGGCACAGACCTAGGACTGAGAGGCTGGGCCCAGGTGAAGGAGCACATGCTCTCCAGAATGTCTGAAGCACCAACGCTTAACTTGGGGATCCTTGGGTGTCTACAATGTGGAGTTTCATAGCCTACAGGGGACTGTGTTTTCACTGAAGCAAAACAAAACAGACACAGGCCTCCTCCCATGTCCACAGCATTCTTGTCCTTGGTTTAGGGCTGTAAGGGACACTGTAACACATTAACATCCTGCTAGATCCATGCTTACCAGAGAGCTCTGAAGAAGACCAAACCTCCATCTAAGTGCAACTAAGAGTGGTTGGCTGGCACCCTGTCACTTCTAAACATGGTGAATCTACTGTTAGCTTTTCGTAAGGTCCGTGCTACCAATCATCTAACTAGAACCAAGTGGCTTGTGCACTGAACACACTCCACTTCTTTCTCTTTATCTGATTGACAAGCATACAGTGTGCTTTGGATACTTAATGATAAAATTAGTGTCATCAACATACTCATTTCTCTAAATACTTCCCTTTCTTTGGGAAGACACCTAAGTCCTTTATTGTCTCTTAAGCTTAAACTTGGGACTATTTGTGACCATGGTCAAACTCTCTGCCATTGCCTCCAAACATTATATTGTCTTCCTTTTTCCTCTGAGAATATTGACTTTGTGCATGAGAGAGGGGGATTAAAATATATTAATAGTGTTCTTTTTTCCAATTGTACGATTGTAT
Organism: Mus musculus; assembly: GCF_000001635.26. NCBI lineage: Eukaryota > Metazoa > Chordata > Mammalia > Rodentia > Muridae > Mus > Mus musculus. The sequence continues at coordinate 112,168,489 of NC_000075.6, read as the reverse complement.
GATACAGTTTGCTATTTGATTTTGGAAACAAAGCAAGCAGACACCTTGTGTATAGATCGAATCTGCTTCATTGTTTGAAGGGGCCTTGTTCATGGCACATTGATGCATCTGGGGATTTTGTTTATTTTTCTATCCAGCTATCTATTTGTTCGTTTATTTATTTGCTTGTTTATTCATTTGGCTCTCAGCATGGTACGGTGTCAATCAAGCCTGTCCATCTCATAGGAAAGAAACCAAAGTCCAAGTTTGTCTTATCTGCTCAGGTCACAGATGACCAAAGCCAAGGCCAGGAGCTTGCTGTCTCTCAGCCCTTGACCTTGACCTTTCAAAAGTCATGGGAAAAAGAATTTCCACCCATAGACTCAATGATGTCAAGTTACTAGGAAATTGAGAGGGCAACTAAGCAGTCTTCACTCACTGCTATCCACTGGCTCGGTGGCAAAATCTTAATTTGCATTTGATTATTTTGAAAACGGCACAAAGGGATTTGGAGACAGCTCAGTCAGTAAAGTGCTCATGCTGCAAGCATGAGTTCCTGAGTTTGATTCCCAGGATGCACATAAAAAAGGTAGACTTGGTGATGCATGCTTGCAATGCCAGCACTGGGGAGAGACAGGAAGGAGGCTCCCTCGGGCTTGCTGGCCAGTCAGCCGGTGCAAATTGGAAAATATCAGGCCTGCAAGAACTCTGTATTAGATAAAACAAAACAAAGAAACCAAGAGGGATCATGTCCAGAGGCATGGTACCTGAAGTTTGGCCTCTGATCTTCAAGCACACATGCAAATGTACTTCCCCACTCCACACACATACACGTGTACACATGCACACATGCACACCACGCTTGAGCATACACACACACACATGCACACACATTCACACACACAGTGCTTAAACAGCAAAAAAGAGAATGTTAACACTAAAGTAGATGGTAAAGCTATAAAATGTCTTAGCACACTTATTAGGGAAGTAAGACCTGACTCCATGACCTTGAAGTATGTTCAGCAAAGAAATACTTCTCAAGTATTCAGTACTGTGGGTCTCATGCTTTGAAAATCAAACTTCTTAGCCATTTTCTGTTCACTGTGTGGGAAATCAGCTTCATTACGGTTGAATGTGTAGGTGTGTGTGCAGGCACACTCACAATGTGCAATGTCATTTAATGCAGAATGCATATTATGTATTCAGGACAGTCATAGAAAGGCTACGATACAAACAACACTACATAGAATGCTGGCTCAAGTACGCAGACCAAAGGAATAGGCTCAATCCTGAGAGTGTCCGCCACCCCCACCGCAGCCGCTGCTGCAGCCAGACCCACTTGCAGCATTGGCAGTATTGGCTGATCTGGAGGACACTTGAAGATCTGGACTTTACGATATGCTGTCAGACATATTGTCGTCTACCAAAGAAATGAGCTCATACAGAATACCTTTAATCCCACCCTGACTTTTCCCCCACTGCAGCCTCTTCCAGCTCCCACAGTGAACACAGAGGAACACAGCCCCAGCTTCCCAACCTCCTCTCCCTGCCCCCTCCATAAAACCAGAAAAAGAGCCGGGCAGTGGTGGCGCACGCCTTTAATCCCAGCACTTGGGAGGCAGAGGCAGGCAGATTTCTGAGTTCGAGGCCTGCCTGGTCTACAGAGTGAGTTCCAGGACAGCCAAGGCTACACAGAGAAACCCTGACTCGAAAAGCAAAAACAAAAACAACAACAACAACAACAAAAACCAGAAAAAGAGAAACGCATTGCATTTCTTTACATGTGCAAAAAGCAAGCCTACAACAAATGGCGGTTCTTCGTCAACCAATTCACAATAGCAATCCTTTATTAGTGGAAATATAATATTTACCTATGAGTTTTAATGAGCTACTTCACACAAACACTATAACTAATAAACAGAAAACCTTTCATTCCTCGAAACACCAATTATTTTTCACAGTTTCAAAGGCAGAATTATTTTCATAAACACCTGACTGGCCAATTTGGACACTCATGAATCAAACATTATTCAAATACTATGACACAAATCAGATCTATCATAATTAAGATTATCTCTAACCCTGATGAAAATGTTGTTTAAATGTTTCTTCGTGTGCTGTGGCCTAATGGGATGTCTCAGTGGATAATGACACTTGCCACCAGGCCTGATAACCTGAGCTCAATCATTAGGACACACATAGTGAGAGAGAGAAAGAGAGAGAGAGAGAGAGAGAGAGAGAGAGAGAGAGAGAGAGAGAGAGAGAGAGAACTCCTACAAGCTACCCTATGGCCTATACACAAAGGTATGTACACGCACACATACACACACACACACACACACACACACACACACGATAAATAAAATCTAATAAAACTTAAAGTATAATTTATTGGCATACCTACTAAGCTCGCTTATTCAGAAAATATAAACTGTATAATAAGATTTTTTTATTATTATAAACCTCAAAGTACTGGGTAAAGCACTTCAGAATTGCTAGGATTGCTTACATCCATTTAGTCCTCCTGTGCATGTACACATTATATATATATTTGCTTTATACAGCAAAGCAAATGAACCAGACTCCTCCTTTATTGAAGTTGTATAAACCTTTAATAATAATAATAATAATAATAATAATAATAATAATAATAATAACAACAACAACACAGTCAATAAGGTGCAGGACTGAAAAGACAAAGATACAGTATGTTAAGCTTGTTTCTCAATGTTGTTTTGTATGTTAAATGGCATTTTAATATTAACAATAATCTATAGTAAATACAGCTTCTGATAATTTCTTCTGCAGACATTGATTCATATCCTGAAATACACTGGGATTTCCAATAGGGAATAGAAGTTAGAATCATTGAATATACTACTCTAGCAATATTTAAAAAATATTAATTCTTTGAGAGTTTCATGTTGGTTAGTTTTATGTCAACTTGACACAAGCTAAAGCTGTCTAAGACGGAGAACCTCAGGTGAGAACATGTCTCCATGAGGTCAGTCTATAAGGCCAACTTGTAGGACATTTTCTTAATTAGTGACTGACGTGGGAGGGTCCAGCCCACTGTGAGTGGTGTCATCCCTGGCCTCGTGGTTCGCTTTTGTTAAGAAAGCTGACTGTGCAAGCCAGTAAGAAGCACTCCTCCATGGCCACTGCATCAGCTCCTGCTTCCAGGCTTCTGCCCTGCTTGAGTTTCTATTCCAACTTCCTTCAATGATGAACAGTGATATGGAAATATAAGCCAAAATGAATCCTTTCCTCCCCAAATTGCTTTTGGTCATGGTGTTTCATCAAAGAAATAAAAACCCTAGCTAGGACAAATTTCATACAAAGTAATTTGATTATATGCACACCATGTCTCTCCCCTTTGCTGCCCCGAGATTCTTTATGTAAGACCGATATAGATAAGGTACAGTTGGGGTCTAAGCATTTTATAAGTTTATTACCACTGAGAAACAGTTTAGAATTAAAACAAAGTCCATAAATTAATACTATAGAACTGAACAAAAATTGTCTCATTAATGAAGTGTTGGAAGAAAAACCATGGAAAAGCCCCATGCAGAGGGGTGTGTCTTCTGTCTGTGTGGAGGCTGCTGACGGAGGAAGCATGAGCAGAGCATATCATACGTGTGGTGGAAACCACGTGATTGGGTCATAGGCTTACTTAAAGAGACACCACTGAGGTTTTATGAAATACAAAGAATCTCAAGTTATCTTTAGCTAGTCCCAAATGTCAACCAACACTGTGATTCCAAAACTGACAATTACTCTGAATAGCAGCCATCTTTGCAGGCTCTTTGGAACTTATGGGATCGACATGGAGGAATGTCTGTATAGTTTCATGAACTTAGGCATGTATTGCACATTGCCTTTACATCCAAAACTAGAACTAAACAGTTTTCCAAACATGTTGCATGGGAAATCATTCATCGGTTATTATTGAAGGGCTTTTACTTTCTGCATTGTAGATATTGTTTTTCATTTGTACAAACCCTTGATTTATACATAAATTTAAAACCATGATACCAGTGCCCTGAAGCTCAGTGATCTAATTGTATCCTCCTGTTTGACAGTGTTGAAATTCCATGCTCAATGCAGTTCATGAATAACTAGCCACACAAACTGAGAATACCATATTGGGCCTTAACTGTATGAGATTTCTTTTCCCTTTTAAATTTTTCATTGTATCCTTACCCCCTTAAGTCTTTATCCCAATTGTCATTGCTTTATCTTCTTTATAGCACACACACACACATATATGCACACACACACACACACACACACACATACACACACACACATATGCACACACACACATATGCACACACACATACACACATATGCACACACACATATGCACAGAGAGAGGGGGGGAGATCTTCTTGTGATTGTTATCACTCGGTCGTTACCATGTTGTCATTGGTAAAATGTCTACTCATACAAATCAAGAATAACATTCCAGTAAACACAAGAAGTTTGCAGGATGAGGTGAGTTTTTATAAATTAGAAGGTCCTAGTGTAAGAAATCTGACTTGTACAAAGAGCAAAATTTAATCTTTCATTTCAAAAACCTTGTAGTATAATAGAAGGATTAAGAAGTAATTTGACAAAAAAATCTAAATCTCCAATTACCAGATTATTAAATAATACATTCAATGAAAGAGTATCTTGTAAATATTCAAAATATAAGAATAATTGTCTATAATCCAATGATTTGGTATGAGTCATTATTAAGTTGCTAAATTGTTTTGGTATCCAACTGAGATAATAACTTTCATTATTTTGTTGCTATAAAATCATATGTGATTATTATAACACAAATCTATGAAAGGTTAGAAGTGAGGCTGCCTGGCAGCTCACCATCCATAGATAAGATTTCTGCTAACATTATTCCTGTTGCCACGTGTTAGAGCTTGAACATAAACATAGTCAACTTATATTAGTGTTTTTATACAGAGCCTTTACCTGCTGGTCAATGTTATTGGATATTGTTTTAAAGAACTTCAAATCTCTGTAACATATCTCAAGTTCCTTATGCATGTAGAAGAGAGCTTCATTCTTCCACTGTTATGAATAGAATTTGGTGTTCATTTATGGCCCTTTTCTTTGGATTCATTCTTAGATATAGGATCACATTATCAAGGTACATTGGCAGGTTTATTCTTCTTCATCCATATAGGTCAGGGGTGGTTGTTGTTGTTGTTGTTGTTGTTGTTGTTGTTGTTGTTGTTGTTGCTTTGGTTTGCTTTGGTTTGGTTTGGTTTGGTTTGGTTTGGTTTGGTTTGGTTTGGTTTGGTTTTGCCAAGAAAAAAGCACCAATTTAAAAGAATCTTTCAGGCTCAGATTTGCATACTCTGCTAAGTGTCGTTTGTGATACTCCACAGTAAAGAGGAACCAAAGTATCATGTTAGCCTGCATGTCTCTGTCAACACCTAATTGCACTAAAGGAACTCAGAAGAAACTGGTTAACAAGGTGGTTTGATCTATAAAACACTCCTTACACACTCATGAGAAACTTACTTAGAATTTTAAATTAAACCAAATAAAAAGATAAGTACAGTGCCACAAAACTATAGTCTCAGTGTTGGGGAGCAGGAGACTAGAGGGTCCCTGGAGTCTGATGGCTAGTAACCACATCAGCAGCTCCAGGTGCAGAGAGAGATGGTGTCTCAGAGTATAAGGCAGAGAGCAATTGAGGAAGATACCCAGTGTAAAATTCTGGCCTTCAAAGATGTATGCAGGGTGAGCACAGACATGGACATGTATATACCTGTACTATTTATACATACATACAAAAGAAAGAAAATGATTTTGTAAGAACACCCCAAATTCTAAACACAAGTTTGCAAGATCCTAATAACAGAAGGTATAAATAGTGGTAAAATGATTTAGTCTGTGTATGACTAGAGTGTGCTCTTCAAGTTGTCTTCTGACCTCCACATAGGCAATGTGGTACCCATGTACATACACAGAGTAAATAGTAAATAAATGCAACATATATATAAAAGAAGAAAAGTTATTTTGCAAAAATATGCAAAATTACACACACACATATATATGTATTTATGTATGTATGTGTGTGTGTATGTATGTATGTATGTATGTATATATGTATGTATGTATATACTTCCATTTTCTCTCTTAGCATATAACATATAATATCATTTAAAAGAAAACCAAGTAGAATCAAATGACAGATTGATGTGGGAAATGGAGACACATACCTGTTCAATAAGGATAAAGAGCTTTTGTTTTCTTTTTTGGAGACCCATTGGTTAGAACATTTCAGTTGAAATGTTCACAATACTCTGAGGTCTAACATTTTTGACAGTTAAAATCCTTCACTGTTTGCGCCACTGCCCAGCTGTTTTCCAGCTGTTTATTGAGATAACATCTCAGCTTAGCAGCACTTTTCCTTCAGTCTACATGACTTGCACCAAGGCCTCTCTGTTACCGCACCCCCACCACCGACTGTCACCCCCACCTCCACCTCCACCTCCACCATCAAAAGAGTTCAATTCTTCCTTTCCGTGTGGGAAGGGAGGAAGAGATTCAGCTGATCTATTTGGAAGATGAGTAACAAGTTTGGTCTTTGGAAGATGAGTGACAACTTTGGCCTTAAGAACCTAACAGCAAGGCTAAACTGTTGAAAAATACTTAAAGAGGAGTGACATTAAAATAACAGTAATAATGACTGTTCATTCATTCTGAGCTTCTGAGGAAAATATTCTATTGAGCTAAGACTGGAGTTGATTGAGTAGAAGAGAGATGTGATTGTGGTCACCAGCCACCCTGTTTTCCATAAGTTCCATCTATAGGAGGAACAATGTAGAATAAACTTAACTCATCTTTGTTTTATTTCCCAAAGAGTCCAAGATACTGGCTGGAGATGCAAGCATGCTCACCGTACAGGAGCAGTGTGCACCAACTAGGAGCAGTGGGCAGCTGTATGTGCTAGAGATTTTTTTACCTGGAGATGAGGAAACTTTTACCCATCTAAAACAAGCATTGATTTTATTTCCTACATGTTTTGGTACTGACATATAGAAAGCTAAACGTGATACCTCATGAAACAAATTCTAAAAATATAAAGATAAAAATAAACATGACAAATTAGGTTGGTATGACACATGCCCATGAGGTACACAGTGAAGACCACTTATCAACATTTAATAAACACATGGCTCTTTGTAGCCTTGAAAACTGTTGGTGAAATTCATTTCTGGGTTCATGGATTAAAAGTAATTAATTACCATTTGAAGTACTATTCCTAAATGAATTACTTCGGTGTCATTCACCGTATGGCTCAGAAATAATACTAGTTTGGTGTTCAGTCAGTTGTAAAAGTGATTTTTAATAGCTGGGATACAATGGCTCTTTGTCTGTAGTTTTAGTTCTCCATAAAGCCATCCTGGGGAGGAAGAATCTTATTACAATTGCTTGATTCTTTTTAAACAAACCTCAAAGTTACTTTATGAGCATTCAAAATATTTTTCAAGAAACCTAAAAGAACTGATTTTCTTCTTATTTTTGAAAATACAATAAAAGAATATACTTGCAAATCAGTCACTGAGAATTTGTTTTATATAATTTACATCAAAGTATGAATCATTCTTAATATTCATGTTATGAAAAACAATATTTCTTCTCATTAAGATTCATCATGCTATCAAAGTATTTTTCATATATGCACACATATGTGTGACATCTGTTACTATAAATAACAAACTATGAAGAAATGGATTTCAGAAGGATCATTGAAATAGAACTTCATCACACTTTACACCGAGGTGTTCCAAAATCATGATGAGGAGGGTTAAGATTCCTTCTCTAGCCTAGATCTCTCAGTCTTTTGTAAAAAGATCACAATGATTAATAAACATAAATCCAGTGTTCAGTGACCACTCTCTTTTCAATTCAAATTTATGCTCCAACTAACCAGACTCTCTGATGTCCTGTTCTATAATTACAGAAATTATGACCTCATATCTGATTGAGCAACTCTCAATCAGCCCCTGAGCTCTAATGATTTGTACAGGCTAAATTGTCACTCATCCATACATTGATCCATCCATTCATTCAGCTAAGTGATTTGCTGGCATCAGGTTTAGATATGGGCACTAAGACTGAAGCTTTATAATGAAACAGTGTGCCTACCAGCTAGCATTTTGAGTCGTCACTCAAATATATTTTGTCTTAAAAGAAGAAATTAGACTAAACAAATTCACCTTGGGCTTCTGCCTCAAAATCCCCATGTTCTTGGGACCTCTCACTTGTGTGTGAATATTTGCAGACTGTTAAAAACAAATGCAGAGAGATATCTGTAAACTTAGGCAAATTATTTCATTTATTAGGGCTTAACAGACGAGTGCATGAGGATATCAGAGGAGACTAATTAGCATTGATATGATGTAAATAACATTGATGTGATCAGCATCTTTATTTAAATTGGTATCCTCATTTCAGTTGCTATGCAAAGAAAGGAAGAAAGAAAGAAGGAAAGAAAGAAAGAAAGAAAGAAAGAAAGAAAGAAAGGAAGGAAGGAAGGAAGGAAGGAAGGAAGGAAGGAAGGAAGGAAGGAAGGGAGAGAGAGAGAGAGAGAGAGAGAGAGAGAGAGAGAGAGAGAGAGAGAGAGAGAGAGGAAGGGAGGGAGGGAGGGAGGGAGAGAGGGAGGGAGAGAGAGAGAGGGAAGGAGGGAGGGAGAGAGAGAAAGGGAGGGAGGGAGAGAGAGAGAGAAAGAGAGAGAGAGAAAGAGAGAGAGAGAGAGAGAGAGAGAGAGAGAGAGAGAGAGAAAGAGAGAGAAAGAGAGATGTAACATGTAAAACAGCCAAAGAAGTGTTGGTTGGAAATACCAGGATACTAAATCATTTGGGGAAATTGTCATTTGCCCCAAACAGTAACTGAACATGTTACTAACTAAAATTTTCACTCTACAGTAGGGAACCCAAGTGTATGATGACTGACCTGTATCAGACTTGATCATTTCTAATGTCCTATTTCCATTTCCAGGTCATTTGTTATATTTTATTATATTGTAAGTTTGGTGGAAAATGTTTATATTGATCACCAAGATGATGTGATGAGGCTTCTTGGTTCTTTAAGTTGAGGGATGGGCCTCTCAGTCCCTATCTCCAGCCACTGTGCACTGTATACTCAGAGGGACTGCACTACACTCTCCATAGGAATATAACCAGGCTGTTTGATGACTGTGGTTTCACGGGGCAAATCATAGAATCAAAGTAATCCCTGATTGATGCTTTTCTCATCTTAAAATAATTGCTCCTTCTGCATCCCACTTTTACCAACAGGATGGGGCAAGAGGATGGCATCATTTTATAAACCCTGTACACAGTGGAGGTGTAGCTGGCACCATCCCAGCGTTTCTGTTCTTTAATGCTCATTGCCACTGTAAGGCTTCTCATCCCGACTTGAATAAGAAGCTTAAGACCTTCCTTTGTCACCAAAGTGCTGCTTGTAAGCAACCATTTTCTTGATTGCTGGTCACCCACTGTAGAGCACAGGCACCATAAAGTGGCTTCCATTGCCCTGTGACACCAGGAATCTAGCAAGGGCAAGAACTTCAGAAGTCTTGAGACATTGGTCTTAACCCAGAGAGAAACACTTCAGCATGTTCCCTGTGAGGAACCGGAGCCCCAACTCATCCATTGAGTTCTAGGATGTGTGTAGTGCCACTCATGGGAAATTAACCCACAATTATTAACAGATTTGACCAAATCAATTGAACAGTCTGTAGCAGTCTGTATCAACTACTTAGAGCCTTCCCTTCACACCAATCATCTAACAAGTTGTTTAACTATCTTTAGCTTTCTTAATTACCAAGCTGATTTAGAAGATAAAGTCTTTAAGGTCAGAGGCTGAGGGAGCCAAATCCCCAGAGCATCTGGAATTGGGAAGAAGCAGGAATATATTTTAAACAAAGATCTCACAACTCAGAGGACCCTAGCCATGTGCTAAGAGGCAGTTACCAGGCATGCATGGGAGTATGCATTCTATGTTTTAAGCATGTATATTTCTCTGAGCATGGTAGTACACACCTGTCGTTCCATTCTCTCAGGAGACTAAGGCAGGAGGAGGCCATTGGCTTAACACTGAGGCACAAAGTGAATTCAAGTCTACTTTGTGCAACTCGGTCCTCAAAATTACAAGGAGAAAGAGGGCTGGAGATGCTGGAGGTGTTGAAGATGCTGGGGATGCAGCTCGATTACAGTCCTCTCTAGCAAGCAATGAGCTCCTAGGTTCAGTCCTCAGCACCAGGAAATACAAACATTAAGAATGATTTCATATTCCCTTTTGGTGTGAATGGGGAAATTATGTGTTCAGGAGCCACCAAAGGCCCAAACAGCCAATGAAGACATCAAAGCAAACACTGTGTGTGTTGGTGACCTGAAATGTTTCTGTAAGTTCATTCATGATGATCAACATGTAGCAAGCGAGGTTCTGAGTTGGAAATGACAAAAGGTATTGTACCCCCTGTGTAGAGTGACATGTTAGTGACATGTTATGACCTGCCTATGTTGCCAGCAATTCTAATTTCACAACCAAGTATAAAGCTTTCTTTCTCTCTTTCTTTTTTTCTTGTCAGTTAAATGCCACTGTGGGGAGGGAAAACTCACTACGAACTAAGTTTATTCAGATGGGAAAGCAATACTTCCTTTTATTGATATGTTTTACTTTGCTGGCAGACCAGAGCAAAGGTTTTGTGAACATTTAAAAGATGAAAAAAGTGAAGAATCCCAGAAGCGGTTTATCTTGAAGCGAGATAACTCTAGTATTGATAAAGAAGACAATCAGGTTGGTTCTCAAGTTTGAGAATGGCTGACATTGTTGTTTTTGAAGGTGGGCTGGCTGATGTTCTTGTTGCCCCTCTGTTGTCCCCTCCTGCCTCCCAGTCCTACCCTCTGCCTCTGACAACTACTGCCCTCTCTCCAACCCCTTGGCCTCTATTGCCTCCCCCTCCAGCATTCACCGGGTAGCCACGTGGTATTGCTCCAGTTGCTTAGCAGTGGCTCTGTGTTGGGCTCTGCATGGGTGGTGCTTGGCGCAGTCTTTGCTGCATGTTATGGTGGGGGGTCGGGATGCCGCAAGCTCCAGCTGTGGGGGTAAGCTTGTCAGCTGCATTTCCAGATGTGTGTGTAACTCTGCCAGTCGCTCCACTCCCTACAGCTCTGTCCTTCCGTTGTGCACAATTTGAGTTGGATTATCACTGAGGACCGATGAGCCACCGGTGTAGCTGTAAAGAACATACCTTGTTATGGTGAGGACAGGAGGATTTTGCAACTATCCTAAAAAAATAGTCTTCACAGCAAAGCATCGAGTTTCTGTTCTAGTCTCCCACCCTTCTTCCCATGTTTTATGGTCTCTGTGATGCGTTTGCTCGTTTGCATGAAGTGTAGCAAAAACTGATTGCTGTGTATTTTGCCTGTGACAAACACTACGCCATTCTAGAAAGAACTTTAATTGTGGTCCTTGACCAAAGGTAAAGAGACATTCCTGCATCTCTTCTCTGTATGGGTACGAGGGAGAGGGTTACAAGCAAGAAAGCTAAGTAAATTATAAGTCCCCCCCCCAAAAAAAAAACCATTTAATAACAATAAGAATTTCAGAAAGCCATGGGAAAGTCTTGACAATTGCACTTGCTCTCTGACAATCAATATAGGTATTTTTGAAACATGCCTTTGCTTTAGAATACATGAAGGTAAGACAATCCATCTCTCACTCAAGGTCTCCTGCTAATTACTCAACGTGAGTCACTCTGAGCCGGCATATGCATCTCTAGGTGCGATTATTTTAAAGAGCCTGTTCCTTATCTGTCCCTCCTTGTTTCTCACCACTGCTGACACCAGCCCTGGGCTACACTGGGGCTCTTGTTGACTCCAAAATATGCCTGTGTCGTCGAGTACTCCATGGGTGTCTGGTGGACGTATGGATGAATGTGCTTAGTGCAGAGAGGATCTTGTCCACAATGGCAAATGCTATGAGGGAGGCAGCTGAGAAGTAGGGCTTGGGTCAGGGGAAAGGATGAAGACACCGTTCTCATGCTGGGTTCTTTGGATTGTTCTTTTAGATTTCTCTGTACTGACCATTACCAGCAAACAGGCTTTCTAGGCTGAGGTTCTGTTCTCCATACAATTCACAGGGTCAGCCACTGAGTGAACAAAAATGGCCTCGGAGCCAAGGATCATCCAGAGGGCTCTTTCAGGTCCCCTATTTCTCTACTTTCTTGCTCTTTCCTGAGATCCCAAATATTCACAGCCACTCCCCCCTCCCCCACCCAGGTCCCCTGAACTCACTCTTCCCTCTTTTCCATCAAGACTTTGCCTCATGTTATGGTCAGACACACTCAGCAAAGGTAAAAGAGGTTACTTCTGGCCACGCCAGCTCTGGGCTAATCCCTGAAGCATATGCAAGCTTGCTTATTTTTGAAATATGCATTCTACTTTCCTCCATAGAGAATGAAACCAGGAGTTGCAAATCCTTTCTATGCTAGCTGGTCACACACAGATACACACACGCTCACACACACTCACACACACACACACACACACACACAGGGATGGATAGAGGAAGAAAGAGAGAGACACATACACACATACACATCACACACAGAAAAAGAGATACACACATGCACACCTACACACATGCATATATATGTACACACATGCATATACAGAGAGACATACTCACACATACACATGCATACACATATACACTACACACACACACATGCACACAATTGAATGCATGTGCACAGACACCACACACACACATGAATACATGCACAGTGCACAGGGATATACACACATACACACAAATCTATGCCTCCCAGCCTAGACCCCTCAGGGAATGAAGGGGGTGGGGCTTGCCAGGCTCTGGTTATCTCGTTGAGCATTTATTATTCTCAGCTGATGGTTGCTTCACAGCTCACCATGGATAACCCTCCTGATTTCTTTTCTCTGTTCAGCAGAACAGAATGCACCCATTTAGAGATGACAGACGAAGTAAATCAATTGAAGAGAGAGAAGAGGAATATCAGAGAGTGAGGGAGAGAATATTTGCACATGATGTGAGTAGTTGTTTTAATTGCCTCTTGAGTATGGTCCTTCCATCAGCAGAAAGGCCCCTCGTTGCTCGGACAGAGATCTGGCAGGGAGTACAGAGGCTGGGAGCAAGGAACGAGTTACAAAGCAGGAAACACAAATGTTTCTGGGAGAGAACCTGGTTCAGGGATGCGTTGAAACAGTCCAAGAGTCTGTGTATGTGCCCCCCAGGGCATCACCTACCAGGGTAGAGAGAGGTGGTGTGGATCAGTAAAGGAGACAGCACAGAAAGGGTTATCAATTTCTGAAATTTCTTTACATCTAGGTAGCAGATCACCTATAAGTGACTTTTTAAAAAATATATATATATATATGGGTATGAGGGGCCAGGGAAAGGGCTCCGTGAGTGAAGTGTTTACTGTACAAACATGAAGAGTTTGGTTTGAATCTCTATCACTCTTGTAAAAGGCAGGATGGGGACAGGCTTCTATAACACAAGCACTAAAGAGGTAGACACAGGTGGATCCTAGGAGCTCATTGACCAACCAGTCCAGCCCATCTGCAAGCCTCTGCTTCATAGAGACTCTGACTACAAACAGTAATGGAGAGAGCAACAGAAAGAGGCACCTGATGTGAGTCTCTGGTCCCCACACATGCACGCAGGCATACACGTGTGTGTACACCACTCACACGTGTGTACAGATGCACACACATATGCACATGCACACAGTGCAAACAAAATGCCTTTTTGTTAAAAAACCAACAGAATCCAGAAGAAGTTTAAAGCACTATGTGTTAGTGTACACTCTTTCTAACACAAAAACACACATACACATACATACATACACACACACACATATTATTTAGCAAATATTGACACTTCACTATGAAAATGCTAGTTGATTTCAGGGCAAATCAAATTTATGAACAATTTGCCAAGGGAATATTCACTAAACAACTTCTTTTTTGTTGTTGTTGTTTAAAAAAAAAACAAGAAAACGTGATTGAGATTCTTTTTTATTTTATTTTTTTACCCATTATGCTAAAAACCAAAAGCAATTAAATTAGATAAAAACAAAAGTGTAAGAATTAATAGCTGAACATCAAGGCAATGGGTTAAAACATCAAGAAATTGCCATAGCTTGCTCTTCTATGAAGTCCTCAGGAGTTTCCTTGGGTGATGGGGAACCAGACCCTGACAGCAGTAGAGGAGGCTTCGGTGTAGTCCTCTGTGGTCAACATTTCCCGTACTCTCAGTCAGGTTAAATATATCTCTGTTGCAGTGGCCTGTTGCTTGGGGACACAGCAAGCCAGCTGCACACATTGTTCCTCACTTTAGCAAGAGTCAGCATCCCCTACTCAGGGCAGCTCTTGAAGCTGCAAAACAGGGAACACCTGCCCTGCTGGTTTTATTCTTACGCGTTCCCAACCTCACTTGCCTTGAAAACACTGAAATGGAAATTTAACGATTCGATACTCTGGTCCAGAGCTCTTAAATTAGGAGAGCACGGGAGAGGAAAATGGAACTGGAGGTATGGTTGCAAGTCTAGAAACTATGAGAGAGCGGCTAAGACTCTTAATATGGTTAGAACGTGCCATGATGCAAACTCTCACTGGATAAGAGAATAAAATGACTAAAACTTTTGACCTTGTCCTGAGAGGGCAAGAGTACATTTGTAGTTTGCGGGGGGCAGCCCATTCACCTCTGAAGACCTTCATACGTGTACTTATCTATATACCAGAAACGTCCGCTCCCACTCTGGTTCTGACTAATCAAATGTCTTAGGAATGTATCAATATGTTGAGACACAAATGCTCATCACACAGACATGATGTGAGACCCCTGTTCTTGTTATTATCTTTATAAAGTTATGCCCAGCGAACACTGTCTCAGATGCCTGTCTGGGATAAGAATGGAACCCATAATTCTTACTTTCACAGGAAGCTGGCCACACGGAAAAAGGCCCTGCATGGCTTCCCTTCACTGGGCACAAAGACAGAGGAAAGACTTGGGGCACTTCTGGCCATGTTAAGTTTTACTGGCCAGAATGGATAGCATTTCTTTCACATGAAAAGAAGATCTAAGTATGCCAGGGCTTAGGTGCCAAGCTATTGCCAGTCCCTCACTAACCCCCGACCCAAATCATTTACCAGCCTGCTAATGCAGGGCAGGGTTTTAAAATGAGCCTTCTTCAGTCAAAATACACTCACAGACGAGACTCCATAATTGAGTGACACTCTTGATATCATTAGTGAAATGATGTGTTTCTAAGGGGAAAAATCCCTCCCATTGTTCAATACCTTCATGTAAGTTCTCATGATCCCTACAAGCCTAAGAGAGGAAAACTCATGTTCGCTGGCATTCCCTTGGCCCACAGAGACAGTTTTGTCTCTGGCAAGCTGTGGTTAGCTACTTGTTGGCTGTGATAAATTATCTCCAAATTTTCAGCACAAAGCAAGCCTAATCTGCTTATGACATCCTCATGTCTGTGGGCTAGGCCTCTGATGTAGCTTGGAGGGCAATGATAACTCATAGGCTCTAATGGAGGTTTCAATTAAACTCTTAGCTGGGCCTTGCTCCTGATGATTTGGCTAAGGAATTGTTAGCTGTTTCCAGACCTGCTCATGTGGTGACTTGGAGGGCCTCCCTTGTTCACTGGAACCGGTCTGTAGTTTGCAATTTTCTTGAAGGGTGAGCACCCCTGGACATTGTTGTGTGTCTCCAGAAATGGCAGCTCACTTCCCCAAGGGAATGAAGTTCACGAGAGAAATGGAAGCAACAGTTGCCCATGATGTTATCTTAGAAGTGGCCATTCCCCTCCAACTTTACACTGTTAGACACACAGATAATCCTGAGAACAATGTGGGAAGGTTGTGAGTGTTCAGGCACGGGAGATGACACTAGATTAACAAGATGTCACCACAACATCTATGAACTCAAAATTTCAAGGATGTAACATGGCCATATGAACTTTCTTGAATAATATATACTGTGACATATCTTGCTCACCACTTCTTGACAGACTACTTCATGGGACATTCATCTATGCACCTGCAGTTCCCAAGCTGATAGGTCATTGTCACCCACTCAAGCTGTTGAAGTACAAGATCATTTCCTACACAATAATAGTGATTTGTCATTAAGTCAACTATTTAACCAATCCAAAGGATCCAGCCTAAGGACCCTGTGTTTTAGAAGTCTTTAATTTTAATTATTCTTTGATTTTATTTTCTTATGATTAAAAAAACCAGAATTAACAAAATCAATTTTACTCATCAATTATCATTTATGTAGTGGGTATTCAAATATTTAGTATGTGTATATAGTTCCCTACCTGGGCTAAGAATAGAAAGTTCAGCCTTTAGCAAGATTCAAGCTTATTTTAAAATGAGAAAACTTTTTGAATGTTTTGAGCAATGTGTCTCAGATGTGCGAGTGTTTGAGAAACGATGTGCATGTGTGCTTGTGTGCACGTGTACCTGTGTGTTTTTATATAGGTGGTCACATGAACAAGACAGGCATGTTGCCTTGGTAGAAATAACTTCAAACATGGCTTCCAAAGTTTGGTACCTTGAGATAGGATTGCTGAGAGCCTAATAGTTGTAAGTGTACAGACAAATTTAGCTCTCAAATAACAAACCAGTATGCTTCTATTGTCAGTAAGATTTGGATAAAATGTTATTTCTTTGGTGAGAATTTAACCTCGTTTTCTGGTCCTTTCTACCTGATATTACTAACCTTGGGAAGACTGGTTAATAAAGCAGGATGTTCAAGAAAGGCCTGTCTTGCCTGGAAGGAATTTTGCTGAAGACATTTCTGTGTTGATAGGTTTCTAAGCAGGCTCCTGCTTACCCCTCCACCATGTGTGGGGTCTGCCCCTGAGTGGCTGAGAGGGCACAGGCTGTGAGCACAGTGGGGGTGGGATGTGGGGGAGAACTATAATCCATTAAGCAAAATCATTTTCTTCTTTGGGAAAAAAAAAGAAGCCTTTTATATCCGGGTATGCATATAAGTGACAGCTTTAAATGTTGTACTTAATTACTGTGACACTTTTATCTCTCTCTGCCATTAAATGTGCAAGTTATTAATACTCCCTTTTCTAAAGTTTATTTCTCCCAGCTACTGA
This sequence comes from Mus musculus, assembly GCF_000001635.26. NCBI lineage: Eukaryota > Metazoa > Chordata > Mammalia > Rodentia > Muridae > Mus > Mus musculus. Next base: position 112,151,316 of record NC_000075.6, on the reverse strand, counting down.
ATCACATCCCGTAGCTGTCTCACTTATGCCAGTGGGGGGAAGGGCCTCTGGTGGGGCCGGGATGGGGGCCATTTTGGAGGAACTTTCTAAACATCCAGAGGTATACTCTCGAAGGATATTTTTGTTGATATCTTCGATTTGTTGATGTCCTGCTTTTTCATTCGAAGAATTGAAAGTGTTTAGTCTCTCCTCCCCTCAAATGGTTTGTAGTTAAGAACTCTGAAGATCAGCTTCCTTAAATAGGTTGATTCTCCAATCCAAGTGCCTGGTGGCCACACTATAAAGCCCACTGACTTCTTTCCCACCATCCAAGAGACTCTATGTCGAAACAGAGTCTTGGGTTTAGTGGAAAGAAGTGATTTCATTGTCAGAAAGGAAGTGGGCCACTACCTGGCTTGCCTCTCTGAGCGTTAGCTTCAGGAACCTGCAGGTTTAAGCTAAGGAGTTGCTCACAGAGGCTGGGGAGATGGCTTTGTTGGTAAAGCAAAGAACAGGAACATGAGTTTGTTCACCTCAAACCCAACCAAGAAACCGTGAACAATGAAGCCACGTGCTTTCAATTCCACTGACTCAGAAACAGGTGGATCTTGGGGTCTCTAGCCAACTAACCTATATTTCTTGGTGAGTTCTAGGTCAATAAGAGACCCTATTTCAAAAATAAATAGATAACTAAATAAATAAATCCTGGTGGAGGTCTGTGAGATGGTTCATCAGGTAAAGGCACTTGTCACCAAACCAGAAAGTCTTAGCTCAAGGCCCAAATGCCCACCTGGAGAAAGGAAAGAAATGACTCCTGCAAGTTGTCTTCTGACAGTCACATGTACGCTTTGAAATGCACACATACCTACCCATGCATACACACACACACACACACACACACACACACACTCGAGAATACAAAATAAATTATAAACCAATAGGACATGAACAGCCTCTTAGAAACAACACCTGGACTTGATTTCTGCTTTCCAAACACATATGTACCCGTGTGCACAGACGTATACTGATAATGTACACATGTGCTTAAAGAATTGAGAGTCATTATTATCTCTGTAGTACAGTAGGCCTGTTAGGTCCCTATTTATCCCCTTTGTAGCTCACGAATTCATCTTGAAATCTATGCACAGAAGATAGCACATGGATGAATAGACAGATAGCACCTAACCCTGATCTTGGTTTTGTATTGTTCCCAAGACACAATGTGCAGTCACATAAGCATGTGCCTCTTTCTTTCTTCAAGTTTAGCCTGATCCACCTTTTCTCGGCAGATTAAAAGTAGTAGAGTTTCCTTCCCCTGAGTTGGCTCCTTAAGGGAAGTAAAACAAGAGAGCTATTGGCTTTCTCTGTGAAGCAGGAAGACAAACCAGGCAAAAGTCGCTTGACAGCATTTTCTAATTAGATTAAGCTGGTCAATGCTTGTCTTCTGTCCTGACTCCTACCCTCAATTTAGATTAACAATTAATGGCATTTCTTCAATGCTGAGAGACTTGTAGTAGAGAGTGTGTCACAGAAGATGTGGGGCGTTCAGGATTATGCTTCACAGTTCTGCCGGCCCTAGGTGGACCCTGTCAAATCTGCTTATATTGTCTGGATTTGAACCTGTGCCCTCGGTTGGTGTAAGATGCCTCTCAAAACTCAACAGTCACCCTTCTCTCTCGACATCTGACTCATCTTTCTCTTTTGACCTTTATCCCGACTTTGGACTTTCTCTGTTCATCTTCAGAGACTTCCTCAGGGGCAAATGCCTTGTGCTGCTGTGAACTGGCTACCCTGTGGACAACACTAACCTATTTTTCTCCTTTTTAAGTTCTCCTCTTTTGTATGTAATTTTCTTAATCTTTTCCCCAAGGAAGGGAAAGTAGTTTTAAAATCAGGCAAGGATTTGAGGGATTTCCACCAATCCTGCCCATCTGACATGGTGCCTTTTTTATCTTTATTTTTCAGTCAGTTTGCTCACAGGAAAGCCTATTTTTGGACAACAGGTAAAATGACATTTATGTTTCTTGTGTCTTCAGAGGAATGGTTTGTCACGTGTCCTCTACATTTTCATGTTCATATGTATCCAGTATATAAGTGTGTGCCTGAATATATGTATGAGAACATGCATATATCTGTGTGTACACACATATATATTCACATATATGTTACTTGATTTGTTTAAAGCATTTGATTTGAGGAAGCAGTTATCTTGGTTTCTTTCAGACAAGAGCTTAAGCAGTTTTGCTCAAAGTCTCTGTTTCTGGCTCTCCCAAAGATACAGTCCCCTTGACAAGGGATAAGAGTAGAGACCCAGTGGACATTCAGTTTTGCTGGCTTCTTGACCAGGTTGCTGAAAGTATATTTCGAATCATTAGCCATTTCTTGGGTCTCATCACTTTAAATAGCCATGCCATATATATATATATATATATAGATAGATAGATAGATAGATATAGATATAGATATAGATATAGATAGATATAGATAGATAGATATAGATAGATAGATAGAGATAGATAGATAGAGATAGATAGATAGATATAGATATAAATATAGATGATATAGATATAGATATAGATATAGATATATAGATATATAATTTCAAATTGCACAGATCTCCCTATCTTCTTGAAAGTGCTGATGTGAAACATTCTTTAAAATGCTGGCTTTTGTATTTATCAGTGCAGCTGGCTTAAGCCTCAGTGAGGGAGGTACTGGGGAAATAGAGTGTTCATGGATTTTGTAGATTATCTTGGGGTTAAGGGCAAACCATTTAGACTTAATACCCTTTCAAACAGTTTGAAACTGTCACAGGTATGAAAATGTTCCCATGATTCTATTATGTGGATTCCAGACAAAGGAAGGAGGTGGCATGAGCCATGCTAACATTTGATTAATCAAAATCTGCAACTTGATTTAGAAAGACGGGATTCGTAAATAAAGCAACAGGTTAATTTAATTTAGGGTGTCAGCATAATGGGTGACCCTACGAGTCTGATTAAAATTGAAGCTCATTAAATGCTCTTACTCAGTATTTAAACTGCTTATCAGAGATAAGTATCCTAAAAGATGAAAGACCACTGTGTTGGCAGTTGGAAATATTGAGAGATTCGCCTCTTTTGGGTAAAAGGAAGACAGAATATATTCATTTCAAGCCCATACAATCTGAGGACCAACTCTCCATTTTTAGTAAACTGAGAGTCCATCATTGGTTACCTTGGTGATGTCCTGTATCAAAATTTTACACCCACACCAGAAACGTTGAATAGAGACAGTTTACTTCCATAAAGACACATGTCAGAGTCCTCTATCTAACCAATAATTTCTCTATTCCCTAGTCCTATTCATTGACTCATAAATGCCCTAGATATCCAAGTTGAATCATATTCAGCATTATAATAACTGGCCATCTCTGCCCACTACCTGTATAAACATGTCCTAATAGTCCAAGAAGGAAACATCCATTTGAATGTCCCATCATAAAAAATAAATAGTATAATGGGCACTTACTTCCGGAATACTGATATTTCCAGTGAATCAAATTAAATAACTTTGCAGTTATCTTAAGGTAAATCTCAACACACCGGTTTAATTAAATTTCTATCCTGTGTCTACCAGCCTCTTCTGTTTTCACATCCCTCCTCTTGCCCCTTTATCTAGCATAGGATAAGGGTCTACAATAGTTATTTGCTGCTGTGAATTTATTCATGCAAACCTTTACATCACACAAGTGAATCCTCATGTGAGGGACTGATTTCCAAGCAAGGCATGCTCCGGTGGAGTGTGCATCAGTACTGCATAGGCGTCTCATACCCTTAGGCTTTATGTCGTAAACATGGTGTTTTTCATTCCCAGTAGGCTCCAGGAAGACATGCACATATGCAATGAGACCTATAAGAAAAGACAGCTCTTTCGGTTGGTATGGTTTACTTTCATAAACTGTGTTTTCGGATGATGTGGCAGAATCCGTGTGCAATATAAGTGTTAGTATGCAACATTTCTGTTCATGAAGTTAAACTTTGTTCAGTTTTCTTCCTGTAGCGTTTGTTCCAAAACTGGACAGGGCAAGAGGTAGCACTGGAAAGACATGACTTTGTGTATTCTTCTTCTGGGGTCTTCCTACGAAGTACCATTTATTACATGGAGGATTCACGGTTTAAACCTGTTGAACACGCTCAAACTTACCTTGTCAAATTAAGCCGAGTTAAGATTTCCCTGGAAGGCTACAATTCCCAATCCTGGAAACTAAATCGATGATAACTCTGTTAAGATGGCTGGTTTTTAAATGACTATTGTCTATCATACTATTTCAAACATGATTTTAAGCACTTATTTGACTTCTAAAAGGAAACTTTGAAGTTTCTTCAATTATAATGGACTATTTAGGCAAAGATTTGTGGCGTGAGGGGAAGGAGTTAATTATTTTTTGAGTTCTGTGCTGGACTAACAGCTCAGAGAGCCAGACCTGTTTTCATCACTTTCTGTCTGACGTGTGTTATAAGGCCAGATGTAAACAGTGTTATTAAAACCACTCAGTATCAGGTCTTCAAGATGGCTCAGAGGATAAAGTTGCTTTACAACAAGACTCATGAGTTCAGTTCCATCCCCAAGACCCACATGGTAGAGAGAACCAAATCCTGTATGTTACTTTTTGACCTACACACAGAGGACTTGGTACACACACACACACACACACACACACACACACACACACACACTTAAAATATATTCAGTAGTTATTGTGTGCATATTCTAAGTACTAGGAAGGGTTGATCTCTGTTAGAATAAAGATAAAACACCAAACACCAAACAAATTTCAAAGAAAGAAGAGAATAAGGAAAGTGAATGGATTTACAAAACCTTTTGCAAGCAGTTTGAATTGAGATCTTTACCATGAGTGGAGGACTCCTGTTCCCTCAGGCATTAGTTGAAAAGGAGGAACTGGGGTCTTGTTTACTTGCTTCTAACTTTCCTAGGCTGAACGTTGTTTTCCCAACTCCCTTTTGCATCATTAGGTCCTCTCCTTTTTGTTTCTCAACATTTAAGTGATGAACTTGAGTTTTCTTTCTCCTGGAAACTCAGACCCTGAGCTCACACACTCTGATATGGATTCGATATAAGCCTTTAAAGAGCCAGTTCCTTTAACACAACCCCCAAGTCACCTCCTAGCAGAGCTATGGTATAATCAGGGAAGCCATTGGAACATGCAGCCTCTCACTTACCCCAGGCACTAAGTTTCAGATGTTACGGCACATAGATCATTGTAAAGTGGTTCTGAGTACATATCTAACTTGTAGGAAACAAAAACCACAATGTTCAGAAGTAAATGAAAGTGTCATTAGTTATCAATAAGCAAAGGAACAGAACAAAGTGCGTATTTGCTTTATGACTGCCATGGAATGGAATGCTAGTTGTCTATGTAAATCTCCGGTGACATTATTTTCCTACACGCTTGTTGGAAAGGACAAAACCTAACTTCTCGGGGGCGGGAGGGAGGATTTGAGTATGAGCTTTTCTGTAGCATTTATGATTCCATACCGAGTAGACATGCAATTCATTTAGGACCCCAGCCCGCCATTACTGGGATAAACAGCCAGGAGACAGAGAAATGAGAGTTACATTTCAATTTGTACATATCTAGAAGCCATAAATAATTATGTATCTTAATTTGGATTCTATTTATGGTATCTCCTAAAAGCAGAAAGTTAAATTCGCCCCCCTTTAAAAATCTGCATAGATCCTGACTTAGAATGCTGATTGGAGCTGCCACCAGGCCTGGGGAGGGTATCTCAGGTCACTTTATGGATGAGGGGAGATAGGTTAAGTCTAGATGAGCTTATACAGTTGCTGGAAACAGTTCTACCATGCCAAAGGGTGTCAACTACGCCCTGGAAAAATGGAGGTTATCCTCCTTTGGGAAGACAGTCTCAGCCACCCTGGAACTTTTACAAGCCTGGATTCCTGTCATGGTGGGTGCAGAAGTCAGGTGGAAGGGAGAAACGAAGGGAAATTGGTGATGGGAGAAAGGATTGCCCCCACTGGGGGTCACATTCTCCTTCTGCCATATCCTGCATACTGAGGCTCCAGATATTCCAGATCATCTACTGAGGAGATTGCTGTCCCATTTCTAATTCAGTGATAGTTACTAAGAGATAGCTTGACTGCACTTCATCCGAGATGGGCCAACATGATCAGAATTATACAAGGGAAGAATGCAGTTGAGCTTGGATGTTGGAAGAACAGACTACACTGGACAACACAAGCCCTTGGGAAGGCTATTCTTCTACAACGGCCCTAATAGCTTTCTTACATTTCTAAAACTGTGTCAATTAAAGGCACCTGGACATTGGTGAGCATACCCCCTTCCTACATCAGGTCTCCTCTCAGGTGCCTGTTACTTCTGAAACCATCTTTCCCCCGAGGTTCTGACAGTAGACATCATAAGGAAACTTTGATAAGGGGTGTGTTCATCAACTGTGCCTCCCGAAAATGCTTCTTATCCTCTGATTTCTCTATCCCACCACACCCCTTGCCTTCCTGTTGGTCTTCACTAGTTCTCAAATCCATTTCCCCTCTTAATCTTCCCAGGCACAGACAAAAGTTTCCTACGTTAAAACAGAGGCTCTGCTACTGCTCCGTGTGCCAAGAGTGTTTCTATTAGAGATCTACCTGGGCTCCTCACTCCTCAACGGGGCATTATTGACTTACAGAGATTGGTTTTAAACCAAGCTTTGATCAGGGATTGAGGTCTGATTCATGCATTGATTGCATCACATCTCGTCCTGATGTGAGGTTGCAAGGTACACTTATTACCTGTGAGTTATGTCCCCTTCACTCATTTATACCACAGGAAAAGTCTAGGGTACTTTAATAAAACATTATTTCAGCAGGGGGGAGAAAAAAAGCTTTGTAAATATGCACAAATTTGTTGCTTAAGGAGACTGAAAACCAGTGAAACTACAAATTTCTTCACAAACACATGCAAACCTCCATACCTCTTAAAGGAAATCTGAGGTTCCCTGCCAACTCAGCTTTAGCTATTGGGTAACTTCCATTATATTAGATACATTTTGAATGAATGTGTTCATTCACTTCAAGAGGTTTTTGAAATTTCCACTGATGCTATTGGAAAATCTCAGGTCAACGTATAGCGTCAGGCTGATGCTTTCATGAACTGTTCTCCCTGGTAAGGATTAACAAGCTGTTTCCTTAGACCACTGAGGTTAGAGTCACGGACAGGTTCTCAGCACGAGTTCATATAGAAATTCCATGATCACTCTTTTGTTAAAATCTTGCTGAACAAAGATTATCATACAGGACCCAAAGTTGGAAAATGAATTAATAAATAGCTTTCCTCCAAGGCAAATTATTTAATGCTAAAGAAGAAAAAAAAATAAGTTCTTTCCTGGGAATTATTTTTAGAATTATGTAAGATGATAATTACTTCGGAACATGAATTCATTATTGATTTGAGTCAGGAGAGTGTACCCACTTTCCTCTCGGAGAGAGAAGCTAACAATTATGTTTTATAGCACTTGTCTCCAACTGTGTCTCCTTTACTGGCAGAGGGATCATGGTGTCTCTAGGTTTGGATTTCCCATGTATAATGTGTGCCATGTGTCATATGTTACGTGTCTTTGTGTCATCCAGGTATTTGTAACACTGTTGGGGGCGGGGGAGGGTGTTAAAGCGGTCAGCGAGGAAAGTAGAGGTGACTATTCTCCGAAGGGCTCCTCTGCCCACCCACACTGTCATGATGCATAACTCTGTCCCCATGAATCTTTCTGACGGCTGTGCAGGGCTCACCGAGACAGCTCAGGAAGAACTTCCGGGAGCCGGCAGAGCAGCTCAGAGACTGAGCTCAGGTGGCCAGACCACCAGCGGGCTTGGAGCAGCACAGATTCGGACAGTTCCAACCGCAATCTGAAGCCCACCATGACCAAGACGGCAAGTTTTGGGGGCATCACGGTGCTGACCAGGGGCGACAGCACGTCCAGTACCAGGAGTGCTGGGAAACTGTCCAAAACAGGTAGGTATTTCTAAGAGGGTCCACGCCCTGGTGCCTCCTGGATTCTATCCGGACCATATGCTCTCTGTTTCTCTTGACTTTGAATTAACTAATGGCAGGAATAGTAATTCCACTCCATTTAAGGAATCAGGAGGTGTTATTGAAGTGGGTTTTTGCATCTTCCTAGCTAGCCACAGACTTGAAGCTTATCCATAAACTTCTTTCTCCTTAGTTTCCTTCCTGGTAAAATAGATGTTATCAGATGTTTTATGAACCCAGTTTAATTACTTAAAGTTTAAATGACATAATTTTTTTTAAAAAAAGGTGAACCTTGATAAATACAAATAACAATTATTTAACAGAAGTTAGCTACTGCTTTTAAATGTAGTGCTATGACATATTTCTTATAGCTGCCTTGTAAGGTCATTATAAAGGTAATAGATTTAGCTCCTGTACGAGTACACTGTTCCTCTGGTGCTGGACCTGTTATTACTTAAATTATGTGTACATATTTCCTCCTCTGAGATATATAAATGCTAATATCTTCACATTTAATCGTTATTTGGAAGACAAAAAAGTTTCAATATATGCAAACCAGTTTGCACACGTAGCTGACATGTTTCAAGGGTCTTGTCAGTGCACACTTACATTTATTGTGTCCATGAAATATTTGTACCCCTAATTTGCAGATGAGGAAGGCCAGTCTCTGGAGTGTTTAGTGCAGTGACACTCACTAAACACTGAAAAGTGAAGGTCGCTTTTTTGCTTCTTTATGATTTCTGCTTTATTCTTCCTCTCGGGGAACAGTGATATTTTGAGATAAACAAGGAACAGGCAAGATGCTTAGAAAGTGGTGATGACGATAAACCTAGAAATTTCTCTCTCTCGAGCCATGGCTTTAGAATGACTACAATCGCTCTCAGCAGAGAGGACGGCTCCATCTGTGAAGCACAAGGGCTACAGTTTGCCCAGTAAAGAGTGGGTCTGGTGACATGTGCTGGTCCCTGGGGCTCTCTGTAGCCAGCCAGCTTAGCTACTTAGTGAGCTCCAGAATGTTGGGATACCTGGGATTGATGGAGTGGTGGATGGTGCCTGAGCAATGATACCAGATGCTGACTTCTCATTCTTACTGAGAAAAGGAGATGGGGGGAGGGGCTAGGGGACAAGAGGCAGGGCATTGTCACTTGAACTGTCACTGAGACTTAAACTGTAATTCCAACAGGACCTGGGGGTCAGGACTGGGATATAGCAGTGGAAGGTTTAGGCTGAGTGTAGAAAACCCCACTTGAAACTAAGATATCTTTGCCCTGCACTGACTGCTTTCTAGACTCATGCTGACTCAGGAGAGAAGGGGTTTGCCCCAAACCAGGTCCATTTTGCTGATCATTTAGCATAATTACGTTGTTGACAAATTCCTCCTAGGAAATTATCTCATGTTTTCCTACACAGAAGGCAAATTAATAACATTTATTCAGAGACTTCACTCTATCCATACCACCGAGCTCCTTGGAGAGCGCAGGTGGGTGGGTGCCCTCTTCCTGAGAGCTCTGTTCACTAGCTGTTAAGCTCTTGATTCTGACTCTAATTAATTGCTCTTGTATCCCACTATCACAGCATCTGAAATCCACACAAGCAGCGGCAGTGCACTTGAACTCTTGTAAACTAAGAAAGGTTAAACAGTTTCGGTTCTTAAGATGCTGAAACCAAGTACCTTAAAAGGTGCACTTAAAAATTCCAACACCCTGAAAGGGCTCTTACCATTTTAAAATTAATCACCATTTTCCACGCACCAAGCCCCTGTCACTTCCACAGCAAAGCTGATCGGAAGCATTTAAAATACTTCAGGAACGGGAGAACACTACTCTCTTTGGAGAACCGTTAGAGATTAGAATGCTTCAGACAGGTTTTTTTTTTTTTTTTTTTTTTTTTAACTTTAAGTGTCTGCCTTCGAAAGCTTGTCAAGGCACAGGCATGGAAAGGAGAAACAATTTTTTTTTTTTTTAAATAAGGAGATCAAGAGAGGATGTCAAGACAATCTTAAACCTCCCCACGGTGGTTCTCTGAAGTAAACCTGCCAGTTTGGCTGTCGTGAGCATCAGAACAGGTTTCTGATTTATTTTCTAATTGGTGTAGTAAAGTTGAAAACTTTTAAAAGTCTTTCAGAAACCAATGTGTTTTCTGAAATGAGGTGTTCAAGCTTTCAAGCTGTTCTCCTACTTGTGAAGGTTCTGGCTCTAACTGGGTAATGGTGAGACTTTCTCAATATTGGAGATGCTCTTCTACATTAGCGTGAAGCTTATAACCCAATGTATACATGCAGTCTCTTGAGTGGTTTGCTGGCAGCCCAGCCCAAGACTATGGAGGTTGAGGACGCTGTCATGCTGACTTTGGGAGCAACCTTGTGGTGGTCCTTATGCTTCAGGCTTGTTGTCCCCTTGAGACTGGCAATGTGGCTGAGTGATAAGCACACACTTCCTGCTGGCTCTGCCTCGGGCTACAGTGCCTTGCCATTCGCCCCACGTGGTTCAGCCACACAGCAATGCTCTCAGCATCATCAGAGATGGGAAGTCTAGTGACATCACACGTCACGCCTTCTCCAAGGCTTTTGAGTCAGGAGGTGTTAAAGGGAGCACGGCAATTTGCCTTTCTAGAAGTTTCCAGGTGCAAACTAGCAGTTGAGGCATCTCCCAATATCCTTTGAAATAACCTCTCCAAAGAGATAAGCCACCCTTTCATTTTCATAACTTGAGTGACTGCACGGTTTCATTTTCTGGGCGTAATCCATCTTCCCCACTGACTCCATGCCGACCTCCGAGGATTGTTTTTGATAGTCTAATATTAATCTTAATACCCTATTTTTAATTTTTCCAACTTTACTGCATCATACCTCATCTTCCCACTACCTTATCCTCTTTATTTTGGTTCTTCCAAGTGATAGCCTGGGTGTTAGCTTTCTCCTCATAATTTTGGAAGTTTTAGATCACTCTGCTGAACTCTGACCCTCTGAATCTAGAAATACTTTCTAGAGTTATTAACTAAGAAGTAAGACTTCTGTGCCTTGGGAAGACTGGAGAAGACTAGGAGCTGCTATGTCCCCCTGGGGAGTAACTTTGATTACTTTATGCATCTTCTAGAACTTGACCAAGCTTGATCAGGTGGTGATAGAGGGGAGAATAGTCATTAAAATGAAGCCTTCCTGAGTCCTGTGATTATTAATTGGTGCTAACTGGTGCTAACCTAATTGGTTCTGCTCTTGCCCCTTGATTGGAAGGTTTGGGGACAGATCATTATTAGATAGAACGCTGTTATTTATTTGCTCATTCCTTCACATTTTCGTGGACATATATAAGGTACTTTGACTGTCTCTCCTTTGGCCTCTGTCATTTGCCTTCCTTCCCATTAAGCTTCTCCCTCTTAATTTCATGTCCTGACTTTCTTTTTGCACCCCACTACATTGAATTAGGATTACTTACCTGAGCACGAGGGCTGCTCGCTGAACTATAGGTAACTTACCAGTGCTTACACCACTAGAAAATACGAGCCTCCTCCCCAAGGTACACATTAACTACAAGTCCTCAAGGAGGAGAGGGGGCCCATGAGCTTCTCCCCTGCCCAGGATGGGATGCCGACTGCTATACAATGCTATACCTAACATTGTATAGGTCTTATGTAGGTAACCACAGCTTCTGTGAGTTCTGACCTTAATGGAGCTGAATGAAGAGAGGGACGAAGCTTTGATGCATAATATAGCATGTATGAGCCTTGAACTCTACTCTAGCTACATCAAGGAAGCTGTCTACACATATTGTACAATTGCATTTATGAAAAATATTCCACACAGACAATCTAAAAAGGCGGGTTTTAGATCAGACCTTAGATCAGAGTTAGAGTAAGGGCTTGGACCTGTCCATCACTCCTAAGATCTCCTGCTTCCTTTGGGGAAATGAGAATGTTCTAAGACGGGATAGGAGTGGTGTTTGTTCTGCTCCAGCGATATGCTAAAAGCTATTAGATCCCACATTAGGAAAGATGGAATTTTATGATCCATAAAATATATATCAATTAAGCTATTGTAGTGAACAAAATCATCTGAAGGGACTAAAGAGCTTTAAATTTTATAATGTAGTGCCACTGTTCTATCAGTCGGATATGGGGAGTATAAGTGTGTGTGTGTGTGTGTGTGTGTGTGTGTGTGTGTGTGTGTGTGTCTGCCTGTCCCGCTGTCTACCTGTCTTTGTCTGTTGAGCAATTGCAGGACCATATTCCCTCTGTCTGTCCCCACCCTGTTTATCTTCTTCCTCTTCTTTCTTTGTCTTCCTTCTCCTCTTCCCCCCTCATTCTCCACTTCCTTCAGTCTCTCCTCCTCTGTCCCCTCATCTTTCTCCTGCATTGTCCTCTTCCTTCTCTCTATGTTTTACCTCCTCCTCTTTCCTCATCCCTTCTCCTTCCTTCTCTTCCTCCTCCTCTTATTTTTCTTCTACTTCTTCAGGTTTTTAAGCACATTAGCTTCTAGTCAGTCTAATATTTCAAAGCAGTCCAATGTGTCCTGTTTACCTCTTGTAATAATTGTCTTGCCTGGTCTACAAAGTGAGTTCCAGGACAGCCAGGGCTATACAGAGGAACCCTGTCTCAAAAAAATCAAAAAAACAAAAACCAAAACCAAAAACAAAAACAAAAAACAAAACAAAACCAAAAACAAACAAACAAACTAAAGGCTCCAAAGTCTAAGAAAGGCAGAAAGGCTACAAAGTAGGTAAAACTGGGATTTACATCTTAAAGACACAGAAAGTCTGAAAACTAGAGATAAAGAGAAGTCTGTTCAAAACATGGTCCAGTATGGGAAACTAAGCCATCTTCCCCCTTCTTGCTTCCAGTCTGTCTGGATGCCTCACAGAAGCGAGCTCTGAGGTTGAGGCAACTGATGCGTCCTAGAGAGATGAGGCACATCAGAGGCAGACCGGAGCTGAGGCCTCTTCCTCTTGTGCCTTACCTTTCTGCCCTGTCCTGCCTGGTTCTGCATTTTGCTTTGCTTTGTGATCTCCCACTCACCCACATACTGCCCCCAATTCTCCCTTGAGGGCACACTGAGTTTCTCTGTTAGCTGTCCTGATGTCATCTCCCTCTTTTGATCCCTAGGAGCTGCTATGTCCCCCTGGGGAGTAACTTTGATTACTTTATGCATCTTCTAGAACTTGACCAAGCTTGATCAGGTGGTGGCACTATCTGGCTGCCACAGGAATGACATTGCTGAATGGGGTGTGTAGCCTGCAGGCTCAGAGCTTGGACAATATGGGAGTTGAGTGGCCTGAGTCCACTCAGATGTTGCCACACAGTGACACAGAAAACCTGTCTGATAAGTCCAGTGCTTACCACACCAACATAGTGTTTCAATATTTGCTCTGCCTTCCAGTAAGCCCCTGGAAAAAGGAAGTCAGACACATTTTTAACACTGGGAACCTAAAACTCTTGAAATTTCAAGTATCAATTTCAATATGAGTTAAACCTTTGAACACTTGTTGCCCTGTGTTTTTATCATTGTTGCCAGTGTCTGTTTTTAGTCAAATATATCAGTGGTATAGCTGTGTAGACTGTCGCTCTATCTGTTCCAGATGATCAAGGCTTGCAAACTGGCCCAAGCATACAACAAAGGCAACCAGAAAGGGCACCTAGCAATCCCTGTGTTCCTGTCTAAGTGTTTATCAGTTTCTTTTTTCATCACTTGGACTGAATACTTGACAAGAAGAAAATTAATGGAGGAAATGTTTAATTGGGCTTACAACCTGAGGATATGGTCCAACATGGAAACTATTATTTCCAAGATGTTCAAAGTTGCCCCAATTAGAAGATACAAGAAATGTTAGATCCAGATGTAGCTGTTGTCCTCAGCTCTCAATTCTATACTTGTTCTCCTAAGTCACCCCTCTCCTTCTGGTAATTGGTTTATTTGTTTGCTTGTTTGTTTGTTTGTTTGTTTGTTTGTTTAACTTGTGGCTCCAGGTTTAATTCCGAGCTACAGCTCTTTCTAAGCACATACAAGACTCTGGATTCACTCTCCAGCATCATAAAAATAATTCCCACTCATGTAGTGCTGTGTTCCCAACAGAAATAGTCCAGTTCTCTAATCATAGAGGAAATAAATACCAGTTTGTATCAGTTCCCTTCAAATTTTGCCTGAAGGATGGAGCTTCAAGAGCACACATGGGCCACTGTGTCATAGGTCTCCTTGGGTGGCCATCTCTTTATCCTCCACCCTGTTCCTGGTTCCTATTGGTCTGTCAGTCTCACTAAGAGAAGTATTTCTTGTAGCATTAATTTTTCAAGAGATGGGAATTTGCAGGCACTGAGTTCGTTGCTTAGAAATCTCATTTACCAGCTTACTTCCTAGAGAGTGTGTGCAAAAGCTGAAGGAATGGTTGTTTTTAATACCCCCTTCCTTAGAAAAACTGGCACACCTGAGAAGCAGAAAGCAAAGGTTTCCATAAATACAAGTTCACAATGTGGAGGGGACATTGGCTAACCTCATCCTTCAGCACACACCTTAAACTGCCCAGTGTCCCCGGATGAAGGAGTCAGCTTTGTGATGTCTAATTATTGTCTCTCAACTTCCCTGGGTACCACATGCTCTGTTGATTCCCATCTTTCTACCAGGTTCTGAGTCTTCCAGCAGTGCGGGCTCCTCAGGATCACTGTCCCGCACCCACCCACAGAGCACGGCCCTGACCTCTAGCGTGGCAGCTGGTTCTCCTGGCTGTATGGCCTATTCAGAGAATGGAATGGGAGGCCAGGTTCCTCCCAGCAGCACCAGCTACATCCTCCTCCCACTTGAAAGTGCGACTGGCATCCCACCCGGAAGCATCCTTCTTAATCCACACACAGGTCAGTACTGTTCTGCTCTGCTGGAAACATGAGTTATTAAAGCTTTATTCCTCTGTTTGATAAGTAAAATTCATTATCAAGTTTTCTGAAAAAAAATACTTGGGTAGGAGACAGAGTGTGGGGACAACTTTGCGGTGACTTTGGGGAAGTCTGGATTTACAGCTATGTATGTAAATGCATCAACATTCATACAGATCAGGCAATTCCCAGGAGTCACCCCTACTGGAGACTTAGGGCTGAAGCCCCATAGTAAAGTACTTGCTTGGCATGACTAAGGCCTTGCGTTTCATTCCCAGCCCTGAAAATGGAGAGGAGGAAAAGGAATAGGAGGAGAAGGAAGAGGAGGAGGTGGAGGTGAAGGGGGAAGACATCAGCCGGCAGCTGAGGCAGCATCCCCTTCTCTTGGTCCCTTTTTTCTTGGCCATGAAGAGTTTTATCCTCTTCTGAGGACCTAAAATGTGGGTCAGCTGTGTCCTGACCTGGGATATACTAATCTTAGTGCTTCTCACACTAAAGGCTCAGTGAGCCTGCATTACACCTCAAGTATTTTTCACTCAAAGACATTTCAGGAGTGCAGGGAATCCCTTGGATTCCTGGACCCAGGTTATTATAGACGATTATAGGACTCACCCAGCCCCTGCAGAGTAAGAAGAACCCACATGAGTAATGAAAATAATGACAAGCATTAAATACTGCCTCGTGGGGATAATAGACCCAGCCAGCTTATAGTGGGACTGGGAAACTGTCCCTTCCATAATTATGGCTTACTCCATGATGACTGCCAATTTCCCTAGGGGATAGGTAACTCCCATCTTAAGACAACCCTCCACCATAACCCCTGCCGCCACCACCACAGAGAGCTGAGAGTCCAGAATATTTTTAGAGCTGTGCTGTCAGGTTTAGCATTCAGAGTTTGTCATTAGGGATTGGAAAGAAGAGAATTCTCTGCCAAGGAGTCTGAAGGTTAGCTCTGGTGTATAGAGCATTACTTCAGTAATCTAAGCTTAACCAGAGAGAAGCAGCTGAACATCTCACAAGAGTGATTGGCTGGGTCTGCTCACATGGGGTCTGGCAATTAGGGTCCTTGCCTCAACATGGGAACTATGGCAA
Source organism: Mus musculus (assembly GCF_000001635.26). Taxonomy (NCBI): domain Eukaryota; kingdom Metazoa; phylum Chordata; class Mammalia; order Rodentia; family Muridae; genus Mus; species Mus musculus. The sequence continues at coordinate 112,135,343 of NC_000075.6, read as the reverse complement.
AGTGGTTCCTGAAGTAACTGCCTGTTCTTATAAAGCATATGGCCCATTCTCAGAGCATGGGATTTGATGGAGACATTCTGAAAGTACCATAAGTTCGAGAGAACAAACGCCATAATCATTTTACTGAAAACCACTTGAAAGCCTAAGACTGGGTACTTCTAAGGGGCATTTTCTGAATGGCTCAGGTTTTATTGGTATTATTGCAAGCTTCATAAAGGAGAGTGAAGGATACCAGCACCGTACGCACCTCTCTGGGCCCTGACTAAAGGATGATTTGATTGTTGGTGTGAAAGCTTTTGCTGTTGAGTGGATAAAGGGCTTGCTGGAAGGAGCCCGCACAGAACATTCATTTGCTTGATTTGCTTTAAGCAGAATTCCAGAGTGTTCTTAAAAAGACACAAAAGTATGTTTTGTAGGGTATCATTAGTAATGGTAGTGTGGCTTTGCATATGTGTGTATATATTATTATACCCAATCTAACTTATTTAGCAAAGAAATAGAATTCTGCTGGTGCCAAGTCCTGATTCTCATTCATTGGATGGAGTCACTTGAGGCTGCTATCGAAACATCTCCTTTGAGAAAGGTTCTCAACTAGAGGGAAGGCACTGCTGAATCGTTTCTCTATAGACCTTTGTCTGCTTTGACACACGATAGGCGTTGAACTCTTCCTCACAAATGACCACAGTTATTGTATTTTATACATGGCTGAGCCGTGGGAGGTGAGAAGCTCCGTTTCCCGGCTAGGTGGATGGCTAAGTGGTTAGAGCAACCGCTGCATCAGCCTGAGGACAGGAGTGAGGACTCTGGCACTGTAAATGCCTGGTAGGCATGGCAGTTTGCCAATAATTTGAGACTTGGGAAAGTGGAAGCAGGAGATGCCTGGGACATACTGATTTTTGAGACTAGCCAATTTGTAGAGCTTTGGGCTCAACTGAGAGATAATGTATAGTGTGGCAAGCCATTGAGGAATACTCAAGACATCAGTGTTGTACAAGTCACAGTCATGCATGAGCACAGTCACACTCATGAGGTTGTACCCATGCATGCATGCAAAGATGTGCACACATATACAGACACACAGCTGAGCCCACATACATGCAAAAATACAGACACACAATCCATATACACATAAAAACAAATTGTATTTCTTCTGTCTAGAGTGCTTTTAATTTCATTGATTGAAAATATAAACATACTGGGACAGAGAGATCGGTCAGTGGTTAAGAACAGGTACTGCTCTTGAAGAGGATCTACATTTGGTTCACAGTGGCCAAGTCAGGTTGCTCACAAACACCCATAAATCCTCCTCCATGAAACCTGACATCTTTGGCTTTTGTAGGCACTCACACACATGTAGGCACACACTGAAAGCTAATAAAAATTAATAAAAACATACACACACATACACACAAAGAGAAAACTAATAAAAATAAAATTTTAAGAGGAATATGCATGCACACATGTCTTTAAAGTATGTAATTCATACTATATACCTGTCATGGGTATGTGTATGTGTGCATGGTAAGTATACATGTGACACATAGCATGTGATTCTTATATGACCTCTATTGCAAGTTATATCTTCTGGTCTGGAATCCATTCTTCACTGCTATCCATGGGTGAGAAATCACTCTTCATACCTTACCAAGCACAGGACACAAATACTTTCATGTTCAGCACCAATGGTAGCTAACTACTATGGGGGGGGTGGGGGAGATGTGACTGTTCCTAGGCATAGTGGGGGAGGGGAAGAAGTGTTATTGTCATATGAGAGAGAGCGTAGCCAGAGGAAGAGAATTGGGAGAGTCCAGAGAGTAAACGTGACCCTGACTGGGACTATGTGAGGAGAGAGGGGACAAGGGAGAGGGGAGAGCCAGGATTGTAAAGAGTAGAGGAAAAGCCTAGATAATCAAAATGTCTGAATTATATGGGGCATGGCAAATGGGGGAAGAGCAGCCTAGCCTTTGGGCTGGAGAAGTTTAGGGTAGGGGGCAGGCTATGCCATCCATACCCTGTAACTTCTAGTTACTGAGGGATGCTGGGAAAACTTGGCAGCCAAGTCTACTTTGATAGTTAAGTCGGCACCTTAGTTATTGATTTGTCCTGGGTTTGAAACTTAACATCTTCTTTCTTATCCCCTTGTTGGTGCATTTTAAATAACTGTGTGTGGGGGGACAACCTGTACAATTAAGTAATTAATTGACTAATTAATTGCATTTGGATTCCCTAGAATGAATGACAGACTTCTGGGTACAATACACGTACTGGATGGTTACTGGTGAAATACATATCTACCAAGCATCCCATGTGTTTACCTAGCCAGCACAGTGACTTCCCACTCAATGTCATATACTGGAGAATGGGCTCCATGTACAAATTTGTAATTGACTGAGATTGCAAGGTTGGGTCAGTGGATAAAGGTGTGTGCTGCCAAGTTTGAGCATCTGAGTTTGAGTGTTGGAACTCATTGGAAGGGAAAGAACTGAGTCTTACAAGTTGTTGTCTGATTTGTTAATGGATGTGTGGTATACAAACATGTGTGTTCCAGTCATGTGTCTACTGCATAGAACAAAGAGTGAAACATCTTTTGTGTATACAGTGGGCTTAGCCCTAAACAAAGAGTATACTGAGAGCCTTCCATGACTGCCATGGTTATGACTCTCATGTGTACATGGGAGTATAAAATGGTGTGTATGTTCGTGTGGTATGTGTGTGTGGTGTGTTGTGTGGTATATATACTCATGGGTGGATAGAAGCCGGGGGGGGGGTGTCAGAAGCCATGCCCCATCACTCTCCGCTTTATTCCGTTGAGACAGAGTCTCTCTCTGAACCTGTGGTTATATTAGCAGCTGGTAAGCTATAACAATCGTGTTGTCTCAGGCAAGCATGCAACAACACCAGCGTTTTGCGTGGGTGGTAGAGATTCACACACAGGTTCTCATGCTTGTTCAGAGAGGACCCTTACCTGCTGAGCCTTCTTCTTGGACCCCAAATGTTTGAATTTTGTCTTAGCCACCAAGTTGTCTCCCATTCAGTCTTACTCAAGCCCTCTTGATTCCTCATGGTTGTTTCCAGGAACCTAAATGAGTAAGTAGTCACAAATTGTTTGTTTGTTTGTTTGTTTGTTTATCCAAAGCTATCATGCCTGCCAAGCAAGTCTAGACTCCTCCTCATATTCTTCCTTCAGCTGTCCTGAATCACAGGCTCCTTTGTGTAGTTTTGACAGAAATTTTGTTGCATTTGACAGAAATGCTGTTGCATAGGAATGCCAACAAGCAGCCCTCCGATCCTAGCGCATGCCCCTGCACGCTGTATACTCACTCACACTGCCTTCTCTTCACCTTGCGCAAATCCATGACTGTGTAAGGATATACAGCATTTGGGGCCCTCACTCTGAGGCGCCACTCAGAACTTCTCGGCCAGGTGCTCCTGCTGGGCTCTTCAATCCTAGACTTTTATCAGGACTCCCAGCTTCTGTTTATCCAAAGTGCTTCCACATTGTTCTCAAGTGTGTCTGGAAATTCTGCTTACACTGTCTGTCAAGATGTCCTTCAAGGGTGGAGTTAATCTTTCTTATCGAGTGCTCTGTCAACATGACCTTCTACACAGGAAGGAATGAAAAGCCCCTCTCCCTTCGTCCCTTACCATTCTATCAAGTGGGAAGCAGACATGCTTTGGTGTCAAGAGCTTATGGCTATTTTATTTCTTATGTGACTTTCCTTGTGTGTGTTTCCTTGTTACTAAGATATTTATAGACTCATGGGGAGGGGACATTTTCAATTATGCTTTATTTTTTAACACTTTCTGGGGGACACAAGTATGCCAGGCTGTGCCTATGGAGGTCAGAGAACACTGGGGGGAGTCAGTGTTTTCCCTCCACTGTGGGCATCCCTGGGGTTGAACTCAGATCTTCAGATTTGTCAGCACGAGGCTTTAACCTGCAGAGCCATCTTCCCCCCCCCCCCACCGCCCCCCAGAGTTAGTTAAGTGTATGTCTTTTTCCTTTCTTGCAAAACAACAAAATGGTCTGCTTTGTGAGATTATTCAATAATGATCCATTACTGAAATAATTACAGATATGTTGATGTGGACCATGGAAAACTTTCTCAGCTAGTATGTTTTTAAAAGGAATGTGTATTTTACATCCAGTCTCTTTCTCTGCCCCTGCTTTCAACTGAGGGTGTGCTAGCTTATTTATGATATCAAGCCTTTTCCCCTAAGCTCTACAGGCCCACTGCGGCCTACTAAGCCTGCTTGCCACACTTGCTTCCATCAGACTGAAGCAAGGCCCAGCCAGGCTCCACCCCCACCCGCAGTCTGCCTCAGCTGTCACTCAAACTAATTGCTTGTATTCAGTGTAATTGTATCTGGATTGGTGGAATTTGCCAGACACAGAGGAGCTGCTGTGGTCTGACTTGAAAGCCAACAGCCACCTGGCCCAGGTGTCCTGGGAAGTTGCTTTTGTTCTCTTCTCTGGCAGCCTTGGCTTTCGCTCAGCTCTGCCACCTTTGCTGGGTGAGCATCAAACCAGCATTTGACTCTTCCTGTTCTTTCCAGGCCCGAGCCATCTCTTCCGTCGGAATCACTAGAATTCTCGTAGGCAATTATTTTGGGCCATCTCTTGCTTTGCGCCAGAATGTGCTAATCGCATTTCAAGCTGAGATTGTAGAGTTTATCACAAAGGACATCTGAGCATTTGGGGTTATAACCTAACCAGAATTAGAGGTAGATTTTCATATGTCTCAGAAGTAGTGGTCAGAAGCAAGGTCATAATAGAATAGAATCCGTTCACGTATTGTGAGAGCTAGTGTCTGCATATGTATGTGTACTTATGGGTAATGTTTATATAGGTGCACTTGTTTGGGCAGGTGTATATGTATATGTGTGGGTGAATATGTGTGTGTGTGTGTGTGTGTGTGTGTGTGTCCTATGAGGTCACAGGTCAAAAGCAGGTATATTTCCTCAGCGGCTGTCCATCCTGTTTTTGAAACAAGGTCTTTTATTAGCCTGAGGCTCACCTGATTGATCTAAACTCACTGTCCAGGGTGCCCCAGGGATTCTCCTAACCCCCACCCCCCGTGCTGGGGTTAAAAGAAAACTGAGTATTAGAATACTCAAAACATTGGTAGAATGTGTGTTTTTTCATTAATTAATTAAATTACTTTACATCTCAATCAGAGCTTCCCTTCCCTCCTATCCTCCCAGGCCCAGAAATGGTTTAAAACTGAAATAATTTTTAGCCTTTTCCAAATTTCTGGCTTTGGGGAACAATGGATTACAAGTTTTGATTCTAGGGGGAAAAATTGGTTTTTAAGGGGGAAAAAGTCATACAGTAAAATGTAGCTAAAATTAAATGGCAATAGTAAGAAAGCATGTGTCTGGGACATTATGAACTTAAAAAAAAGTTACCTGGATATGGTGGCCATGCCTATAATCCCGGCATTCAGGAATTTGAAAAGATCCTGAATTCCAGTGTACCATGCCCGGCTGAATATGAAGTTACTCAACTTAATCAGCATATTTTCTAAGGATGCATTTCTGCTTCATTTCCTGTAGCCGTGAGTGGTATTGGTCCTGAGACTACTGTCATAAAGTCCTTCGTCCTAGGAGGCATGTTTGTTGATATGCAGTGATTAAAGTTTCTGACTTAATTTGTTTACTCCTATTTCATAACGGTCCACTGTGTCGTGAAGTCCACATGAGAGTAGCATGCTTCCTTGAGTTGTTTTTTAGATCTCTCTCCTTTTCACTCCGTGTTGCTAATTTCTTCCCCATGAGATTACCAACCCTAGCTTGTTCTGCTTCTACATGAGCAAGAGTATCAAGGCAAGGCCCCCATGTCATTTATATCCTTCCAGTTCAGAACAACTGATGCTCCTGAAAGCCCCGTGTCTCCCTGAGTACAACGGACAGGCTCAGAGGCTTGGGCTATGTGCTGCACGAGAGCTCAACTTGCTGCTGATGCCACTGCCCAACCCCCAGAGGGGAAGGCTTTCCATGGAGCACCACACTGGTCCAGGAAGTTCTACTTCTGCTAGGCATTTTTCTCAGGCTCCTGCAGTGCGCTTCTGAGTTCATCTTGAGGAGAAACATCTCCAGCTCTTTATTCCCTGTAGGGCTGCCAGATGATGGGACAGTGAAGAAGGTAGTTGGCGGGTACACGGATCAATCTCCTTGTGTACCATGCCTTCTCCCTTCTATGACTACACAGGAAGAAGAAAAGCATCGTTGGCTTGTCCAAGTCCTCATGCCTTGGCTGATGCCTTTCAGTTGTCATGGGTCTGAGTCCTACTGTGTGCTCCTTATGTATATTTTCATAAGTCAGTTATGTTGGGTACATCAGAAAGTGAATAGACATTAGGGCATCACTAGGCAGAGGCACATCTCCCTCCCTTACTGTGCTAAGTCATTGTCCTTGCTGTTGCTTATTTTGCCAAATGAATTTCCTGCTCTCCTTGAGCTTAATTTTACTTCTGCTGAGGTAAAAATGAGAATGAATATTCACAGGGTTGTTGAAAAGAGGTGAGATCTGTGTTCAAGACCGCTGTCCACCACACCTGAAATGTGTGCTCTCTTTTTACCCCGCTCCCCATCTCCTCCTCTCTGCCCTCCCACCTTTCACTATGCATGACGTAGCCCTCACCCCCATGTCCCCGTGAGCCTCCACTTCCTCCAGCATATTTTTCCAAATTGCAAAGCCACACAGTCGCTAAGTAGTCAACATTATCACAGTGAGCAAGCCAATATCTCAAAACGCAAAACTATAGATAGAACCCATTGACAGATCATCTTATGATGAGTTTGAATCCAGCAGAAGCTAGTATTGGTCACAAGTGGTGGTAGCACTATATTCTTCAAGCAGGGTTGGCCTTTATTTAAAAAGATAAAACCTGGAAAAGAAAAGCAAACTTGCAAAATCTGTAGAGAGATGGATGGAACAGAAAAACTTTATATTAAGTAAGGCAACTCAGGCTTGGGGAGACTGCATATTCCCTCTCACATGTAGACTTAGTTTCCAATTGTTGTCTGTATGTATGTATGTATGCATGCATGCATGCATATGGGAGGAAGTGTAGGTGGAAGTATGGTCACTGGAAAGGGCCCATCCACAAGATGTGAGAATTGAGATTGTAAGGGAGGGAGGTAGGTGGGGTAAGAAAAGACATGATTTATAACTAGAAGGGGGACAAAAGGTGAAGAGGGGTACAATGGGGATGGGGTGAGAGAGATGGGGGAATCAGTAAAAACTTAGCATGTAAGAAAAACCTATGGGGATCCCTGCTACTTTGTATACTCATTAAGGAGATGAATATAGAACCATGGCTATCCCCAGTTGTGTGCCTAGAGAAGGGGGCAGTAGATACATTCCATCTCCTTATTTTGTGTATGTATTTATAGGCCTGTAATAATTTTTGTTTGGTGGCCAGACTGAATGGAAGCGAAATCAATGCTTTGGTAGATAACTCGTTACTGGAGGTAGTCGGAGTTCTGTGATCAGAAAGTAGCTGCTGTCTCCCAGTATACGACTGTGAGATAGATACAGGAGACAAAATAGGGTTGCAGAGAGATTGCTTCTCCTCAGGCCCGACTACTGGGCTCCACTGTTCACAGTGGCCCTTTGCCTGGCATATCTCCCTGAAGGAGGTAGGTTAGTTTGCTACTTCCTAAGTTGCTCTGTGCTCACACTATCATCATACCTAAGTTAGTCTGATCACAAGCAGGAACACATGTGACCTTGGAGCAGGGTCCCTGTCTTGAATTCCTCTTGGGTGTGCTTTTACTTTAGGCTATTTTCAGAGATTCTACGAGAGTGCTCTTTCTCCCTGCAGGAAAGACAGTGAGACCCTCAACTGAGCCCAGGCTTATGTATGGCTTTATTTCAGGTCAGCCCTTTGTGAACCCGGATGGAACGCCTGCGATATACAACCCTCCCGGAAGTCAGCAGACACTGCGTGGCACTGTTGGTGGGCAGCCCCAGCAACCTCCACAGCAGCAACCTTCGCCTCAGCCTCAGCAGCAGGTCCAGGCATCACAGCCCCAGATGGCAGGGCCACTGGTCACTCAGGTGAGGAGCTGGCCTAAAGATGAGGGCCACAATAGGGTTCAGGTCAGCAATCTATCTAGGAGAAAAGATACGGCGTGTCACTTCCCATCACGCTTATAGGTAAAATCTTCCAGAGTATAATCGTCACTGGACAAAAGAGTATCTGCTTATACCCAATGCAAGTGTCTACTGGGTGAGAGCAGATACTAGGGAAAACGGATGCACAGTTGCTTGGGTCTAAGTATTGTTTGTAGCAAAGCAAATTATAATCCCTTCTAGGACTTTGAGTTAATTCACCCCCTCCCACCACAGATCAAACACTCATGTCTACATAATCAGCACTGCCCTTTCCTTCAGTGGGAAGAGCAGAGATCGCCAAGTCCCAGCTGACCTGGATGTTCATCTCTGGGCTCCTGTGAAAGGTGCAGAGATGCCCTCCTTTCCCAGGGAGGCACAATCAACCCTGATGTGTTCTAAGCAGGCTCCCTGGGGGAGTCTTCTTTTTTATGTGCTTTCACTTCTTAGTTCTTGAGCAACACATGTCTGTAAGTTCAGAGCACCCAACCAACTCAAGTGCCCGACACTTCAAGGCAGGCTTTCCGGAGCCCCCTCAAGACCAAGCCATCTGGCTCTGCATACACAGCTTTCCTCTCTACACTGAATGATCTTGGGGAGCCTCTTAATGACAGCAATGCCCTTCCCATGGGATGGGATTTCAGGCCCCCACACTCTTACCTGATCAGTGTTTTCTTCCCTCCAGTCTGTCCAGAGCCTGCAGCCATCTTCCCAGTCTGTGCAATATCCAGCGGTCTCTTTTCCTCCCCAGCATCTCCTGCCTATGTCGCCAACGCAGCACTTCCCCTTGGTATAGTATCATAAGCATAACACACACACACACACACACACACACACACACACACACACGCACATGTACACGCACACATGCAAGCACATGTACTTACACACATACACTCACACTTGTACATGCACACCCGTGCACAGGCAAGCAGATGTGCTCACATATACACACACTCACACATGCACACATATGCATGCATACACACAACACATCCATGTGTGCATCCATCCACACATGCACACACATAAGCACACAGAGCATGCTCACAGGTTCTACAGTTTTTCTGTTCAGCTATAGACGGTACCAAATGCACGGCCTGGGCTGACTGTGACGTCATCGTATACATGTAAATGTGTCATGCTTGACTGATACGATCCATCCCTTCAAGCAGCTTGCTTTCTTTTGCCTGTCTTCCCTAAGTTAAACGCTTCTGCATTCTGAAATCCTTTTTAAAGTTTACTGACTGAATGGCGGGGGAAATGTCAATAAAATACTTCCTAAGTAGGAGGGACTGAGTTCAGATTCTCAGGACTCATATAAAGAGCCAGCCATGTAGTGAAGATCTGTAGACTCAGTGCTCTGGAGACAGAAGTAGGAGAGCCATGTGGGCTTCCTTGCCAGCCAGTCTAGCCAAACTTATGAGCTCCAGGTTCAGTGAGAGACTGTTTCAAATCATAAATTGGAGAGATATTGGAGGAAGACACCCAGTATTGGCCTCTGATTCCTCATGCATAGGCACATATGTGCATCTGTGCACACATACATGAACACATACACACACACACTTTACTAGGCAAGCACAACCTATTATCCTTAGACTTTGATGTCATGAGCAAACAGGTTACATGATCTCGATGTAAGATCACTAGGGTTATCTAAAACTCAAGAGTCAGGAATGCAGACCATCACTACCCTAAGATCCCGACCTCATGTCTCCTAAGAATCCAGCCTCCTGCTTCCTTTACCTGTTTCCCTAACTACAGTGAGTCCTTGTAAAAACAGCACACAATCCATAAGTATCAGGTTACGCCCAGTGAATCGATGTTTTCTGTAAGATGGACATGCTCCAGAAGAAGGCTCATCTTCTCTGGAGTAGGCAGATCCAGGCTGGCCATGGAAAGACCTGCTGGCAACCACACCTTCCTTTGCTGCCCAACCCCTCAATGAAAAGAGAATAATTTCCTTCTGTTGAAAGAAGAAGATTTTGGACCAAATTGTTTCCCACCTCTGGGCTTTTCAGCTGAGCAAGGCTTAATTTCTTGCATGACTTTTCTTGATATGTCTGGCTGAAGAACTCTTTTATTGATTTGTTTGTTTGTTTGTTTATTCAGTGTTTGCTTCGCTTCCTCCTCCTCCCTCCTCTCCTTTCTGGTGTGAGTGTGTTATCTACCTCACTTTGCCTTACGCGTGACCGAGTTCATTTATTCCCCTGTCTCGCAGAGAGAAGAACTGGCTGCCCAGTTCAGCCAGCTGAGCATGAGCCGGCAGTCCTCGGGAGACACTCCTGAACCTCCCTCTGGTACAGTCTACCCAGCCTCTCTCCTGCCACAAACGGCTCAGCCACAGAGTTATGTCATCACTTCTGCAGGCCAGCAGCTCTCTACAGGGGGCTTCTCGGACTCTGGCCCGCCCATCTCCCAGCAGGTCCTGCAGGCCCCGCCCTCTCCCCAGGGATTTGTACAGCAGCCTCCACCTGCACAGGTAGGTGTGATCTTTCCCTCCCTTCTTCACCACAGATGGCTTGTGGCCCTTTGATTTCTGCCATTGTCTTGCCCTCTTGTTCACACTCAGTCCCCATTACCAGTATACTTTGTCCTCTTCCTGAGATCCTCATGGTCAGAAAGTCAAATGAACCTCAAAGGTGAGAAACCTGGAGACATCTGCCTTGTAGCTGGCATAAGCCCACGGAAATGACTGACTCTGGGTTAGCGAGATGGCTCAGTTGGAATAGGGCTTTATGCACAAGGGTGAGGAGCTGAGTTCAATCCCCAGAACCCACGTTAAAAAGATAGGTGTGGTGGGCTGCGCTTGTAATCTCAGCACTGAACTGGCAGAAACAGGTGCATCCCTGGGGTCTACTGGCAAGCAGCTGCAGCCAAATCAGCCAGTTCCAAGTCAGTTAGAGATCCTGTCTCAGAATAAACAAACAAACAAACAAACCAAAATAAGCTGGATGGTTCCTGAGAAAATGACACTTGAAGTTGACTTCTGGCCTCTACATGTACACACACACACACACACACACACACACACACACTCACTCACACACACACACACACACTCACTCACACACATACACACACACACACACACACTCACACACACACACACTCACACTCTCACACACACACATTCACTCACACACACACACACACACACACTCATACTCACACACACTCACACACACACACACACACACACACACACACACCATATGGGTGATGCTGTTCACATGGCAAAAGCCAGGAAGGGGATGTCCTAAACCTAGAAACCTTAAACCCCTCCCTTGCTGCTCAAGAAATTTGTTTTCCTTGCTTATCCGTTCACAGCCGCCTTCTGGAGCTGATCTCCGAAAAGGCGTGTCTCTATGAATACAAAGAACAGAGCAAAGCCAATATCCACTGTCCTTTCCTCTCCCCCAGGAGAGCCAGAGCCCACAGCCCATCTCACAGGTAGCCATTAATCATATTTAATTGACTGGAGCATGTAAGACACCACAGGTCACTGATTTTTACTGTCTTCTCTAAGACTGATTGTGTGTTCCTGTCCAGCACCAAACATCTCTGGGGCTCTCCTGGGTATCCCTTGCAGAATATTGGAAGTGATTACTGTCAAGATGGAAAATGCGCACCAGCATTTTCTGCTCCGCTTTCAAGGCGTACACAATCCCGGCCAGCTTCCGTCCTAATTATGAAGCATAGCCTGGGAGGTGCTGTTTAAAGTGCATGTCACCGTGGTGGCATTAGTTCCACTGCCTTCACATCCTGAATAAATTATTTTCTCTTCAAGACACACAAAACTCTCTGCCAGGAAACGATTTTTTTCCCTCAGTTGTTCATTTTGAATGATTAATTAGTGGAGGACCCCCCCCACTCACCATCTCAGTAATATTTCCTCCCTGGTGGGATTTAAAGTCGTGTTTAAGATAGTATTAAGTAACTATTCCATTCCCACATTAATTATTTTACTATAAATTCAATACTTCAAACTTAATTATTGGAAACAAACAGATCCATTGATCCAGGTTTATGTAGGTCACAACTCGTAGTGACTTCTGATGTAATCAGAACTTTAAAGTTTAGCTAGCCAACCATGCAACACTGGAGAGAGTTCCACTCAACCAGTCTGGGGGTGTTGGTGGAAATATGTCTGTCTCTTCAAAGGACCACCTTTGAATGTTTTCTATGGCTTGTGTGTGCTTTCCTAATGCCACTAGAAGGAGACCACTATCCACCTGAGTGAGGCTAAGAACAACCTGAGGGAGGGGCATTGAGTTTCCCAAATATGTCCATGGGCTCAGCTCACTTTCCTTCCCCTAGAGGACTGGAGGAATGGGATGGGCCAAGTGCCCATTAGTGTCTGAGTGTCTGATGTCACCATTCCTAAGGACTAAGTAATGGCACACCACGGAGAAGGGCCAGGTAAAGTTGCCCAAATCTTTGCTAAGCACAGAAAGAAATACAATTTAAGGGGAAGAACAAGATTAAACAAACAGAAACGAGTAGCTTCTAAAATCTACATATATCAAGTTTGACATTTTTTTCCAAATTATGAATGCTCATTAGGAACTTTTCAAGTATTGGCCCTCCATTCTTTACCTTTGAAGTGTTTCTTGATTAATATTCTATCCTAGAAGACTACAGAAAAGATAGCACGGGCTGGTGAGGCCAATTTGATCATTAGGCCCATATGCTGGAAGGAAAGAACTGACTCTCACAAGTTGTCTTCTTACCACTATACCCATTCCATGGCATGCAGAGTCCCACATCTATCTCCACATTCCCACAAAACACACTTATGTATACACTGAAATAATAAGTAGTTTTAAGGAATGGGCATTGTAAACACAGAAGTGGATGCTCACAGTCAGCTAATGGATGGATCACAGGGCTCCCAATGGAGGAGATAGAGAAAGTACCCAAGGAGCTAAAGGGATCTGCAACCCTATAGGTGGATCAACATTATGAACTAACCAGTACCCCGGAGCTCTTGACTCTAGCTGCATATATATCAAAAGATGGCCTAGTCGGCCATCACTGGAAAGAGAGGCCCATTGGACATGCAAACTTTATATGCCCCAGTACAGGGGAACGCCAGGGCCAAAAAGGGGGAGTGGGCGGGTAGGGGAGTGGGGGTGGGTGGGTATGGGGGACTTTTGGTATAGCATTGGAAATGTAAATGAGCTAAATACCTAATAAAAAATGGAAAAAAGGGGAATGGGCATTGTATTTATAAGCTTATATGGAAATAACACATAATCTTTTTCCTAAGGTACAAGCCAGAATAACAGATGCGCACATATAATGATAATAGATAGTTCGGAGGTACTTGTACTTGTTCTTAATATTGTAGGGCATCTATGTAATATGTAATATGTAATAGCGACTTTTAACTGTATCAAGAAAAATTTCCAGAATAGATCTAAATCGATTTGCTCATGAATTCTTTATGTTTTTAGTTTTTTTGAATTGAGATTATCAAAAGGAGAGAACAGACTAAGGAGATGATACAGCTCATAGCATGCTTGGTAAGGCAGCATGAAGATCTGGGCTGGGACTGCTAGCACCTGTAAAAGCTGGGTGTGGCTATGCACATCTGTAACACCAGAACTGGGGAAGGTCCAGGGTAGAATCAAGCAGGTCCCTAGACTTTATTGACTGCCCAGTTTAAACAAGCTGTTGACCTGAAAGCTGTTGACCTGAACGTTTAGTGAGAAACCCTATGCCAAAAGTAAGATGGAGGGACCAGAGAAATGACTCACGGGTTACAGATGACCTGGGTTTCAACTACCAGCACCTACACAGTGGTTCACCACTATTCATAATCCCAACTCCAAGGGATGTGATTTCCACAGACAGCAGACACGAGCAGAGTTAGGGTGTACATACACACAAGCAGGCAACACATTCATACATGAAGATTAAGACAAATAATCCTAAAACGTAAAGTGGAGCTGCTGACGAAGACACCCAACATCACACTTTAAATGCACACACACACACATACACACACACACACAATGAGAGAGACAGAGACAGAGAGACAGGTTAAATGACCACAAATAATGAGTGCAATTAGTAAATGACTGATTGCTAAGCAATGAGGCAGAATAGTTCTAGGCTCTCCCAGCCCCTTCCCCTCGGTCATCTACCATACTAGAAAGTGAGAATACAGTTCATGTTGATTCCATGGCATTGCAAAACCACAGCCATACAATGTTTTCTTTGCTTCCACCTTCTTCCTGAGGTATGGGAACATATTATACACTCTAGTAGCAAGAGGGAACACTAGTATCTTATGATATAATCAAATCAAAAGATAAAATAGGCATAAAAATCAGAGCTATAAGATAATTAGTTCACAATCTTCTTCTATACACACAACTTGTATACTTTGGAGTATATAGTGGATGGCCACCTATTCTCCCTTTAAAGATGAGAAGAGAAAAGCCAGAGGCCTGAAGACAGAAGGAGTTAGCTGAAATGAGTAAGAAACTAGCATCACATAGCATTAATAGGTAGGCAAAGATGTCTTCTATATCAGGAAGCATCTGATCTCAATGGGAAGGGTTAGGGTGTTTTCACTGGCTGTCAGTCATTAAACAGTAGACAGAAGGCTGGCAGGCCTGAGGGGTGTAGACCTGTAACCCCAGCATCTGAGGAAAATGAGGTAGGAAAATTGTGAATTCAAGACCTTCCTGAGCTACAGAATGAGTCAAAGTCTTGGCAACTATGCATAAGACCGTCTTAAACTTCAAAATAAAAGGATCTCCAAGAATGGCTGGGGAGATTGGTCAGTCAGTAAAATGCTTACCATGCAAGCATGAATACCTACCTGCATTCGATCCCCTACATCCACATTAAAAAGCCATTCAGAGTGGCTCATTTTGTAATCTCAGAGCCAGCCGGGCAAGTGGAGAGAAGTAGAGTCCCTGGGTTCCTCTTGCCAGCTGACCTCACTGATCAGTAAGTTTCACGTTAATGGGAATCTTGTTTCAAGCAAACAACATGAATAGCACCTGAGGAATGACACCTAAGGTTGACCTCTGGCCTCCACACCCATGAACATGTACACACACACATACATACACACACATACATACACATACACACACACACACACACACACACACACACACACAGAGAGAGAGAGAGAGAGAGAGAGAGAGAGAGAGAGAGAGAGAGAGAGAGAGACGATGCCTAGGGATACAGCTTGGTGACTAATAAGGGGCTTACCCAGCAGGCACAAAAGCCTAAATTCAGTCCCCACTACTAAAAATAAGTTTGCAGAAGATACCTACACAATATCTTAACATAGATCCATTTATATTACATATGCTGCAAATTTTGATACAGGCTATGTATAAATCACTCTTTGAATCTTTGGCAAGACATCAAGTGGCCTTTTGCTGTTCATGACACAGTCACTAAATGGGCCCGACTCCTCCCAAGAAGTTCATTTCAGTTCCATATGGTACTGACTGGAGCACCTGACCCAGACTGTGCTCAACATCTGAAGATTGAGGGGCCAGTCAGCCAGTCAGCGGGGAGGGGAGTCTCTGTCCTCCTAACACAGCAGGATAGATAGGTGTTTCCCTGGAGACTAAATCCTCTGCCCCTGCAGTGGGGTTGCAAATCTCCTTAAAGTTCCGGTATGGGAATGGCAGACATCACATCACTTTTGCCTCTTTGCATTGATCAAAGCAGGTTCCTCGGCTTTAGGCAGGAGATAGCTCCCATCAGGGGAGAACGAGCCTGCACATTGAAACAGGTGTGAGAAAGGATGCTCATGGCCCACCTTCAACATCTGCCACAGTTAATGACACTGTATCGCAACAGTGGGTTTTATGTGAAAAAATATGTTTCTTGTGAACAGCTCTCATCTCTGTTTCTCTCTCCTCTTGTCCCACAGATGTCCGTCTATTACTACCCATCTGGTCAGTACCCTACCTCAACCTCACAGCAGTACCGACCCCTCGCCTCAGTCCAGTACAGTGCTCAGCGGAGTCAGCAAATACCACAGACCACACAGCAAGCAGGTACGGGAAATGTTTCCTTTCAGTCCTCCGGCTTGGTTATTTTTGATGGTGAATTTCATAGCTGTACTTACTGGATGAATACCCAAAGAGAAAATTTAAGTCACATGTTTCCCCTACCCGGGGAAACTAGCAAAGCAATTGATTCACTCTGTGGGAAACTAAAAGGCGCGAGGAGATGAGAGCCTATGAGCCTGCGCATGCTCAGTTGTTCCCCAAAGCTATTTTTACATCCTCTGAGTTTATTTTAAAGCAGAGAAACAAGCGCATCCCTATCTTCCAAGCCCAAGTGCTTTGTTGTTTCCTTAGTCCTTAAGGGGCCAAATTAGGCTGTGTTGATACTGTCCTAAAATCCAGCGCCGGCTTTAAAAGAAGGCTCCTGACTATGCAGCGTGCAATATTGGAACTCTGACTCCATGTTTTACTGCCACGAAGGCCACATGCCTGACACCCAGAGCCCCGGCAGCCACTGTGCAGTGGGAAGGGGGGCCGATGCACTGTAAGAGAGTGAGTAGCAGGTCTCACAGTGAACCGGTCTCTTTCCCTACTGTGTCAAACTCCTAAGGAATGCCGCTTCCAGAGAGCAGCAGGCGCCCAGCAGGGCTAAGGGAAACGCCGCTAGGCAGAATTCCCTGTCAATCCGGCCGACCAAACTGCAGGGAGAAAGTGCTAATTGTCATGCTGAAGTCTCTGCCTCTGTAAGTAGGTCACACTAAAGAGCTCCTGCTGCGGCTCTCCGAGAACGCCTGCTCTGAGGTCTGAAGTCTGCGATGGATACAACCGTACAGGAATGCGTAATATGTGCAGATACACGTGGGTGACATGGATAAGATATGTGCCATTTTTACAAGCTAGAACAAACAAAGAAGCAAACAAACAAATTTACAGTCCTTGCCAAGGATTTAGCTACAGGCACAAACACCGCAAGAACTCCAATGATGCTGATGCTGATGCTGATGCTGATGCTGATGCTGACGCTGACGCTGACACTGATGCTAAAGCTTTGCCAGATCCAAACTGGAGACAGAATTCAGTTCTTCTGCACGTGGCCATGTGTTCTTAATTTCATTCACCACTGGCCCATTTAAAGCCGTTTGAGAGAAATTAGAGGAACCTATGAGAGCCAGTTTTTAATCTTGTTTAAATGCTGTATTTCTCTGGGACCTTTGAGTGACCCTTGTACTTTTATAAAAGTAAGGACAAAAGTGTGTGAAGTCATTTTTAAGGGAAAGCCTTCGACCTTGCATTGTGCAATTGCCAGGAAATCTGCAGCTTGTTGGTAGGGACTGTGCGGTTCCTTCCATTCAATCCTACAGGATAGTGCACTTGCATGTGAATGGTCCCGTCTTTGTCTGCCTTTGTATACTTAAAGATTATTCTTTAGCACTGTGAGAAAGCTGAGCTGGTGGCCCTAATTTGATCATCAGAACCCAGGTCTAACATAAAGGTGTCTGTGTGATGACTTGGGTTTGTAATCCCAGCCCTGGAGAGACAGAGACGAACTCACTGAGCCCGAGGCTCACTGGCCGGCCCGCCTAGCCTACTGAACAAACATCAAGCCAGTGAGAGAGCCTGTCTCAAAAGCCAAGATGTGCAGTGCCTAAGGAATGAAACAGCTGTCCTCCAGACTCTACACATGCGTGTCTACCTACACATACACCACCCTTGCACTAGTGTGCAAACGCACACCCAAAGTTACCATTTAATCTCACGTACCACAGAGAAGGTTGCGTTTGAGTCAGGAATGCATTAGGAAGAAACATGATGCAGGTCATTAATTCTACTGATCTCACATGTATCTAGTGTAGTGTCTGGGTGTGACTTTCAGAATTCTAAAGAGATATTCCACGATTGGGTATTATAGTAGAAAGGGGGTGTGGCTACAACAATGTAGGAACCTGATAAGTGCAGAGTCTGTGTCCAGGTCCCAGAGCCCCAGAATTAGGATTAGAGCAATCACTGGTAACACCTTGGCCATGCCTCCTCTCCTCTGTCTTTCCTTATGACTGATGACATATGAGAAAGTAGCTGCGATGTTTTCATTCTTTTATGAGGTGTAGTGGGAATATTGAGAGACACAGAAATCCCTCCTGCATCCCTGGAACATACATGTAGATAATCTCAGCCACATAACTTGGCAACCTGGTGTCATGTAGGACCATGGATATGCAATCCCCTAGGAGAGTTGGTAACCGATGTTTTATTATTATTATTATTATTATTACAAAGAGTAAATCCTATGGAAGGCTTGTATTCAGAGTGGGGACAAGGGCAGGTTCCACGTGTCCAAGCCATGGGTGACAGTCATTGTGGTCTGAGAGTAAGAGACAGGAAAAGGGAAATGGTTCAAGAATGGCGTGGTCCCCAGACGTGCCACCAACAGCACACAGATACAGAATGAGATCTTTGCCCTTCCAGGTTTGATGATTGCACCTGACACCTGGCCGACAGTCCCAGCAGAGCTTGCCCTACAGAAAGTGAGTTTACTGTGGATTAGTGAAGGCAGATGGTAGCTCAAAGTCACAAAGAATCCTGTGCTGATAAAATCTAACTGTGAACTGTGATGACGCGAGTATGCTCTACATTCTGGAGGAAGGATGACCTACGGCCTAGTGAAAACCAGCAGAGTTTAAATATGCCACAGTGGGGTTATTTATGGGAATGTTCCAGTAGTTGGACATTGTCCCTTTAGATGGTTGTTACAGTTGTGTGTTCTGGCCGGGCTGTGCAATGCCACTCCCACCCACACCCCCTACTCCATCCTCATCATCTTTACGGATAAACTCTGGTCTAGCTGACTCAAAGCCACTCTACAGATATGCTCTGTCTAGTCTTCCTGCTCCAATCTGGGCTATCGCATACTAGAGCATTTTTGTCCATTAAAGTCAGTGAGATTTATCCCCACTCTGTTCTGAAAACTCCCTGCCACTTGTATTTAATTGTAATAAAAAGCATCTATCTCTTCCACGTTCTTGGCAGAGTTGATCCCCTGTCAGGTTACAATGCCTTGCCTAGGCCTTAAAACTCCATGTAAGGTCTTGTTTTTATCATTTTTCCCATTCACGTGTTTGTGTTTGTGTGTGTGTAAATGCATATGTTTATGAATACACATCTGCATGCGTGTGGGCAAAAGAGTGTGCAGGTAAATGCGGCAAGCAGTGACTCAAGGTTAATGTTAGGAATCCTCTGTATTCACAGATAGGGCTAGCCTGAGTGGCCAGTGTTCTCTGGACTCTATTTTTCAATGCTGGAATTACAGACAGGCCCCCTTGCCCACCTGGCATTTACTGGGGAGCTGGGGATCAGAACACTGGTCCTAATGCTTGCCCAGCAGGTGTTTCCCCCACTCTTATCTTCCTAGCACAGACAGTGGGTTTTTATAAAGAAAACCAGAGTCCTTGCAGCTGGTGAATGAGCAACTGAGCTCGTGGATATTAGTCACACCAGGGACAAGAATCTTCCTCTTGGTGACTTCCTTCTGTTTGCTCCATTGATAGGCAATACTAAAATTAAAAATCTCCGCCTGACGATAATGATACACGAAGACCAGGGATAGTAAGCAGTTTTGGAGAAGCCAAAGGGGATATTTCCAAAATGATATTTGGATCTCACAGTTATTTATATTGGAAATTATAATCCTTTATTATAGAATATCTCCTATGGGAAATGTTCTGTGCACATTTGTAAATGAGCACTTGAGAAAAATCTGTGTTTGCCATTTGAGCAACACTGGCCTTATAAAAGAGACTGAGAAGTGTACCATCCCCTTCTGGTTTTGTTGTTGTTGTTGTTGTTTATTTGTTTGCTTGGGGGGTTATTTTTTGATTATTTGTTTTGAGGAGACTGTGTGAGTTTAGAGTTTTATTTTCTTCAAATGTTGACAGATTTTTGCTTAGAAATGCTTTTTCCTATAGGGTCAAAATAATGTCTTTAGCTTTTCCTGATAATTTTATAAAAATTTCCAGAGCACTTAAATTATGGATTGTATTTAAAAAAAAAAAGTGCTCCTGAGTGTATGTATGTGTGCTGTGTGCATAAGAAAAGGTCATAAGAGAATGTTGGAACCCCTGAAGCTGGAGTGGTTGAGTGTCCTGATGTGGGTACTACAATCTATACCCTGGTTCTCTGTAAGATCAATAAGTGCTCTTAACCACTAGTCCATCTCTGATCTATTTGCGGTTAGATGGCTGCTCCAGTGGTCTTTTACACACCAAGTTTGAGTTTGGGAAGATGGCGATTCTCAAGGAATTGGCCCATTTCTTGAAAGCTGTGAAATTTAGGAACATAAAGTTGACATTGCTGTTTGGATTTCTTTATAGTTAATAATAACTATTATTACAGTTTGCAGAGGTAGGGGTTGAATCCCAGGTCATGACTGCTGAGCAAGCTCTGTAGCAGTGAGCCAAACCCCTGCCCCCTGCCTTCTTTCCTCTCCCACAGTTCTATGCCTGGCTTTGCCTCTGCCTAACTCCTCTCTTTACTTCAGGATACTCTTTCTATATTTACCAAATTTACCCAATCTGTCATTATTTCATCAATTTTTCTCTATTCATTTACCATTTCCATTTCTGTGCTCCCTGTCTCTTTGCTCTGATGTCGTCTCCTGTGTTCTTGAGATAGAAGGCTCAGTTGATTGGGCACATCTTGCTCTTTCTTTACCATAAATACAAAGTCCTCTCTTCCCTCTCAGCGAAGCGCCACCACTGTGCCCATATCCTCACACGCTGTGTTTCCATTTCCATGGTTTGGATTGGTTTTGTCTTTCTTCATGTGGTTGGGATCAAACCCAGGACCTTGTGGATGCTTCTCTAGCAGCAAGCTACACTTCTGAGCCTTGTAAGCATCTTTAAAGTTCTTTTAACATTGCCTCTTTGACCCACACATTATTTAGTGTTGTGCTGCTCGATGCACAAGGGTTTGAAGAGTTCCTTCTTGTCTTCTGTTACTGGTTGAAGGTAGAGATTCAGTGTGATTCTGGTTCTGCAGAAATCGTTGAGGTGGTTTTAACATAGCCAGCCATGTTCTAACTTCAGGAATGAACTTTTGGGGAAACGTTTGGGATGGTCTATGTTTAGGTACCATACTGTACAGATGACATCTACATTTTGTTGAGGTCTCCCACCTGTTGCTTGGCATTTTATTTGCTAGTTCTGACCATCTCGAAAGGTGGAAATTCACATGGGTCATAAAACCTCCTAAAGGCCTGGCATATATGTCCAGGCAAGGGGTACCCCATATCACTGGCCCCTGGCATCTCCTAAGCACAGCAGTGAAGCCTTCAAGGTACACTGAGCTTGTTGTCAACTGGTTTTTTTTCCAAGCCAATGTGCATCACTTCCTTCAAAGAGAATGCTAGAACATTCCACAGTAAGAGTCTGGAAGGGAAAGACTCTGATCAGTGAGGATTGGGTGAGCTGTTATCTCTCTCTTTCTCTCTCTTTCTCTCTCTCCCTCTCTCTTTTCTCTTCTCTTCTCTTCTCTTCTCTTCTCTTCTCTTCTCTCCTCTTCTCTTTCTTCTTCCCTCTTCTCTCTCTCTCGCTCTCTCTCTTGCTCTCTCTTTTTCTCTCTGTGTGTATGTGTGTCTTTCTCTGTTTTCTGCTCTATGTCTGTGTGTGTCTCTTTCTCTGTATATGTGTCAGACTTCGAAAAATATTTTCATTTATTCTTCGAAACTTTCATACATTCATACAATGTATTTTGATCATATCTATTCACCACTACCTTCTTCCCTCAT
Source organism: Mus musculus (assembly GCF_000001635.26). Lineage (NCBI taxonomy): Eukaryota > Metazoa > Chordata > Mammalia > Rodentia > Muridae > Mus > Mus musculus. The sequence goes on along the minus strand of NC_000075.6, from coordinate 112,113,451 downwards.
ACCCACGTTCCTCCCAGATTCATGCCTTTGCTGTTGTTGTTACTAATGAAGCCCTGAGAGCAATGAATACAATTAATATACCTATATATTAACAGATATGGGACCATCCACAACAAGGGAGGGGAACAAACCACCTACAGCAACATCCCCAAAGGATAGAGACTCTGCCGCCCTTGGCTGTAAAGAGCCAGTAGCTCTTTTACTGTGTGTGAGCCCGTGGGTGCTGCCATTATCAGAGCCACTTCTGCTGTGGTCCAATGTGTTCATCAGCAGAAGCAGCTCTCAATCATTAGCTCTCACACCCTTCCACTCTGCCCTTCCATGGTGTTCCCTGACCTGGGATGGAAAGTCTTGATAGATGTGATGCATCTACAGCTGAGCACTCACTGTGACTTAGACTCAAGACTTGGAGCTGTTCTGAGTTGCTACAGTATCTACTGCCCACTGCAAAAGAAGCCTCCTGACAGTAGTTGAGAGGAATACAACCCCACGGGCACAAACACAAATATCCAGAAGACAGACAGAGAGAACAGACAGCAAGACAACAAGTCTCTAGTCTCTCTCAGGCTTGCACACACACTCTTGGCTAACAGCAGGATTATACTTCACCATTAGATACGATAGTAAAGATGACACCCTCAGACAGCACACAGATCTGCCCACCTGGCAGAGCAGGAAAGCCTGGGTTTTCGCATGTCGTTAAATCTGTAGAACAAGGTTGTTGTAGAGCAGAGAGCAACCCCCCCCCCCTCAGCCCCCAGAGGTTCCTGAGTTATATTATAACGGCTGCACATGATTTCCCTTGGATTTTGACAGCAATAGAAATGATTTTTCAGGTTTACTTTTATTATTATTTTTTAATTATGTGTCTGTGTGTGAGTGCAGCAGCTGCCTGTGGAAGCCAGAGGAGGATGCTCATGTGAGCTGCATGATGTGAGTGGCTGCTGGGACTGAACCCATGCCACGCATAAAATAGCACATGTTTTTTTTTAACCCTGAGCTTTCTCTCCTGGGAGATAGGTCTCCCCTTGTTTGGTTTTGATTTTTATACAGGGCCTCACAGATCTCCACCCCATCCATTAGCTCCTGTGTCTCTTCACACCCGACCTTCCATGATGTTCCCTGAGCCTTGAGTGAGAAGTGCTGATGGACATTATTTATAGCCTAGGCTGATCCCAAAGTCACTCTGCAACCAAGGACAATATGAGTTTCTGATCTTTTTGTCCGCATCTCTTAAATATTGAGATTACAGGTGTGAGTCATCACCCACATTCTTGCCTCTGTTTTTTAAAGGCCATTTGCCCTGTGCATCCTCCTCAGAGCCAAACACCTGCTGACTGACTTCTTTTGGGGCAAAAACTGTACTGTAGAGAGAGAGATTTGTCTATGAAAAAAATGTTTCACATTTCAAATTATAGTTCAGATGGAATCTCCCCACTCAGGCTCATGTTCAGATAAACAACCATAACTAGTATCTGTAAGAAAAAAAGAAAAACAAAGATTGACTGGAGAAAGGAAAATGGCTTGGAGGTTAAGAACAGTTAGTGCTCTTGGAGAGGAAACGGGTTCCATTATCAGTACCCATATGGGGCAATATAACCAATGGCAACTCTGGTGCCGGGATATCTGCTGCCCTCTGCTGACCTTTCTGGGAACTTCATGCACGTGGTACACATATAGACATACAGGCAACCATTCATATACATAAAACAAAAATAAATATTTTTGTAAGGACATCAACATAGGGGGATCCTTGTTGGAAAGAAAAAAATTAGGTTGGATGGGTGCGGGGGATAGAAGATTAAAAACTCGGAAAATATATGAAATTGTCAAAGAATTTAAAGAGAGGGTGGAAACTGTATTGTACTGCAAAAGCCGAGCCGACTCGTGAGAATTCCTTATGTGTATTGAATGCAATTCTGCTCCTTTTGTAAAAGTCTCCGTGAAAAAAAAAAGGAGAGTTGAGTAAATGATGCCCCAATGGTATTGAAATATTCAGGTGGAAATCCCTTGCAAAGACAGTAGTCAAGGCCTTCGTTAACCCCCACCCCGGGATGAATCTCACAGGGTAAGTCCAGCCTGGCCTTAAACCCTCAATCTTTCTACCTCAGCCTTCTCAAATCTGAGATAAACCTCCCTCTGGCTTTCTCGTCCACACCACCCCACAGCCATCAGGACACAGGACAGGTATGCACAGAAGCAGAACATGAACATATGATGAGGCTTTGTGAGTAAACTGAGCCTAGACCAGCCGTCGGCCCAGTGCAGTCAGAGATGGTGGGAAGTCAGAGGTGACAGGAAGGTTCCTGTCAGAGATGGTGGGAACTTCACAAGACTCCACAGCATTCAGATTGAGTTACAAAGGCAGCTTTCAAAACCCATGCAGGCCTACCATGTCTGACAAAGTCTCTGAATGTGTGACGTCAGAATCACCAAATGTAGACAAGTTATGAGAGGAGCAAACACCTGAGAACGGGAGCACGGTCCTCAAGGCTCTGGAGGTGTGTCATACCTGCATTCAGGGTTTATGTCAATGAGAGACTCATGAGGAAATTTGAGAGAAGAGAGAACCAGGCCAAGGAATGTAGACTCTGTTTATCATGTGATGGTCATAATATGACATAAATATAATAATATTATGATAAAATGATAGTGGAATAGCACAGAAAACTGCAGGTGGCTTTCTGAAGTTTGGGAACATCTCAAAGGCCACACTTCCATCCCTCAGCTGAGGAATCTTTGGTGTGCAATGAGTTCTTCAGGGAAGAATTGCAGTGTAGGAGTGAGTCCGTCTGTTGAAAATTCTAGCTTAAAGATGAGCAGGTTTAGCTGCACTCAAGTGTATCTGTGTTCATTTTGGTGTGTACAGGGAGTGTGTATAATGCAACAGAGAGGAGCTGGAGAGTGAGAGTGAGAGATTGGTTGATTGGTTAATTGATGACTGATTGATTGGAGGGATGGAGGAACTGTGCTCTCATTAGCCTTTCTTCTTGGCATCTCATCTTCTCACCTTGGAAGATACAATGCCTCAGTTAAAATTTCAGCATATTTGAAAGCTAAATGCAAATCTCTCAGCCATTCAATTCAAATATAAACAAGACCTCAGCTTTAACTATACATTGTTGAACGGAAAAGAATGGCAACTGGACAAATCAGCTCCCTTCAGCAGGCAAACATACCATACATATTGTTAAAAGTTCAGACCTTTGTCAGGGTGAAGTGTGTCAGGAGCCAGGTGTGTTTGGTGACTTGGGAAACCTTAAAACAGGAAGCGCTGTTGTTGAGTCTTGAGGCGACAGGACGTGACCCAGTCTTGACAACCCATCTTGCCATGGTGATGGCCCCTCATTTCTCCTCCAACACCTCTGTGTTCTGTGGAAGAGAGAATGATGACACCTCTGTTTCATGTGCACGTTTGAGAGTGCACCAAAATCAGAGTCCCCTTCCCAGCAGGCAGTCGCCTTGTCTGCATGCAAGCTCTATACGTAAGGAGGGAGTTAGCTCTTGGTCTCTTCTCTCAGGTGTTCTATTCTATTGTAATGGCGTGCTGTTCGAATTAACCTCTCTGAGTAAGAATGTTACTACCTCCCTAATGTTCTGAAGTACACTTGTGACTAGGCAAATGACACCATCACAAAATCCATACCCTTATTTAAGGGCTCACATCATTGGCACTTCTGATAAAACAAACAAACAAACAAACAAACAAAAATCCAATTCTCTATTTCATGTGCATGTTTGAGAGTCTAACTTATCTATCATTTGGTGCCAATGTCTCTAGGACACCTTTAAATAAGTCTCCTTCCTCATTCTGTTTACTTATGGTATTTCACTACTGAACGTTCCTCTCTTGGGGTCGGAAGGAAATGGAGGGAGAGGAGGGGAAGCGGCAGAGTGGCAGAAGGGGTGGGATTTGATGTGATAAATAAGTGTATTCACGTATGGAGTTAGGGAGGTTGCTAGGTTGAAAAATTCTTACCCTGCAAGCGTAATGACTTGGGTTCAACTTCCAGGACCTGCACTGAAACACCTGGCACAGGAGAGTCTCTGGGACTCACGTTCAGCCAGTCTTGACAAAATGGTGAGGTCCAGTCTCAGTGAGAAACCCTGCATCAAAGGATAAGGTGGAAAAAAATGAAAAGGACACCCCAAGTCAAGCTTTGGCCTCCTTGTGTGCGCACACACCCGCACATGCACACACTGGAAAAAGACCAAGAATGTGATATATTGACTTACAGCCATTGGGATTTTGTTTTCCTATTTTAATTTTTCTTTCCTGGGATTTGATTGTTCTAAAGAGGATTTAATTAATTATCTTACCTATAATTTCCGCACATGTTCATTCTCAAAACTCCTCAATTTTTAATACATAAATAATATATGTAGTTTGAGAAAACAGCATGTTCATGATCACTCAGAGAAGCAACAGAAAGGCTGTCCCACCTGACAGCCCGGGGAGAGTGCAGCACAATTTTTGTACCTGATTCATGCTATCAGAAGCAGAAAGATAAAGGATGAAAGAGTAATGGGAGTGTTTAATGGTCTGTCTGATTTCTGTTAACATCCGTGGGAGTCACACGGATAAATCCTTGTGGAACATACTGTTCAGAAAATAATAGCTTGGAAAAGGTTTCTATGGAAATGTCCCCGTGTTTCTTTCACTAATTGCCCTAATTATTACAGTCTTACATACACAGGAATGTGGCTGAGAAGTATCACATTGGGATTCTGAGAAAGGTTAACAGGTCTAGGGACTGATGACAGCTATCACTGTTTTTAGGCATGAAGAATCCTTCACGTTCCTACACGTAAATGTCTATGTTCCCTGTGCCCCATTGGGATTTACAATGAAAAGGCTTTGTTGGACATGGAAGTAGCTGTGTATTTAACCCACTGCTTTTGTGGTATCTCTCAGTTGCTGCATTTTCTTGTGTTAGGCCATGGGAGTGCATGGGTGTGGTGATGGTTTTCCTGGTGTGTGTGTGTGTGTGTGTGTGTGTGTGTGTGTGTGTTATCTCTGTATGTGTGTGAATGTATATGCAGGACAACAAACCACACAGTTTCTGCTTTCTAATTACACAATAGAAAATGGAAAGCAGGAGTTTCTTGAAACAAAGGAAGGAGGAGCCGGGAGACAAGAAAAGAAAGGCAGAAAGGAAAAAAAAATAAATGTATTCTTCTGAGTGAGTTTTGAAAGCTTTGGGAAGATGTAACTGTTAAAGAATATGGTTTATTAACACCTTTAATGAAATAATTTAGGAGAAAATAAGCTATTCTGAGACTTGTCCAGTCTTGACTGGCTGTTTCTTTGCCCACATCTATTGCTTTCTTGATTATTACATTGCCAATGTCCTTGTCTCAGTTATTGCCTTCATTAGGCACATTCAGTTCCATGGGTCTTCAGGACACCTTTCTAAAATTCCTCATCCTCATTGCTTCCTCCTCACACCTACATCTGCATCCTCCTCACACCCACATCTGCATGCTCATCACACCCACATCTGGATCCTCCTCACACCCACATCTGCACCCTCCTCACACCCACATCTGGATCCTCCTCACACCCACATCTGCATGCTCCTCACACCCACATCTGCATGCTCCTCACACCCACATCTGCATCCTCCTCACACCCACGACTGCATTCTCAGTTTCATCTCCAGCTTTAAGGCTGAGCCAGCTCACGAGGGTTTCTCTTTCTCCTTTATATTAGACAAGATTTTCACTGGAACTTCCTTATGCTCTAGGTTATGTTTTCGTCTCCTTTCTATCTGTTCATTATACACATACATACATACATACATACATACATACATACAAACATACATGTATCTATGTATATGCATGGATGTATCTATCTATGTAAATATCTATCATCTATGTAATCTCTTATCTAGCTCTATATATTTTTCTATTATCTATTTTTCTATCTATTACCTATTTCTACTATCTGTCTATCATCTATTTGTCCATCTATTATCTGTATCTATTGTCTCTCTATCTATCCATCCACCCATCCATCTATTATCTTTCTATTGACTGACATGTGCCTTTAGATCTACATATTCTTCCTCCCCTTGAGAGCTTTATTCTGCCACGCCAGTTCTGAGTACCTGGCTATCCTTAGACTCAGCCTGAAGGGTGGCCCTTGTCTTTGTAACTTCACTTAAAGATCCACTGAGATGAAATATAAGGAGTGAGTTTTTATCTTTCTTCCCACACTAGCAGATACTGGAGTACTCAAAACCAGACTGTTAGATTCAGGGGAGGGGTATTTGACATCTCCACTGAATTCACTTTTGCTTGAAAATATTGGTTGCCTTCCTATTTTGAATATGAAATAGTATGCAATCATTACATGGAAAGGACCGCTTTGAATTAAGTTGTCCTGAAGGATGTTCTTCAAAATCCCTTTTGCATTCCCACTGTCTTCAGACGTGGCAGTTTAGTGCACACTTCAGGGACACAAATGTCATTTTAACAAAACCCACGAGAAAGGACCTACTTCACCCATCACATCCCAGCTGCTCCCTTCTCCATGATCAGAATGGCATGCAAGAGTACTAGCCCTTCCAGGTCAGAGGCAGCAGAGCTGCTCTTTCCACAGCAGCTGAGACAGGCATCAGTCATTGCCATCCATAGAGACGACAGAATTCCATGTATCACTGAGTTACGATGATTCTGAGAGAGACATCTTGTCTCATACACCCTCTTTAGCTGGAGAATCCCAGACTACACAGTTACCAGAAGCCTAATTGGATCAGACTACAATTCTGACACCCTTACCTACTGCTCAATGGGAGATATTGGTAATATGTAGTTTCCAAACTTAGACAATCCTTGAAGCCTCAACAGGCTTCCTCAGTGGCTTTATCCAGGGGCACCAGGAATGAATTTGATGCCCAAAGACTCCTCCCATCTCTCCGTAATGTCCTGATGACATATTGTCTCTGGCTCCCAATATATTTTCCTTAAACATCTTAGAGACCAATTAAAACTGGATTTTTAAAGTTCTTCAAAACATTCCTACCTCTTTACTTTGTTGTCATTGTTGTTGTTGTTGTTGTTATTTTCCCCCTCCCCCTCCTCCCCCTCCTTCCCCTCTTCCCCCTCTTCCTCCTCCTTCTCCGTTCTAGAACCTTGGCACATTTTATGAGCCATGGGTTTCTGCCCATTATAAAAACCTCAGCTTTGCTGTCCCAAGCCTAGACAGAGATGACCCAGAGAGCACACTCCAAGGCTCATTAGAAGTATGAGTTATAATCTATGTCATAACTGTTCTAGGAATTAAAAATAAAATACAGAAGGACAGGGGCAGAATAGAGCCCCAAACACCTTGCAGAGTACACAGTACTTCAGATAACCCCATGCTTTGAAGCACGGCAAGGATACCCACGCTAGGTCAACCTGGTTCCATGTGGTTTTGCCTTATTTTTCTTATCTAAAGCAATCAAATCCTAAAGGAATGCCATTAAACTGGTCTCCATAGGCCTGAGCAGCAGTGTGAGTTGACAAGACTTAGAGGTCTGAGGGTTTGAGTTTTCTCCAGGGAAGTGAGATGGAGACCCCATCTGAGATGAGCTACTTCTCCCTGCTCAAAAAGGCTCGGCGCTGTCTGTCCTGAGCCTGGGTGTGTGGAGAGGAGTCAAGAAGAAGGATGATGCAAAGACGAAAAGAAAACCACAAGAACCCCCATCTTTCTCCCTTAGAACTGGATAAGAACTGGGATAGAGGAAAGGTGACCCTGAGGATACTATCTATAGCCTTTTGATGGACAGAACATTCTATCAATTGTGAAGAGGAAAGGGCACTTTTAGTAAAAGACCGAAACCTTTAACACAGAAGAGGGTTTTTGTTGTTGTCTCTTCTTTCTCTGCCTTTGAGCCTGTGTGTGTGTGTGTATGTTTGTGTGTGTGTGTGTGTGTGTGTATGTGTGTGTGTGTGCTATAGACAGGGAACTGCTTGTAATAAGAGATCCTGCCACTTACTAATAATGCCAGTTCTTATTGATACAGCATATCTTTATTCAACATTTAATATTTTATATTCACTGACTCTTCCAACATCTCTAACTCAACTATTTAATAAGTAAATAAACCTGAATTTAACGATTCCACCAAGGTTTGTATAAAACAAAAACAAAAAACAAACAAAAAAAGTAATCCACAAATAAGCTTCTAGACTAGTGAGAATAAGTTTACTCGGTTGCAAGCACAAGAACCAAATATGAATGTCAGCAGTATGGTTTTACACTATTGGCTAATAAGAGGGTTTTGAATTCCACTTATAATGTTGGCACACTTTTATCAACAGTATTAACGATCGTTCTTCTGACTTGGGATCCAGGAGGGCCTGCATCAGCTGAGGACCACTCAAGAGATCTTCCCCAGACTCCACCATGATTGTGTTTTAGGGAGCTAAAGCACCATGTGGTGAGATGCCTCTCCAGGTGCCCTGTTTTCCTGTACCACAGCATACACTGTGGGGGTACGTGAGCTTGCAAATCTTTTGTTTGTGATTCTTCAGCTTCCAGTTAGAGCAAGTATTTCATAACACGCTGTCAGGAGTTGTTATATTTGGCTTGGCAGTCTCCCCTCAGACATGAAGGACTCTGTGGAAGTTTCAGGGTAATTTTCAACCTTTGTCAAAAACTATTGTCTTTTAGATTTTTCTCATTGTTAAGATGGAACAATATGGAGTGCTCACACCACATTTAATCTCTATGCATAGACAATTGGAAGGCAGTTTTCTGGGCTGCAGAAATGTATGCACACACACACATACATACATACACACACACACACACACACACACACACACACACACACGCATGCATGTACACATATACTGAAACCTCACAATTCCCTGCTGTTCAGGTTCAAGGACATTTACTTGGTTTAGCCACTGACTAAAAGACTCCTGCAACTCACTGATTCTATTTTTCCCCCTAAATCAAACAGTTCAGTTATACAATTGGCATTCTCTCCTCGACGCCTTTGGCTTTCATAGTGTTTAGGTAGGGAGATAGAATCTGGGCTAAATGAAGTTGTGCATGTGCAAGTCTAAATGTGATGGTCCAGATGAATTGCTTCTAAATGATGGGTAAAATCTGGTTTTACATTTATTTTCAGGCCCTGAAATTTGTATAAAGGATTGGGGGGGGGTGTTTTGTTTTTTGTTTTTGTTTTTGTTTTTGTTTTTTGACTCTGATGGGATACAATGGCATGTTTAGTGACTGCTGTAAAGTCACCTATTAATTTGTCAATATTCACAACACACTTATTAAGAATGCTTCTGAAGGATCTCTACAAGTCTTTCTCCCTCCATTAAAAATGAGAAGATGTAGCTCCAAGTATGTAGCCCTGTTGTAAGAATGCTTGCCTCATATGCATGAGATCTTGAATTCAAATCCATCATCTGGGTGGATACACAACTGTAGCCCAGGCACTCAAGAGCTAGAGGCAGGGCAGTCAGAAGTTTGAGGTCATCCTTGGCTATATAGAGTGTGAGGTCAGCTGGGGATAGAGAAGACCTGGTTTAAAATAATATTAATAATAATAATAACAACAATAAATAATAATGATATAAAATGTAGCAAGACAAACATAGAAACTGAACATTCTAAGAAGGTGAGCCGACTGAGTTCTAATTCTGGAAATATTACACAGCAAGTTCGTAGATGACCTGAGCGACCTGGAGCATTCGGCTTCCTGGAAGCACCGGGAAATCAATAACCCCACACCACTTGAGATCTAAAGTTCAACTTCTTTGCAGCATATCGATCCTTCGGTCTCTGATTGCTGCCTTCCTCAGAGCAATGATGAATATGCACACACAGTGGCTGGCTTCTCTCGTACCCCACTGCTGAGCCTGTCAGTCACAGAAGGGAGAGCCACAAGCCCACTCCTTCTCCTCCCTTCTGCGGAGTTGCTACCTGCTCAGCTGACACCACAGGAATCCAAGCAGGCTGAGGCCAATGCCCCCTCTGCAGGATTAGCTCCCCAGTACAAATAGAGATGAAAAAACATGTTAATGTCATTTATTTTCTAATATTTTTCTCTCACCATGCCCACCTTTCTTCTCATGTGGATTAATCCAGTGAAACTTATTTTCCTACCTTCAGATGCTCAGTCTGTGATGGCTCTGATGCGGTATCTTCCAAAGTATCTTAACTTGCTGGTGTGGGTCTCATTCACTGTAAACTGAAGAAAGATAGTTGGGGCAGAAAAATCAATGTTGTTTTGGCCACGTGTCCCTTCCAGTATAGCCAACAGACACTTGTACTTTGAATTAAAATGTCAATAATTTAAATTACCCAAATAGGAAGAGTGAGCCTGTGTCCCCATCCTGTTCAGTAACACTGCAGCGCTGTAGGAATCTCCTTCCATCTCAGTAATGAGATGGAATAGAGCAAGAAATCCTGTGCATGATTGTGTGTACTTACAGATTTCAGAAGCCTATGAAAAGATACTAAGCCAGGGTTTGTTAAGGGGATGGCGAGAATCAGACTAACAAGAGTCCAAGCCCCCTTCCTTTGCTCATTATTATTGGCTTGTGTGACAGTAACTGGGTATAAATTATGTAGTTCAGTAATACCAGCTCCCAGCATCAACATGAGCTATCCTCCTGCCTCAACTCCCAGCCCCGAGGGTTTGTGGCATTGTTCTAAAGACTGTCAACTTGAATTCTTTCCATTTGCTTCTCGGTTGACAGGCAGCATTCGTAAAGGGACAGCTGCCATGTGGCTGTTTCTGTTATATTTGTAGCAGGAGCCTGGCTTGGGTTTGGAGAGCCTCTGGGGAGGCTGAGCCTCTGAGGAATCACAACAGATGGCTTTATTGAGGAGCTAACAGGCGTGGGAGTAGATGCAGGAAGTGGAAAGACACACCAGCTGGGAGTTGTATGTCTGCTAGTCCTAAAGGAACTTGATGGGGACTTCATGATTGCCTGAGCTATATTATGTACATAGAAAAAAATGGAGATGAAGATGTTGTGAAATCAAATTATAATTGTGAAGACTTTAAAATGAAGGAGCCTGTCACTGCCCTGTGAATGGGAGACTCATCCTCTGGCAGCGCCTGTGAATGGGATACCAATTAGCCAAGGCATAGTTGGGCATGAAACCTGGTAGTAGGATGTTTATCTAGAAGGTGCAGTGCTCTGGGTTCAATCCACAGTGCCAGCAAATGAACAAATAAATTGGAGATCTGGGTGGATAGCTCTGTGGGTAAAGCGCATGCCATACAACTGTGCTGACCAGAGTTCAGATCCCCAGGAGCCACATTAAAAAGCTAGCTGTGGTAGAGCACATGTTCAATCCCAGATCTCCTCCACTGAGATGGGAGGTGAAGAAAAGAGAACAGCCAGAAGCCTGAGGGTCAGGGAGCCTGCGTCATACAAAAAAAAAAAAAAAAAAAAAAAAAAAACGAGGTGAAGATGAGCCTCAGAGGTTTTCCTCTAACTTTCACACCAAAGAAAACGTGAGATTATTGCTGGAATATACATGGCCCCACTGCTGGCTTACACACAGCCCCACTCCTTACCGCACCTCCTATCCCCAACAACGATTTAAAAGAAAAAATCTAGCTAAGAGAAAAACATTCTTTCATGATTCCTAAATAACTGATTTTTTTTAAAGTTAGGTATTTTCTTCATTTACATTTCCAATGCTATCCTAAAAGTCCCTCATGCCCCCCCCCCACTCCCCTACCCACTCACTCCCACTTCTTGGCCCTGGCGTTCCCCTGTACTGGAACACCAGGGCCAAATAACTGCTTTTGAAATCATATTGTGCCTGCTTTTAGACTGGTGTGTGGAAGGGTCATGCAGAGCACTAATAAATGGGGACTTGGGGAGTCACAAATTCCTCTAATTGCCAATGTCTAGCCAAAAATGATTCTGTTTGGGTGGGGCAGATGCATTCCTTCAATCTTAACAAAAGCTTCCTTTCTCTTTAAACACAATGGATTCTAAAACTCAACGTAGGTCAGTTCAGTTCCTATGATATGCATTCTTCAGCAATTAATATGGCATTAATATTTAAGAACCACTGGCCTGAAGCAAATCTTACTTTGAAAAGTATTCTGAGTTTTGTTTCCTTCCCAGTGTTCAAAGGGAACTCCCATCGGTGAGAATGCCATGGGAACTGGGCTGAGCATGAATATCCATCTATACTTTCAAAAGCATCTCTAGGTCACCAGAAATAGCATCTGATGCAGCCAGCAAAGGTTTGCTTCCCTGCTTGGTCTTTAAGAGTGTGTTCAGAGGTGTTTACGGGTAGGAACATAGGCAATCAAATGGAGGGAAGGTACTAAAATGTGAGATCTGTTAGCAGGCTTGGGTACTTATGATGCAAAGACACTCACAAGATATTAATGGATGCTTCCTTATACAGTATCACCACAACAGGAAGTCAGAGAACTTCCTGTAACATCTACCACAACAGGAAGTCAGAGATTCTGAGGCATCAGCTGGAGGAGGCTGGCAGCAAAGCTAGGTTACACTCTGTTGCTGTTTTTTTCTAATTCCAGTTTAAAGGGAAATGTTTTTATAGCTCCAAGTGAAAAATAATCTCAATAGATTGAAGAACCAACAAAGTTTTTTATTCTTAGATGATAAAAAGGGAACCTAGGAAGAAATGGATTTCTAGGGTGCGGAATCAAGAAAAATCAGCGCTACTGGGCCCTGAAGATGTTCCCCCAACACATAAAAAAATGATATCAGTCCTTTGTTTCTGAGAGTGTAGTTTTAAAATGAAAACATAACACCAACTTTGTACTGAATGTTTACTGAGCCCCAGATAGTGCCAGGCAGGAATCCAATTATGATCGCAGAGAGAGCCCTAGGGGTCATTCCACAGTGAAGCTATTTCCAGCACTGCTCTAAGCATCCTTTCAGATGGGCTATGATCCCATCAGTGTTCAAAGAATGAAGAGCATCTTCAAAATGGAGAGCAGTTAGCATTAAAGCTGAAACTTGGAATATCCATGGCTATGCACATGTGCTCCAACACAGACAAACAGATGCACATGTGGGCACATGCACACACACACACATGAGCGTGCACATGCGTGCACCCTTGTGGAATCTCTACCATTCTTCTGCCACTTTGCAGTTTTCTGCTGAGAAGTCGGTTGTCAATTCTTCCTGATGCTTTATTCCTTTTCTCTTGGTTTGCATCTGTCAAGATGTCAAACGCTAAAACGGGATCATCTTCCTTCTGACTCTTTGTTTCTATGGTGACTTAGGTTGGGAGAGCCATGGCAAAGCCTGTTAGAAGTGTGCCTGAGATGGATTCCGAGTGATAGCTTGAAAGTTTAGCTATGAGCAGAAGGCATGAGGGTCAGTATGAAATGCTGTAACATGCACTTAACTGGATCCTCTCTTGTGCCCTGGGACTTCCAGTGTGTCGCAAAAAGGCAGGTATCACTGAACCAAAGTCAGTGGGGGAAGCCTTGTTGGTTGATTATAGCTGAGATATAATTTCAAATATTCTATCTTGCCAAGGAACACAATTCAACCATTCCAAGAAACAAAGAGGTGGCATAGAAATGTACAAATTCAGCAAAGTGCTTTCGATGCTTATTAAATTAAATTGCAAGTAAGTAGCTCCCTCCTACTGAGATTAAAAAATGAGAAAGACAAAAGCACAAAAAGTACATCCTCTTAGATAGGTCAGGCTCAACAATTACTACACATAAATTATTTAGCCCATGTAATGGAATAGTTAAGCTAAGAACTAAGGCATTAGATTACCTGAGATCTAACCTCTGCTTCGTGCAACAGTGTGACCTTGAACAGATTAATCTCTTTGTGCCTCAGTGTACTCATGCATAAACGGGATGCTCCTAAGACCGCCATGTCAGCACTTAAACGCAATAATGCAGGAGAACTGCTCTGTTACAATTGTTGGCACACAGTGCTGGACGTGGAGAGAGCAATGTCTGGAGAACAATGAGGCTCCAAGTGCCCCGGTTGGTCTGAGGAGGAGTGATTTGGAAGACCTCCCATTCCAAGACCCTTTCTCCTACTTACCCAGAAACCAGAAGGCATAAAGCCCTGAGTTCTAGCCAGAACCCAGGCAAGTTAGCACATGTTTGTAATGCTGATGTCTGGGTTATCAGACTCCCTATGCAAGATTCCTAGCTAACTCAACTAGTTCCAGGCCAGTAAGGGTCCATCTCTAAAAATCAAAAGAAGAAAGTAGGTGGTTCCATAGAAACAACAGATGAGATAACTTCTGGCCTCTACCTACATATATATACATATACATACACATACACATACACATACACATACACATACACATACACATACACATACACATACACATACACATACACATACACATACACATATACATATACATCATATACATATACATGAACATCATATACATTCACACACACATATATATACACACACATATATGTATATATATACACACATATATATGTATATATATATATGCATGCATAATTTCACATACATGTATCTGAATGCATGTGTGTTCGCAATTGAACATGCATACATACATACACACAAAGATAATAGAAATTTAGCTTACTGTCATTTAATGTTTAGTCATACAATTAGAGTTACAACTTTATATTTTGAAGAGGAAGCTAGGCATTTTGGATTTTATTCACTTGACAAAATACAGCCACAGCTCTGCCCAGTTTCAGCCTGGAACTAAGCTGTGAGTTCCCACTAGCTGGGGCTGCAGTGGCTTCCAGGTGATGTTGAATGCTCTCAGAGGCTCCAGTCTCTTTATGGCTGGAAAGAAGAGCAGCTTGCCCATTGCAGAGGAAGCAACACTATCAGGAAATCAAACAATTGGGCACTAATTTGTTTCCTGCCCTGCCCTAGAAGTCACCGCCAGTGTCGAATCACCATGGAACATATACTCTTGCTGGAATTTGGAGGCTCCAGGCCACTGATGTGCCAATTGCTTTCACTCGGGGTTCTAGTCTGTAATTTATCATTGGAGTGTGCTGCCCTGCTCAAACGCGCCCTTTGTGGGCAGAGGCAAAGCTAATATACTTTCCAAGTGCGTTTGAATTGCTTCAATAAATCAGGGCTGCCAGTGTAAGCAGTTTTATCATTTGGCAGGACAATAAGTTATCTTCATGCTTTGGAGACACAGGCTCTCCAAGACTTTTATTTGTGTAAATTATAATGCATCATAACCCATTTCTTAAAATGAAATTAAGAAGCTCACAACGGGTGTGTTTTTAAGAGGCAAGGACATACACCAAAGATAGCGGGCGATCCAATGAAGGAAGAGAGCTCTTTATCCTGCTTGTTTTATAGCAGTATTTTATTTCCTTATCATTGGCACAGTGATGTGAACATTAAATGCTTGTAGCAGGGTTAAATTTCGTCTGGCTCTTTATTGCCTCAGTGTTTCTGTGAAAACAGCACAGCGGACAAATGAAGGGGGACTAAGTGTAAGATATTCTTCTTAGGGAATGGGGACGTAGCTCTGCTGATAAAATGCTTTCTGTGAGGGTCCGGGATCAGATCTCCAGCACCAACATAAGGAGCGAGCTGTGGCAGTGCACACCTGTAACCCAGACGCTGGGGAGGTGGCAACAAGTGGATCCTTTGTGCTCAGTGGCCAACTGGCTTAGCTGAGTGTCTGAGCTCTGGGTGCAGTGAGAGATCCTGTCTCAAAAAACACAGTGGTGAGTGATTGAGGAAGACACTTGTCATGGACTGCTGGTGGTCACATGTGTGTGCTTGTAACTGCATGAGTGTCCTGTGTAAACACACACAAGCATACATACAACACATGCCACACACCACACACACACCACACAAACACAATACACACATATACCACACACACACACTACACACAAACACACACACACACCACACAAACACACCACACACACACCACACACACACACACACAAACCACACAAACACACCACACACACATACACCACACACACACACACAAACACACCACACACACACACATACCACACAAACACACTACACACATACACCACACACACCACACACACAAACACACCACACACACACACACACACACACACACCACACAAACATACTACACACATACACCACACACACACACACCACAAACACACCACACACATGTACCATACTCACATATACCACACACACAAACATAACACTTGTATATGCCATGTTGGATGCTTGAAAAACTTGTGGTTTGACACAAATTTATGCCTTGTCAGTTCTGTTAGACGACTTTTGCAATCAATGAGGTTATGGAATCAAATGATTTCCCCTAGTGTTCTCTGGAACCAGGTCTGAATCTCTTAGTCCTTCTCCAGCCACTGAGCTTAGATTCGGAGTGTGTCTGATTTGAATATTTGAGATCCCTGATTGGGAAGATAAATGTGTTACATAACAGCACAGTGTCTGAGGTTCCCAATAAGGAAAATGCAATCTACTTTTGATATTGTTTGGGGACTCTATTCAGGATGATGGACAATAAAGTCTGTTCTTTTTATTGGATTGACGGAAAAGCTGCTTGATATCTATAAACTAATCTGCCATCACTTTGTACGTGATAAGAAAGTACTTTTGCCTGTAATTGCACCAATAGCTCACTCTGAGAAAATGATGTTGACAAAGAGGCCAGGTTTTAGAGCAACTGGCAGCAGTTCTGTTCAGAAACCAAGCTTGTTTGGTTGGTCTGGTTTTTGTTATTGTTTTTGTTCTGTTCATTCTATACCACAGGAGATTCAATTCTGTGTTAGAAAGAGGTGTGACTGGTGTGCATTAGCTCCTGAGTTCAATCTCCAGTACTTCAGAGGGAGAGACAGAATCAGAGACAAAGACAGACAGACAGACACACACACAGACGGAGACAGAGAGAGACAGAGACAGAGATGGATACAGAGAGAGAGACAGAGAAAAGAGACAGAAACAGAGGCAGAGAGACAAGAGGCAGAGACAGGGAGACATAAAGAGGTGGAGACTGAGATACAGAAACAGAGAGAGAAAAAGAAATAAAACAGTATTTTCAGGCATTTTATGTTTGAATTAGTTTGAAATCTCTCTCCATTTATCAACAAGATGGACTCATGTGGCCTGACATAAAATTTCAGGTTGTGGCTCATCTTAATTTGAGGTGGCCGTTTATTTTTATGTCAAAACACTCAGCGACCATTATGAAGAACTTCAGTGCCTCACAAGCCTTCCCATGCCTCATCCCAGGGTCTCTCAAGCATTTCCCTAGAGTCAGACAGGGTGCTGCCCTGGCCTCTGAGCAGTTAACCATAAATGCCAGCACCACTGTGGTAATCAGGCTCATCCATGACTTTTCTCTTCCCATTTCTTCTGCTCCCTCGGATGCTTCCTGACTCTCTCAGCTGCCCCAGTCTGAGGCCTAAGTCAGACGAAGCTCAGGCTACTGAAGACTGCAGGGTTTCTGATATGTGTGTGTGTGTGTGTGTGTGTGTGTGTGTGTGTGTGTGTGTGTAGGTGTAGCTGCAGATTCTACGGGTTCTGAACATGCAGAACTACTTACTGCCTTTGTTGTGTCTTCTCATTTCCCCAAACCCTCGCCTTATGTTTCCCTCTGTCCATGCGCATGGGTAGAAGGGCTGGTTTCCTCTTTACTAGAAGTTACTCAATACACAAAATCTACCTCAAACAGTAAATAGAAGTATTGCTCTTTTCAAATCTGTTTATTTTACACACATGGCACTACCTAATGTTAAGATACAATTAGTCCATATCTCTTTCTAAAAACCAATTATTATATATCTCTACTGGGGGTGGGCTGGAAAGAGGGAACTGATATTTGGTTTATGGTAATGTCATTGATTTTAATAGAAATTTATCTTTGCAAGAAAGAGGAGAGTAATTTCCCACCTCCACCTTTGGAGGATTCACTCCAATATGCCTCTAGATAGTTGAAACTGCAGGCATTCTGCACCCCATGGAATTAGTATCCATGAAGTCCCTGCCTCTGACTCACACCCATGATAGAGCTTAATGTGTAAATAGCCACAACTAAAGCATATCACCTCAGCCAGAAACATAGCGTTGGCTTCACCAGCAGGCAAAGCCTCTCCTGCTGTTTTTTTTTTAGTGTGAGTTATTTAAAGCCTCTTTCTGAGTCTGTACAGCATGGCTTCTTTGCTCTAAAGGGATTGCTGTCACACATTTTGGAGATCTCTGGCTGAAGTTGTCTGTAGGCCGAATGCTTTCTCAGATATGTGGTTGTCACAAGGAACATGTCTTCAGTTCATGTCTACCCACAGATAAGATGGCTTTCTCCTCTTTTCTCTGTATGCACCCTGAGGGGTTTACCTTATGCAGTATAACCACCAAAGACGTCCTTTTCTTTCCCAAACAATAATATAATACAGGAGTCCTTTTACCACATATATTGGCAACATCGGCACAATGACTGCCTTTCTTTCCTTAATAGGTCTAGATCTTTGCTCATCCCATTTGAAAGAAACACTTTATGGCTTCCGTTTGGCATGCCCAAATCTTTTTTTTTTTCCATTTTTTATTAGGTATTTAGCTCATTTACATTTCCAATGCTATACCAAAAGTCCCCCATACCCACCCACCCCAACTCCCCTACCCACCCACTCCCCCTTTTTGGCCCTGGCGTTCCCCTGTACTGGGGCATATACAGTTTGCGTGTCCAATGGGCCTCTCTTTCCAGTGATGGCCGACTAGGCCATCTTTTGATATATATGCAGCTAGAGTCAAGAGCTCCGGGGTACTGGTTAGTTCATAATGTTGTTCCACCTATAGGGTTGCAGATCCCTTTAGCTCCTTGGGTATTTTCTCTAGCTCCTCCATTGGGAGCCCTGTGATCCATCCATTAGCTGAGGCATGCCCAAATCTTAGGCCTTGTATTTGTTGCCCTTTGGCTCTGGTCTTAGTAAAATGCAGGTAGGTCACTTACTGTCATAGATAATCTTTGTTGTCAGCTTGACATACTAGGGAAAGGGAACCTCCATTTAGAAATTGTGTCCATCAGATTGGCCTAAGGCCATTTCTTGATTGCAAAGGCTAAGGCGATCTTGATTGCTAAATTCATTTTGAAAGGCCCAGCCCACTGTAGGTGGTGCCATCCCCTAAGCAAGGACTCCTGGGCAGAAGGGTAGGTAAACATGGGTCTTGAGACAAGCCAATAAGCAGCATTCCTCCATGGTTTCTGCTTCAAGCTACTGCTTGAGTACCTGCCCTACCTTCTTAGATGATGAACTGTGTGTAACCTATGGGCTGAAGTCAACTCTTTCCTCCCCATGTTGGCTTTGGTCAGCGTTTTATGACAGCAACAGAAAGTGAATAGAGCATCTGGTCACAGATCATGAACCCCTACATCACTAGATCTCTTAGCAGGAACTCAGCTAAGGGACTGACAGACATACTGGACACTGGAGACAGGACACAGACACAGAAATATTAGTCTGTGTCTCGCCACTCACAATAGGAGACAATTTAAATTGTATGAATTATGTATTTCTGGGATTCTTCTATCTATACTTTAATTAGCTGTGGATAACTAAAACTATGAAAAATACTAAATGGGAGCCTGTGGACAAAGGCTGACAACTATATATTGAAAAATAGTAAGGTTATTTCATAGAGGAAGTAATTAGTAAGACCATCCAAAATTTGCTTTAGGGGCTGAAGGTGTAGATTAGCAGTAGACTGCTAATGTACTGTGCACACACACAGCCCAGGGTTCTATCCCTAACATTTCTAGAGGTGACTTTTTTATGAATAATTGTATTTTGGCATAGTGAGTTCTATATTTTGTAAGTGTTTAATTGGGCATGATTTATTCTAAATTGTCTTTTCACAAGAAAGGCCACCTGCATGGCTTCTAAATGATGACCGTATTAGAGTATTACTACAACAAAGCCTGTATCATTAAACACAATTTATTGTCCAATTGCCAGCATGCTCCTAAATTCATCTTAAAAAGAGTATTTATTAAAGAGTTGGTAATATCACATTCTATAAGTAAATTCCCACGGGCTAAAATAACAGAATTTGTCTCTTGCATATCAATCTCTTCTAAGCCAAAGTGGAAGAGAAAGGGAAATGATTGCTGGGGCCAGAAAACACCCCTTTAGCCCAAAGGAGAAAGTAATAGACTTAGACAGTATACTTCACTGAGCAACAGACAAATCATGACCAGCAGAACCATGTACAGCATTAAAAAAATGAACCACTGGAATCTCCAATTGGGTTGAGTCCTGGATTGGTTAGGGTGAGCTATAGATGTAATTCCTCATCCTGGAATACCTGGCATACAAACGAAAGCAGCTCTGGTTGTCATATTGCAGCTAGTTTGCTTGGCCTTGCCATTCTGCTCTTCTGGCCTTTTCGGTACAGTGGATCAACATCTTTTTGTTTGAGGGTGCTGCATGGATCAGCCTTGTACTGGAGATCTGTTCCCTTTCTGATCTTTAAGTCACAGCCTTTTCTCTACAGTGATCACTAATCTTGAAGAACATCCTTCTGGGACACACACACTCCCTCTTTCCTTCTTTCTCATTTTCTCATCTCTGTGTGTGAGACCATGCACTCATGCATACTGCACAGCCATTCTTCAGGGAGGAATGACTAACAAAGATAATGTCCAGAGCCCAATGAATGAGGAATAACACTTCTCATGAGAACGGCTTTCTGCTCTAGGAGACCATGGAAGTGACCAACATCTTGCCCTCCTATTCACTAAGAAATCCTTCCCACAGAACATCCAAGTGACTGGTCTATATGGAGTTCTATCAACTAAGGATACAAGTCTGGGGAAGAGAAGGATGGTTTAGCTTATAAAACCTGATGACCTCAGTTTGATCCCTAGGAAACCTACATAGTACAAGGAGAAAAGTAGAGAATCAATACCTCTACATGTATATTACACACACTCACACACTCACACACTCACACACACATACACACATACACACACACACACAGACTGAATAAATAAATAAATGAGTGAATAAGTAAATCACATAAATAAATAAGTGTAAATAAATAAAAAAATTAAAAGTTTTTAAATGCACAACAATATCCTACTCCTGCTTGGAAAATTGAAATCCCTGTGATGAGCAATAGCTGCCTCATCTCTAACCTGGGCAGTGACCCACCTCAGTGTCCTTCTATCAAGGCATCTATTCCAAATCTCTAATGACTTTGAAGTTCCAAAATTCAAAAAATTTTCATAGCCAAGGTAGAATATTGAATTCCTGGTAGCATGCTCTTTTGTTTTCACTCCATCCAAGAACCAACTCCTTTAAATTCCCAATTTTGTACCATCTTTTGTTGGTGAGGTACTCTGTGGCTGGCTGCATGCCCTCAGTCATTAACCTAAGTGACAGCTGTCAGACTGTAGTTTTGATCTTGGTAGTCATGGGCTGGTGGTGCTGAGACTATCTGTGTGTATAATTGCAGGCTCCTGGTTGTACTTTCAGGCCAAATTTCTTTGCTACCAGCCAGGAGAAAGAGCACACCCTGTAGCTAGAACCTCGTCAGGGAACAGAAAGGCAGTTTGACAGAGAGGCAAAATGTAAGCGTATATGGTAGTTTAACTCAAAAACGTTAAACATTGGTTTCTAAGGACAAAAGTCAAAAGCATGCAGGTCTTTTGAGAATGCTTGGAAGTGTGACCCCCATGGAAGAGGTTTTGCAGTCTAGGTCGAGGTGACTCATGCCTCAGGGTTCCCATGCCTCTGTTAACAGAACTCAGTGGATCCAGGCAGATCTGAAAGAGACTACAAAGCCTTTTGATTAGGTAGCAGGCTACAAACCACTCATCTGAAAAGGTGTTGCTTAGTTTCTGCTGGGACTCAAGATACATTTGTTTCATGCTTTGCTTCCTAGCATAACCCAAACTGGGCGTTTACACATTCTTTTGAGGTCCCAGGAAAGACTAGAATCTACCTCTAGGTAGAGGCGAACCAGTGTCACCCCTAAGAGTTAATCCAGTTAGGTGAGTCGATCACCCAATTGGCTACCCCTCAGGAAAAGGGCTTGCATTAAGCTATGCCAAAGAGATGGGAGGAATAATTATCCCTTTAATGAAATGCATCCCTTTCCCTTCCCAGAATCTCCACTGTCAGTGCAGTTGCTGCAGAACCACCATGATGTTCTGTTGGGTGTGTTCTGAGTCCTAATAAAAAAAGATACAACTTTTTACTTCTCTCTCTCTCTCTCTCTTTTTTTTTTTTTTATCGTGGATGCCGGCTAGTGTCTAAGGTATCTGAGGCAGCTTCACCTTCTCTAAAGCTCCTGCCCCCTTCCGTGTGGCTGCTTGTCCCAAAGAGGGACACCTCAATGTCAACTTAACTCAAAAGGCATAGTTCTTTGTCTCCTCCCTATCTTTCTCCTCTGGGGAGTGTTGAGATGTACAGCTTGCCTGCCCAGGGTTTTCTTTTAAATTGATGAAATTGTCTTTGAGCTTCCTATTGACTCAAACTCATGGATTGTCTTATTAACAAGACTCAGAACTCCAGAAAGATCCTTGGTTTCCTCAGTAGCATGTGGTGACTCTACTGGGACTCCCCCAAATATCTAGTAACATCACAGGACTCTGAATCATCCTAGAAGATGGGAAACTGAGGCAGGAGTGTGTCAGCACTTCCTAGCCTGGCCTTCATGCCCTTTTCTTGATGCAGAGGCATGCTGGTGTCCTTTGCTTCCTCTGCGTGGTTCAGCCTGGTTTCACTCAGTAGAAAGAAGTTACCTGAGGTCAGGAGGGAGCTCTGCTTCATTTGTGAACACTGCTGTACAAGGCAAACTGTTTATACACGCGTGCTCCATGCAGGTGTTGCTCTTCTTGGCAGGTATGGGGTAAGGAACGGGAAAAGACTAAGAAGCCACTTCTGAAGGGAAATAGATTTTAAAAAAAACAACAGAGGGAACATAACGTCTAAAAATGATTAGATAGCCAAATATTAGCAAAACATTCTGAATGTCCCCCAGGCTATTTTTTAATCTGCTGAGTGAAACTGATATAGATGAAGTTTAATAGACTCCAAGAAAATCCAGTTTACATCAGGAAAAATAGTCTTAAAATGACTTAGTATCAAATTTTGTTCAAGCTTGATGTTATCACTGCTAGTAACAAATGTATCTGTTATTTAAAGCCATTATTAAAGTTCTCATTTTGGCTATAGCTGGTATCCACTCCTATTCACAAATGGAATCTTTGATGAGTTTGAAGTATCGAATGTCAGCACAGGATATTCTCAGATGTAAGCAAAAGAAAAGATACTTGAGTGGAAAATGACTTCCAAGAGTCTGAGAAGTTTATTTCAATTTGTTAGCCCTTAATTGCTGTAATAAAGCTATCATACCTGAACTATATGAAGTTTACATCTAAACCTTATGAACTTTATGTGATCATAAATAATCTCAAAGTGACCCACAGTGTAAACACTTAGATGTATATCCCGGTGAAGACACGGGCCAGAAGACCTGCAGGAGACATACCCCCAAGTCAGGCTTCAACCTGGCACTCAGGTGGCCAGGCGTATAGTGAATGGCCAGCTTGCTGGTGTCCATTTCAGCAGCAGGTCTGTTTCTTCATTCCTAAGGGATTCATCACCCTCCTGCCATATCTTTTATAAAAAACACCCTAACCTATAACCACAGCACTCAGAGTGAGGCAGAATTGCCAGGATGTCAGGTGTGGCTACAGAGCCCCTGTCTCAAGTTCAAAATTATCCAAAGCCAGGATGTCTGTATTCTGTCCAATGTACCTGCTCTCCAGGAAATGATCCCCTCTTGTTATCCCGATTACTGTGGGCAAGTCTTCTGTATACCAGTCCCAGACATGCATGCTAATTAAGGATTTTTGGGTACCTGGAAACAACAGCTGGAGCTTTTCCTGGGCTCCTGGATTGATAATACCCTCAGGGTGCAGAGCACATGCCAGGACCTTGTTAGTCTGACCTTCCAGTAGTTGATTCCTGGGACAGAATTTGACATCAATTTGTTTGTGATTCCTGTTGCCTACAGGAATCTGTCCTTCATAAATGCTTGAGGTTTTACTGAAGCTAGCTCAGGAAGGATTCTGACTTTGTTGGCATGTCTCCACCATAATGTATCATGTATCATGGAGGCAGAGGCAGGGTTGACAGTTTGAGTGTAGTCTGGACTTCAAGGAGAGACACCGTCTCACCAAACCAAACAATGGGCAAACTTCTCAAGGATAGTATCTATCAGTAAGAATGGAGCCTGGCCAGTGAACGCTAGTCATGGTATATTCTTACCTGCAAGCAAACTCTTAATTTCAAAGCATGGGGGTTAAACTAGCAAATATGAAGAGATAGCTCAGGGTTAGAAGACTTTCTGCTCTTGCAGAGAACCCAGGTTTGGTTCTCAGCACCCACATGACTCTCATGACCATTTGTAACTCCAGTTCCAGGTTATCAAGTGTCTTCCTTTAGAATCTGTAAGCTGGACATGTGAGCTATGTCCATACATACATTCAAAGGGACACTCAAGCTCATTAAAAAATCATTAAAACATCCTAAGCAACTGAAGGATTTTCTGTATGCAGATTAGAAAGGGTAACACCCTAGCTGACTCTCACCAGATCCTCTCAGATTGGTGTCATCAATTGTATGCAGTATAGCGAATGGAAATAGAGGTTTGGCCTAGTATGGGAAGTAATTGCCTCAGGTATGCAAATAATCCTGAAGGCTAGGCCCTAAACATATTACCTCTCATAAGGACAATTTGTGCCTTCAAAGGGCAAGCAAGCAAAACAAAACAAAACAAAACAAAACAAACCCAAAGACAGTAATTATGCTTGTGTTTCCCCTTCCCCCACAAGCTTTGTCCAGTGGATGAGAGCGTGTGCCGGCCATGACATCATTAGACACACCATGGTGGCTCTGGAGTATGAAGTAGCTGCTCTCACAGACAGAGAGGACGCTGTTGCTGTCCTCATTTATCTTTAAGCTCCTCTACTGTATCCTTCATCATGATCTTGTTAATAATGCCAGGCCACCGAGGACTTGCAGTTGATGAAATTTTATCTTACCAGCTTTCCAGTGGGCCTCACCTGCAGAAATTCCAGCCTTCCTTAATTAAAATTTGATTCTCAAAGGAATCCACTATATGTGTATTATAATACAAGGAATGATCATGCTGGGTCTGTGGCTACATCTGTTTAGATGTGGACACAGGTAGCTTTGGGTTATCTCCTGTCATTACCAAGACAGTATCCAAGGAGAGGTTCCTCTGTGTGTGTGTGTGTGTGTGTGTGTGTGTGTGTGTGTGTGTGTGTGTGGTGCCCACATGGAAGTATTTGTGTGCACATTGTTAGTTAGGCTAGTACAGGATATCCTCTGTCACTCTCCAGGTTGTTCTCTGGAGGCAGGCTCTCTCACCAGGCTGGAAGTCCAACTTTTCAGCTAGCCTAACAGGCCAAGGCATTCCCAGGATGGCCTGGCTCTCCTGTCCTATAATGGGGGTGACAGGCACATGCAACCATGCCTGGCTTTAAATGGGTGCCTAGGATCTGAACTCAGGTCCTCATGCTTGCATGAACCATCTCCCTGGTGAACCATCTCCCTACTGCCCAAGATTCTGATGGCCCCATTAAAATACATGTAGCCCAGGATGGCTTCAAGCTCACTGTGCACCTGAGGCAAGCTTTGAGATCCTGGTCTTCCAGCTTCCAGGATTACAGGCGTAAGGCAGTGCCTGCAGCCTGTCTGTACTGGAGGTCAGATTGATGGCAATGCGTAAAAGCCTAACTGCTCAATTCCATATTCTTTGTAAATGAAACTACAGCTAAGACGGAAGCCATTCCTAAAGCGGTGCTTATAGACTTAATAACAGATTCACTGACTTCGTGGAGCAGTGATGTCTCTACACAAAAATAAATAAATAAAAACAAAACACAACTGGGAATGTTAACTAGATGTGAGAAAAATATTGAGCCATGTATTTTGTATTTTGGGTCTTTCTTCTCAGGCAAACTTCCGGTGTACATTTAATCCACAAAGGACTCTCTGAAAAATATCTCACTTTGTTTATTATCTCTCCTGAATCTCATAGATGCCTGAACTTGTCTGGGTAACAGTGAGTGGCTCTTTATGGTTGTGAATGTATTCCATGCTCTCTCTTGCTCAGCTCTCCTTCCCTCCCTGTCCTCCTCCTTTCCTCCTTCCCCCATTTCCCCTCTCTCTCCTCTCTCCTCTCCTCCTCCTCCTCCTCCATCTCTTCTTCTTCTTCTTCTTCTTCTTCTTCTTCTTCTTCTTCTTCTTCTTCTTCTTCTTCTTCTTCTTTTCTTCTTCTTCTTCTTTTCTTCTTCTTCTTCTTCTTCTTCTTCTTCTTCTTCTTCTTCTTCTTCTTTTCTTCTTCTTCTTCTTTTCTTCTTCTTCTTCTTCTTCTTCTTCTTCTTCTTCTTCTTCTTCTTCTTCTTCTTCTTCTTCTTCTTTTCTTCTTCTTCTTCTTTTCTTCTTCTTCTTCTTCTTCTTCTTCTTCTTCTTTTCTTCTTCTTCTTCTTTTCTTCTTCTTCTTCTTCTTCTTCTTCTTCTTCTTCTTCTTCTTCTTCTTTTCTCCTTCTCCTTCTCCTTCTCCTTCTCCTTCTCCTTCTCCTTCTCTTTCTCCTTCTCCTCCTCCTCCTCCTCCTCCTCCTCCTCCTCCTCCTCCTCTTCTTCTTCTTCTTCTTCTTCTTCTTCTTCTTCTTCTTCTCTCTCTCTCTCTCTCTCTCTCTCTCTCTCTCTCTCTCCCTCCCTTCCTCCCTCCCTCCCTCTTTCTCTCTCCCCATTTTAAAACTAAGACTCTTGCAGGGGGCTTGACTTAGATGTGGGAGTCTCCGTTTGAATTGTTCCACTAACCTGCACAACTGTTGCATTTGGAACTCACAGCATCAGTGGTTATCAGTGTAAAACCTGCCCAAGGCAGAGCCCATCAAGTCAATAATCCATCATGAGCAAATTGTTCTTAAGTCCCCACCCTCCCTCAGGAGCAGTTAAAGTTATAAATAAAGAGTTATAAGTAACTCATTTTATTATAAATGTATTTAAGATTATAAATTATAACCTTAAATAAATAAGTGCCCCTCTTGCTAACGCAGGCAGCCTTGTCTGCAAAGAGCACAACAAAAATAGACAGGAGAGCAGGAGAAGGACTTGGGCGGAGGGATTCGGTGGGAGAGGGATGGTGGTGAGACAGGTAAAGGCTTTGATTAAAAAGTATTGTATACATACATATGTATGAAACAGTGGAAGAATAAACGAGGGGTCGGGGAGATGGTCCGGTGATAAAGAACATGTACTGCTCTTGCAGAGGGCCCAAGTTTTATTCTCAGGTGGCCTTATAGTGCTCTCTCTCTCTCTCTCTCCCCTCCCTCCCTCACCTTCCCATCCCCTCTCCCTCTCCCCTCTCTCTCCCTCTCTTTATATAGAGATAGATAATTTAAAATCTTTTAAAAATAACATTTAAAAAAACTATGCTACATCTCAAAGATGCAAAATGTGGACTGCTCATGTTTCCTTCTAGATTGGGTGTTCTGATTTCCAAATTTGACACCCAAAATTTGTGTCATTCTTAAAGGCAGGGAAATGTCACATAAGATGCTTTGGCAGGAGCCTGAGTGTAACTGATCAGAAGGGCAGGACTTCCCAAGCTCAGCACCACTCAGTCTATGCCCTAAGCATCCAGGGTCCAGGCTCTGCCCTTTCTCACTAGGACCTATTGTTTAGTTACACTGCTCTCCTCTTTTGAGGATTAGTGAGAAAAGCAAGCAGTGATCACCGAAACTGTGCTTGAGGTGGCCGGGATTTCTGCTCAATTTAAAGGAGATTAATGCAATAAATCAGTATAACCACTTTATACAGCCGAGAACAGTGCTTTTGAAGATGATGTGCTCTTAGTGAGTAGCCCAGAAACGGAAATCAGTCAACACTCTGTGACTCAGCCATGTTACCTGGTTGGCTCTGTTTGCCACTTAATCAACCACCAAGCATAAGTATGTGTGTGTGAGCGTGTATATGTGTGTAAATGGGTATGTGTGGGTACATGTATTGAGAATGTATCCATGTGTGTGTGTATGCATGTGAGTGTGTGTATGTGTGTGTACATGTGTATGTATGTGAATGTGTGTATGTGTATATGTGAGTGTATGTATGTGTGTATATGTGTATGAGTGTGTATGTGTGTATGCGTGTATATGCAAGTGAGTATATATGTGTATGAGAGTATGTGCATGTGAGTGTGTATGTGTATGAGTGTATATGTGCATGAGTGTGTGTGTGCATATGCTGTGTGCTCATACATGTTCTTGAGTGTGAGCACAGATGCACACTTCCCAGGTCACACACTTGGCAGTGAGAGGACATTTTCTGGTACTGGTCCTCATCTTTTACCTGGTTTGAAACAGGTTGTTCACTGCTGAGTGCACAGGCTGCTAAGTGGTTGGCTCTTCTCCTGTCTCCATCCTCTGATTGGTCACCTACGTGCGCCACCCATTGTGCCTGGCTTTTATGTAGGTTTTAGAAATTCAAACACGGGCCCTCATGTTTGCACAGCACACATGTTAGTCACTGAGCCACCTCCCCCAACCCTATCGAACCATTTTGGAGCCACAAATTTTTTGACACAACAAATAGGGAGTAAAGACAGAAAGAAAGCAAGGCTAAAGATACATCATGTCAATCTTGGCACTAGTGAAGCTGAGGCAGGAGAACTACGAGTTTCAGATCAGTCTAAGCCAATAGTTCTCGAACTTCCTAATGCTGCAACCCTTTAATATAGTTTTTCATGCTGTGGTGACCCCGCCCCCACCATAAAATTATTCCATTGTTACTTCATAACATTAATGTTGCTATTGTTATGAATCCTAATGTAAATTTCTTGTATACAGAATATCTGACCCGCAAAACTACTGGTCTAAGTTGTGTAATGAGATCTTATCTCAGAAGCTCAGATAAATAAAAGGATAAAGAAAAGCAAACACTGTAATGTAATTTCTGAAAAAAAAATCACAAAATGAGTAACATTTTACAAACTCATTTCAAGGCAACTTTTTATTGTAGTCATTAAAGCATACATATGCATACATATAAATACATTTGAATGTGCATATGTGCACATGTATGTGTGTGATATGTCTACATGCAATATAGTCATTATGTAATTTATTATTTAAACTATACACAGTTGAAAGGGATTTTTTAAAGACGTCTTTATTTTTATTTCATATGTACGAGTGTTTGCCTGCATGGATGTCTGTGTACCGCATGTGTGCCTGAGACCAGAAGAGAGGACTGGATTCTTGGAACTGGTGTTATAAGTGGTTGTGAGCTATCAGGTGGTTGCTAGGAACTGAGTCTGGGTCCTCCATAAGAGCAGCTCGAGCTGTTGAGCTATCTTTCCAGCCTCAAGGGGGTTATGGATAATTACTTTACAGCATCTCACTTACAGGGACATATGGCCTCCTATATAAAATTTTCCTCTTTTTAAAATAAAGCATCAGAACCAAGATGTGTAGATTCTAATCTCCATTGTATTCAATGTATCTTCTAATGTGTATTAAATTGGGGAATAATGACTAAAATTAAATAAATCTTGTCAAAGTTGAAGAGAAGAAACCAGTGACTCCCTAGCCCGGCTTCTGTTGAGAAGGCATAAAGGCTGCCTCTAATCCACATGGGGTTTGGAGGATACATGGTTGCAGTGAGCAGCGTGAATCCTTTTCTCTTAGCCAGAAATCAGGAACAAAATGCAAAAATCCATCAAAATCAACCAGTCAGGAGACTCAAGCACAAGGATGGGGGAATTCAAGGCTAGCCTGGGCTACATAGTGAGTTTCAAGAGTAGCCAGAAAAACAGTGAAATCAT
Organism: Mus musculus; assembly: GCF_000001635.26. NCBI lineage: Eukaryota > Metazoa > Chordata > Mammalia > Rodentia > Muridae > Mus > Mus musculus. The sequence continues at coordinate 112,083,601 of NC_000075.6, read as the reverse complement.
GTCTCAAGACAGCTGATTTAAGATTCTTATATTTTTGTTCTTCAAAGGTGTTTGTGTTCATTTATCATTCATTTGTTCCTTAGCCCAACGTCTCAATATATATTCGCTCAGGCTTCATGATAATTTTAAAAGTATATGAAGTCAATTAAAACTTCATAGATCAACTAGTAGAGGTAGGAAAAGTCAATCTGTGTCGTATATGTAATGAGAGTTATTTAACTCTGCATTTGAAAGATGAGTAGAGAGAACGTATAGCATATTCATTGAAAGTATTATGTTTTCTTAAAAGAGTAATCGTTTACCTAACACAAACATTATAAGGGGACTAGATTAGAAATGACTTGGGAAGTAGAAGTCTGACCTTGACCCAGTTCTCTGGCATGCTGGCTGGCAAGAAGCATTTATGATTCCTTGAGCTAGCACAGCTGCCAGGGGATCCCTAGGAGAGGGTGTCTGAAGTGAAGAGAGAGGTTTCATTTAATTAGCCACCAGGAAAATATTTAAGATGCTAGTCTGTTTACATCTGATGTCTGCTCATCATCTTTGGTAGATGAGAAGGCCGTGTGTGTTGTGTACATGTGTGTGTATCCGAGTATGTTTCTGTGTGTGAGAGTATGTGTATGTGCACATGCCAATATATGAATTAATGTATGTTAGTCCGTGTGAATCAATATATAGTGTGGTCATACCATGGTGCATGTGTGTAGGTCAGAGGATGACCTCAAGTATCAGTCTATGCCTTCTGTCTGATTTGAGATAAGTAAGGTTCCACTTGGGGGTTCGCTTTGTTTGTTTTCTGCTGACTATGCCAGACTAGCTATCCATGAACTTCTGGGAAGTCTCCACAGCAAGAGTTTTACCCACCGAGTCATCCCTCTAGCCTCTCTAAAAAGACTTTACGTGAGGGTAAAGTTCACCTTCTCCTGAAGACTTTGATAGCAAAAAGCTAAGCTACAGGGTGGGCAAGCTTTGGTTTGGAAACAAAAGACAGAGAACTGGATTGCTCTCCTCCATGCTGGCAAGAAGTTTCCAGTTTCTCCAAGTCTCTGCTGATGCTGATGCTGATGCTGATGGCTAGACTCTGTTTGGAACCCAGATGCCTGGTTGTTCTTACACTGCAGCCCAGAACTCAGGGACATACCAGGACTTGGAGCCTGGGCTGCACAAGCCCATCCAAATAATATGTGCTGGTTGGTGGCGCCTTGCTAGAAGCAGCTTACCCCTTCTGTTCTCCACTGACCTAGGTGCTTAGCCACCATTTGCATCCCAAGCTGCTTCAGCCAATAGAGATGAACAATTCCTTTATAATGTATAGGCAAAACAGCATATTCATTGAATTCATCAGGCCCCTTGCCTTGGAACTGTTCTTCCTCGGTGGTCCATGCAGAGTTTGTGAGCTAAAACCTGGGTGCTGGTAGCTAGAAGGAACATTTCCAAGACTTTTGTTCGTTGGTTGGTTTGTTTGTTGGGATGGGGAAAAGGAGGGGGCAGGGGAAGGTCCCCCACAGGATATTCTCAATATCCAGTTTGCTTTCCGCTAAAAGTGTAATTATGGATGGAGCAAAAGCTTCCCCACCAACTGAGTTGACAAGGCCAATCACCACGGGGTAAATGTGTGTTGAGGAAATCACCTTAGCCTGCACCTTGCCTGAGCTTCCCCAAAGCCCCAGGAGGTAGGGAATCATTTGCTTCTGGTTTATAGGGGGAAAAGAGTCTGGGAACTAGAAGCCGTGGGCCTAGGTATTGGCATGCAGTTTCTAATTATGGACTCCGTGACCTTTTCCAATAAGAAACACACTGAAACTTGGACTACAAAGTCAACAAAGCTTCCTGCGAGGGTTCCTTCATACAGTCTCCCCTTGCTGAGCTGATGGTTGCATTAAATCTTTGATCAGGGCTAGAGGTGTGATTTGGTGGTAGAATAAGTGTTTAGCACAGGACTCTGTTCTAGCCACAGCATCAATAAATAAGTACGGAAGGAAGAAACGTTGGTTAGGTGTACTATAAGCTTGAGACTAATTTACAGAACATCTCCTTCGCCTGATATACTTACTGCAACACAAGACTGGGCGGGAGCTAGCAGAGACAGAGACCTTCACTCACCCTTTCTTCACTTCCCCCGTGGTTAACATTCTGCATCAAATCAAAGAAAATGTCAAATTTAACACAGTAAGCAGCGCAACTTGAGTTGAGTCATAATATATTTTTTCTCTTTCCCCTAGGATATTTAGACAGTGACATTACTTAATAGCACCCCCCTATGTTATAATCAATTGCCCACCAATTTCACCGTTTCCAAAGGGAGGGCCAAGCACTCAGGCAGGGAGTCAAATATTCTACCCTAATGTCTAGTGACACATAAATTTGAAAGTTAACATTTATTTAATTGCCAAAGCGGTCATGCTAAGTGCATAGTCTGACATACTGTTGGATGTTAAAAATGATCATTTTTGAGACAGGAAAAGGTCTATAAAATCAAGAAACAGGGCTGGAGAGATAGCTTGGATATTAAAAGCACTTATTATGGCAGAGAACTCAGGTTCAATTCCCAGCACCCACAATGGTGGCTCAAAACTGTCCCTACCTCCACTCCCAGAGGATCCAACTTTTAGCCTCTGTGGGCACCAGGCATGCATGTGATACACAGATAGACATGCAAGAAAGCTACTCATACCATAAATCAATGTTCAACATTGTTAAAAGGAAACAAAGACAATATACTATTTGACGCACGAGCCAACTCGTGCTCCCTTTTAAGATCTTCATTTGTGCAAATTGGCCCAGTCACTTGGGCAGTGCTTCTTGATGTGACATTTCTGTCCTCTAAAGGGAAGGACTGTGGTGATAACAAAGCTAGCCAGCACCTCATCCTTTCCTAACTCTCTAGACTGCCTCTCTCAGCTTACTTTGCCCTATGGCTTCTAGGTAAAACACGCCAATGTAAGGCGTGTCCTGACAGAGATCCAAGGGCAGAAGAACATTGAAAGGAGCAGAGCTGCCTGCATTGCTGTGATGCTCATTCTGACAGCCAGCCCCTTCCTTCAGCTCTTGCTTTCTTCAGTGTCCTGGCGGGGCCCTGAGGCCATACCCCAAGTCACCAGTACCAGGGACATCACCTCAGCTCTTCTGGCTAACTCTTCATGACCTTAACATTCTACTCAGTTTTTTTTTCCTACCTCATTTTTACTTCCTGTACAATGAGAGCAGTGACTGTGCCCTACTTTATAAACTGTTTAAGCCAGTGAGGGCGGGGAGACACGAGAGTACATATCAACCTGGATACAGAAAGAACGCTTGATTTGCCCATATCAATATATCCAGCGTGGTCTCTGCTCCCTCACCACATGGTCACCTCAGAGTGTCTGATGGTTAAATAACTTAATGGTCCAGGTTCCCAGCCAAGGAATGATGCTTCCCACAGTAGGCCATTTCTGCATCCCAGTTAATGAAGTTTAAACAATCCCCAACAGATATGCCCAGAGAGCCATCTCCCAAGCACTTCTAGAGTTGGTCAAGTTGACAATGAACAATAAACCATGCCATTAAAAGAAGAGCCAAAGCCAGTTAGGGAGTGAAGAATATAGCTCTTTGTTAAGAAGACCAACACATGCTTGAGAAAAAGGTTCCAAGTAAGTGAAAAGTGGTTTAAGGCCACTCAAAGTGGGAATACAGAGGGGAAAGCAATGACGATGACATATCTTGGCTACTGCCTGCCATTCGCAATTAGTCCATGTCTCTCACCAAAGGGCAGACTATCCTGACCTCCTCAACACAAAGACTGAGACTATTTTACAAATAAAGTGAAATTACAGAGAAGGAATACATTCATTATTAAGCTGATTTTTTTCCCCAGAAAAGTATGAAATGGTCATCAGTAGGAATTCAAAGGCAGATGGATGGAGCTTAACATCTTTTCCTAATCCAGATAACTATCTACTTCGTGAAAGTTCAGTAAATATCAAAATCATATCTCTTTTCTTCTCTTTCTCTCTCTCTTTAAGACATGTCTTCATGTGTGCAGATGCATGTAGAGGCCTGAAAACAACCTTGGTGTCATGAACACCATCATGCTCCTTTGAGGCAGGGCCTCTCATTGGTATGCAGCTCCACCAGTTACCTAGACTGTCTGGCCAGTGAGCGCTGGGCATCCTCCTATATACACCTCCCTAGAACAAACATTAAAAACTCAAGCCACCATGCCTAGAATGCTTTAGTATAGTTTGAGACATTGAACTCAGGTTCTAGTGTTTATGGGTCAAACACTTCACCAACTGAATTATCTTTTCCAGCCCTCAAAGGGAGACCTCAAGCTCAGCATCAACTTGTGAATAACAACATTTCAGGATGTGACATAACCTGATTGTAGGAGGATCCCTGGGGTCTAGTGCTTTGCAGCGTAACCTTCAGTAGGCATTAAGGTTTTGTAGAGACAAGTCATTGACCTAGGGGAAACAATGCTCTAGCCAGAAGCAAAATGGGGAACCCAGATTGCGCAGTAAATAAGGAACTGCTTTGAGAAGCCAGTCTCAAGCCTTTGGGTGGCTGGGGCCAGCACAGGGCCACACATGGATACCTTTGGTGTGGTCTCATGGCTAATCAAGGAAGGGCTAGTTTTTGCAGTCCCCAATGTTTGCATTGCTGTATCAGGCTGAGATGCAGAAGTTTCCTCTATTCTCCTTAGAATGGGTAGATCTAGCTGTGTTTTGTGGGCAAAATAGTCTACCAACTGACAGAAAATTTCTGGCAATGGTCTTGTAGCCATCTTTATAAGCTCCAGCTGGGAGCTTATAAATCACTTTTAACCATGATGGAAGGCTGGTGTTACCCTTCGATGCCTTGAGGTGACAACAAGAGTTAACAAGTGACTGATCAGAACCATTTCTCTCCCTACCCTGGAGCAGGCCATTAAAGAGTGAGGCTGCTCAGTATGCAGCAGAGACAGCCTGCAGGGGTGTGCATGTGCCGGGGCTTGCATGCTCTGATGCATGTGTGGAGGTCAGAGGACAACTGTCATCAGATGGTTCTCTTCTTCCACCGTGGGCTCCAGGGACCAAACTCGGATCATCAGGTTTGCATGACAAGTGCATTTACCTGCTGAGCCACCCCATCAGCCCAAGACAAACTAATTTGAATCTGTGTGGGCAGGCCTGTGGATTTCTGATAATTGCCTTGGCCCAGATTTTTAAAAAGCACTTGTAAATGACAATTCCTCATACATAGAATAAAAGATCTCCCTTAGTGCTATTCTGTCAATGATGGTTAGGACTTAGATGGTTTTACACATGCACAGGAAATTGTCTCTTGACCATTGTTTGAGTGTATGACATTGTCTGGCATCCAGGAGCTTTTGTATTGGGTTCTTACCTATTGGGATATTGATGTAATTACAAAATCACAAGGAATCAGAAGTCATGTTCCCAGCTCTAACTGTAATGACAACTTTAAAAAATGTTTAGCCTTGGGAGAGAGGTCAGTCAGCAGAGTGCTTGCCATGCAAGAATAAGTATTTGAGTTCAAACTTCCATGTTCAAAACAAAATCTCTCTAAACCTTGAGAAAAAAATGAGGAACCAGATCATGGTTAGCATGTAGCATTTGTATATGGATATGGATAGGAAATATATGTGTGTGTAAATGAAATACACACACACACACACACACACACACACACACAAGGAGTATCTGTGGCATAACCACAACCAAAACAACAACAACAAAAAAAAAACAACAAAAAAAATCCAAAACAACAACAAAAAAACCCAAAAACCCCTTGTAATTCTTTCTCCAGTTTCCGTAAAAGAATTTAGCTTAATTGTCCAACTTAATAAGTGCTATGGAATGTTTCATCAAGTCAAAAAGGCCCATCAATTAAGTTTGAGTGGAAGGTTCATCTGAAAACAGAATTTCTCATTGATCTCTACTGAATAGCTGGAGAGTTATCTCTCTTTCCTGTGTGTTAAAGAACACTAATCATGTCCACAAAATGAAAATAAAATCATCTTTTCCATCATATTCTTGCAGGGGCTTGTTGTGGGGGTGATTGGCTGGCTTTTCATTATCATACAGAATTATCAACCAGAATTAGCATACAGCACTGTCTTGTGCTTCACATCCATTTTCTGAGTTGTCTAGTGTCTTCAGCCAAGTTGGCAGGGAGGAAAGACCCAAGACGTGTCACTGCATGATTGAATGAGACCCATGATAGTAATCAGCAGGCTGAGATTGAAAGTTCAGATCATCCAGAAAGAAGAATGAAGGTTCTTTATCCCCAGCCCCCAAAACCCTCTTGGTGTAAATGTGTGTAATGACAGAGGGCCTATAGCAATGTGTAGTCTTATTCTACTCTCTCCTCATTTTAAAATCATTTATCGTGTATCCTCTTTCAAAATGCAAAGACCCTTAACTTTATCCCTGTTTCAAAAGCAGTAAAAATATACCATCAAAATCCTAACAAGCCTATGTGCCTGGCTCTTTGCCTGGTTCTCTGTCCAGCACTTGGCCTCTCTGCCATGATCCTCCTGGGAACCATTGTCTTCTGTTGCCCCTGTTTCCATCCAGGTCACTATCATTTGCTGAACATAGGCTCAACACCTCTCTTCCACAATAGCTCTGCAGCTCTCTTAATTTTCTGAGTCCTCTGTTCTCTCACACACACACACACACACACACCCTTCTCTACTCTGGATTCCAGGCTCTTCTGATCCTAGCCTTTCTACCACTCCTTAGACTTCTATTGATTTTTCATTTCTGCAAGTTAATGCCTGAGTGTTACTGTTACTTATAGGTCCATTTCCATAGCCATTTCAGGTGATAATAACTCATAAATGTAGCATCCTCAAGACCAGCCATGTTCTTGTGACTTCCAAACCTGTGCCCAAAGACAAAAATGGCTTGCCTAAGCTTCAGAGCCTTTCACTCATTTGTTTACTAATAGCTAATATGCATTTGTCCCTCTAGTGTCTCCAACTCAGTTGCTGTCCTTAGTTACATACAAATGTAACTAAGAGGATTACTAGATCTTCATTCTCTGCCATTCCTCTCTGTACCTGAATGACAGGCTACAACATCTGCCAACAGTATTTTTGGATGGGTTTCTTATCTCTACCACTACTACATTGGCTCAGCTGTGTCTTCATCTTCTTTCTCGGATTACTGTTGTTGTCCCCATGGACTCTCAACCTCCAACTCTGCATCTCCCATGAATCCAGGGATGTCTTTGTGAAAGTGTCCACCATTTCACCGCTCCACTTAGATCTACGCTATCACTCTCCATTCCAGTCTGATCTTAAAGCATTAAATTTTCACTTTATAAGACAGTGTTTAAAGCCCTACAATTTGAGCCTGATTTGCACTTCTGACCCCTTCTACAATCCCTAATGGAATCTAACCACCTTTGAACTTATTTCTCACATCTCTGGGCTTTGCATGTATGAACCCTGACTCTTCTTACCTCATACAACCTCACTAATATTAACCACTCATCTTCCTATTGGAAGCTTCTGAAGTTGTGGGTCATGACCCCAAATGACATCACAGAACTGACTGTGGGGATAAGTTGTAAAAAAAAAAAAAAAAAAAAAAAAAGGAGGGTTGGTAATAAAATTCTGAATATGTGAGGACCAAAGTAAACTCGGCATCAAATTCGGAATGAATCCAAGATTTTTCTGAGACAATATCTGTCCCTTAAGTAAAAGCTTTCCCAGTTGTAGTCATAGATAGCTACCTACAGATTGGATCTGAGGCTGTGGTAGTTATCTTGAGGTGGTTGGCCAGGGCTGGTTACACCCTAATACCCTGTAGACATGCAGGTCAGTGGTGCTGATCTCCTGGCCTGTGGCCTCCAGGTGAAAAGAATTAAGTCGGTAGAAATAGGTACCAAGGGGCCAGTTATCATAGCCTTCTCCATCTTTCTCTTGACTCTGGCCCCTGCCCCCCAGCGTGTTTTGGGGAAAGCCTTCTGTCTGGCTCAGTGTTCTGCCACCAGCCAGGTGAATGCACAGCATCACCATTAACAGGCCAGCTGAGGCACACGAAAGCTCTCTTTCCCTCTGAGGCCCTACCCTCATTAAGAAAGTAAAATGTTGGTGAGTCTTGCGGGCAGCCTTCCTCCCTCTGGATTGTGGGAGATCTCTGGCTGTCAGCATAGCACTCTGGGCCAGGAAAGTTCAGAGAATTACTTCAATAATATGACAGCCTCTTCCATTTAAAATGGAATTCAGCTCGGCTTCCCTCGGAGCCTTCATTGAAATTCTGCACATGATCCAGCCCTCTAGTCATTTAACAATGCCTCTCATGTTTGCCCTGATTTAAGAAAGAAAGAGAAAAGGAAGGAGAAAGAGAAAGTAAAAGAAAGAAAGAACAGAGAGCAAGCAACCCAGCTTTCTGTTTGTGATAACTGGATCAGGGTGGTGTAATTGCAGGGAGGAGGCCCCCAGGCTGACAGTAATAGGATGGCTCCTCTGATGTGTGTTACCATCAGACGATGACCTGTGCATGGTTGTTCTCGGGGGACAGTAAAGAGGCTTTTAAGAATTACTCACTGTGAAGGATGAAAGCTAATGAGGAAAGGAGCAAGTGAAGAGCAGAGAGACTCTTCGGGAAGTCTGGCTTCACTTAGGCCTGTCATGGCTCCCTTCAAAGTCATTAGGACGAGTGGGTCTCCAAAGGAGCACTCTGAGCATCGTGCATTCTCATGCAGGCTCCTCCCAGGTCAAGGCACCTCCTTCCTGAGGAATTAAAGCCACTAAATAATAAATATCAAGGGAAAGGAAAGGAACAGATCCAGTAAGGTGAGAGAGGGCATTTATATCAAAGAAGATACAGCTCCTAATGGGCTTCTACGGCAAGAGAGAAAAAGACAGTCCTTATACTCTGTGTCCTTGTCTTAAAGGCCAGGCATAGCTCCTGAATCGCATATACCAGCAGGCTGGCAGCTTGTGTTCGACTTGGGCACTGTTATTAAAAACAGAAAAATCAGATGTGCCTGGGGATCTGCAAGGATGCTTGTGCAGAATGTAGGTGGATATGTCTTCCAATGAAGTGCCCAAAAGCTGCTCTCTGAGCATAAGGTGGTGGTCTACTTCAGGAACCCACAGAGATTCTGCAGTATAAAGCTACATACTTACTTTCCTTATTCATAGCCTCCTGGGACCGACCACAAAGGCTGGTTGCTGATTCTGGGAAGGGCAGTGTGTCCTAGAGATGTAGCCTTTGTAGTGAAATAAACCTAAGGAACACGTTCACAGCATCCACACAGTGAGAACACATAGCAGTAGCATAAGCTCCAAACATAGTATCTTGAAATGGCCTCGGGCATGGAGGCTTTTGCTTTGTCTCCAGCCCCTGATCTGATATTCTAGATTGCTTGGTAGTGGGTTTCTCACACCCATATTTACCCTCAAAATACTATGAGCACTGCCTCCATCTCCAGCCCAGTGCTCTTCCTAGAGTTAAACCAGTTGTCCAGGAGGGTTTGGTCTGAGTGGAAATGACATAGAATTAAGCTACCTGTGGTAATTCTCTCAGCTCAAGACAACCTAGAGTTGCTTGAGAAGAGGGCCTCCTTGAAGGATTTGCAGTGAACAGTTCAGCCTTCGGGGAGTCTGCGAGAGATCGCCTTGATTGTTAATTGAAGTAGGAATACCCCTCCTAAATATGGGCAATAACCTTTCAGGGGCTGCTAGAAATTCAAAAGCTAGCTAAGCAAGTAACTAAGTAGACAGCATGGGCTTATCCATTTCTCTCTGCTTGGACTGTGGCTATTAAAACACTAGTTACTGAGTTTCTGCCTCAGTTTCCCCTTAGTGGTAGACTTCATTTGAGTGAATAACCAACACAACAAAACAAAAATAACCAACAATAACAACAACAACAACAAAACCAAACCACTCTCCTTAAGTTTCTATTCATCGGGGTAAGGGTGTAACAGAATAAAACTGAAAGTCACCCTGTCTGATCTACCAAGAATTTTAGAGTGTAATCCACTTGAACAGCCACCGATTTCATTCCACTCCCAGAGGCTCCACCCACTGTCCTACTGTCTACAAAAAGCAGCCTGCAGGACAGTTCCTGAGTGATGAGAGTTGGTTTTCACGAAGCAGTCATGTTTCAGCCTTGACTTTCTTCCTTTCATATGATGAAGAAGATTTTGCTCAGAAAACTGTGAGCCATAATTCTTTGCCTCTTCACCTAATTGTGTTAACTATTGAAAAAACAATTAATGTACCAAATGGCTATTGAACACCTGCCACATGAGAGAGATTATATTACCTGCAAGAGATGAGGAAGCCTGCATAATAAATGGCACTTGGGAGAGAGAGAGAGAGAGAGAGAGAGAGAGAGAGAGAGAGAGAGAGAGAGAGAGAGAGAGAGAGAGAGAATGAGAGCTACAGGGTCAGAAGCCACAGCAAAAATTCTATTTGTCTCTCCTAGTAGCTTTGAGACTTTGATGATTTCCTATATTTTTTTAAAGTCTTCCCTCTTCTTGAATGGTGTTTCATGAGAGCAACTGCTTCTTAGGATTCTGTAGCGCCATGAAAAAGCACTTTATTCTATCTTGGTCAGAGATCATGTGCTAAACCCCTAAGTGTAAGGCTGGAGTACCATGAATGATTCCAAAGCAAAAGAAGATTTAGAAGAGTCCATAGGAGCCAAGAACCAGCAGATAATGGAAACTTGCAATAAGAGTGGCCAGCCCCAGACAAGCAATTTGGCTTCATGTTCATGACCAGCTTCACCATAATCAGGAACCTCCATGATCCCACAGCTCACCTCAGACAAAAGAGCAGAGTTAGAACTCAGAAGCAAGTCCAAAGACAATTCCTGCGGAATGCAGGGATATGTGTAACTTGGCTCAGCTGGGATACCTGTGTGGCATATGTGCATGCCTGTGTATTTATGTGTGCATAGGTATATGTTTGAAACGTGCATGTAGAAGCCTGAAGTTGACAATTGGAGTCTTCTTCAGTTGATCTTCAATTACCCTTCTTTGAGGAAGGGTCTCTAAGTTGAGCCCAGAACTCAATGATATGGCTAGCCTTGCTAGCCAGCTTCCTGTAGGTATCTATTGTATCTACCTTCCAAGTGCTGGAAATGCAGGCAGACTATTGCCCACCCAACATTTATGTAGGTTCTGGGGACCAGAACTCTCACCCTCACATCTGCATGGCAAGCACTCTACCCACTGAACCATCACTCAGAAGGGAGGGGAAATCTATGTATTAAGTGGACTGTTAACTAATAGCAGAAAAAGTCATCCACCCCATTAGGAACATCTCACTCAATCTGACCACACGCGAATCCCACTGCTTGGATACATAAAGATAGCCCACGACCTTTCTGAGAAATGCATTCTCTTGCCACCCTCCTGGATTTCGGTTTTGACACCATCAGTCGCGGAGATAACCTGAAACCACAAATGCTGGATACGGTTTGGCTCATTTCATTCATTTCCAAAGTGTTATCTGTGGTAAAGCTTCTAAGGGAGAGTTAAAAAATCATTTGCAACAATGGGTTGTGTCAGATCACTTGAGTTTTCACTGTATTGAAACAGGACAAACTATACACACACACACACACACACACACACACACACACACACATATGTGTATACACACACACACACACACACACACACACATACATTGCACACTACAGAGTCTCCCTTTAGCAGAGTCGGCTATTTAAAGGCCATGAGGCATCCAGTCACCCTTAACCCTTTCACTTTCAGAAAACTAAACGCCACACAGGACTTGAAAATTGAATCAATCTTGACTAGGTATGAAATAATAATAATAAAAAAAACAGCTAATGTCTTCATCATTTCCTGAGCAAGCCTGTCAGGCAGAAGGGTGTTGCTTTTTTTTTTCTTCCTATTTTGTAAGATGTATTATAGCTGACTAATCCTCCATAAATATGAAAGAATGATCGTTTCACAGCTACCAATTGACAAACTGGAACACATTTTTCATTTGAGCATGCAAGATAAGCAGGCTGCCAGGGGCTCTGCCACCTCTGCCTCAGACAAAGCCTGTCCCAGGCAGGAGCTGCTTGGTTCATTCTTGGGTCACCACTATGTTATTTTTAGTTCTCTGAATCTTCACAGGAGTTCAGATCACATTTCATCTCTGGGACTACTCTACAGCCCACCTTCCCTAGCATAATTTAAAGAAATGGGTACCTCCAATTAAACCTTCCAGATGTAAATTTCTTGCCTGGAGAGCGAATTGAGAAGCGAATGGGATTCATGAATATAAATTGAGCCTCCCTTAGCTTCCGTTTTCATCTTGAAATTGAAGACTATTCGCCTCCCACACATAAATCCTTATTTGCCTTAAGTGTGTTTACTGTGGGACCCCAGTGCAGGGCTGGTAGCATATTGCTATGCATAGCCAAAGGTAACTCTCACAAGTCATTCTGGGATGAGGCCTGGGGAGGCAGAGGCCGCATGTAGCTGCATCTGTGTTCCCAGAAAGAAAGTAGATAGCTCTGCAGCAGGCAGTGCCCTGTGCGGTGATAGGGCAACTCAGCCTCCACATGCTCCGCCTGTCCTTGAGTATTTCCTTCATTTATCTGCAAGGGGATTTTTTTATTCTCTCTCTCTCTCTGTCTCTCTGTCTCAGTCTCTCTCAGTCTCTCTCTCTCTCTCTCTCTCTCTGTCTCTTTCTCTTTCTCTCTCTGTCTCTGTCTCTCTTTCTCTCTCTCTCTCTCTGAATATCTTTGCACCCCTCATAGTTTCTCTTCACCTTAGTTTTGAGCCCTGATACACAACTCTCTTGTCAGCCACAGGAGATTTTTTTTTTTTCAGCACAATGATTCTGTGGAAGGAAGGACATGTCTGACCAGCAAACATGCAAATGAGCTTTGGACATTCGGCTGCTTTCTCCCTTGTTCCTCTTCCCTCGTTTTTTGTCACCTCTCTCTTTTACTTTTCTGTTTGTTTGTTTATTATCTAGTGCAGTGGTTCTCAACCTTCCTAATGCTGCTGCACCTTTTTAATACTACAGTTCCTCATGTTGTGGTGACAGCAACAACAATCAAGTTACTTTCGTTGCTACTTCATAATGGTAATTTTGCTACTGTTATAAATCCTAATATAAATATCTGTGTTTTCCAATGTTCTGAAACAAGCCCTTCTGAAAGGTTCTTTTATCCCTCCAAAAGGGGTTGTGATACATTGAAACGAACTGATCAAGTGGTTTCACATAGTCAGTAAAAGGTCTATTCAGATGCCAAATACTGTTTGTCCTCAGTTTTCAGCCAGAAATATGTCTGTTTTAGTACTCCCAATGGCATGACCTTGACAGTGAGTTCAAATTGCCTGATCTCTGTTACAAAAGCAAATGGTAAGAGACTATAGCTCATAATTGATTGTAACCCTCTTACAACCATATCAAGTTACGTTTTATGTATATTACAGAGCAAGCTACAAAAGACTCAGTGTGGTTCAAAATAGCTTGATAAGGAAATAGTAAAATATTCTCAGATTGTCTTGTCAGGGCATAACTTTATTTTGTGTATGTGGGTTCTGTGTGTGTGTCTGTCTGTCAGTCAGTCTATGTCTGTATGTATCTGAGTATTTGTGTCTATCTGTCTGTGTCTGAGTGTATGCATCTCTATCTATGTCTGTGTATGTCTGTATCTGTTTGTATCTGAGTATGTGTGTTTCTGTCTTTGTGTGTGAATGGGTGTGTATATATGTCTATGTATGTGTGTGTCGTCTGTCTGTGTGTGTGTGTCTGTGTGTCTCTGACTCTATCTGACTCTGTCTCTGTCTCTATGTACATGCATGCGTGTGTGTGAGTGGGTGTGTCTCTGTGTGTGTGTCTGTGTATGTAGAGCAGACAACACACTTGCATGTCATTTTTCAGGGGTTGCCACTTTTCTTTTTAATTTAGGGTCTCTCATGGGCCCAGGAATCTCCTACAATACTAGACTGAATAGGCAATAGGACCAGGATCAACCTTTCTCTGCCTCCCTGGCTCTGAGATTACAAGCATGTGTCACCATATCCAAAGTTTTTTTTGTTTTGTTTTGTTTTGTTTTGTTTTGTTTGTTTGTTTGTTTGTTTTGTTTGTTTTTTAAATAAGAGTTTTGTGGATTTAACTCAGATCTTCATGGTTGCAAGGCAAGCACTTGACTAGGTTATCTACCTCCTCTGCCAGACTTCATGATGGAAATTCCACAGCAGCTGGATATATAAATTAGAATGGAGGGTGTGGAAACTAAAGACCAACAGAAACCTTTTAAAAAGGAAATGTATTTAAGCAGCTCCACATTCAAGACCAACAGAAACCTTTTAAAAAGGAAATGTATTCAAGCAGCTCCACATTCAAGACCTGCCTAGTGGTCTATGTGGGGTGACAGAAGAGGTGAACGTGTGTCTAGAAGGCTCTGATATCTAGCAATGTATGTGAAATGGCAGCCTGGGCCTGTCCTCCAGCAAAGCCTGGGAGGGCATCAGGAGGGAATCCAGCGTGGCGTAAATAACACAAGTGAAGTTTGACCTTCTCTTCTGAAGAAGCAGAGTTGACATGTCATGGCCTTCGTGGTGTCAGGTGGGCTTGTGGTTGAGCTACGCATACTGTAGTTGTGAGCCCTTGGAGATGGGAGTCTGGGGGTTACATAGGACTCTGAACATATGAAAGAAAAGCTTTGAGCATTCACCCTGGTGAAGACAGAGCAGAAAATTACAGCCATTACCCGTAATTCAATTGGTAATACAAGGTGTCCTTACAAGGACTTTAAATAATTTACTAAATTAAAAACTTCTGTAATTATGAACAGGGTGCACAGTGGGAATAAAAATTAAGATGACCCTCAAGGTCATTGGAAGGGTGACTTTAGGAATCCATATTGATTCAACCTCCTAACCTCCCAATGTGGCCTGTCTCTAGATTATTGTCTGCTGTCTTCCATGCCAATAGCTTGCTTCAAATCAACTTGGAGAACAGAATTAGTCTTCTAATTCAGCGACTCCCTGCAACATGGCTCTCTGATACGCCTGCTATAAATGAAGATATATAGTTACAGAACCAAGTATTTTCTTCTGTGAAGACTAAGATTTTATCTTCCCTCATTACAAAGTCACAGCATTCACAAGTACTCATTACATGCATCTGTTAACAATGTCTATGCAATCTGTGTTCTTATTTCATTTTTAGAATCCGCCCGTACAATTTATCTCAGTGTCTGTGGTAAGATTCTCCTCTCTGGTCCTCAATTTCTCAGTGTAACATACTCATGCAAGCTCTGGAAACACCCTGTTTTGCAGAAGTGAGCGATCCTATCACCCTATCAAAGTTGTAACTTTCTTCAACATTTATAAGAACAGTTCTCAGCCTTCTTTTACAATGCATTTAAAACTGCTTGTTTCTAGAACAAAACTAACTAAATAAAATTTTCTCTATCAATTGAGAAAAAGAAAAGATAGCCATCCAAATGAATAAAAATAGATGATTTTAAAAAATATATTGTATTCTATGATACCTTATGCACGCTCATGACTATTGATTTGGTGTTTTACTGGAATGTTCTCTTAGGGGCTAATTGTTGAACAGAACACTTTTCTCTTGCTGATACCCCACCCCCAGTGGTTAATTCCTCAGCATGAGGAGTCGTTTGTTCACCAGGACATGGCCAAATAGACTCCATACTGTGTGAACAGTCTGTTTGGTGGTCTCTGTATGCATAAAGCAAGTTCAGGAGAGTGGGAAAAAAATCAGTGAAGCAGTCATTTAAACCAAAACATCCTTAGTAATCTGAAATTATTGAGACCATTGAGGAAGCCAACCACAAAAACTATAATTTATGATGTTAAGAGAGGCCTCTGTGTAATGATGAATTAATCATAGTCACATGTGCTCATTGGACTAGTCTATGTAACAATAGAAATACCAGGTTTTCATTGGCCTATCCTATGTAACAATAGAAATGTCAGATTATTGTTTTTTGGGTTTTTTTTTTTTGAGTACTCTTTGCAGCAATGGAAATGTCAGAGGAGGTTCACTGGACCATTCTTTGTAACAATAGAAGTATCAGATTTTTATTTAACTGTCTTATGTAGCAATGGAAATGTCAGTGGACCTTTTGAAGCCATAACACTGTCCACACTTCAAGGTTACTTTAAAAAAATATTTTTTTCATTCTTAGGAAACAAATACCTGGATAGCTTAGCCACACCATGGAGCCTGAGATGTCCGAGGCTGCTAGCACCCCACACAATATCACAATTTCTTCCCATGACAGCTTCTTACAATCCATTCAGAAGAATTTTTTTTCCTCTTTACTTTACAGGTTACCAGCCAGTCTTGTCTGGTCAGCAGGGCTTCCAAGGCATGATGGGAGTACAGCAGTCAGCGCACAGCCAGGGTGTGATGAGCAGTCAGCAAGGAGCCCCGGTGCATGGTGTGATGGTCTCCTACCCAACCATGTCTTCTTATCAGGTGTGTGCCAGCAGCAGCAGAGTGTGGGTGTGATTGTGGGTGGGGGGCTGGCCACAATCTCACTCTTGTCAAGACAGAAGTTATAGGAAGTTGCAGGTGTGGAGCAGTTAGTAGGGTCATGGATGGTTGATCCATGCACCCATTACTTCACTTTGAATTGAGACTTAGAATTCAAACGTCAGGGCTTTTTAATGCTTTTCTGGATTTGCTTCCATAAAAACTGTTTGTAGAAGGAAATTCTTTGATGCTCTATCCCAGAAGACCTTTGGGAACTCTGTTGAAATGATACTTGGTAGAAAACCATTGTGGTGATTTCTCTACCATATTTTATCTACTCAAGTATACTTCTTTCTATTGGAGTTGCAAATTATCACAGGTTTTTATGTGGTGTCTCAGATGCATTTAAAGCAAACCGATGCAGGCACAATTCCATTCTGCAGGTCAGAGCACATATCGAGTCTTTAACACATCTTGTGTGTGCTTTTGTAATTAGGAACCTGAAGCCTCCAAGAATAAGAAATGAGGAAGGAGGAAAATGGTTTGGCCGTTCAATTTAGCTGTACTGGATGCTTCTAGCTTTAAAGAACCTATACTCAAGCTTTCTATGTGGACAAAACTTTCCTTCCTACTAAGGAAGCCACCAAGCTTCTTCTCATGAAAACAGAAAGGGCATGTTTTTCCACACTGAGAGATAGCTAGAGGGGTGTCCAGATACTCTGTTGGGGCAAAGGAAGGAGCCGAGGAGGGAAGGGAGGAGAGAAGGCAGGGAGACTTTATACTTGTAAGCATCTGCTTTATCCTAGAATCTCTCCCTGCCGTACTTTCAGAGGCTCTTTGACAGAGATGTACTTATCCAAATGGTCCCCATGTATGTTCAACCTGTGGTTCACAGGCTACATGCAGCCCATGATTCCTGTGAATGTAGCACACATATTCATAAGCCATGGTACCCTGTACCGGTGTCAAGAGTTGTACAGTCAGACAGGTTAAGTGACTTTCTCCAAGCGAAATAGCTAATAAATGATAGATATAGGACTAGGGATCTGTTCAGTGGATCTCAAACACTTGAATGATATTTATGACATCATGTCCTCCCTGAACACATTAATCAGCATTCTCACACTTGTGTCTCACACAGGTGCCAATGACCCAAGGCTCTCAAGCAGTGCCCCAGCAGACATACCAACCACCAATCATGCTGCCCAGTCAGGCAGGCCAAGGGTCACTCCCAGCCACCGGAATGCCTGTGTACTGTAACGTCACACCGCCAAACCCTCAGAACAACCTAAGGTTGATGGGTCCACACTGCCCCTCCAGCACGGTTCCTGTCATGTCCGCTAGTTGCAGAACAAACTGTGGGAACGTGAGCAACGCAGGCTGGCAGGTCAAGTTCTGAGAGCTCAGGCTGCCTGCTGTCCACTTCATCAGATGTTAACTCATGGCCTTCAAAGGAAGAGGAGACTGACGACTGGCTGAGGACTTCCATATACACTCAACGTGCAAACGATTGCTGCTGGTATTCTGTACAAACTAATCAAAGACTAATACACACATTAGCTGGTTAATGGTGCATAATTCCGTCATGTCTGCTAGGTATGCCTTTCTAGCTTAGCTAGTGACATGAATTCATCAAGGTAAGATTTTCTCCTACCACTGAATACCACTGTGTAGATTACAATATCCCTGATTCGGATTAGTTTTGTACTTCGTGTTGAGTTTGTGATGCTAAAAGTATTTAAAAATATATATATAAACTAAATCACACGGTACCAAAGCTGTAATGGAAAAAGGAAAGAGTTAAGGAATGGAAGGAATAATTTATATACACTATAGAGTTTTCTTTTTTAAATGGATATATATGGTATTGTAGTGTTTAATCCAAATAAAAGCTTATTTGACCTTACGGAGGAAGGTCATGTTTTTACCACCAGTTTGTTTCCGTCTCTCTTTCCATGTGCTGTTTACCTATTTAGTTAATGGTTTCATTAGCAGATAGATGTTAATTTTAAGAATGACATTTCCATACTTGTACAGAATACATTTTGACCACATTAAAACTCAATGTCTCCTCAAACTCTCCTTGATATCCTCCCTCTTCTCAGTTAGCTCCACTCTTCCATGCACTGTCTGTCTGTCTGTCTGTCTGTCTGTCTGTCTTTAATGAACCAATGAGGATTTTTTTGGGGGGGGAGGGGAGGGTTTATTTGACTTTCACTTCAATATTGTTGCTCATCACCAATGGAGATTAGGACCGAAACTCAAACAAGGCTGGAACCTGGAGGCAGGAGCCCATGGAGGGCTGTTTCTTACTGACTTGCTCTGAATCAATGAGTTTCACTAGGGCTTCTTACAGAAGCAAGGAGAGGGGATTTTTTAAGTTTAAAGGAACTTGTATAATTACTCTCTTAGAGGGAAAGTGTCTCTATCCCCCATCAACCATTAACTACCTATAAGTCCTCAGAGAGGGGCAGGGATTCATAAACCTCCCCTCCCCATGACAGGATGTTGATAGATTCCATTTTGTGTAGGTAATTGAAGATGCTGTGAGCTCAGTCAGGCCACTCTGTACCAGGCCTGGAAGATAGTGTTCCAAGAGAGTTTGCTCTTCTGCCTTCTCTTAAATTCTTTCCATCCCTTCCCCCGTGATGGTCCCTGTGCCTTGGAGGGATCATATAGAAATCCAATTTTGGCTGAACATTCGCTATGATTGTGTCTTATTAGTGTCCACGTTGTTCTTTCTTGGCGTCCCCTCACGGCTGCTATATGGAAAAGTGGCTCTCAGGCATTTTGAGTTGGCTAACATCTCTCTGAGAGATTCTATAAGCAAATATTAGTATCAAGAATAACCCCTCATCTTGATAGCATCATAAGGGCCATGAACATAAGTTGAACTCTGTGTCATTGATTTTAATTTAAAAAATATTGGAGGTGTAGAGCTATATTGTATCTACTAGGAAATTCTGAATGTTGCTAATACCAATACCTACTCTACATCTAGTCTTTTTCTGTCTTTGCTGGAGTTAAACTATGTGACTAGTAAAGATAAATTTCTTATTAATATAGAAAAGGCAGAGCCTGATTCCTCCTGCTATACTGAGCCACATACTCCAATGTACTATGGGTTTGGACAGTGAGCCAACATCTCCAAGGTACTGGCATTTGTCCTGGTAACTGAAAAAGAATGTATATAGCAACTATTTAATCACAAAGGCTAGAACATCTGCAAAGCAAATATGCAAAGCCTATGACTATCCAATCCCCTGACGGATGTATAATTCCCTATGGCATCCATGGTTAAAACTGAGTTAGGACAAAATTTAAAAATTAATAACTGAACTCTGGACTCGGAGGGTTAGCCCTTGGGAAGATGTCTCTTTGAGGGAATGAAACCTCGGAGCTTTCATCTTAATACCACAAGATAAGAATTCCTCTGTTGTTTATATTTCCTCCCTAAAAATGTGTTAAGGGAATGGCGTCAGGGAAATTCTCATCGGTTTTCATTTGCTCACACTGCCTACTCTGGATTTTTTGTTTTCAGTTGTTTAGCTGTGGATAGAGTTAATCACTTAAAAACCCTGCTTAGTAGATTATCATTTCTTTCTGTCAGGCGTCCTCTTCTTCCTTTCAAGGGGGGCTTTTGTGCTATTCTAATTATCTCTGCTCCATGTGAAGTCTGCTCCATTTTCCCATATCTGGGTCTACTTAATTTTTCATCATCATAATCCCTGACCATGAAAAGCATTATAAGAATTTTTCTTTTAATTGAGCCATTGAACCAATAACCACACTGAGGAATGTCAGCACACTTACTTCCTTAGCTAAGATCTTTCCCTAATGGAAAGAGGGTCTTGGCCAATATGTATTCATTCTCTAATTACATTTATTTATTTATTTATTTATTTATTTATTTATTTAGTGTGTGTGCGTGTGTGTGTGTGTGTGTGTGTGTGTGTGCACACGCGCACATGCATGCATATGTGCACACATGCCCTGGTGCACGTGTGAAAATCATAGTACAATTTTCAGGAGTCAGTTTTCTCCTTCTACCTTATGGGTTCTCAGGATGGCCACCTGGACAGCAAGCACCCTTTGGATTATCTCACCAGCCAATATTCACTTTAAAAAATTCTCTATTTAGGCTTTAGACTTTGACAGTAATTCTAAAATCAAATAATCAAAACATGAGTTGGAATGCTTATCCTCCCCCATAGAACTCTGGGGAACTTTGTTTTTTGTTTTATGAGCCTTAGAATTGCTGAGCCACTTAAGTGCTGTAGATTTAAGCCTTATATATGTTAATGGTAAAGATGGGTTTCATATTATATACTTTTTATTAAATATACTTCTTTCAGTAGCTTTTTCCCTGCTACCTTCACTTTTTTGATGTTGTTGTTGTTGACACAAGACCAACCATGTAGCTTTGGTTGTCCTTGAACTCATTATGTAGATTAGCTTGTCCCCACCTCACAGAGATCCATCTGCCTCTCTCTCTGCCTCTCTGCCTCCCTGCCTCCCTGCCTCCCAGCCTCTTTCCCTCCCTGCCTTCCTGCCTTCCTGCCTCTCTGCCTCCCTGCCCCTCTGCCCCTCTGCCCTTCTGCCCCTCTGCCTCTTTGCCTCTTTGCCCCTCTGCCCCTCTGCCCCTCTGCCTCCCTGCCTCCCTGCCTTCCAGCCTCTCTCCCTCCTTGCCCCTCTGCCCCTTTGCCCCTCTACCTCTCTGCCTCTCTGCCCCTCTGCCCTTCTGTCTCTCTGCCCCTCTGCCCCTCTGCCCCTCTGCCCCTCTGCCCCTCTGCCCCCTGCCTCTCTGCCTCTCTGCCTCATTGCCTCTGCCTCTCTGCCTCTCTCTGTCTCTGCCTCTGCCTCTCTGCCTCTCTGCCTCTCTGCCCCTCTGCCCCTCTGCCCCTCTGCCTCTCTGCCTCTGCCTCTGCCTCTCTGCCTCTGCCTCTGCCTCTCTGCCTCTCTGCCTCTTCCTCTCTGCCTCTCTGCCTCTCTGCCTCTCTGCCCCTCTGCCCCTCTGCCTCTCTGCCTCTTCCTCTCTGCCTCTCTGCCTCTCTGCCCCTCTGCCCCTCTGCCCCTCTGCCCCTCTGCCCCTCTGCCCCTCTGCCCCTCTGCCTCATTGCCTCTGCCTCTCTGCCTCTCTCTGCCTCTGCCTCTGCCTCTCTGCCTCTCTGCCTCTTCCTCTCTGCCTCTCTGCCTCTCTGCCTCTCTGCCCCTCTGCCCCTCTGCCCCTCTGCCCCTCTGCCTCTCTGCCTCTGCCTCTGCCTCTCTGCCTCTCTGCCTCTTCCTCTCTGCCTCTCTGCCTCTCTGCCCCTTTGCCCCTCTGCCCCTCTGCCCCTCTGCCCCTCTGCCCCTCTGCCCCTCTGCCCCTCTGCCCCCCTGCCCCCTGCCCCCCGGCCCCCCGGCCCCCTGCCCCTCTGCCCCTCTGCCCCTCTGCCCCTCTGCCTCTCTGCTCCTCTGCCTCTCTGCCTCCCATGTTGTAATTAAAGGCAATGTACTATCATGCCTTGCTTGTACTATTTTCTTGTACCAGGATATTTAAATTGGCTATGTGGGGTGATGGTTCTGTAACTCAAGCATATTCAGAATTTAATTTACTGTCAAGAGAACACTAAATATGTTTTTCATCTTGGTAAATAATTTTATCTCCATCATATTTTTTAATTACAGATTATTCAGTTTATAAGCTTAGGTGGAGATATTAATATACAGATATTTAGAAAAATAAAAACATGGATAGATGATTAGAGTAACCTCTAATGGTCTCTTACACCTCTGTGTGAATGTAAAAGGGCACATTGGTGACTTATGTAAACGTTTATTACATAGTTGAGTATATCATAGTTATTCAGGGCTATTTAAAACAGGAGTACAACCACTTTGAGCTACTTTGCCTTGCTCTTGCGGATGCTGTCTTGGCTGCTCTGACGGTTGCTAGGAAATGCTCTGACTGGCATGTTAGATTGCTGTTGTTTAATATACTTCTGCAGGACCTGAGGTGAGGCAGGAAAGAATGGACCAGCATTACAAAAATAAGATTACATAACTGTGAGTATAATTTGAAGGCTGAAATAGAGCTGTAAATCACCATTAGAAATGTGAGCCCTTTGTAAAAAACGCATTCTTAAAAGCATGATTTGGAAAATTCAAATAGAACAAAGGGGAAGCAACAGAAATGAAAATTTGATTTTTCATAGATTCTGACTCATCTCTTGACAACAATCAAATTGTGATGGATACGTGGGCGCTCCATTCTCCTCCTCCTTCCTCTGCTCCACACACAGGTCCACAAGGAGGACACAGTTGCTGCTCTGCCAGTCATTTGTTCCCTGGCACTTATATCACAGATGGCTTTGATCACTTACAAACCAGAGTTGACACTGGAAATGCTTCACCTTCAAAGTAAAGCAGAAATAGATCTTTGGGGATTCTCAAAATGCAATAGATGCAATATTTAATATAAACTGAAAATAAGTGTCTTATATCCTAAAGTGTTTTCCTTGGAGCAGTTGTCTTTTTTTTTTTTTAAATCTGTGCATGTGTAATGTTTGGGGGCACATCTATACTTCATGCTTCCAGTTTAAACAAGTAGGGTATGGTGGTTCACACCCAGCACTGGAGGATGCAGAGGCAAGCAGATCCCTGAGCTCAAGCCCAACCTAATCTCATACACATACACACATATGTGTATATGTGTATATACATATACATATATATATGTGTGTGTGTGTGTAAATATATACATGTACACACATATTTCATATGTATGTATATGTGTATATATGTACACACACATATTTCACATATATATACATATATACATACATATATACACATATACACATATGTACATATATACATATACATATACATGTATATATGTATATATATGGCAGGCCCATGCACACCATGGCATATGTGTGGATCCCAGAAGTCAGCCTCAGGTGTCAGACGTTTCCTTACTAAGACTGGGTCTCTGACTCCTTGCTGAGTGTGACAGGCTACCTAAGCTGAGGGCCCCTGAGGAGCCTCCTGTGTCCAGCTCCACCCTTGCCTTCTCACTGAAGACATGACACACCATCCCACATACAGCTTTATGGAGGTGTTACAGATCAAAGCTCAGGTCCTCGTGCCTGTGCAGCAACCAGTTGGACCACCGAGCCTTCTCCTTGAGCCCAGAACACTTTGTGTTCCACGCTACTTACAGCTGCTCTGCGAAGCACGTGGCACTTAAGGCAATCATAGAAAGGAAAGGGCTGTCAAGTTCGACTAATATTGTTAAAACCTATGTGGTTTCTGACAACCTTTAACCTACTAACTTATATTATGAATTTCCAAAAGGCAGCCATAATTTTAATAATTTTGCCAAAAACTGACCTTTGTTTACAGACAATATCAAAAGACTAATGTTATGAGGAGCTGGTTAAGAAAATATATTAGAAGTAGCGACATTTCCGCAGTTCAGCACAATAGGTACTCTTACAGAAGAAATGGTTTTGATTCCCAGCATCCACATCACAACTTACACCCATCGGGAACACTGGTCCTAGGGGACCTCATGCCCTCTTCTGGTGCACAAAGCATGCATATGCTACACAGATATTCATGCAAGAAAAAAAAAAACAACAGATATTTTAAACAGGTGTGTGCGTGTGTGCGTGTGTGTGTGTGTGTGTGTGTGTGTGTGTGTGTGTGTGTGTGCTACAAGCCAGGAATGATGGCTCACACCCAGCAATGAAAGGGACAGAGGCAAGCAGATCTATGACTTCAAACTCAACCTGATCTACAAAGTGAGAACTTGTCATATAGATATATAATTTATATTCACATATATTCATGTATTATAATATGAAAATTCTAAAATAGCATATTTAAGAACTTGCTTTAATTTCAATAGCAAAAATGTTCTATCTCTAAATGCAACCCCACAACCCCACTTCTGATAGCTTTTGGCATTAATGCTCTGCACCACAGCATGCTATATGAGTGAATCTGGAAGGAATTGCTATCAAACCATATTTCTACATTATCAGTTTTCAATTACTAAAGTCCAAGGACTTTACGTGTATGTTTATATCTATGGGTGTATAGTCATGTAGGCATAAAGTACATGGATATGATTGCTTCTGATGATTCTTCATCCCTCTGTGTGGTCAAAGGCAATGAGAGTGATTTATAATATAATTTATTCATTGTGCTTTCACTGGGCCCTCACTGCCATGGTTATTTTTCGTCAACTTGGCACAAGCCAGAATAACCTGGAAAGAAGGGACCTAAATTGAGGTGATATATGTACCAAATGAGAGGACTGAGCTCACTCTGGCCAGCACTAGCTCTGCCCAGTTGTCCTGGTGTTGAACAACTCAATATGCAGGGCTCCTCCATGGTCTCTGCTTCAGTTCCTGCCTCCAGGGTCCAGCTTGAATTCTTGCCCTCAAAAAAGGACTGTGATGTGGAAGTATAAGCAGAAACAAGAAGGAAAACATCTTTCCTCTCCAAGTTGCCTTTGGTCATGGTGTTTGTCACAGCAATAGAAATCAGAATAGGACACTAGTCAGTAACTGCAAGACATTGAGCCACTGCTCACAAAGCCACAAAGCCTCTCTGCTTTTAAGAAGCTTGTGAATTTTAAGAATAAATTGTGTCTGTGTTTCAGTAAATACAATTACATTAGCCATGGGACTCATCTGAAGAATAACATAAAAATAAGAATGTGAAGAAGAAGCTGGGCAGTGGTGGCGCACGCCTTTAATCCCAACACTTGGGAGCCAGAGGCAGGCGGATTTCTGAGTTCAAGGCCAGTCTGGTCTACGAAGTGAGTTCCAGGACAGCCAGGGCTAACAAAGAAACCCTGTCTCGAAAAACCAAAAAAAAAAAAAAAAAAAAAAAGAATGTGAAGAAGAAAACAAGATATCTATCTGTGATTCTATGAGGCTGTTGTCCTGCCCTATGTTGTATACATGGAATTGGGGTTTGCAGAGACGGGTGTGAATGTGTCCTAATCCTGGCTAAGAGGAGTACCTGTAGAGCAAAGAAACACAAGAAAGAGTAAAATATAATTCAGAGTGTTTGGAGTGGAAGGCAACTGAGTAGAATCTATGGAATGGTGCATCCTGGGAAGTGTACAGACAACCAGCAGTTTAGAAAAATGCCCCAATATAAAGTATTATGATATCAGCCGTGGTTCATAAAAGAATTATATATGTAATATGTAATATGGGATACATTTTAAAGGGGTCTTCACTCAGAGACCATAGACGAACACAAACAGGCAAGGTCTCTCTTATCATGCCACAGCTACCATTGGTATCATGGAACAAACCAGAATGCATCTCTCCCCTAGGCTTGGACCACTCAGCAGTTTTACTGTGGCAACAGCAAAGCTTTAGAGCCTTCTGCATCAGCATATGGAGATGCCCTACTATTGCTTGATTTTCCCTAGGGAGACCAAAAGAAATACCCATTCACCAAGAGCACAGAGCCGGGACAGACCAAAGAAAGATTCCATCCAAGTTCAACTCAATGACCCTGTGCATTATTACTGTGACTTACAGGAGCATCAGTGACTAAAAGGGACAGGGTAAACCGCACACACACACACACACACACACACACACACACACACACATCTCCCCTGCCCCCCCCCAACCTGTGGGAAGGTTGATAGGTCTGATCCCCTGAGGTTCCCGTGCCTGTGATCTTAGCCATCCTCCCTGAAGATGACAACGATCATGTCTGACCCAGAGAGAACAGCTACAGAGCATGGGGAACCTACACTGTCAGGATTTGAAAACAGCCTGGGCTGCAACTGGAGAAATCATGGGAGAGTCACTGAGCCTCCAGCACAATTCAGTCATTATTGATCCACTATGACATCCAATAGCCGCTTCCCATGGTCTTATATTGGAAAATGATGAGAACTGGCATCCATCTATGGCTTGGTATTTTGTCTCCATAATCCTATGAAAATCACACCTTCCAGATAAGATCAGGGTAGTTAGCTTCATCCCACATTTTTTAACCTTTTTACTTTGGGGGGGGTGGGGCGGACCTGCATACCTCTCAACTGGGAGGGGCTGTTTTGCTAGAGGTTTGACAATGTCAAAAAAAAAAAAAGAAAGAAAAACAACAAAACAACTATTTTCCAATAGTTCTTATTATTAATGTCTACCTCAAACTTAAATCTCTGTCTACTTCCAGCAGGGTCTGCAATCTCAAATAATTTCTGTAATGCTTTCTATAAAACGGTGACTCTAGGAGCCTATGTCCTTTGCTCTTCCCTATCCTGTGAGGCATGGCAGCTGCTGGTTTCCTATGGAGATACGAAGATAGTGGTATGTCAGTAGCCCTGAGGATGA
Organism: Mus musculus; assembly: GCF_000001635.26. Lineage (NCBI taxonomy): Eukaryota > Metazoa > Chordata > Mammalia > Rodentia > Muridae > Mus > Mus musculus. The sequence continues at coordinate 112,056,808 of NC_000075.6, read as the reverse complement.
AGTCTCAGAGAATGCCATGATGTTTACATTTGCTATTTGATTTGTCTTTGTTAGGTTATATTGAATTTTACTTTTCAGGAGATGTCAATCAGGAAGGGATGTTATACGTATCAGCCACACAATCTAGGAACAAACTGGGACTCATTGGGTATTCAAAGTGTGCATAGACACATTATGCACTGGCCTAGGCTACTTGGGCTGGAGGAAGAACCATACTTTATTTCTTTGTTAATTAACGGAATAAAATGTTAATTTGTTCATTCATTCCCTTATTCACTTAATAAACTGATTGATTTGTTTATATACTGTCAGGCAGCACAAACCCAAGACAAGCCCTGCACCCTGAGCTGCACCTCCAACTAAGAAATGCTATTTTTTTTTTTGCATTTAATCTCAAAGTCTCATTCTTTCAGTATCTGGGGGTGTATGTCAGGATGGGATGGCCTTTAGATACTGAGGACATGGAGAACATGGGGAGGGAGAAAATGAGACCAGATTCACAAAGGTCCTAACATTAGCAATAACATAGCCAGGTGCAGAGGAGATGCTCAGCAGGTAAGACATTTGCTGCAGGAGTGCGAAGACCTGAGTTTTCATCCAGACACCTATGAAGACAGAGCATAGCACATCAAGCATAGCTGAATGTGCATGCCTCTAACCCCAGTGCTATGAGGCAGAGTCAAGAGGATGCTGGGGGTTGCTGGCAGGTCGGTCTATCCTAAATGGTGGACTACAGGTTCAGTGAGAACCCCTGTCAGAAAATGAAAGACAAAGAAGCAACTGAGGGAAATACCAGTGTTAACCTCTGGCTTACACATGACCTGCACAGGCAAATGCACCTATATATGCACTACACACATGTATGTACACCACACACACACACACACACACGTACATGGACTCATGTTTACAGGAACACACACATTCACTATACACAACTGTAATATACTACACACAGATACACTAAACAATCAAAAACGAACAAACAAATAATCAAACAAATAAACAAATGGAGAAGGCAGCTTGTTATTAAGTTCAGAATGATGTTTTTACTTCTAACATACCATAACATGTCCCAACATGACAGATCTACATGTGTGTGAAGGGCAAACAGCAACAGCTCAATCTGTGACCCAGAGGAATTTTACCATAAAGACTTTGAAGTCCTTAAGCTTAGATTGCATGTTGTTCCGTAAAGACCCCCCCCCCCCCCCACACACACACCTCAGCTTCTTGGCTGCCCACTGAAGTTGGTCATCCTATAACCTGGGAAAGCAAAGTGATAGGCAGGTCTGTTTCTGAAGCAATATTCCCTCTCTTCCCATGGAAGGATATGAATGTCACCTACTGCAGGCTCAGGCTCCTCCATGACACTGTGTGCACGCCCTAGTGTTTTAGCACGGTCAGAAATGCCGTGTGCAACAGGGCCACACACTGCTTTCAAAAGCTGGTGAAAACTCAGCAAGAAAATCACCCATCTTTCTCACAAGCATCATGATCCCCTGTCCCCGTCACAGGTTGTCCATTTTTGAATCAAGAAGCACGAGGCCACATTTTCAAATGAGATGTGGGAGCCAATTTCACCCCCCTCTGAAAGGAAAGGGAATTACTAAAGGTGCTTAATAGTAATGTAATAGAGAGCAATGGCCTGAGACTGGAAAAATAGGCCATTCAAATTGGACATTAAGAAAATTTCACTCGAAGCAAGGGCAATTATACAATGAAATAATTTCCTAGGGGAGAGGCAGTGAGATGCTTTTAAAGCAGTTGTTTAAGTGAGCACAGCTGAGAACCCCACAGCTGAGCCTGCCCGAAGATCATTTCATGATTGATTGCCTTGGCTGCCTGGATATTATCTGCCCTGGAGATTTACCTGACTCAGTTAGGCAACACCTTTCCTTCCCAGATGTAATAATCACAGGGATTGGTCACATCCACATCAGGGAGGGCCCTGCCGGGCTCAGGAAGACTCAGGATGCCTGCCGTCAAGTCTTTTCAATGCAAAATCCAAAGCTCTAAGATGATCCCAGGGAAAGGCAAGGGATTATGGTGCCTGCATTTGCAGCAAAGCTGTGTCGGGATAGTATTGTAGGATATTTTGGTGTGCCTGCATACATGGGAATGCAAATAGGTAATACTAGGAGCATCCATGCTGTCTTATATGAAATCTACTTTGATTGGCTACTGTGTCTATGTGCAATCTCATTTAAACGTTCTTGCAGAAGTAACTGATACATTTATTTTAGTCCCTATCAATCATTCTGTGTTAATAGCAAAAGGGGTGTAAGCCATAGCTAGTCCTTCGCGTCCCTATGTGACAGATCCTTTCCCTGCTGGCAGAAGTCCTAAATATTCTAGATCCTCACATGTAATGTGCTGGTTAGCTTTCACTCTTTGGTTTATCTTTCCATTTTCCCATTTTTATTATTTTGGCACCTGGACACGTTCTCTAATCATTTGGGCAAAGAGAACACCAATTGAGAAATTTTCTCCATCAGATGGATCTGTCAGCAAGTCTATTGGACATTTTCTTGATTAAAGATTGATACGGGAGGACCCAGCTTCCTGTGGGTGATGTCACCATAAACAAGTAGCCCTGGGTGGTCTAAGAAAGCAGGTTAAGCAAGCCATGAGGAGCAAGCCAGTAAGCTACACCCCTTCACAAACTGTCTACTTCAGTTCCTGCTTCACACACATTTAATAAAAATAAACAAGTCTTAAAGGAGGTAAACATTAAAAGTAATCATAGAGTGAATACTAAACTAAATTAAAATTTTCTTGCTGAGGAATGCTACAGTATTTACTAAGAGCACATGCTAGCACTGGGCTTCCCAGCAGCCGAAGTGAAAGGAGAAACTATGATGAACCACATGGAGCTTAGGCATAGCAGAGAGAACGACAGTTTCCTTGGGAAGAAAATGAACTCTATCTTGTAGTTCTTTGTGAGTGGTTGGTTATCTACGAAGAATTATCAGAAGTAAGGAATCACAGAGCTATTTCAACTCAGAGTCAGAGGATGAAGGACACCAGTCCCAAGGCAAGCATTAAACCACAGCTGATTATCCAGCCCATATAGTGTGTGGGAAGGAACAGAAAACAGAGAAACTGCATTCTGGAACACAGAAAGCACCCCTGGAGACCATGACAAAATTAATTTGTGAGATAAGGAAATGTAACGTGGTTAATGATGACGTCAAGGTGTCCCCGTTTCAAATAAGGAAACAGAGAATAAACAGGAGTTAAAAACCATCTTAGCCACAGAAGCTGACTGACTCTCCATGGACACAGTGCAGAGACATGTCGTGGGCAGGACGCTCTGCTCATTACAGGCACGGGCAACGTGGAGAAAAAACAGGATCTCTCCTCGCGTGGCCAAAATTCAATCAATATGCAACGTGCCCTTGACAGGAAGTACACAGTAAAATGAGTGTTGTCGCCAGTCAGGTGTGTTTTTTATAAACACTACGCAGATGTACTAGAGTTTTACAGATCTGCCTCGTGGCTGAGAACTAAGCACTGGGGTTTAGCTTTCGGGTGGAGTGAGTGTCTTCAGCTTCTACCGTTCCACTCATGCTGTTTCTTTTCTACTTTTAATTAATTATTTATTTTAAGAAACAACAATAATCAATTATTTAAAATTCTATTTATTTTACATCCCTATCTAAGCTTCCTCTCCCCCCTCCCTTTCTCCTCATTTCCCCTCTATCGCAGTCCTCCAGTCCTCTCTTTCTCCTCATTTCCCCTCTATCCCAGTCCTCCAGTCCTCTCTTTCTCCTCAGAAAAGGGGAACTCTCCCATGGATGTCAATCCCTCTTGCCATAACAAATTGCAGTAGGCTTAGGTACATCTTTTCCGATGGTGGCTACACAAGGCTGATCAGTTAGAGGAAAAGGATCCAAAATTCAGCAAACAGAACCAGAGACAGTCCCTGCTCCTGCTGTTAGGAGTCCCACATGAAGACCAAGCTGCATAACTGTTACATATGTGCAGAGGACCCAGGTCTGTCCTTGTCCATGCAAGCTCTCTGATTGGCAGTTCAGTCTCTGTGTTTGACACTTCAGTCTCTGTGGACCCCTATGATCCCTAGGTTTTCTTGTGCTGTCCTTGACCTCTCTGACTCCTTCAATCCTTCCCATCCTTTTCCACAGGATTTCCCAAGTTCTGCCTAATGTTTGGCTGTGGGTCTATGCATGTTTCCATCAGTTACTGGGTGAAGCCTCTCAGATGACAGTTATGCAGGCCACCTGTCTGCAAGCATAGCAGGATATCATTAATTGTGTAGTGGGTGGGCTCTCTCTCAAGGCATGAGTCTCAAGATGGGCCAGTCATTGGCTAGTTTTCCCTCAATTTCTGTTCCATCTTTACCTCTGCACCTCTTGTAGGCAGAAAAAATGGTGAGTTGAAGGTTTTGGCTCAGTTTGTGTCCCAATCCCTCCATTGGAAGTCTTAGGGACTTCATGAAACTGGAAAGCTTCTGTAAGGTAAAGGACACTATCAAAAGTATAAAACAGTTTCATGTGTTTTGCAAATTGTACCTTATATCTCGGGTATACTAAGTTTCTGGGCTAATATCCACTTATCAGTGAGTACATATCATTTGAGTTCTTTTGTGATTGTGTTACCTCACTCAGGATGATGCCCTCCAGGTCCATCCATTTGCCTAGGAATTTCATAAATTCATTCTTTTTAATAGCTGAGTAGTACTCCATTGTGTAAATGTACCACATTTTTTTGTATCCATTCCTCTGTTGAGGGGCATCTGGGTTCTTTCCAGTTTCTGGCTATTATAAATAAGGCTGCTATGAACATAGTGGAGCATGTGTCCTTCTCACCAGTTGGGACATCTTCTGGATATATGCCCAGAAGAGGTATTGCGGGATCCTCTGGTAGTACTATGTCCAATTTTCTGAGGAACTGACAGACTGATTTCCAGAGTGTGGACACTTTGTCCCTTCTTAGAACTGGAAACAATCACCCATGGAAGGAGTTACAGAGACAAAGTTTGGAGCTGAGACAAAAGGATGGACCATCTAGAGACTGCCATATTCAGAGATCCATCCCATAATTAGCCTCCAAACGATGACACCATTGCATACACTAGCAAGATTTTGCTGAAAGGACCCTGATATAGCTGTCTCTTGTGAGACTAGGCCAGGGCCTAGCAAACACATAAGTAGATGCTCACAGTCAGCTATTGGATGGAGCACAGGGCCCCCAATGGAGGAGCTAGAGAAAGTATCCAAGGAGCTAAAGGGATCTGCAACCCTATAGGTGGAACAACATTATGAACTAACCAGTACCCCGGAGCTCTTGACTCTAGCTGCATATGTATCAAAAGATGGCCTAGTCGGCCATCACTGGAAAGAGAGGCCCATTGGACATGCAAACTTTATATGCCCCAGTATAGGGGAGTGCCACGGCCAAAAAATGGGAATGGGTGGGTAGGGAAGTGGGGGGGGAAGGGTATGGGGGACTTTTGGGATAGCATTCTAAATGTAATTTAGGAAAATACGTAATAATAAAAAAGATTTTTAAAAAAGTATAAAACATTAGCCTACACAATGGGAAAAGATCTTCACCGACTCTTATCCAACCAAGGGCTCACATCCAAGATATATAAAGAACGCAAGAAACCAGACAGCAACGAACCAAATAACCTAATTAAAAATGGAATACACATCTAAACAGAGAGTTCTTAACAGAGGAATCGCTAATGGCTGAGAGGCACTTAAAGAAATGTTCAACAGCCTTAGTCATATACCCAAAAGATGCCCCACCATCCCACAAGGACACTTGCTCAGCTATGTTCATAGCAGCTTTATTAATAATTGTTCCTCAACTGAGAAATGGATTAAGAAAATGAGGTACATTTACACAGTGGGACATTACTCAGCTATTAAAAAACAATGACATCATGAAACATGCAGGCAAATGAATGGAACTAGAAAAGATCATCCTGAGTGAGGTAACCCAGATCCAGAAAGACAAACTAGTATGTACTTACTTATAGATGTATATTAGTCATAAAATAAAGGATCCAATCCACAGACCCAAGGAAGCTAAGTAACAAGGAGGGCCCAAGGAAGGATGCTTGAATCTCACTGAGTAGGGGAAATAAAATAGACATTAGAGTGGGGATATGGGTGGTTAGGGGGGCAAGAGGGATCTAATGCAGGAGATCGGGAGATACTAGGAGAGAGAACTGGAGTAGGTGATGTGACATCTCTGGGAAGAGCTAGAAATCTAGGACAATGGAAACTCTCAGGAATCTATTAGGGTGACCCAAGCAATGTGAAATTGGAACCTGTAAAGGACATCTCCACTCTTGCTATTTCTAATGGAACCAGTTGATCTATTCAGTTTCCTCCACGTCCTTATAACCATTCTCAAATCTCCCACCAGACAGTGTTCTGGCCATTCCCCTTATACTTGTCACAGTAGTGCCTGCAGCCTTTAACTCTGGTAGCTGGGGACTTTCACTGGGCACCATCATTCTAGAGAACCACCATCCTCAAGGTCACTCACTGATACACCTAGCTCTCTACTGCTCCTGCTATTTGCCAGCCTCTGTTGGTGTAATGATGGTGATATCTTCTCGCTAGCCCATCCTCATGAGCTACTATGATGGCTCAACTCTTTAATCCTCCCATGAAAGATACCTCCTGCAGGTGCTTTGTAACACACTTACTGCTAACCAGCCATCCCTTACCTGAGGTCCTCCTCCATCAGCTCCCTCTCACACACAGTAAAGGGAGTTTCCTCCTTCCTCATACCAATCACCATGTTCTCTAACAGACTCTCTGCTGAATGCCGGTCACATAAATACATGTCATTACCGGAGAGACCGAGAGACACGTGTCTGGGTAGAGAGCTACTTGGACACAATAACTCTACAATATGTAAACAGAAACACCAAACCTTTCCTGTGTCTTAAAATAAACTGAGGCTAAATGAAAAGATTACTAAGACTCCTTAGTTATGATGGAATTGACAGAAAAAGAAAAAGTTACAGTAACTGAAAATAAAAACCATAGCATAGTCACAGATATAGAATATTCAAATTTTAATTATCAGAGACTGGTAAATGATGCTTTATTGCAGCAACTGCAGCGATTCTGGAGAGATGAAGCCATAACTTGAGACATATTGCCAGGAATTCTCCAAAAGTGTATCCCCATATCCATGAGAAATTGTCATTGGCAGAAAAAAAAAATGAAATTTTAGGAACAGGATAAGGAAATTGTTTTATTAAATATAAAAAACATTTTCTAAGATTTTATGGTAAGTATAGAGTGTATATTTTTGGTAGAGCATTTACCCAGCATGTGTAAAACCCTAGTTTGATTCTTATAAACACACACACACACACACACACACACACACACACACACACACCAATGGAGTGGGGGGGCTTCACAGTGTCAACACATTAACAAAGTAATATATTCAAACAAATAAATTACAGCATCTAGAAACAGAAACATGTGAAAATGGTTCAGTACAAACTATAAAACCATTTACAAAAAGGAAAAAACAATGCTGAAACATTCTCTATGGAAAATAAAACTAGACCTCTACTCATCTCACAAGGTAGCCATAAAAAACCTTAAGGTAAAGTAAATCACAAATGAAAAATATCAAAGGAATGAAATGTCAGAAGAGTCATTAGTGGCATCCTCATGACCTCAAGGTGTATACTGAATTTTCTCGAAAACACATGGGATACCATAAAACAGAAATGTTAATGAATTTTGATCCCTATGAAATTTAAAATTTCTTTATAAAGTATCACCATGGCAAGATATAAAGAGAAGATTTTGTTAGGACATATGATATGCACACACACACACACACAGAAGCATATACTCATATCCACATGTCTATTAAAATATGTGAAGGATATTGGCACATCAACATGCTGTGATGACTTTGTGGATCCATCCTATCCACACGCTGAGAGTGTAGAGGAGATATGGAAAGATGGCTGGCTCTTCTCTGCTGGAAGCCCATTGCTGAGACAAATAGCCCACTCTTGTGGCAACAGCATGAATCTTCTGGAAGCCCATTGCTAAGATGAACAGTCTACTCTTGTGGCAACAGCATGAATCCCTAGGGCTATACCCTCATGAGCTGTCACTTTTGAGGGCCTCTGGCTGTCAGTATGGTTACACAGACTAAGTTTCAGCATGACTTGTACAGGACTGTCAAACCATAGTGGTGGTGGTGGTGGTCATCAATGTTGAAGAAAAGGACAGTTTTTCAGTTACAGATCTTTACCTTCACCACAAATAGTTTGGACAGCACAAGTGTTGGGTGATGACAGTTGGTCATTCAGGATTGGCGAGGGTGTAAAGAACCGTCCTTTGGGAAAAGAAGCTTAGGAAGCGCAAAATCAGCACATCGCAGGGCACCCCAGCCCCACCTACAGAAGTTTCTTGATTTCTGTGAATGTAACAGCATGTGTGCAGGAATGTTTAATGGGTAAACGAGCAGCCCAAATGCCAACTAGCAGGGAAATGGATAAATTACTACAGTATACAATGAAATATAATGCAACCGTAATGATTTTTTAAAAGCTGCGATTGCAGCCAGTGCAGAAAGCTGTCAAAAACCCTAAGTCTGTGAGGAAACACACAACTAGAGGATGAATATTTAAAATGTGATACTTGTATAAATTTGGAAACATTCAGAGTAACTCTACGTATGGCTCATAAATATGGATATACAGCACATATTTTAAAACATGCTCTAAAATATGCATGGAGAGACTGAGGATGGAATGCTAGGGCAGTGAATAATCCCGAGGAGATGAGAATAAGGGATGGAGAGAGACTTTAACATACAGAAGAATTAAACAAATTTAAAAGTAAAAGAGCAAAATGAAATAAATGTGAAAGGAATCTTGCAATCCAGACCTACAATCTAAACCTAGTTCTTTTTAAACCTGGATAGTTCAGTTTTCCATCCCGCACTCCCCGTCTCCCTTCTTCCTTCCCTTCCTTTTATTCTGTTGGACGACAGAGTCTCCCTCAGTGGCTCAGGCTGCTCTTGATCTCATGGACCCCAATCTCTAGAGTGTTTCCCTAATAATTTCCCAACTTTATGGGGAGCTAAACCTTTGTCCATTGTATTTCAGCTGACAAATGTGCCTCTAACAGCCTGAGTCATCCGTACGGAAAGCCTCCACCTATTCCAGTAAGGGACCACTCCAAATGACTCTGGGGAGGGCGGCGATTGAAGATTGGAGACATACTAGACAGAGAAGAGTCCAGACCCTAGAGGCAGCCCTTTGCCTCTGTAGCTGGGCTTCATCTGCTCTAGAGGGTCTGCTGTAAATGGCTTCTTGCCTGCTAGATATAAACCTTGAATACTTACTAGAACTGGTGTGAACTCTTCTGGAGTGTGAGAAAAGAGACAGCAGCTGGTTAGGACCCGAGAGAATTCGACAGGAGGCAACTCCTCATGGTAACTCCATGTGTAGTATTTTAACATGCACATAGCAAACCAGGTTGTTTTTCCTTACCCTCTCCCACTCTGGACCAGGTGAACTGCTCTGAGAAATGGCCTATGCATCTTCTCATCAGCAGGAGTGCTGTTTAAAAAAAGGGTCTGGGGATCGGATGCTTTGCCCATGACCACTGCCAACTTTAGTTATTTCATATTATTTTATTTCTGTCTATTTTAGAAGAAATGCTGCTTCTGATAGTGGCTACTTCTTTTGGTATAGGAATGTTTCAACAAAAAAATGTTGAGGAAAACTTGTGTTTAAGAAAGAAAAATATGTGTGTGTGTGTGTGTGTGTGTGTGTGTGTGTGTGTGTGTGTGTGTGTGTGTATGTGTGAGTGTGTGTGTGTGTATGTGTGAGTGTGTGTGTGTGTTGTGATGTATCATTCACTTTAGGATCTAGTTTATTTGATAAGATGAAAATTTGGCATCTTGGAACCTTCTGTTCATTCAGGTACTGTTGGAACTTGATAACCAGTTTAATACAACTTAATGAACATGTCAACTTTTGTTTATTATTGTGGTAAATGGTAGTTTTAACATTTATCAAAACCTAGATTTTAAAAAATCATAGGAAATAACAAACCCAAATCAAATGAGCCACGTGGAAGATTTTCTGAAAATGAATATATAGCTGGAAGCATTTGCTTGTTTGTTTGGAAAGGAGGAGAGAGAGAGAGAGAGAGAGAGAGAGAGAGAGAGAGAGAGAGAGAGAGAGAGATTACATACTCTCACTATGTAAGAGCCAGTAACCCCCAAAATGTTTCTTTTCTTCTTCTCTTGTGTCTGAATCATTTCCCTTTGCTCTCTCCAAATCTCCACCAGTAAAGTTAATATAATATTTTTGCACTGCCACTTCCACCACTCCAAGGAAGCTAATAGGCATTTGGGGCCCAGATTTCCTTATTTCAGAAAGATGTCAGTCTTGAGCATGGTGCAGCTCTCATTCCTATATTTTGTAGTTCCCTGAATCCTCAGAAATAATTAAAGTATAAACTCTCCTATCTCACAAGATAGTAGAGAGTAGCTCATTTTAGCTGAGATGCCTCGGGGTGGGTTTGGAAGGCTCTCAGCAAGTCAGGCGAGAATGCTGATGTCCTGGGCTCTCTCTTAGTATTCACCGATTCCAAAATGAATTTGCCCCCTCGTTCTCTCAGAGAGAAACAGAAATGAAGTTAATAGTCTCTACACTTTTAATTGAAAATGCCAGCTTAAAAGTTAAAGATTGTAAAAATTTCAAAGGAAAAAATGCATCAAAACAGTTAACCCAAAGATAACCCATATGGAAGTGTCAACAGTAATGTTTACAATGGCCATAATAAACAAGCCAGTTAACTACACCCTCTCCTGCCCCTGCACACCCCTTGAAGGACCTCAGACAATTAAGGCCAGGGCTGCACCACTGAGTTCCTGGCCTATTGCAGATTGTTGAAAGGGTTAAAAAGACGCAGGCTATTACCTCAAGTCTGGGCCTTACTAAAAAAATTAAAATAGATGTCTAAAATTGAAAAGAAATATATAACTGCTCTTGAAAGCTGTCTGTCGGGTGGATGGACAGGGATATAATGGGGAAGATAGGACTGGTGAAGTCAGAGATAAAAGGAGATAAAAAGTGAAGGGTAGGTAAAAAGCTGACAGATGAAGCAGACTGGCCCAGGAGCCATGCACACACATGGTCTGAATATGAACTTGGTACTAGAAGAAAGAGTCGATGTTAATGGGGTAGCAGCAGGAGGTATTTCTGAACAAGCTGAAAGTATCAGCCCAGTGAGGAAGCTCATCTAAAGCTAATGAAGATTAATGTAAAGGTTCTATGACGGTTTGAGCTCTGTGCTGATCTGTTTTGTCAACTTGATGCAGCTTCGAGGGATTGCCTTTACTGCCTCTGTTGATGTGAGGAGACCAGCCTGAAAATGGCAGCACCATGCCTCCTTGTTCAATGACTTGAATCGACTGGGAGTAGAGAAAGCAAACTGAGCAGGAGGCAGCAAGACAATCATTTCTCCCTGCTCTAAGCTGTGAGTGTGTCTAGCTGCTTCCAAGCCTCCCTTCATTGCTTTCCTTCAGTAACAGACTGCAGCCTAGAACAGTGAGCTAAAATAGACCCATTCTCCCCTAAGTTGCCATTTGTCAGGCAACTTTGTCACAGCGATAGAAATGGAATGACTATAAGCTGTTTGGGTAGAACTTGGCTGTTCTCTGGCTGCTATCAGCCAGGCCCGCTCATGGATTTCCATGACCAGCTGCCTGGTCCCCTGAGTGACAGATGGCCCAAGTGCTCTAAACAGGAGTGGATGTTGCTGCTCCATGTGGGTTTTCATCTTCTGGGAGGCCTCTTGTTTATTAGCCCAGTAATAACTCAGGGTGCATAAGAGGAATTGAAGGCCCAGGACATGCAGCTCTCAGTGTCACTTCTAGCACATTCTATCAGCCATAGAAAAAGGCAGAGCTTAGGCCAGACTCAGAGGGTAGAAAAACAAACTTTACTTCTTGGTAGAATGGACTACAGAATTACACATGGGGACTGTGGATATGGGAAGGAAAATAATGGCAGCCTATATGAACACTGTACTAATACTTATCCATGGAACCCAGAGCCCTCTGTATATAGTAACTTTAGGGTTCTCTAAAGGAATAGAACTAATAGAATACATACATATATACAAACACACACACACACACACACACACATATATATATATATATATATATATATATATATATATATATATATATACATATATGTCTAACAAACAGAGACCCACATGGGAACTCATGAGTAAGCCCTGACCTAGTTCAAAAGATTAGGCCTTTCTCTCTCTCTCTCTCTCTCTCTCTCTCTCTCTCTCTCTCTCTCTCTCCTCCCAGAGTGGCCAGCTTCTTCCCCCCTCCTCCTTTTGACTCTTAGCTACAGTTTCCAAATCTCATTTTAGAGACTTAACTAGCTCTACTATGGTGGTGACTAGCCTCTACTCTCTGCCCCTCCTGCAGCCCCACAGCTAGGGCTCCTATGGAGCTCCTTTCAGACAGCAGAGCTTGCTCTGAGCTCTCTGCTTCCTCGGTCTGCTAGCTAACAGGCAGTTCACTGAGGTTCCTGCAGGCCAAAAATGCCAAATTGTGTACTCTCACACTGGCCAGCGGGCTGCCACAGATTTGGCTAGAAAGCCTCTCACTCCCTCTGTCCCTGACTGTGCTATCTATTCTTATTCCTTTGAGCTTTTCTTCAGGGTTGGCCTTTCATCTCCTTCTACTTTCCAAGAAAACAGGTACCTGTCTGCTAGAGCACTCAGTCACCTCATGGTCGAGCAGGCCCCTCCCCACTGCACCTAAGCCCACCAAAGACAAGGAAAAGTCTCACCTGATGCCCTTAATCCAAAGGTTTTCAGGCTTTGTTTAAATGCTTGTTCTTCCTAACAGGGACATCTAAAACAATGTCTATGCTTTTCAACCCAAACTTTTGTCAAAAGAAGTGTGTTATGCTAGTGGTGAGCTTCAAGGTTTCAAAAACCTATGCCAGGCTCAGTGTCTCTCTTTCAACCTGCAGCCTGTGGATCAGGGTGTAAAGATGCTCTAGTGCCATGTCTGTCTGCTTCCTGACATGATGATAATGGACTAACCCTCTAAATCTATAAGTAAACCCCCAAGTAAATGTTTTCTTTTATAAGAGTTGCCTTGGTCATGGTGTTTCTTCATAGTCACTAAGACATGGTCCAATCAAGAAAATCTCTCACAAGACTCCCCCATTGCTTGGGTTTTGGTTGATTCCAAGCTTTGTCAAATTGACAACCAAGATTCGCCAGAGCACTGACCTTTTCTTCTTATTTATGGCTGAAGTGGATGTTGTTGATAACGGTGTGATCTTTTTCTATTCTGTGGAATCAGGCTCCATTTGAATCCCCTGGACTCTGGTGCATTGTTTTTTACTCAACAGAACCCATTCCGTTGAGAGAGGTCACAGGTTCTTTACAAAAGTGATGAGCTTTGCAAAGGAGTTCTGAGGTAGTAATTCCTTAAGCTTTGTTGTGATAATTGTCACAAGGAAACTTTTTTCAAAGTTATAGTGCCCTTAAATATGTCAAAAATAAACTGCAGACTCCAGAAGCTAGAACTAGCCCAGCTAATTAAATCATATTGAACCAGGTGTCTTTCTTGCCTCTCAGAGCTCATTTCTCTGCTGGCAGTAGAGCTTGCAGGGACCCACACACATGGCAGTAGTTTGGGTTAGGTTTTCATAACTGAGGACACCAAATGCAACAGATGCCATAGAATCAAAGTGCAGGAGGTTTCAATATTCATGTCTTGGGCTGGGTTTGTAGAAAGCACTTGCCTACCATGCAAAGAGCCCAGGATTCAGTTCCCAGTACAACACTGACAACCTGTGGTGCTTTCAACACTTTGGAGGCCAAGGTAGAAGTCAGAGGACTAGAAATTCAAGTCAACTTTGGCTATGTAGAAAGTTCAAGGTTAGTCTGGACTTCATGGAACGTCCCTCTAGTATAAACAAACACACACACACACACACACACACATCACCTCAACTCTTTCTAGCATATTGCCTTTTTAATTGTTCAGTTAATTATTACAAAGCTTCTCTTCAGTGATAACTTCCTTGTTTTCTTAGACTAAGTCTTTCTAAAGTTTTCAATGTTGTTGGAAATTCCATAGCAATGATCAAACTTGTTCTTCTCTTCAGAATCATGCCAAGGTGCTACCTGTGATGAACCAGCCAGCCATCATCCCAGGCTTAAAAGACATTTTAGAGTAAAGGCAAACTACGCTCATTCTTGTTTAAGATGAAACATCTATTTCTTAGGGATTGGCCTATGCCCTACTTGTAACCTTAATTACAAATGGTTCTGTATAGTCTGTTCCAGGAAATGGCAAACATATGTTTGTTTCAAGAAGTTGTTATGACAATTTTGCAACCCTACCTTTGTTTAAAAGGTTGTAAGACCACTTATGACTAACTTGCTATGACTGTCTTGTTATGACTAAATGTTGTTATGACTAACTGTTGGTATGACCACCTTGTTATACATACATAATCTGCTCCTATAACTCTGCCTATTTTGTCTGCCAAATCCCCCATTTGGAAATCCCACACCCCTGAGCTATAAAAACTTTGTCTTTTTCATGTCCAATGCTAACTTCTTGAACCCTGCCTTAGGGGAAGGCAGTTTGTGTACAAGAATAGCAAAACTTTTTCTAATTAATTTGGCCATGATGGTTTGTGGTAGTGAGAATCTTTAGCATTAACACCTACTGCTTACTGCTGAGCTGTATGAGAAGGCTTCTCCAAGACAACCATGAGGACACCATCCCACCACTTCCACCATAACATCCCTTCATTGAGGTCATCTTCTTGGCCTTTTAAATTTTCAGTTTGCAACTCCGCTCTGTAAAGGAGGTTCTATTTTACTCTTAACTAATTACCAATTCATTTCTAGTCTCTCTAACCTTAGCATCACAATGAATTCTAGTTACCTCCCTCCCTATGCACTGCTCTAAGAGGCCTTTATAGTCCACTGAGTCAGGGACAAAGTAGATTCGGATTCAGGAGACCTGTCTGGGAGACAGGGGCCTATATTTCCAGCAAGCTCTCAGGTGATACCTCACCTGAAAGGCCTCATTCTAAACAGCAAAATCCTAAGGTCCAGAACATGGTTTGGTGACTCCATGATACCCCCATCAAGACAGCATACAAGCTGGTTCTGAAGGTGGGGCATGGGGTGTAGATATTATCCTAGTTTAGAAAGGAAGAGCTGTCCATAATGGACGGAGCATCTCTGCCCTGGGAAGGAATAACTGGGATTGAGACAGGAGAGGATCCATCTTCCCTTGTGCATCAGGCTGATGTTAAGCACTCACTGCTTAAAAGTTTTTTAATCACTCTTAGTGTCTATGACAAGTTTCTCTAGTTATAGAATAAGTATGCCTTATTGTGTGCATTTTCTTCTAAACAAGCCAAGATTTGGGGGTGGGGCAATTTGACACCTTAATTGGCAGTCATTGCTGCCTAAGGTGCCTTGCTTAGTCATAGCCTATGAGTCTAACAGCCAGTTGGATTATTCTTACTTGAGCATCAACCTTCTAGGACATTCCACAGGAAAGCCATGCAAAGATCCTAAAGATTCACGCATAACCAATGCTGTTTGACAAAGTTTTTACTAGAGATTTAGTAATCAAAAGCCTCATTGATTCATTAATATATCGAGAGAGAGAGAGAGAGAGAGAGAGAGAGAAAGAGAGAGAGAGAGAGAGAGAGAGAGAGAGAGAGAGAGCGCACTGCCCCTGTGAGACTGACTAGGAGACTAGTGCTGTGACAAGGTTGTGATTGGCCCTCAAAACCCTTCTCAGGCTGGATAAGAGGCACATGCCTGTATCATATCCCTTGGGTTACACTAGACCCAATAAGGGCTTCTTTCAAGTTATCTTGTGCTTACTAAATTACTTTCAGTAGCATGGGTTAAGCCCATCTCACTATTGGCTGCAGCTGTCTTGACAGAAGAAGAGTGACAGCTGAGGATCTATTTAGCACCATCTGTACCCTGAAGGGCAGACCTGAAGCCACATGGAGCAAATACAGCAACAGAGGATTCTATACACTTAGGCTGGCAGGCTCAACAGCATCCCCCATGGGCTGTGGGCTCTGTACTACAATAGCATGACTTCTTTTCTTGAATTCTGGGTTCCAGAACAGCCCTACTTGTTGTACATCCCAGAGTATTAGCAACGGTCCCCAACTGCTCATGAAGTGTTAGAGAACTTAGACCAGCAGTTCTCAACCTGTGAGTTGTGTCCCTCTTGAGGTCTGAAAACCCTTTCACAAGGATCGCCTAAGATCATCAGAAAACAAACATTACAATCTGTAACAGTAGCAAAATTACAGTTATGAAATAGCAACAAAAATAATTTAATGGCTGGGGTCACCACAACATGAGGAACTGTATTAAAGTTATTAACTGTATTAAATTCTCAGCATTAGGAAGGTTGAGAACAGCTGTCTTAGACCTACCAACCATTACCACCCACAGGCATGACTCTGCCTGCTGATGCCTCCCATTTGCCCACTGCCCCACCAGAGCTAATTCTTAAGGCTTCCTCCATGTTGGCTCCTAAGCAGCAGTGAATGCTTGAGCTCAGACAGTAGCTCCTAATGTAGTCCATGCCAAAGAAAGAAAGAAAGAAAGAAGGAAGGAAGGAAGGAAGGAGGGAAGGAAGGAGGGAAGGAGGGAAGGAAGGAGGGAAGGAAGGAGGGAAGGAAGGAAGGAAGGAAGGAAAGAAAGAAAGAAAGAAAGAAAGAAAGAAAGAAAGAAAGAAAGAAAGAAAAGAAGAAGAAGAAGAAGAAGAAGAAGAAGAAGAAGAAGAAGAAGAAGAAGAAGAAGAAGAAGAAAAGGAAAAGGAAAAGGAAAAGAAAAAGGCAGACACTCTGCACTCTGTGTTAGTCAATGGTGTCCACAGAAAAAGCAGCCAGGGCAAGAAAAGGAAAGAAGAGGCTAGGAGAGACAACAGGACACCCATGTTAATAAAAGGCTGTAAGAAGCCAGAGAAGAGAACTTTCAGGGCCTGGTTACCAGATAAGATCCAGAATGTGTCCAAGTCATCAGAATCAAGGGTCTCTGACCTCAAGCAGAGATCTGAACACTAGCCAAGGACCAAGAGTCCCAATACCCAAGGCTGGCACAAGGACTGTAACCTTAGATCTGCTTCTTGCCACTGCTCCCACCTGCCTACGGCTGCTACAGTTCATCATTGCCAAACACGGAGGGGGCAAAAGAACCCACACCTCAAGGGCTCACTGCCTGTCAAGGGCATCAATCCAGATACAGAAAAAGAACCCCCAGACAACTGAGAGTTGACAAGCTCATTGGTCTGTTTTCAGAAACCAGTTTCCATGGAGAACAGGCTCTCATAGGAACACTGCAGTTAGGGCAGACTTCCTCTCACAGAACCTTCCCATAGCTTGTGGGGTACACCTGTGAGAGGATGAGTTTATGTGTGTGTGTGTGTGTGTGTGTGTGTGTGTGTGTGTGTGTGTATAGACCAGAGGATGATGTCAAATGCCTTCTTCAGTCACCCTCTACCTTATAGATTGAGGCAGGGTCTCTCCCTCAGACCTACCTACTGTCCACTGATTCATCTAGTCTAGCAAGCCATGGACCCATCTCTACTTCCCAGGTACTGAGGTGGCAGCTGGGAAGCTCCTGTGCTGGTTGAGCATTTAAGTGGGTTCTGAGGATCCAACCTCTGGTTCTCATGTCTGCACATCAAACTCTTTATCCTCTAAGCCATCTCCCTAGCTTTCCTATTATGAAATTATTTTCTAAAAAAAAAAAAAAAGAATTTGTATTTCTTTATGTGTGTTTCAGAGACTGTGTGAGTGTTCGTGCATATGTGTGGAGCGATGCATATTGTCTGTGTGCCTATGCAAAGTGGAACAGGACATTGTGCCCCTCTGAGCTGGAATAAGAGGTGTTTGTACAATACTGGGCTTCTTATGTAGGCACTGGAATCCAATCTTCAGTACACAGGATTGTGCAGCAAGAACTCTTAACCACTGATTGCCCCTCCCCCTCTCCCTTTCTCTCTCCCTCTCTCTCTCCCCCCCATCTCTCTCTCTCGCTCTCTCCCCCCCTCTCTCTCCCTCCCTCTCTCTCCCCCCTCTCTTTCTCACACACACACATGAATGCTCACTCATGCACACATACACACATGCACATTCATGCACTAAATTCTTAATCAATTAGAACCAGGACCCTGCTCTTTGGATTTTATTTTACATTCAACTTGATAAATTATAGTGTGCAGCCCTTCCTGGTTGAGAGTCAAAAGATGCACATTTGAGAGGATCCAAAGAGAAAGTACTCTTACCTGACAGGTGACTCCTGAGTTCCAAAGAGCATTTAAAAGCCTGACTTCAGGACTTTAGATTTAGGAGCAAACTCTCCCATACTCATCCTTCCAAAGCTACCAATCCATGCAACACAAGTAACTCTCAACAAGATTCCCAGAGAGTAAAAACCACAGGCAGAATTGCATTTGTTTTTCTTGTCACCCAGGAAAAATGAGGCTCCGAAGGAAATAGGCTTTGATTTTCATATTGAAGTGGGGCTTTTCAAAAGATTTGTGTGGTATAAAATTAGACACACAACCCTGCGTGTGTTTAGAAAAACAGATCAATCTGATAAGGGATTTCACGAACAGTCAAGGATGCTCACATCTTTGTGCACATCGTGCTTGTTGGACTAGGTGTCAGCTAAGTTGATTGACTGCTAAATGGAGGGTGGCCTGTGATTACATCTGCTCAACAGGCTCTGTTGTATCCACACCAGTCGGGCAACGTTCCTTTGGGCCCTGAGCCAAGACAGGGAGAGAGCAGAGAACCTGGGCCTGGGCGCTCACAGGGTGTTCATTAAAACCGTATGCTGTCAGACATCTTGCGTGACGAACTGGGACGGAAGGCAATTGACATTTGTTCACTTCTTTTGAGGGTGAGTGGATGTGTGAACAAGCAGAGTCTGAAGATCTTCATTAGTGAGGAAGGGGGGCATCAAAGCTTGCCAGGGAAGCTTTGATGCCCACGGGCCCACGAAAATACACGTGTCAAAATCAAAAGTGAAGTCCATGTTGATTTTTTTTTCCTCCTGCTTTGACATCGATTGCCTCATGCATGTAAAATTAATCTCACAGGCTCCATCTATCATATGTGCTTAGAAATGAAGACACAAGCAAGACTGTCTGTATCACTTACTGGAATTGAATTGTGTGGGTTTTTTATTTTTTTCCTTCCCCGTCATACAATGAGCCTGAGCTCTCTCAAAGGACTTTCTTTATTAAGGATTTGCAAATGGAACAATGAAATTTTGCAAGGATTTATGGACAACAAAGATGAGTCAGCCTTGGGGGTGGAATATGGGACTGGAGAGATGACTCAGTGGCTACAAGCATTGTCTGCGCTTGTAAGAGACCCAGGTTTAATTCCCAGCCCCCAAATGCAACCATCCATCCATAACTCCGGTTTGAGGGAAACTGATGCTCTTTTCTGACATCGAGAGACACCAGGTATGTATGAGGGAAACCACTGATTATACAAGAAATAAAGATAAATAAAACTTATAAAACAAAAAAGAACAGGGGTTAGGTAATCTTAGTCTTTGAGACAGGGTCTGTCATTATATCAGGAGTTAACTGACTTGGCTAAGCAGTGTCCAGTGAGCCCCTAGGACTCACTTGTCTCTTCCCTGCAACACTAAAGTTATAGACACATACCACCACACTCAGACTGACAGGGTGCTGGGGATCTTAGCTGAGTCCCAGTCCCACATTTGCCTGGGATGCACTGGTCTAGATCATTTCCATCCAATGCCATTAACTTCTCATTACATACAAATAGTTTTGTGGAATTTTAATTGGAATTATTTTGAAGCTATAGAATAACTTTAGAAGAAATGACACCATTTCCCAACCCCTAAACAGAAAATCGTTACCAGATCATTTAGACCTCCGTTGATTATTCTTAAGTGTGCTTCACAGATTGATGTGTGTAAATCCTGCCTCTGTTCTGATGGATTAATATCCTAGCATGTCATTTTGTGACACTGTTGTAACTGGCATTTATGCTGTACATTTCAAATCTTAATGGTCTCATTTATGTATAGAGCATGTAACCTTTCTGTGTTTGCTGATTAGCTGCAGGAATAATTTTGTTGTTGTTGGCATAGATTATCATACTGTTTGTAATCAAATGTGATTGTACGTATCCATTTCTAGTCGTTACACATTTTGTTTCCTTTCTCATTTTATTGTACTACATAAGAGTTCACACTTGGAATTGGTGTGATACAAAATTATTATTGAATTTTTCCTAACTATAGGTAATACATGGATTTCCCTTCCAACTATAAAAACATTAGCTGTAGCAATTGTTGTATACTTCCGATGTAAAATTTAGGACATTCTCACAAGTTAATTAATGTTGGACATTGTAGAACATTTTTCTACACCATTCAGTGTGATCATATAATTTTTCTTCTTTAGACTGCTTCTTACATACTGTGTGGAAGCATCATCTGTTAATAAAAATATGATGGCCAATAAGCTGGGGCAGGATCACAAAGTGGGACATCTGGCAAAGAGAGAGGAACTCTGGGAAACGGCCAGGTGGGAAAATTCCCTGCCCAGGCTCAGAGGAAATCAGATATAATAAAACCTAGGAAAGGTAACTAGCCATGTGTCAGTCATTGAATAGTATAAACAGGTTAATATAAGTTCCGAGCTAATCAGGGAACAAGCCTAGCTATGCCCTAGGCCTTCTTTCATAAATAATAAGCTTCCATGTGATTATTTGGGAACTGGCACGTGGAAGGAAAAGCCTTTGCCTGATGCCTGTACATCAGGATGGAAAGCTCTCAGCTACTGCTTCCCACAACGATAATCATGGACTAACCCTTTAGAACCATAAGCAAACCCCAACGAAATGCTTTCTTTTATAAGAGTTGCCTTGGTCATTGGGCCTCTCCATGGCCATAGAACAGTAAATAACACAGGGCCCCAGTAGCTGGCAAGAAGGAGGGTTGTTTATAGTAATTTGAAACCACAACCCTTGGAAACTAAATAAAATACTACTAAATTATCTGTAACTCTAAATTTTGTAACATACTACCATTAGGGAATTTGTCCACTCACCAAAATTATCATGAATATGAGCATAGATGTGATAAGAATATTTCATTATTATCACTTCAGTGAGGACTTTTATGGGGTGAAAGCCAGTCCTGAAAAGGTTTTAAAAAAAAAGTCACTCTCCGGTGAGAGGTGCTAGAGAGGGAAGGGCTCAAGTGTGCCCTGTTTTTCTGGTTCCAGTGAGGATGCTATTCCTGTTGTTATTACAAAAATCCCGACAAAGGCATATAAAAGAAGGGAGTACTTGCTTTGACTCATAGCGTGAGAATGTGGTCCATCATGTCAGGAAAAACATGGTGGCAGGAGCACAAGGCACATGGCACATGGCAACCACAGTCAGGAAGGAGAGAGAGAGAGAGAGAGAGAGAGAGAGAGAGAGAGAGAGAGAGAGAGAGAGATGCTCAGCTCACTTTCTCCTTTTTATTCAGCCTAGGGAATGAATGGTGCTGCCTATATTTAGGGTTAGTCTTCTCACCTCAGTTTCTCTAATCTAGAAACTTCCTGCAAAATGTGACCAGAAGTGTATCTCCTAGGTGTCCCTAATCCTATCAAGTTGACAGTACTGACTGATTCAGGTATATTTGATGTTACTGCATGATGTCTTCCACTGTATTCCAATACTTTCCCCTTTTTACTTTGAAGTAGTTATAAAGGTAGACTAGGGAATTATTTTTAAATTTCCTTCCCCCCCCCCCCCAATAACATGATCCAAAATTTCTAACAACTTTGACTCTCTCTATCGCATGAGAGGACAGAGTCAAATAAAGACAATGGGCATTTATGTAATCCTAGACTTGTTTTTAAAACATTGTATGCCTCCCCTTGTAGTGGTTAGAATGTGAAATGCCCTCATAGGCCATACATTTAATACCTTGGTACACAGTTGGTAATACTATTTGAGAAGATTTTGAAACCTTCAGGAATCATGGCATTGTTGGAGGAAATGTCACTTGGATGGCTTTTGAGTCTTGATAGCCTGGACACACTTTCTGTTCACTCCTGGCTTCCTGTGTGTGGATGAAAATGTGACCATCCACCGTCCTGCTCCTGATGGCATGCCACATCTTCTCAGCCACCAGCTGTGGGGCTGTGAAAGGCAGCCTGTTTTGGTTGAATGAGGCTTGCTCCAGAGATCCATTAGAAAACTCTACAAGGGACAGAACAGTGAGCCACGTTCCCAGAGACAGGTGCCTGACACCCCAGAGCCCCCAATCCCATAATTCTGTGACTATCAGTCACACAGACAAAGCCCTAAGCTCCTGGCATTCTAGCTAGGTTCCACCCTCACAGTTACCTGACTATAGCCAGGTGTTGTGGCCGCCAGCAGCTCGCAACGTGAACGGTTTAACTGAGAAGGCCGCTCGAGCTGTAAGAGAGGAATCTAGACGGGGTGGAAGAAAGAATGTAGCCAAGACAGTTACTCTGATCAAGGCTCAAATTTTATTGTTGCGACACTAGTTATGAAGGAAGGGGGAGGGGACCCGATTCCCGCCGAATAATCTCTGGTCCAGTAGAAAGGTGCACGGGTGTGGCTCCGCAGGTTCCAGCAGTGGGCGTGGCAGAACGAATGAGCAGGAAGCTCCACCCCTGAGCAAGCAGGTTTCAGGCTGGGGGAGGGGAGACTACAGCCAGGTATGCTCCTCCCCACAGTTACCCGGCTTTTTACTCTCATCTGTAGTCCTCCTTCTCTCCCTCCCTTCTCTCTTCTCTCCACATGGCCATGGCCAGTCTCCCTCTTTCTACCTTCTCTCTTTCTCCCTGTCTTTCTACAATAAAGCTCTAAAAACCATAGACTGTCTCTGCTCATCAAGCTTCCCGCCCCCCCCCCCCCCCCGCTTGAACGATGGGATAGGCTTTCCCTTAAAGAGCCTCATCTAGGCCTTCCTGTGCTCTAGCCACAGACAGAACCAATGATTCTCACCAGCATGGGAACCACACAGTGCCCCCTCTCTTCCTGCCCTCTCCTCTCTTTGGTCTCAACTCTTCCGTGGTGTCCAGCGGAATCTGGGGTTCCCTAGACTGAGAACCTATCTTTGGCCTCTAGAGGCCCAGAGACCTTGGACTGCTCCTTGTCCAACCCCAGAGGGCTGGAATCCATGGCTTCCCATAGCCTGACACCCACCTGTGGCCATGTGGAGAGCAGGCAGCAGTCCTCCACGTCCACCTGCCCAGAGCACTGGAACTCTAGCGGGATGCGGGTTTTCATTCCAGCAATAGAAAAGTAACCAGGATTCCTAATTTCCACCTTCTTCCTTCTGTCTTCTCCCATCTCTCCTCTTCTGCTTTAAATTGGGCTCTGTCTGTCTGTCTATGTATCCATGTATCTATCAATCATCTATGTATCTATCTATTTATCTATTATCTTCTTAGCTATGATCTATTACATATATCCATCTCATCTACCTATCATCTCTAACTATATATCATTTCTATCTATCTCATAAAGTTATCAATCCATCAGCTATCTCTTATCCACTATATATCATTTTATCAATCTATATCTATCATTCCTATTTGTCTATCCTCTCTCTCTCTCCCTCTTTCTCTCTCTCTCTCTCTCTCTCTCTCTCTCTCTCTCTCTCTCTCTCTCTCTCTCTCCTTTTCTCCCCTCTCTCCCTAATTAAAGCATCTCCAAAAGCAAGTCTCTACATCTGGTTCTTTTATAGCATTAGCTTGCTGGTGAGACTTTCTACCTCAACAATAAAGAGCTCCTTGCTCTTTCCCAAACTTATTCCACCCTGTCTGCACACACAATTCTTTGAATTGTCACTGCCATGGCTCCATCACATAGAAAGCCCACCAATTCTCTAGAAGCTGCTTCAAACACCATCTTTGCAATTCACTCCCAGTGGGACAAAATGGAAGACACCTCCTGCCCTATGCCATATGAAATCTGAACTATGCTTTGGAAACATGGTTCTGACATAGGTGTCCAGAGTGAGTGCCGGACAAGGGGCAGAAGGGAGGAGCCCAGGGTGTTAACATTCAGAAAACTTTACTTTTGAATGCCTGTGAGCTATATTTTCTCTCTCTCCAATTTTTCTGTCTTTTCTCTAGTCTTACACTTCAGTGGCACAGGTGTCCAGTAATTTTATTTCTTGATGGGAAAAAAAAGGAGTTCTAGCTGTTTGGTGAGGAGGCTGAGCCCTTGTAATGAAGATATAACCATAAGCTCCGTCTCTGGAGTTGAAAGTCTGCCGTGTAAACACGTCGGTGACTCAGACGCATTCAGTCTAGACAATTGCACTTCGCCATGTGATGATTCCATCTGAAAATAGGGTCAGTCAGGGAGAAAATGGACTTTGTGAGCCCAAACCAACAAGTCATTCATGGAAAGCTGCAATTTTCATTTTATCCCTGGGTTCTTGAATGAAGCCATCCATGTCTTTAAAGCTCTGGAGAATTCTTTCTCTACTGTGTCAGAGAAGACGTACTTTATAAGTGAATGAGTTTAGCAGGTGCCTGCCAGGCTCTTATTACACCTCAAGGTGTGTGGCAAGGTAGCCACATTTGAACCTCAGCAGACTCAGTGCATCCTTTGCTTTCTTCTCCCTGCCTCTTTCTCCACCTCCCGCTTTCCTAGTCCAAGTCAAGAATAATGAAAGCTTCCTTGGCAAGATAATTGCATTTAATGAACCAACCAAGGGGACAGTAGGTCTCTTCGGGGACTTGAATGAACTAACCTGTGCCCTTAGGTATAGGACGGAGGATTTCTTCCCTTATCCCTGACTCAAAGCAGAAAGATAAAGGTTCTTGTAGCCAAGACTGAAAAACTGAATTCAATACCCAGGGCCCACCTGGTGGAAGAGATCCAGAAACTTGTCCTTTACCTGCCACAAGAGTAAATCAGTAAATGTAACAATACAGCATCACTGATGTGGACAAAGGTAGATGTGCTAGGTGGGTTTTGTCAATTTGACACCAACAAGAGTCACCTGGATAGTGTGAACCTCCGCTGAGGAATTTTCTCCATCAAACTGGCATGTAGGTATGTGTTGACTGATGATCGATTTGGGAGGGCCCAATCCACTGTTTTGGATGGCACCCCTAGGCAGATGGTCCTGGGTTACAGAAGAAAGCAAATTGAGCAAGCCACAGTGGAGCCAGGAAGCAGCATTTCTCCAGAGTCTGCTTCAGTTCTTGTCCCGACTCCCCTCAATGGTAGATTATTACTCTGGCTATCCAACTAAAAGCCCCATTCTTTCCACTCACTTCCCCCTGCCAGATTTTGTGCAAATCCTGTGCCATGCACTGAAGTGGGGATGCTGCCAAGAGAACCTCAGTCAATCTTAGGAAGCTACTTCCAGGAGAGAGCCAAGAACACTAACCTTGTTCTACCCTGTTTCTTCAGACCATGATTTCCCCAAGTGTACCTCTCTCAATTGCAATCAAGTCTGGACCTAAGTTAGCCCAGAGTTGGGTGAACCTGAAACCTGAATCTTTGCATTCTTAGTAAACATGACCTCCTAATCAGCATTCAGAGCCACTAGGAGGTATTAAGAGTAGGGTCTTGTTGTTCCAACAGAAATAAAAGGACAAGCTTACTAATGGCATTGGAATTAAAGAGTGCTTGGTCATCATTGATTTTATTGAGGTTCATTGGTGTGCAAATGCCTGCTCTGAGGATAGCTGTTTCTCCAAGGTCATTGAGCTCATTCTAATATGTTGTAGCACAGGGAAATAGGTCTGCAGAGACCAGGCAACAGCTCTATCACTTTAAACAAGCATGTGTTTTCACATGCATACTTGTCAAGATAAACAGCTGGAATTTCTAAATATCAGACCATTTGAATGTCAAATTGGCTCAGGCTGAACTCAGATCTTTCAAGCACTAATGGCCTTGGGTCGCCCCCCTCCCCTTGCTGAAAAATACAATGAATTATTGATTCCCAAGAAATTCTCTTTAATAATTCAGGGATTGTGCTTTTGTCTTTGTATATTTTCAAACTGGCAGAATCTTACGGAAGTGTTTTTCAAATCAGTATCGAATCAATAATAAAATAAGTAGATTTTATGCTTTTCAGAAAAAGCCTGGTAGTACCAATTAAGAAATAGGACATTGTGGGTTCTGGGAAGACTGCTCAGTCTGCAAAGTTGCCATATAAGCACGGGGACCCCAAAACCCACATAGAAAAGCAAGGTGTGGTGGTACACACTCGCAACCCGAGAAATAGAGAGACAGAAAAGGGCAGATCCTTTGGACTTGCTGCCCAGCCAACCTCAACTACTTGGGGAGTTCCAGGTCAGTGATTTAGGATCAGATAGTTTTAGAGTTGCTAGCGCTGTGGTGAAACCATGACCATAAGCAACACGGGGAGCAAAGGGTTTATATCACACACACTTTCATACTAGAGTCCATCATCTAAAGCTGTGAGGGCAGGAACTCAGGCAGGGCAGGAACATGAAGATAAGAGCCATGGTTTAGAGGTACAGAGCCATGGTACAGAGGCCATGGTGAGTGCTCCTTACTGACTTGACCTCTGCCCCCATGGCTTTCTCATCCTGCCTTCTTAGAGTACTCAGGACCACCAGCCCGCAGGTGGCACCAACTACAGTGAGCAAGGCCCAACCATATTAATCAGCAATCAAGGAAATGCACTCCAGACTTGCTCCAAAGAAAATTATGTAGAAATATTTTCTTCATTGAGAGTCTCTCTTCCCAGGCTGTATCAAGTTGACAAAAAAAATCCAGCAAAGACATATAGATACATGTATGGATATGGATGGACACATAGACATAGTTACCATCTATGGAACAAGAGCTATAGATGTTCTCTGACATAGATATGTGCATGCAGACCCCCATACTCATGCACACACACATAAGCATGCATATACATACATGCAAGACATTTGACAACATAATTTCACTTTTGAATCAATTTAGTAACTCATGTATATCATCTCAGCACTTGAGAGGGTGAAGCAGGAAGATCCCAGCAAGCTTTGTCTAAACAGTGAGTGTGAGACCATTCTGAGCTACATTTCTGAAGGTATATTCTCCAGTAAATAATTCATATAGGCTGGAGTTGAAGTTCAGCTCACTGGCAGAGAGTTTGCCTAGCATGCAAGAAGCTTTAGATTCAATCCCCAGAGCCATACATAGAAAAGAGGTAGGGAGGAAAAAAGCAAGAAAGGAATGTGAAGTCGGGTATAGAAAGGGTTAATGTATTTTGCTGTCATGTCATAAACCACACTGTATTCTAGAGAAATGGAGAGAGAGAAAGGAAAGGAAAGGAAAGGAAAGGAAAGGAAAGGAAAGGAAAGGAAAGGAAAGGAAAGGAAAGGAGGAAAGAAGAAGGAAAGAAGGAAAGAAGGAAAGAAGAAAGGAAAGGAGGAAGGAAAGAAAAGTATAAGCACAAGTGGATGTGAACCATAAAACTAATTTAGTTACTATGCAACCCAGTTTCCTTACAGGTAAACTGAAGATTGGAGAAACCACTATAATTATAATCCAATCTTTTTTACATAACCAATGAACACCACTTCATTTGGCAGCATCTATACTTTCTTTCTCTCCATGAATGCTGAAGTAATCTGAGTATTCTGAAGTCAGAAGCCAAGATGGACCATTGACCTAGCAGACTCAAAGATATTTGTGACCTGTTCTGTGAAAACCCAGGTTGATGACAAAAGCGTGGGAGCAGTGAACATATTATGTGTTATCATTCAGCAAATGCAATTACTAGAAAGCAGATGGATGAAGCAGACTTGGGTTCCTGTGTGTGTGTGTGTGTGTGTGTGTGTGTGTGTGTGTGAGAGAGAGAGAGAGAGAGAGAGAGAGAGAGAGAGAGAGAGAGACAGAGACAGACAGAGACAGACAGAGACACACACAGAGACAGAGAGACAGAGACAGAAACAGAGAGACAGAGAAAGAGAGGAGAGAGGCAGACAGACAGACAGACAGGAGACAAACAGACAGACAGACAAAGATGAATACACATGACTGTGAAGAGGACAAGATTTCCTCTTCTATTTCTCTCTACTTTATTTGTGTTAGCGTCTCTCATTGAATCAGAAGCTTGTTAGTTCAGCTGGTTTGGATGGTCAGTGAGCTCCAAGGATCTACTTGTGTCTACCCCTGATGCTGATAATATAGACATATCCTGTCATGCCCAACTTTTATGTGGATGCTGGAGATTTGAACTCTGCACCTTATATTTGCACCAAAAGCATTCTTACCCACCAAGCTAACTTCCCAACTCCTTGGATTCCTTTCAGAAGGAATTTACATTTGAATATATTAGTCAACAAATTTTTGTTTAAAAAGTGAACCAGAAAGCAAATAGTTTTAGCTCTGAAATGTACAACTTTGTTCATTGCTACTGGGCTTGCCCACTTCTGCATGATGTGTAGGTGAAATCCCTGACCTGAGTGGAACCTGGCTCTACTCTTTTTTCTGGTTTGTAGCTCTCAGAATAACTGCAGATGTGCATGTATTCCAACATCCTGAGATAAAGAGAGGTTGTCTGGGCTCACCTTCCATCTGTCCCTCACAGAAGGCCCTGACATTCTTTGGTCCAGCCATCCAGGTAGTGCTTGGGATTTCAGAGCCCAGGGTGGGCTGATTCTGAGGGAAGCCAAGCTTCAGTGCAGAATGAGGCCTGGATACAGAAGACTTTAACCTTTGAGGGTTTCCCCATTATGAGTTTCAGGGAAGGAAGTGGTAAAGTAAGCAGAGTGGGGTTGAACTTGCTTTATGGAAACTAGCTTAATATAATACATTTTTAAAAATTCTGTGTTGCATTGAAATTTCACTCAGAGAAACAAACACTGGGTCAGATTTACCTGACTGGCCTGTAGGCTACAGTTTGCTGCCTCTCTATTCAATCTGCTCTAGCTATCTAGCAAATAAAAATGGAAGCACTGCCTATCTTAGTCCATTTTGACCCAACTGACATTTAAAGTTCCCACCATCGTGATGAAAATAGGTTTCAACCTTACTTAGAGACAAAATTCAAACACAGTACTGGGTTTATACATCAGAAGGCTAGGGAAAATGTATCCCAAAAGTTAAACAAAACAAGTGAGGTTTAGGTAATTGAATTGCATTGTGTCACTCTGCACTCACTTTCATGTTCTACAGAATTTCAATAAATATATGCTACTAAAAAAATGAAGCAGGGAAAGGGGATGTTTAAAATGTATATGCATTACTTTGAGCCCTTCGAGTAGTAAATATGTTCTATGATGAGATAAAAGATGAATAGTGAACTTGATTTAATCACTTCACAATGTAGCTATGGATCAAAGTATCACATTTCACAAGCATTCTACATACAAATGCAATAAAGCTGGGGAAATTATCAGTTCAAAGTGCTGACAAGATATATTGTTGGTGGTGATTGGTTCTAGTGCTTTGATTTAATTGGGAATCTGTGTGTCCAAACACTGAAGGTCCTTGCCCTCAATTGGTTTTTGATTGATCAGTAAAGAGCCAACAGCCAATGACTGGACAGAGAAAGAGGAGGGAGCTCTAGGTACAGGGCTAGAATGCAGAAGAGAGGAACAGACAGATAATCACCATGATGCAATGGGAGATGGATCAGATTTAGAACTGAAGGGGAGAGAGCCAATGAGCCTTGTAAGAATTCTTGTAAATGGCCACAGGCCACTCTCTTGAGTAGCAGGCAGAGGATTAGAACTGCCCAGCCTTGAGCCAGTTTTAGCATATTAAAATTAACAGATGTGTGTGTGTATGTGTATCTTTTGTTCAAGGATCCAAAGAGTTCCTGGGCAGTTGGCTGGAAGCACACAGCCTAAGAGGGCACAAAACAGAGTAACAAATTACCACTACATACTGTCTAGATAATGTCAAACATCAAGGCTGTAAGTCTTCATTTAGGATGTAGGGGTCATCTCTGAGTATAAAGCATTTGATTGGCCTTCAAGCATGGTTTCAACTGTGTAGAATCTTAAATGTGCACATTGATGCATCTTTGCAATGGGGTTTGGGTAGATCTATTCTTCTTGTTACATGCAAACTGACAAGGCACTTGATCAGACTCAACCACCTTGATTAGATGTTTCTAGTTTGTTTAGTGCCAAGCTAAATGTACTATGGAATATGAGATTCTGCCATCCACAATTCTTAAGAGCAGTTTTATAAAGAAGAAAAAGAAAACCCAAATTGTAACCATGGTGGGCACACATGTAAGATCATTTTGAGTTGTAAATAATTCTACTTTAATTGGTCACATGATAGACTGAATTATAGTCTCCTCACAAAAAGATATAGTCTCCTCCCAGCACCTCAGAATGTGACCTTAATTGGAAAGAGTATCTTTGTGAATGTAATCAGACTAGATGGAGCCATTAGAATTGATTACATTTCAACAAGATTGTGATCTCTAACCAATGGAGGATATATGGATACAGATATGAGGAGGATAGCTATGTGAAGATGGAGAAGAATTTGGAGAGATATCAGCTGACCCTCAGAGCCTTAGAACCAACTTCTAGCACCTTGACTCTGTATTTTCCTGCCTCCAGACTATTAGAGAATGAAGCAATGTGGTTATAAACAGTCAAGTTTACAGTATGTTGCTATGGAAGCACTAGGAAATTAATATTCTATGAAAATATTAACTTGGATATCATCTGAGGATAGAGACTTATGTTTTGGAACTTTGCCAACTATGATTCACAAGAGAGAAAAACTTTTAGAGTTCGTATTTAAACAGACAGTCTTCAGACAGTTTAAAATAATTCCTAAATACCACCTTTTAAAAGAAGGGCTGCATCATTCTGTCTTTCTTTGATCATTAGGTAGACTAGGCATTCCAGAACATCTGATCCAGGCCCTAGGAACTCAGGCTGTTTCTGCTCCCTCTTTGGAAATTGTCTCTTTTGTCTGAGAAAGACAACCTGAGCCAGAATTAGAACAGGAGACCTGAAGGACATAGCCCATCTGGTCCAGTCTGAGCTTTTGGCTAGATCTAGGCACTTCCCTGAACCCACTTAGCTTTGTAAACGGGAAAAGAACATTGTTGATCCCTGCCCCAACTACTGCTCCATGGTTGGCAAATAACATACCACTTTTCTTTGATGCTCCAAATTTGATGTTGTTTAATACATGGCCAACAAGATATGTATGGGTCTTGGGGAATAGAGGTAGACACGGGGATGCTTGGGCTAGGTTATAATGGACTGAAACAAATGAGTGGTGGGAAAGGCAGTTGTCAAATTATTCCCTATATTTTTTCATAAGATTCTGGACTAAGGATGGAGAGACATTTCAATGGTTAAACTCCTTGATGTAAAAGCAAGAGGCCTTAAGTACAGATTTCTAAAACCTCTGTAAAACATTGGGTTTACCAGTACATGCTTGTAATTCTAGTACTGATATGCAGGCTGGGGTGGAGGTTGTCACAGGAGCTCACTAGCCAGACAGTCTGTCTCAATCAAGGAGTTACAAGTTGAATGAGAGAGAGACCCTGTCTCAAAAATATGAGATTGATAAATAAACAGACACACACACACACACACACACACACACACACTTGTTTGGGGGACTAAAGAATGTTCAAGATAGACAACCTCTTATCCAGACTAACAAAAAAAGAAGAGAAAAGAAATCTAAACTCATAATTGTATTACCAGAGACAAATGACAGGCATAAAAAACAGATATCACCAAAATCTCCAATATCATTAAGGATGATCTTGAAAATTCCAATGATTTGGGGGAAATGGAAAACTTATAGATACATGTATTCTATCAAAGTTCAAAGGAGAGCTCAGACGAAAGGCAGATTGGTGTCCTAAAGCGATAATAAAGCCAGAACAGAGGACAAGCCCAAGACCAAACCTCAAGAGACAAACTAACATCCGTGTGCCTCAAACAATTCTGTGACATAGAAAGAGAAAGAATGCTCCCCTGCTTGTCTACAAAGTGAGTATGACGCCGACACGAAAACATTAGAAAAAGAGCAAGAAGAGAAAGCTATAACTGCAAAAGAAACCATAAATTCATAACACTAAAGAGTTCACTCTGTGATCATGTTGATCAAGTTGATCATTCTAGGCATGCAAGGATGGCTCAATAAATTCTAATCAATAAACACGATACATGAAGAGGAGATTCAATAACCGTGACACAATATGTAGAACAAAGATAAAATTCACGTGATAATTTCAACCATTCTCGACACTTAAGGATCCTTTTCCCTTCCTATCTCACAGGAACACACAGAGCCACCATTGAGAAAATTCATAATCCTGCTTAAAACCAAATGCAAAGAATACAACTCAAAGTCTGTCTTTCAAGTCCCTATGTTAGCTACTGTGTCTTTTATGTATCTTTTTTTTATTCCATTTTTGAGTGTATTTATTTCCTGTAGAGTGTGTGAGTGTCTCGTGGTGTCAAGTTTTGTGTGATTGATTCTTCAAAGCTCAGACTTTAACTTGCTCTCTAACATATAAAATTGCTCAATGATATGAATTCATAGACAAACATATATAAAGCCTTATCAAAATCAGTCACATTTTGGTTGTGTCAGAGTCACCATGCTTTTCAGTGCTGAAGTATTACGTTCTCTAGAGGTGACAGGAAGTGGTTGCAATTGTTTCATATCTTGTGCTACCTTCATGAAGGTTAACCAGCTCATTTTGGTAAAGCACTCACAACAGAAGGGATACAAATGAGTTGCCCAATAGCAGAACCACACGCAACCCCCAGAGACCTGCCAGCTAGGGTGAAGTCATGGTATCAAGCTTCCAGTGCCAGACAGTCTGATAGGTATAGGCTTTGGTCTGTCTGTCACACTGGACTCAAGGGCTTAGGAATCTCAGCTGACTGATGTCTGTGAAATCAGCCCCAATGGCACCTGTTCAGATGTTTTCCTACGAGGCACGTGTAATGCCACATTTGGTGCAGCGATCTCATTCCACCTGTTTTCTTTATTTACAACAGTTGCAGACCTTTTATAGCTCCGAGTGTGAGGTCATGAGAATTCAATGCCGGCATGGTCTGAGTCAGCCCTGGAATGTGGTGAGCAACATCTGAGGAGCTCTTGTGCTCACTGGCATGAGTCTCGTGTTTCTTTCGGCCCCATCCCTCTCAATCCTCTGTTTTCAGATCTATTGGGTGCACTGACTCTGTCACCCTTTCTGTGTCTGTCTCAGCTTCCAAATTTAACTGCATTAGCATTTTCACTTGGCCATTAT
Organism: Mus musculus; assembly: GCF_000001635.26. Lineage (NCBI taxonomy): Eukaryota > Metazoa > Chordata > Mammalia > Rodentia > Muridae > Mus > Mus musculus. Next base: position 112,023,455 of record NC_000075.6, on the reverse strand, counting down.
CCATCAAGTCTGGACAGGAACCAAGAGCAATGGCAATCACCTGTAATGTTTGAAAGGGTTAACCCCCAGGCCAACGAACCAAAAGGAGTACAGCATACCTTGCATTGGGCTTTCTGTTTGACAATCACTGGATTTTGAGGGCACACTAACCCCCTATGTGGTCACTCTAGTTAATTATATATTTATCTATTTATTTTAGTGTTACAAATTAATAAAAATGCGTGAAGTCCAAGACCTTCAGCCCAATCCACATATTCAGCGAAAGAACACCAACAAAGCCTGGCGAGTGAGGACTAATTTGTTTGCGATGATCTGTACAGCAAAGTACACTTAGTGTACCAAGTGATCACTTCTGCTTTTAAGAAAACACTCAAAATGGACATACCAGACAAGGAGACTGCACTAAGAAATGTAAAATTAACTGTATCTGCCACTGCAACAACAACATATCACCCACTAACGTTTAACTCACCTCATTTTTATTTGATTGTTTGTCTGTTTCTTATTTAACTTGTGCTCTTGTGTTTTAAGCTAAACTGGTCGAATTTGAGCAACGCTCACCTAGAGCATCAGCCTCTCCTTTGGAGCTAGGGATTACAGGGGCTTCTTTGAAAATATAAGGTATTGACAATTCTATAAAAGCAATCACAAAGACAATAACTGCAGCGGCGATACTCAGCAGCCACTCTGGAAGATCTTTGCTGGCTGTAAAACCAGAGTTACTGACCATGGGCTGCTGTTTGACAGGCAATGGAATCTGTTGGGTGAATGGTTCTAGCGTTAACCTTGTCCAAACAAAACAACCGTGATTTTGTATGAAATGATACTAAATGACTCTAAAATGAATTCTAGGCAGCGTTATTAAGCAAAAATGATTGGAATGTCTGTATTTCTAAGAAGCTTATAAAATAGTAGGTTTCACTATGGCTCTTCCCGGGTTCATAATATTTTTATCCTCCTGACTCCCAGTTTACCCCCCTCTCTCCTCCCCCTGCTTCACACTTCCACCCACCATCAGCCTCTTATATCCTCATCTACTTCCTCACTTAAATCAGGGTTCTTCCTGCTCCACTTCCCTAACACTGAGATCACAGGCACATGCCAATACATCTGACTTTTAAATAATTTTTTTTTATTTTTGAGATTATAACAATATCATTTCTCCTTTCTCTTTCCCCGCTCCTGCTCCAAACTTTCCCATAATTCTCTACTTGATCTCTTTCAAATTAATGGCCTCTTCTTTTCCCTTAACTTTTGGTACATTTTTCCACTAAAAACATAAATAGAGTGTTTCTTGCATGTAAGTTTTTAGGGCTGACCATTTGACACTGGATAGCCAATAGTAGTTTATTCCCTGGGGTAGACTATGTGTCACTGTGTTAGCTTTCTTGAGTTGCCTGTAGTTCTTTCTGTAGGACTGAGACCTACAGCTGGCCCTTTACCAAACAATTGTAATTCTGAGCACCTGGCTTTTTACATTGCTGCTGGGGATCACTCTAGGGATCACTCTCACTGCTAGGATCAGTCTCACTGCTGGGATCACTCTGGTTTCTGGGGATCACACTTGCTTGGCGTGCATTGTACTGGGGGGGCTGATCCCTTAGTCCATTGTGAATTATTTTAATTCTTTCTCTGCCTCCTGCTTTATGCCTCCTCTTCCTTTCCGCTCTCCTCTTCTTACAATACTTTGCACGATTATAATACAACCTGATTATGCAAAGAAGTTACTTATGTCAACTTAAGACCAAAAAATAAGTAAATTAAATAAAGAGGCAGAATGGTTTTAACTGTTGCATCCTCGTGTTCTAAATCAAAGACATCTCTAAGATAACTCCTTTCTGTCTAATTCTTGTGTCTTACATACAAATCTCAAATGTCTTGCTTTATCAAGAAGAATCACTGTGTATTTGTGTTCAGATTATTCCTTCTTAGCTAGGGTGCACACCTTTTACAGAACAGGCAGCTTGTAGTGAGTAACAACAGCAGAAAGCACATGTAGCCCCACTAAGGACAACAAGCAGTGGCACACACCGTTTTCTTGGTAGAGAGGAATCACCATGTTTTGATTTGATTTCGTCTGTGTTATAGCCTAGTTCAATAGCTTGTCTTGGTTTGAAAGGCAAGGATACTCACATTTCTAATTCATCCTTTCATATCACAAAATAGCAGTGCACTGGCAGTTGAGCCTCCAGCACCACTTCACAGCCTTACTGTTCTCTTTGGCAAGATGATGAAAATGTCCACATGAGCATACATTTAAAGAAACAGGAGAAACAAAGGGTTCTGGACCAACTTTATTCTAAACAGTTTAATTAACACATGTATGTATACATATTCATATATATGTATATACACACATACACAATGTTTAAATACACATATATATTTATATATGTGTATGTGTAGAGATGAAAATAGAGAGACAAAGTAATAAAAATGGTAGCTAGGTGTGTGTCTGTGTCTGTATGTCTGTGTGTGTGTGTGTGTCTGTGTGTGTGTACACATATACATTCATGTGTACTCACATAACTTAACTATGGTGCATAACCAAAATGAAATACGATTATATCAACATGACAAAATTTCTGAAAAGGAATATTCCATTTATTTTAACAAGGACAATGGGTAACACAACAAACCTAAGGCAACCACATTGCTTTCTTCTTTTGTTCAGATGTGGGCATCACATAGAAGGCAGGATTATGTGGCTCAACTGAATATATTACACAACACATGCCTGTCTGATCTTTGCAATACAAATGTGCTCAGGAATTAATGTCACCTCTTGTTCTACTGATGCTGTCAAATTTCTCTCACTCTTTTTTTTGTGTATTCTTTTATTTGATGGAGGGAGAGGAACTTAGTAGAAGGCATAATTTTAAACATTAAAACAGTCTATAATGTTAGCTTTGGGGTGCTGTGTGTGTGTGTGTGTGTGTGTGTGTGTGTGTAGTATAGTATTCAGAGGGCATAAGATATTAAACCATGCATCACATCATAAAAATGTGTACTTATGAATCAGCCTTAGGACATTTAAGCAAGAGATATGAGTAGTGTTTTTTTTTTGGATCTCTGAAAAACAAACTTGTGGACAAGAATAATATGGGTAAATCTTTTATGAATTCTGATATTCTTTCCTTGGTTCATAAACCAAACCTGCACTTTATACACAGATCATAGCCTGTTGAGGCATTTATTTCTGTGTCTTTCATATTATGAGATAGAAAACAGGCAGAAGATCTCCCTTCCAAAGTCCTGGAGGAGCTGGTAACATATGCTGCAGGACCCAGAGCGATCACTGACATAGACTCCAGATTCAGCAATACACAAAGGCTTTTGTTTGGGGTAGAATAATAACTAGAAAGTACCTTAGATGCACAGTACAAAGACAGGCCAGGCTGAGGTTGGGGATGTATTTGAAGGATTTGCTAAGATTTGGAAAGGAACAAATTCACTGGTTTGTCAATGAACAAGAGACAATCAACCACCCCACTGCAGGGCCCCTTCAAAGGACAGGACCTGGGAAAGGTAACCAGAGGACCAGTCAGCATAGAGAGAAATAATGCAGTGCGACAAGCAATGTCTGTGGCATCAGAATATGGGGTCAAAATTCCCCATGATCAAGATTCACAGAGATATAACTTCACCGAAGCTCGTCTCCCGTATAAAGTTGTTAACAGTGGGATTCTGCCAAGCACCTCATAAAGATGCAGGTCCCTGTTTGTTTCACTCTTTAGGGTGTATGTATTTCTGTGTATTGGGCTGTTTGTATGCATGTGTGCTCTTGTGCATGTAGAGGCCATAGGACAACACCAGGTATCATTCTTCAGATGATGCCCCAGAGATCTGCTTGTCTCTGCCTCCCCGGTGATGGGATTATGGGTGCCTTGCTGTGCCTGTTTATTTTTTGAATGCTGATACCCAGAACAAATAAATGAGACTAAGCTCTTCTAGAAGTTGAGCCATAGAGGACCTCAGCCCTACTTAGGCAAGTTGATAAAATGAAAGCATGTGATCGTTTTATTTATTGGAGGTATGTGGCAGAATGTGTAGCAGTGACAATATTTACTTTGCACCTAAACAAATCTGGTATCATACCGAAATAGATCCTAACTTTTACTGAAGCGTTTGCAGTGTGGTGAGCGATTCAACTATCCCATGGTTACTGGGCCACTCATCAAACAGAAGTCAGTCCAAAGAACCATGCAGTAAAGTGGGAACCAGTGGAGGGACGTGGCATGAGAGGGATTTTTGAAGCCAGATTCCACTGTGAGAATAAACAGTACAGACCCAAGAAAAGCTGAAGATGTTGATAAACAGATAGGTGTGGCTCTACCCTGAAAGACAGCCAGTCAGCCCAAAGATATTCTTACCAGGTCTCTGAGATGCTAAAGATAGTCCAGCCATGCTCAGATACAGCTCTTTAACCTGCCTGACCTTCCCTCATCTGAAAGTTAGGACCAGATACACTTTCTAAGACTACACGTGAAGGATGTAGACAGATTTGTGAAATGTCTCAGGTAGCCGATACAGTCTGGCAAGTCATCCTACTGGATCTGAGGGCCACCTGGAGTGTTATTTAGCAGGGCTCAGATGGGAACCATTAACCCTCACAGAACTGGATGGTTACTTAGCACAAATACTCTAACTATGGCTTCCAGATTAAGAACCACCCTACAATATGGAAGACGGAACACTACGCTCTCCCAATCTCCTAGCTGTTGATGCACTCAGGAGCAGACGGAGAATATAAGAAATGAGAAACATTGGTTCTAACTCAGATGCCTCTTTTCAGTGTTTTCGATGGAATCTGCTGGTTCAGTGTTGGAAGAGGAAAGTAAGACAAAACAGTGGCACATTTCTGTCCTTCACATTCAAAGCAGTATAACCATTGGAGAAATTAGTGTAAGTTATTACCAAGAGAAGTTTCTAAAAAAAAAAAAAAGATGATATGCTTAAGACATAGGGAGAGATAGAGTGAATGAGAACTTTAAGTGATAAATATCACACATGGACCAGCATATGGAAAAGCACTTCTTATTACAAGTGAATTTCTACCAAGGCGGGTGTCGCAGGTAATGATGATCCCGACAAAGCTCATCCTGCATTTCTATTTCTTTTCATTATGAAGTCTGCCAATCCTCTAGACTTAAGGTTTGTGAAGGAATATGAGAGAAAATCCTGGTCTGAAGGAATAAGCAAGACTAGGATGTAAATGATTTTGAGTGCCAGTTTTAAAAGTTAGTGATTATTTTAGTTGGGGGGGTGGGCAGGGGGACTTGAAGGATGCCAGCAAGACAGTTGAGGTTTACGATGGTATTTATGAAGATTGCTAATGCTCTTTAGAAAGGACTTCCTTTGATAATTAGTTTGGGAATAGGTGGCAGATCAGGGAGTGTCTCTAACAGGGGTCAAGATAAAAAAGATGCTGAGAGTCTGACCTGTATGCATAGACTTTTTAAAAAATCTACTGGTCTAAGCCCACCTTCCAAAGGCAGGGGAGAAACTAGTAAACAGGACAAGAGGATGTGGACCTGTTTAGAAGTAGTTCTTTGAGGCAATTCCAGTCTCTTTGTCAGGATACCAGCAGCCCAGTTCAACAGTGTCAGGATACCAAACAGGAATCAGCAGAGGTGGCGAGATCCATCAGAAACGCCAGGCATCTGCGGAATCAGTACAGGTCAGTGGGAGCAACCAAAATCAGCCAGTGTGCTAGAAGTTCTCTGCCACACCTCTCTCAAAGAAGCAAAGATCGGCGAAGACAGGAGACCGATGAAGCTCTGCAAGGCTAGCTATGCACGCTTGCCATCGTCGCGGTCCACTGAGTCCTATTTATACTCTCCAAGCATCACATGTGCTCCCAGAGGTCATGCCTAAGCAAAAACCATATGAGTCTCCATCACTGGACACATCCAGAAATTTCCAGTTCACTGACTCATGGCAGAGACGGTGGGGATGGAAGAGAAGAGATGTTTGTTTCCAGGGATGCTACCGATGGCTTTGACCTTGGGAGGTTGACAAGAAAGAATGTGTGAGAGTTCATTACAAATTTCAACCTGCCACTCTGTGTGAATGTCACCAATAAAGGGTCCCAATCAATGAGCAAGTATCTCAAAACAATAAGTACTGTATTGCTTAATGTTTTCTCTTGTCATGACCAAATACCCAATAAGATTCAAATGAAGAGAGAAAGGTGTATTCTGAGTCACAGTTTGAAGGATCCAATCCATTATGGCAGAAAAGGCATGGAGGTAGGAGTAGGGGCAACTTGTCATAGAGTGTCAGCAGCTAGGAAGCAGAGTTAGCAGACAGGAAGAGGGTCCTAGATATAAAAACTCAAGGCTCCACCTCCTAATGAGCCTTACAGTTCCAAAACGGTGCCACCAGCTGGAACCAAGCATTCAGACATGCAAGCCTATGGGGAAGGTTCCATACCACACCTACCCTGTACCAAATGATCCCTGGGTGATAGCCATGAGTAGGTTATTTAAAGGCTTGCTTTAATCCTCAGAACAACCTGGAAGGGAATGGTTTGAGCCTGAGTTTTACAGACAAAGAAATGGAAGAGGAGTGAGCTTGGCTACTTGCCAAGCTTGAGATTGTGTTGGTAATAGATTATTTTGGTAAGTGTGTGGCTGGTACTTGACTCATTATAACCACCACCCATTCATCCTCTCAGCCTTGCTTCAGCAACAGTTATTGAAAACACTTCACCTAAGAGCAAGTGCCTTTACTCAACCCATCTTCCAGCTTGGAAAATCAGGCTCCTGTTACATCGTGATATGTTCCCCGAGGTATATATCCACTAATGTGCTTCACACTCTGGCCTGGAGGACTATTTGAGATGCACACTAGCTATTCTAATAGTATTACAGGCCAAACAACCCTAACGCAAAAATCTGAGGTGAGCATTACACTAAAATTTGAGATCATTGAAGACTTTGAATTTGAGGATTGGGAATGATCAGCTATCAAAGTCTGTGGAAGTATTTAAGACACACAAAAAGCTAAAATCACAAACAGCTATGGGCCTAAGCATTTCAGATAAGGGATGATCATAGGTTTTATGATCAAAATATATACCCAGAGACTTGTATGTTAACAGTTGCTTAAAATTCCACACTTACACTGAAAGTTTTACAAAGACAACCTTCTGTTCCAGAAATGGACATCAGAGTTAGGCTTTGTAGCTTTGAGAAGCACATGGTACACAGTGGGCACCCACCCTTCTTAGACTGTATGTGTGATTGAATCCAGGGGCATCTCTCACACACAGTTCTCTTCACAAGGGTGAGAGTGTAAGGAGCAGCTGGTATCTGGCATCTCCCACAATCCCATCATTTCCTTTTCACAGTCCTCTCCCCACCCTGAAACTACACTTCATAGCAACCATGTCCCACCAAAGGAAGCGATTGCTTTAAGCTCTCAACAAGCTGCGTGTGGCCATCAATATAAAACCACAACTCTCACACCAGAGAGGGTAATCAAATATGAATGGTCATGGCCCAGGAACACCATTCCAGGTTTCCCCAACCCCATAGCAATTAAGTGGGATTTTATTAGTTACAGAACAAAGGAAAGTAATAGGTCAAGGTGTTTACCAAACCCTTTAGTCCAGATCACACAGGTAGGTGGGCACAGCATAATGGAAAACCTGCCCCAAGTGTCAGATGCTTTTGTGCTGTAGCTGCTGCTGGTCACTAAGAACACATTTTAAAGAGTTTTAGTCACATGAGTATTAGATCGGACATAGGTGTTGACAGTGAGTAGCTTTCAAAGGTTCTAAAAGTAGCTCATGATAATTTATCTGTGTTATGCAACATTTTAATTCTGCATAATCTCAATTTTAGTCATTTGAATATTTAATACAGGTGTAGCTTGCCTGTCTGTCTTTTTTCTTTCCTACCTTTCTCCCTCACTCCCTCTCTCCTTTCCTTCCTTCCTTCCTTCCTTCCTTCCTTCCTTCCTTCCTTCCTTCTTTCCCATCTTTGAACTTCAGTTATTGTGGGCTAAAAATGAGAAGAGCTTCCTGAGGAGGTGAGTAAGCATGGGCCCCATTTTTGCATGAAGCATAGTAATTTCTACAGCTTACCAGATCTGACTCAGGTAATGTGATAACTATTGATTAAATATACTTTCAGGATCTACAACATCTTGATTTTAACTGAAATTCTCTGAATGCTTTTTTCAACTATGTGCCCTCCAGGTGTTATGAGGTTGTCAAGGCAGAGTGGGATAGATGCCTAGCCCCACAAACCCCACAGAGTGAAGCCTGTAGGCGCCACCGCATAGCCCATGATTATTACTGATGGTAACAACCTCAACATAACCTGTTATGTCTTCTCCGTGTGATATTTTGAGGCTATAAATGAATCGTGGCTTGGAACTTCACAGAGGGAGAACTTCTAAAGGCTTTATCTCCTGCTCTGGATGGAAAAATGCTTTCATCTCATAAGTCTGTCTGAATTCACGTTCCTATGGCAACACATTCTGAGATGAAAGACTGTAACAAAAGAGTGAAAACATCTGGCCTCACATCTGGCCTTGCCACAACAAGGGGGCCAGTGTTTGTCACTGGCTAATGTACAAAAAAATAAAATAAATAAATAAATAAAAAATAGGTGACTATGGCCATACATATGAGAATACGGATTCATGAATCTGTGTGCCCGACTGGACACCTCTGTTGTTTTCTCTCTCCTCCTGAAGTTATATATTCCTGTCTTGTGCACTGTTCACCTTCATGACCACGAGCCCTCCATTCACCTACCCATTCAATGAGCTTCTTTCAAGTGGCTCTTTGAAGCTTGTTAAACCTGCCTCCCATCCATCTTTTTAATTCTCCTCTCAAATAGCCTCCAAACCTGGAGGTCCCTGACCTTGCTCTTTCTGTTGACTCTAAAGTGGTGCCTGCAGATAAGAGAGCTTCCGATAATGAGTTTTAGCTTAATGATTCTCACTTAATCACACAGCCAGTCCATCTCGTGGTTTCTGTAGGAGCCCATCAGCCAGATGACTGAAGTCCAGCGCACGTGAAGCTCAGGCCAGGGCTATCTCAGATAGGTATACCTGGCATCCTGTGCTCTTAAAAAGCCCCAGTCACATGGTCAAGGGGGATGGTTCACTTTACAAGGTATTCTGAAAAGCAAATGGTTCATGGCCTGGTCTCCTCCTAAAGGTTTCAGTTTCTAATAGCATTATAATTACAGTCAAATTTCAGTATTCATTTTACAGGGGACATTTCCTCTCTGTGCATAGCTGTCTATCCTTGTGCTGTGTTAAATTAAGATGCAGGGTTAAGGCCCTCACTGGATGCCAGTGCCATGCTGTTGCCCCATAAATAGAATTACATTTCACCATTATTAAAGAAAGAAATGTAGCTTGGGAGTTGTTGGCCTTTGTTTCTGAAGGTGGCAGACTAGGCAAATTAAACCAGTGCTACTTCTGAAAACAATTAGAGTCTCTGGAAGGAAGCCTACTCGGAGATACACAATTACTAACCATGCTAAAAAGTATCACCAGAATAGGATACGTAGGAAGAGAAGACGTCTAAAGAAGCAACACTGTTACTCAAGGTTTTCCTTCAAAAGGTTTGTGCAGAGATTAAAATGAAGCAAGACTTATCACAAGCCAGCGATCCCAGTAGCTAGAGGCAGGAGAAAGTCTGTAAGCCTGAGGCCAGCTGTTGCTGAGTAGATAGTTGTAGGTCAGCCAGGGCTACAGAGTGAGATTTTGTCTTAAGAAAGAAAGAAAGAAAGAAAGAAAGAAAGAAAGAAAGAAAGAAAGAAAGAAAGAAAGAAAGAAGGAAGGAAGGAAGGAAGGAAGGAAGGAAGGAAGGAAGGAAGGAAGGAAGGAAGGAAAGAAGAAGCAAACAAACAAGTGAAGTACATTCAGAGGAGAGAGTTCACCACTCATAGAACAGAGTTTGTCAACGTGGAAGATCTTTTAAGTGAATTTGTACTTGCTTTGTACACTGCTGGGTTGTCTGTTGTGTGACTGGGAAGTTTGGGGCTGGATGGGACCACTAAGTTCTATTGACTGATTCACGATGCAGCCACTATGGCTTCAGTGAGAACTGCCCTAGGGAAAGTTGTAGCTGACTAGTCTTATGCAAACTTAAAACAATTGCTAAGACTGATAACTAAGTAAAGACGTCTCTGGGATAGTCTGTTTCTGTATCTCTTTTTTTTTTTTTTTTTCCGAATCACTGGGCATTGAACTTTGAGATTATCCTTGTGATGTGTTGAAGCTTGTCTGAGTAAGTGTGTGAATGAACATGAGGGCTTTGGGGTGAGTTTTGGACTATATAAATAAGAGCCATTTTATTTGCATCTGTGATTTTCCCTTCCTTTGAAAATATAGCTATGCAAAATGCAAACCGTTTGGAGAAACAGACTAACAGGAAAGCTGGTTTGTAGGTTGTCCAGTCATGGGCTAGGTGGGCCTTAAAGGATAGAAATGTCAGTTGTGAGTTTTGTTTCTGGAAGAACACTTTCTCTGCTAACTTTGGAAATTGAGACAGATCAAAAAATCTTACTACAGGATTCACAAAATTATCTAATCTTTTAAGGCAAGATTTTAATAGGCAGAATGCTTTTACATGGATAAAAATAAATCTAAGTAATATACATTAAATTTTTGTTTATTACTTTGGTTTTGTTTAGCAGAAACATTCTTGATTTAGAAATGATGCATATTGACTTTTATTAGAGCTGTGAAAGGCAAAACGATGGAATATATATTATATATGTATATATATATATATACACATATATATATTCTTGTTAAGGTTGTTTTGTAAATTTTCTTTTTAAAATAAAAAATTCAGTTGCTTTTTTATTGCTGTGATAAAACACCCTGACCAAGACAACTTATAGAAGAAAGAATTTATTGGGCTTAAAGTTCCAAAGGAATAAGAGGTTACCATGGCAGCTATAGGAAGCTGAAGGACCAGATCAGGAAGCAGAGATGGAACAGGAAGTGGGGGGGGGGGGAGACTTTAAACTCTCAGAGATCACTTCCAGGGACGGATTTCCTCCAGCAAGACTGCACCTCCCCATGACCTCCTCAAACAGCACCAATGAAATGGAAACCCATATTCAAACGCTTGAGCCTATCTGGATCTTTTCTCACTGAAATTGCCACACCTGTGACTTGGAGGGTCTGTGGTTGTTTATGCTGCATGCAATAATAAAAGACCTATTTTATTAAGTCTTACTAACAGGAAATAAACTGGTATCTTATGCTGAAAGGGTGCTTCCAACATTAAAATACACTCTTATTCAGTGGTCAAAATATCTTTAAACTGCTCTCCTTTTTTTGCTAGACAAGCAACATTTTGGGGAATTGCCTCTCTCTGGACAATTTTTTTTGTGTGATTTCTAGAGCTTAATCTATTTGAAATTCACACAGCTTGTTCATGTTAAAATGAGCTAATTTAACTCTTGACTTACTCACTAATGTATTCGATTATAGAATTAAGTATCTTTATATCTGAATATGTTAGCAGGAACCAAGCTTCTCTTTATACCTTAGTCTTATTAATGGGAAATCTGGAAATGGACTCAATTAAAAGAATCCTCAAGGATCATTTGTTGATATTTGAGAAAGAAAAAAAGAAGAAGAAGAAGAAGAAGAAGAAGAAGAAGAAGAAGAAGAAGAAGAAGAAGAAGAAGAAGAAGAAGAAGAAGAAGAAGTGCTTACTTGCACAGCTGCGGCAGCTGGATGCTGGCCAGGGCCTCAGGGGGAATCTGATTGACCAGTCAGTCTTTGGAGACCCCAGCCCTGCCCTGGTCAGCTTGGCTGTTTGGCTCCACTGCCCTGAACACAAAACCTGCTCTGTTATCTCCTTCCAGTGAGACAGGAGGTGGTGGTGAGGGGTGGGAAGCCCGAAGAAAAGGGCAAAAGTCTTGGCAGCTCCTGAGTGAGAGACAGGAGAGAAAAAACATGATTATTTATTTAATACAATAAATAAAACAGTAAGGCTCAGCATAAGAAGTCTATAGAGAACTTGCAAAGAGGTGTGTTTTTCAGAGAAAGCTAATCTCAAGTGCAAGGGATTCTGGCCTGTATTCAAAAATATTTTTTTTTTCTTTTTAAATCCCAAGTGCAGGTATTATAGGTGTGTGCCACCATGCTTAGCTTGCTTTTATATACTGGCCTCAATTATGAGACATTTTAGATGACCTAACAGCCTGGAATTCTTCTGCTCCACGTTCTATGACTTGTTAGTCAATTGTTTCACTAACTGGCCTGGTTACAATTTGTGACTTGTATCTTCCTGTGACTTTCCCAGTGCTCTATCTTGGAATATTTCTGGGCTTCTTTTGTTGATCTACTTTGTTTTGTTTTTTGTTTTGTGCATTTGTTTGTTTGTTTGTTTGTTTTTGTGTTTTGTTTTGTTTTCAAGACAGGGTTTCAGTAGTGGTTTGAATATGCTTGGCCCATGGCAAGAGGCACTATTAGGAGGCCTTACTGAAGGAGGTGTAGCCTTGGAAGAGGAAGTGTGTCACTGTGTAGGTGGGTCTTGAGGGCTCCTATGAGCAAGCTGTGCCCGGTGTATGAAATGAGACCTTCCTCCTGTCTTCCTGCAGAAAAAGTCTCCTGGCTGCCTTCAGACCAAGCTGCAGAACCCTCTTCTGCTTCTCCCATACCATGTCTGCCTGGACACTGCCATGCTTCCCAATATAATGATAATGGACTTAAACCTTTGAAACTGTAAGCCAGGACTAGTTAAATATTTGTCTTTGTAACAGTTGTCTTGGTCATGACATGTCTCTTCATAGCAATAAAACCCTAACTAAGACAGTTTCTCTCTGTAGTTCTCTCTGTCCTAGAACTTACTCTGTAGACCAGACTGGCTTCAAACTCAAGAGATCCACTTGCCCCTGCCTTCCAAGTGCTGGGATTAAAGCCTCTACCACCATGCCCCTGGTATTTTAGTGACTTCCCTTGTGACTCAGGTAGGTTGGGTTTTCATCCACAGCTTGGTCAGAAGTTGCACTCAGATACAGCAAGCCACTAAGGCTTATGTTCTCAGCTAAGTGATTTGTAAGTCTGTGTCTTAGTTAGGGTTTACTACTGTGAACATACACAATGACCAAGGCAACTGTTATAAGGACAGCATTTAATGGGGGCTAGCTTACAGGTTGAGAGGTTTAGTCCATTATAATCGAGGCAGGAGCATGGCAGCATCCAGACAGACATAGTGCAGGAGGAGTTGAGAGCTCTACATCTTGTTCCGAAGGCAAACAGGAGAAGACTGGCTTCCAGGCACCTAAGACATGCCCTACCTTGCAAGCACTCCAATGCACCACCATGCACAGTGTACTCAGTGCTGGGATTAAACCTGAAGCTCTGTGCTTCCTAGGTAATCAATCATGCGACCAACTATACTACACTCCCAGCTCACCCCTCCCTTATGCAAGACAAGTCTCAAGTGACCTAGGCTAGCCTCAAACTTCTGGCATACCCAAGAATGACTTTGAACTTGTGTTGAAATCCCTCCTGTGTCCACCTCCTGAGTGCTAGGCTAACAGGCATGCTCTGCCAAACTTGGTCCTTATAACCAAATCCAGGTTCTATGGATTCTAGGTAAGCAATAGACAGCAGAGCTCGGGTCTCTGCTCTTTTTTTTTTTATTACGTATTTTCCTCAATTACATTTCCAATGCTATCCCAAAAGTCCCCCACACCTCGGGTCTCTGTTCTTTAATGCGGTGGTGGTGATGGGAGACTCATCTTTTGGGTGAGTTTTACTGTTTTACTTTGGGATGCTAGCTTCAACCTCATCAGTTCACCACCCCAGATGCTTGAATCACTCTGGGACCATAGGCTGGGATCTTCAGGCCATCACCTGTAGGAAGCAGCTCCTTTTATTTATCTGCAGTTTTTTTTTTTTTTTTGATGGTTATTTTACAACTTACTATGCTTCCCAGTGCTGTATATACAAATGGTTCTCATTTAATCTGACCATTTAAACACCTTAATGGGCTCTTTGGATAGATTCTTATTACTGTGACAAGGGGATTGCCTGCCCTTTCCTATTTGAATTTTCTTCTTTAATTTCTTATAATTCTCTTCCTTTTAAATTTGTGGAGATTTTTTTCTTGCACGTCCCTTCCTCAATGAGCTGAAAAGTTTATATACATAGCACATTCCTTCGGCACTCACTTTCAAAATTCCAAAGCATCTAACTTCAAAAATGGTCAAACCAGCTTTTCTATAGGTTTCTCAAACAATGTAAGAACACTGGACACTTTGCCTCCACACTGCCTTCCATCTGTACCCTGTGTGATTCTTATCTAACATATGACATTTAAAATATACATATATACATATATGTGTATGCATGTATGTTTATATATAGTATCGTATAGCCTTGTACATTATACATTAAAAAATCCTTGACTGTCAAAGCATGTTAACATTCACCCATAATCCCCTTTGTTCCTTATTCATTTGGCATCCTGGAGTCACAGAGAGATTCTTTCATTCTGAAGACCTTTTTGATGAAGATGTCTGCCAAGAGAACTCATTTTGTTTGCCTGACACATCTTTATCTTAGGCTCTTTAAACAACTTAAGGGTTTCTTTCAGCACTTCTGTGACATTCCTGACAGGTTTTGAGTTTCTATTTTTGCTACTGAAAAATTAGCTGTCTTCCTTCCTCCACCGACAGACAGTTGTACTTTCCCCACCTGCGGCAGATGCTCTCTCCTTTTATTAAGTTTTGTGCCGATCCACAGTCAAATGTCTAAATGTGGGTTTCTTTGTCTTTATTGAGGTCTAGAGTTTCTGTGATTGCTTAGTATGAGTTTCTGAGGCTTAAATTCCCACAGCTGATATGTTCCTCATATGTGTATCATGGCCACACTTTCCAGAGCAAATGTGTGTTTTGGTTTTCTGTTCTGTCTCAGATGTTACTTAATCTCTCTCAAATTTTAACCCCTACAGTTGAGATAATTTTTTCTGCTTACTTTTGGTCCCTAGCTAATCCAATCTGTTTTTAAGCCATTATTCTGAGTTACTTAAACAGATATATTTTTTTACATTATAAAAATACTATTTTAAAAGTCTCTCTCTCTCTCTCTCTCTCTCTCTCTCTCTCTGTGTGTGTGTGTGTGTGTGTGTGTGTGTGTGTGTGTGTGTGTGTGATTTGTTTGTATCTGTGTGGTATGTGAACACTTGCATGTACACATTTGAGCCTCATGAGTTTAGAGGCCAGAGATCAATGTCTGGGGCGTCCCTCTGATCATTCGTCACCTTACTTCTTGAGACAGCATCTCTCATTGAATTTGGAGCTCACTGGTCCACTAGGATGACTGGCCAACAACCTGCAGAGGTCTCCCTTACTTTGTTACCCTTCACAACCCCTAGCAATGAGATAACAGAAGTGTTCCAAGCTCAGCATTTGGCCTGAATGCTGGTCATCTGAGCTCTGACTCCCATGATTGTGTGGCAAGCTCTTTACTAACTGAGCTATTCCCAGGCCTTAATCTATGGAAGTCTACACCTCCGCAAATGTCTCTTATATCCATCTTATAATATCCCTAGTTAAAGCATCTTGTTTCCTTCTTTGCTTTGTAAAACATATCACAAAAGTTTATTTTAAAATAGGCATAAATTTTATGTTCTCCAGCTGACATTTTAGCTGAATACTTTGTCTATTGTGTGTTTTCTGAGTTGGCTGCTGTTTGGCTGCCGTTAATCCTTGCTGGCTTCTTCTGACTGCTCATTTTTTAATTGTGAACTAATTTTTTTCTCCACCTCCTTCTTTTGTTCTGTTTGTTTTGTGACAGAGGGTCACAGAGAAGGAGGGCCAGGCTAGCTTGAATTTCATAATCCTAGTGCCTCAGTCGTCCAAAGGATGGGATTGTCCCACACTATCCTAGAAAGGTTATTTTAGGGATGTTCAGGGACCTACTGACCACTACTGATACCACTACTCTCTTAACCTATTTTGTTGGGAGATTTTTGGCTATGAGAGGATGTTGGTGAGATACACTGTCTACATCTACTGATGCGTTGTTTTGTATGATGCATCCTTGCATTCCATGACAGGATGACTTGATCACAGTGTCCAAACTTCTTAATGCACCGTTGGGCTCACTCTGTTCCCACATAGCGGAGAATCTTGCATATGTTTATTGGAGGTAGTGTTTCCTATGAGGCTACTTTTCTTGCACTGCTCTGTCTGACTCTGGTGTCAGAGTGAAGTAAGATTCCGGAAGTAAATCTGGAAGGGTTTCCACTGTTAGTTTCACTGGAGAATTTCATTTTATTTCGGTAGTGCCAGTTGAGAATACAGTTTTGGTGTTTTTTATTTTTAAATACTATTCACGGTTACAGTCATAACTCAGAGCACTTGTCTGTTCACAATTTAAACCAGAACCATCCCATCTTTTTTCCCTCTTTGTTTTTTATAAATGCAGTTTAAACTCATACAGCCACATTCAGAAAACAAAATTGATGACTGAATTGTGCATTAATGGAAGATATTTGGGTACAGTTGAATCAGAAAGTCATTGGTCCTAGACTTTGCCTTGAATACTGAATTACCATGTCTGTTTAGAGTTTCTGTGTTTTCATGATTCAGTTCTGGAATATTATATATTCCTACTGACTCATCTGGATAGTCTATTGGTGTGTGTGCGTGTGCGTGAGTGTGTATGTGTGTGTAAATGTAGACTGCATTTTTTTCTGGTTGCCTGAGATGAACAGCTGTTTACTCGAGATTTTTCCTTGTATTTGCTGCTGTAACTTGTCATCTCTAGCATTGTTCTGTGTTTACTAAATCACACAAGTTTTGATATGTTATGTTCCTACCCATCACGCATTATTTTCCAGTTTTATTTTGATTTCTTCTCTGACCTACCTGTTCAAAAATGCACTGTCTAATATCCACACAGATATCAGTTTTCCTTCAGTAATTAATTACTGTCACTCTCATTGACAATGAAGATACAGAATGACCTTGACATGCTTAAGTTTGCTAAGAGATCCCTCATGGTCATTTTATACATGCTGGAAAGTATCTCATATGCATGTATCCATGTATAGCCTGCTATTTATGAAGGACTATACACACACACACAAGCACACACACACATGCACACACTTCCTTTTTATAATAGTAATTCATTATAATTGTCATATCTGCTCTATACTTAGTGATTTTTTATTTTGATCTCAGAGTTCTGGTGATTGTTGGGAGCTGAGGGTTGTTGTCTCCTAGGCTGGGTTGCTATCGATCCATTCTGCCCTCTCCTTGCTTGCCTCATATAACTACTGCTTAGGCAGACATACAATTGTTCTCTATTACTGAGAAGTGGTTATTTGGTCATTACATAATGACTTCTTTATGTGCATTCTGGTAACTTTTAGCCTGTTTTGCTTTTAGGACTTATTACCTAGTCTGTACTCTCTTTACCAACACTGAGAAATCTACTGTGGTTTTTAGCTGGACCCTCTTGGGTTTAAACATTTTTTAAAATCTATTTTTCCATGGCTGCTTTTGATCTTTGCTGTCTTTTTGTTTTTGTTTTTGTTTTTGTTTTTGTTTTTGTTTTTGTTTTTTGAGACAGGGTTTCTCTGTATAGCTCTGGTTGTCATGGAACTTACTCTGTAGACCAGACTGGCCTCAAGCTCAGAAATACACCTACCTCTGCCTCCAAAGTGCTGGGATTAAAGGCATGATGTCTTTGACATTTGACAATTCAATGATAAATGCTTTCAGAGTCATGAAGGTCAGAACACCCTTCCCACTCAGACTTAGATGATACATGTCACTATTATTTTAAAATGAGTTTTCTGTCGCTTTCTTTGCTTCCTCTGTAGACTCCCATAACATGCATATATCGGTGTTTTTAATGTGTTATGTCTATTCCTTCTGATCTCCTCACTTCTTTTACTGTTTATTTTTAATTTTGTTCATTTGATTAAGAACCTGCTGAGTGAATATTTTCTTCTTGAGTTTCATGCTGGAAACTTTTATTGAATTCTGTAGTCTTTTTTCTTACCATACAAAATCTTGGTTTGGTTCTTTCAAAAATACTTCCTGTTCATTTGTAAGTTTGCTGCTTTGTTCACGTATACGGCTTTTCTGGGCCTAGGTCTGTCTCCACTCTGGTTTTTCATAAATATGCACTTCTCTGAGATAGTTCTTTTGAAATTTTGTCATGTAAGTCACCGATCTTCATTTGCTTAGAGACATTTTCATGTGATTGAATATGTCATATGCTCTACTTATTTCTTTTTTGTAACTTAGCTTTGGTCTTTGTGCGGTCTGGACTTTTCCCTCTTTTCCTCTCTCACAAGTTTTGTTTGTTTGTTTGTTTAGTTATTTGGTTTATATTTTGTGGGGTTTTGTTTTCTGTTTGTTTGGTTTTTGTTTTGTTTTGTTTTCATTTGGTTTTGGTCTGTGGCACACGCCATACACATTGTTTGAGAATGAGAACAAATTCATGGACTTGGTTCTCTCCGTATACCTGAGCTGCAGGGATTGAACCCAGGTTTTATTGTTGCTGCTGGTTTGCTTTTTTTTTTTAAACAATTTCTTTTTCTTTTTTTGGTTTTTCGAGACAGGGTTTCTCTGTGTAGCCCTGGAAGTCCCGGAACTCACTCTGTAGACCAGGCTGGCCTCAAACTCAGAAGTCTGCCTGCCTCTGCCTCCTGAGTGCTGGGACCAAAGGCATGCACCACTGTTTTGCTTTTAGATATGTAAAAGATAAATGATAGAATTCAACAAACGTCCAGATTTTCCTAACAGCTCATTCCTCTGTCCCTGAGTTTCTGGTTTGTTTTGTTCTGTGTTTGCTTGTGCTTGACTGAGCCTTACTCTGTAACCCTGCTTAGCCTGAAACTTGCTACCCAGCCCAGACTGGCCTTGAGCTCTCAACAGTCCTCTTGGCACTGCCTGCCAGGGCTGGTTCACACATGGACCACCATGCCTAGCCTTCTGCTTGCCTGTTAGAGCCATGTTTGATTGTTTTGGAGTTACTTCTTGAAATTCAATCATATTCGGAGAAGATCACCACAGGAGAAAGCAGCTCTATGACATTTCTCTTCAAGACTTAGTAGCCTGCAAACATTTTGAAATATGCTAATGCATGTGGCATTAGTATTCATGCCTCATTAATCTGCAGATGTCCCTTCCAAATTGCTATTTTCTACTGCTGTCACCTTCATTCATATCATAGTTAGAGTTACATATCCATTACCTTCTTGGTATCCTTAAACATTTAGCAAATATTTCAGACAGGGGATATCAACGGAACACTTGTTTTCTTTCTTAAAATATCCTCACTCCGGACGCTTCCTGATTTCTATAAGTAGCATTATCATTGTATCCATTTTTAAGGCTGCTACTAGACAGTAAGTTATTCTCCCCCAACATATATACACATGCTTTGATATCAAAGGCATATTTGTACATGAGCCAAAACAGAAGGTCTGTTTACACTATTGCCTTAATATGAACCCAATTTCCCATTAAATTTCTTCTACCTAATACGATTTTGGGGACTCCTAAAACAACCTCCTTATTGACTCTCATGTTTTCAGAACCCAGACTGGCATGGTAGGGTCATATAATGACTGACATCTTCAACAATGATTGGCAGTTAAGGTCAGAGAATGACTGGCAAACTCAACATCACTGAAGGAAGAATATGTGGAGATTTTGTATTTTGGGACTTAGCTTTTCTGTTATTCAAAGAACTGCTATTTTAAGCCTTTGTTGTGTCTGTATTATTGAAGTATAATGCCTGACTGATGAGATCTTGTATAGAGAAAAATATCTTATTCAGAAAGAAAACAAGCAAATTTAAAAAGTCAAAAATTAAAATCTCATGAGTTACCAGAGGAATTTAATAGAATCAAAACCGCTGACAACTTCACAAAAAAGAAAGGAAAGGAGTAAACTTGTATTTTAAATATTAGAATCAATAATATCTCTATAAGATCAAGTACAATAAATGTCACTGAATTATCCATTTCTGAATAACCAAAATAGTAATTTTATACAATATGTTACACACTACACCCATTACAGAAAGGAAACCCAGATTTCTTTAATTTCTTGTTCTGACCAACTGGACTCCTTCCTCAGTGTTTGCTAACAGTGCCCTGAAGGAGATGTGATAGCTTTTTCCCAAGTCCTGCCTGCTGGTGCTCTCTCTGAAGCATGACCTTGAGCTCTGTGGTGCGACATTATGTGTATAAAATGCTTTCAAGAATTTTCCATTTGAAGTACCTAGGATCCACGGCACAAAGGCCACCCTAGAGCCAAAGCTTCCATTGTCTAGGTTCAGACAAGAATTCTCATCCTATCAAAGAATTATTACATGCAAAATCTCTGTTCTCAAGTTTTGGTTTTAGTGATTGTTAAGCATCATGGCAAATAGAAGTGTCATTTATGAAAAGGACAGTAGATAGACAAAACCTTCAAGTTGGGTTTCCAAATAAGTAGATGGTAGACTTCCTAAACCCATGGCTGGAATATTTAGCTCTACTAAAAAAAATACTCTGTTTATTTTTTTTAATTCATTTTTTTGAGACAAGGTCTCATGTTGTCCTGGCTGGTCTCAACTCTCCTTGTAGCTGAGGATAATCTTGAACTTTTTGTTTTCTCTTACTTCATCTCTCAAGTACTGGCAATGGCTGGGAGCGTCCCCATCTGGAGCACGTTGAAATGAGACACAGAGTAGGACTCTGGTGTGGCTTTAAAGACTGATGGTTGCTGGACTGTCTAGCACTCTAACTATACTGAATGCTGATGATAACGTCTAAAGAGTTCTAAAAACTTTCTTGCTAATTCTGAGGGTTAAAGGCTGCTGGCTTAGATGATTAACACCTGTAACCTAACATCAGGGGATTAAGTAATGTAACCTTTGTTCTATCTCTGCAGGAATTGTGGGGGCTCTAACTTTCAGACTGCTAGTTGAAGTCGCAAAGAAAAAGGGACACTATGAAAAGTGATTTTAGTATTTATTTCTAAGTTGTCAAAGTTTCCTATGAAAACACTTGAAGAAAAAAGGGGAAAGCAGAATGATCCTGATGGTCCTAAGCAGGCCAAGGGACGTTCTAAAAAGAGGGGGATAAAGAGAGTAATGCTAAAAAAGCAGGGACAAGGAGAGACAGAGAGAGAGAGAGAGAGAGAGGGAGAGAGAGAGAGAGAGAGAGAGACCGTGCGAGCTCTTCTCTTAGTCCTCAGCAGTTATACACCTTTTAGAATACACAATCGCATGGTAAAAAGTTCATCACAAGTTTACACATAAATTCAAATCATAGGTTAACCAAGCTGTTTACAACAATGAGTGTTTACATGCATATCCATTAGGAGTAATTATCTGGATAAACATTCATCACCTGTCACAGCTCCACAGGTCCATGGAGAGTTAAAAAGACATAACTAAGTTATTAGTAATATTTGTCTAGATAAGCCCAATCAATATTTTATCTTATGTCCTAACACCTATAATAAATCATTAGTCATAAAAAGGACTTTTGGTTAATGGTTTTACAACCTCTTGGAATATGCTCTGAGTAGTAGAATGTGTGCTTACTATCTAAGAGGCAGTTAATTGAGACTGGCGGGTTCTCATTGCAGTTTTGACTATCAGAAAGGACCTAATAATAGCCCCACTATAAAAGAACTTAATAAAATCTGATATAACTTTAGGAATTCTTATAAGATCATCATTAAGAATTAAGAAGTCATCTATTTGTCTATATAGAATCACTACAAGATAGTACTTCTTCATTGTTCTGCAGAAATCTGCTCAAAAGGGTGGGCTAAGACCAAGTGATTGTCATATATGTTTAATAATAACAGGAAAAACACATTGGACAGCAGGAATCATTCCTAAAATGATTTTCTCATGGGCCTTGCCTATGGGAGGTTCATCATAGATTTCTAATCCAAGGTGGAGTCATCTCAGGAAGATGACCTGCTAGTTAGTAGCTTGTCCTATGATGGCTCCTGATAGGGGATGACTACAGGCTCGGTGGCACTGGTGCTGGGGAACAGACCCAGGGCTTTCTGCATGCTCAATGAGCACTTTGCCATCTGAGCCACAAGCCAGGTCCTGAGAAGTGTCTCCTTTTTGCCTTTAATAAGCACGTACTGATGGTTCATTCACTGTTCCTCTACAAAGGTCAACTCTTCCTCTATAGAACTCAGATTGCAGGAAGGAAAGAACTTACCACCACCTCCCTCATTTCCTTCCTTGAAAAGCATCTCTGGAGTCAGTGATATGCCATTGAAACATCAGGAAACCCAAACATCAGTCACTTGGTTACCAACCCCTCCCTGCCAGTCTTTTACAGTTTAGCTGATTGACTCATGTCCTGTAACTTCTGCACTGCTTACTCTCAGAAGAGCAAGTGTCCGCCCCTGCCTGTATCCTATGGAAAGAGAAGGCCAGTCCAGCTTGGATGACAGAACTGACTTTTAGCCCCTAGCAAGTGCATGTCTCCTGTCTCACTGACATCATCCATATTTGCTCCTAATGGCTTCCATCAATACATGTGTGAGAGATGCTCAAATGAGATTCTCCAAATGCTAGAGGTCCTAGAGGCTGGGGAAGTGTTCACCATGCTCAAACAGAGGCCATTGGAGTGAGTTTTGACTGAGCTGGTGATAATGTTCCTTAGAGACTCTGGTTCCCGTGGATTGGTGGCTTAAGCACCAGAGAAAACCATGCTGTAATCCACAAGCCATGTCTTCACTCAGTTTCTCATTAGATGATATATTTCCCCTTTATATCCAACCAGTGATTGACGGTTTGATGTCAAGAAAGGAGGCAAATTAAATCCAGCCAACGACCTAACATGCTCATACCTCTGAGACTGCTGAGAAACAGGTGCTCTGGAACAGGCCCTTCAATTAATTTAGTGGCCTCACTTGATCCCAATTCTAAGAAAACCCATCAAGCTGTCATAGGCCCTTGACTGAAGAGATGTCAGAGCAATGAGATTGAAATCAAGCAATTATATTTACTGAGTAGCAGAGTTTAGTTTATGAAAAGCAATAGGTTACAAATTGGATACGATAAAACTGGTGTTTGTGTGAGTATGTATTTCTTGTAGACATGTTTTTTTCTTCTAGTTTTGGAGCCAATGACGACTCCACATAACTCTGGTCCACTGGTTCAGCTTACACTCCTCATATGATGGACTGTCGGGTTCCATTTTACCCACCGGCTTGCTGGATTTTGATTAGTGCATATTACTTTCCCTCTATTATGTTCCATCATTCTCCAGTCTCCCTCTACGACAGAGTTCATCCATAGTGTAAGGACTTCCATAGATTTAGTTTCTGTATCAAGCTTCTTTGTTGTATGTTTGATTGGTTGGTTTTGGTTTTTCTTTCATTTTGAGACACTCCCAGTCTGTAGCAAGTCTCTAGAAAGTTGCTGTGTAACCAGCTGGGCCTTAAAGTCTCTGTGATCCTCTGCTCCCACCTTCACTTCCACCTCTGATCCCCCTCCCACTTCTTGTATGACTGTCTTTGAGCTATGGGAAAAGGGACAGTCATCTAGATGTCTCATTCAAGACTGAGAAAGCTGCAATCCTCTTATTCTGCACATTCAGGAGTTGTGCGTGTCTGTGCTAACCACTAACTACTGCCAAAGGAAACTCTCTGAGGAAGGTTAAGATGTGCATGAGTCTATAGGTATAATGTTAAGTTATTAGGAGTTAGATTTTTAATACTATGCCCATTTAGTAGAATAGATTGTAGGAGGTTCTTCCCCGGGGACTATGGCCTATCTAGACGCCGTATTCACCAATAACTCAGTAGTAACAGTCTCAATCCCCCAGTAGACAGTTTATTATCCTATGTGGCATGGGGAGGACTTGTATAGATGCAGCTAACTGCGGAATAGCTCTTCAGTTGGGAAAGGTAGATCAGTACTCACAATACAATGGCTGTGAATAAATATCATGTGAATGGATGGGGGAAAAAAACACACAGACTATTAAAGCAAACAAAATAGATGGAGAATGGAGTTCTTTGACACTTATTTTGGAAATGTCTATGTCTGTATAACTGTGAGTGTGTGTGTGTGTGTGTGTGTGTGTGTGCTTGTATGTGTGTCTGCACACATGTAGAATTACAGGTGTACATATGTGCACATATATGTGTGTAGGCACACATGAACAAGTGTGCATGTGCTTGTGCTTGAGGACAGAAGTCCACCTTGGATGAGGTCCTTCAGGAAATGTCCACATTCCTTTGTGAGAACAAGTTCTTTTGCTGACTTCCAACTCATCGATTACTCTGGGCAATGATACACAGATACAGTATCTACCTGTCTCTGGTAACCCTGCACTGGGATTATAAACACAGGACACCTTGCACAGCTTTCAAAAAATTATTTTAAATTTTTGTTCCTTTACTTGGTTAATTTATTCTTTGGTAATCTCGTACGTGCACATAACACATTCTGGTCCCATGTGACACCCATTTCCTCATGTTCTTCCCACACATCAAGTCCTCCTTCTTCCCACAAGTTTTCCCTCCCACAGTCAGATCCTTTTGTTTTGTTTTGTTTGTTTGTTTGTTTGTTTGCTTGCTTGCTTTGGGGGTTGTTGTTGTTGTTTTGATTCGCTTTGTGAGCCACTGAGTTTAACCAGGCATGTACACATGGGTAGCCGTGTGAGACTATCTACTGGAGCATGGCTAATTCATCTGTGGTTATTCCACTGAAGACAATGTCACCTCTTTCTTTTCCAGCAGTCATCACCTGCCAGTAACTCCCCTGGGAGGAGACAGGACCTGTGAGCTCCTCCATCATTCACAACTGAATGTTGATGGGCCCAGTCATAGACAGGTAATCCAGCTGCTGTGAGTTCATGAGTGCAGCATCCTTCTCAGACCTGGAAGACAATGATTCGCAGCCCTCCTCCCCATCTTGTGGCCCTTGTTTACACTTTACCCAGTTTACTATCATCTTTGCTAATCCTTAAAACAAGTAGGATGGATTTTTTTTGAGGGTGTTGTGCTCAGAAATCACTCATTTACATCACCTTGATCAGCCATGAATTTCTGGATTAGCCACCTGTGCACGTAAATTTTTTTTCAACATGACACAAACTACGGTCATCTGGAAAGATGGAAACTCAACTGATGAACTGACTCCATCAAGTTGGCCTATTGGAATGACTGTGAGGAATTTTCTTCACTAATGATTGCTATGAGAGGGCCCACACCACTGTGGCCAGTACCACTCTTGGGCAGGATATCCTGGGCCGTATAAGAAGGTAGGTTGTACAAGCCACAGGGTACAAGTCAGTAAGCAGCATTTCTACATGGCATCTGCTTCTCTGATGTGGGATGAGAGATGCATTTTTCTATAGATAAGTCAGTTAAACACTATGTCCATTCAGCAGAAAAAATAGTGGTAGGTTCTCCCTAGACCCTCTGCCTGGTCTAGACACCATTTCTATGTGTTCCTGTGTGTTGTTTTCTCATAAATATTTTAGTAAGATCTATGCCTAGACTTTTTTCTCTTTTAAATATGCTTTAGGGAGTG
The DNA here is from genome assembly GCF_000001635.26 of Mus musculus. Lineage (NCBI taxonomy): Eukaryota > Metazoa > Chordata > Mammalia > Rodentia > Muridae > Mus > Mus musculus. Next base: position 111,997,919 of record NC_000075.6, on the reverse strand, counting down.
AGCTTTGTGAATTGCCTATCATTTGCTTACAGGCAAACAACTCTATTGTGTATTAACTCATAAAATTCAAAAAAAATTGGGCTGTGTAGATACTTGGTGAGTTCTAGGTCATTGAAAGAACATGTCTTAAAAAAGATAGCTGCTATCTGAGGAATCAGAATTTTCTTAGTTATTCTTCTTACTGCTACTACTATACAGATACCACGGCCAAGGGGATGCATAAAGGAAAGAGTTTATTGGGACTTGCTCACAATTTCAGAGGATAAGTCCGTAATTATCATGACAGGAGCATGATAACAGACAGGCAGACACAATCCCAGAGAAATAGTCGAGGCCCTATATCCTAACTCATAAAACAAGACACAGAGAGCTAACTGGGAATGGTGTGGGCTTTTGAACCTGTGGCGCCAACTCGAATAACATACCTCCTCTAATTAGTCCTTCCCAAACAGTTCTACCAACTAAGAACCAACAACTTAAATGTATGATCCTATGGGAGCCATTCTCATTTAAACCACCCCAAACATCAAGGTTCTTCCCTGACTTCTACATGCACACTTATGTATATGCAGCAGCATACATAGTGTACCTGTGCACACATGAACACACCCATCAATACAAAATTTCTGATAAATCAATAGATCCTATGGCTGATCTAGCAGTAACAACGCATTAATAGTCATCCCACCCCCCTTTATAATCCTTATGTGCTTTCTTTGTTATTTTTTCTCACCAACATATTATTTTATGATTTTCACCGTATTGTAAGAATGACCACTGTCAAGATTAACCAAACTGAATCATGTATTAAAATCAGATGTTATGTTGATTTTTTCCCTTAAATATTATTATTTTTCAACTAGTTTGAGAATTTATAAATTTGTATTGACTATGCCTTTCAGTAATTTGAGATGTTTCTTTGCCTGTGTTTTCTTTTATTATTTTATGTGTGTATGGGTGTTTTGCCTGCATATATGTCTGTGTAGTGCATGTATGCCTGGTGCCTGCAGAAGCCAGAAGAGAGTGCCTGATGCCCTGACACTGGAGTTGTTGTGGGTCACTATGTGGGTGCTGGGAACTGAACCCAGAACCTTTGCAAGAACAACCAGTGCTTTTAACCACTGAGGCATCTCTCCAGTTGTTTTTCTTTCTTTCTTTCTTTTTTTAAATATGTTTTGTCCCTTTTTTCCTCATTGTCTATAAATCTTTTCATAAACATGCCTTAACATATTCAAGCACCTTCTGAGAGCTCAACGTTCCCTAGATCATTTTGCAGGACTGTGTGACAGAACCATGTGACAGAAGCAGACATTGGGATGTCACAAGCTTCCTGCCTTTCTCACCCAGATGCAGCAGACTCTTGGATAACGGCTTGATTATACTGACTTGTGGCTTAGGAAGTAGATGTGATTTCATCCACTTTATAAAGGAGTGCAAGGAGGTATGAAGACACACATTAAGTAAAGTCAAGGCTGTTCTGAGAACTACCTAGAATTCTTTGATGTGTTCCCCGGGTCTATGGAATTCTCATTTCTGCGCCCAGCATCCTCTCAGTGCTCTAAGCTTTTTATTTATCCGTTTAGTCCTTGAAATGGAAAGGGGACAAATCAAGGAACTAAAGAGAAACAAAGATAACATTCCTGGGGCTGGCTGGAAGGGAATATTCAGGGCCACCCCTGTATGGATGCTGGCTAGAGAGGGAATATCAGCTGACTATCCCCGGGATCTGTCCCAGAGTTGTTACTACTAAAAGCCGCCCCTCCCCCATCTCCTCTGACTCCCTCTCTACTTATTTTATCGTTTTTAGAAACCTAAGATTTGGGCTTAACTAGATGCTGCTATTAATAATATTTTTAAATGTATTTTAAGATTTCCTCCACTCTGTATCTGATTCTTTTGAGATGCCAGACTAGGATGATCCAGTTGAATGTCTTGCCTGTGTGGCTGGATTGCAGATCATTTGTGTAAAGAACAGAACATTTTTCACTTTGCCCTACTTTTAAAGCAGCAAACCTAATAAAATAAATAAAATTTTGGGAGAAAATGAACCAACTTCCCAGAAGCATTAAGAGGATTGAAGTGGACAGAGTCCATATATTCTTATAGAGCCAGGAGGAGGCAGGCAGTAATGGACCCAGTTATTATGATCAAGAAGTAGCTGAGGTCTCTGGCAGGAGGCACCATGCTATCCTTGCTGGCACATCTAATATCTGCATCTTAAAGTCACAGGGATGCTGGCAGTGAAGGTGTGCTGCATGTATATTATTATAGACAGCGTGCTCTGAGCCTGGTGTGTGCCTCACAGTCTCAAAAAGAAAATGGGAATATCCCATGTGTTAGTAAGGGAAACTGAAGCTACAGGCATTGACAATTTATCCAAGGACAGATTCTTCTTAAAGCTTAACCTATTTCCTTCTGGTCTGACTTTAAAGCCCGGTGAAACAATAGCCAGCATACGCCGAGTCCTTGGGACTGAGTGGCAACCCTTCAGATAGCCCTGGAGACAGTGTGGGGTCCTCTCGAGCCAGGGCTTCTCAACATTATTCTTGTGTGAATCTGCGTGTTCTGCTGTAGTCCCAAGACCCACATTTCAACCGGCATGTCAGGAGCTGCTGCTTCTGATGATCTGGGAAGATTTGGAGTGTTTTGAGAAAAACTGAGTCTGTCTTGCTCTTCATAAGCTTAACTCAGGGATTCAGGGTTGGAGAAAATTCTATGGTACCAAAGAAACCCAGACCCAGTGGCTTCTTGGTTCTTGAATCAAGCCTTCGAAGAAAAAAAAATTAGAAACCACAGAGGATGTTGATTCACAAATGGGGGCTTCAGAAAGAGATGGGGGATGGGCAGAAACCCATGGAGCAGGACTGAGTTTCTAGGAGTGTGGTACCATTTTCTTAGGGGAGTTTTTTAAAGGGCTAATGGCAGAAACTGGGTGAGTCATGGGGGGGGGGCAAAACAAGCTTGTCAGAAGAGTTCCGAACACGAGGCATCCTAGTGCCGCCTCTCAGATTTGTCAAGTCCTTATTATATCTAGCTCGGAGGTAAGGGACAAGATAACAGTGAAACCAAGAACCAGAACTCTTATGTTCTCCTCCTAACCTCCAGCCAGGACATTCTCAGAACTGCTTCCACCTGCCCTACCTGCCCAGTTTCTGCTTTCTGAGAACCCAAACTTAGCAAGATTTTTCTATGCCATTAGCAAAGTCTCTGACATCCAGCTGCATTCCAGCCCGTCATAGCTGCGACTCCTTGCTTAGTTGGGCTGATGCCGTCTTTGCCCTTCAGAGGTCAGTGGCTTCATTAATGAGCTAAGTATGAGTATGCGATTTCATCAATTTGCCCACAGTGGATGGAGTTACACAAATGAATCTCTTTGTCTGTCTCTTATTTCTTTTATGCTCTGTAGCAGGCTAAATTGGTAATTTATACTGGAAGTTATAGATTAAACATTTGTTTGTTTAGTTAACTGACTGCCTTAATAAGACTCTACAGGGAACCAAAGGGGGGTTTCCTGGTCTGTCTACAGGATGCTGAAAATCTGTCCAAACGTTGCTGTTGAACAAAATGTCCCTGGTTACTCTGAGCAGCCAGAGTAGAAAAACGATTAGTTCTCATGACACTGAATTCGAAAAAGCCATCAGTGTCCTCTACAAAGGCTTTGTGGATCATTCAGACTTTCTCTGTGGACACACAGGGAAGAACTGGCTGTAATGAATTCAGTAAATGACACAAGCCAGGGAGAGACACACCACCCTGACGACCTTCTTCACCCTTGTGGCATCGGGCAAAGTCAGTGCTGCCTCCCTGTCTGTCTTGGCAGCTGCTGCTGTGAATTCACACTGGTAATCCCTGACAGGGTTTATTTCATGCTGATAAGGAAGGGAAAGAGAAACTATGTACATGTCACCTGATCCCTCCATGGTCTAGCTCTCCAGACAAAAGTCTAGGGATGACTGAAGTAGATGCCACTGCTTTCAGCATACCAGAGGGGGAGGGGGAAGGCCAAGGGGGAGGGGAAAGCATGTCTCTGCGGAGGAGAGTGGACACGGAGCACTTTAGATTCTTCTGAAAGGTTTATAAAATAACGGGAAGTTGAGCTGAATCTATAAAGTGCTTACTGCACAAGGACCACGATTTAAGTGCTTGTACAGAACCTATATGAAATGCCCAGAAGCTGTAATTCCAGAGCTGAGGAGCCAGAGACAGAAGGCTCCGTGACACAGGGCCAGTCAGCCTAGCCTAACAGGTGAGCCTACGTGGCAGTGAAGAGGAGGTGAGAGACAATAAAAAAATAAATAAAATAATAAAATAATGCCTAAGGAGAAAGGACAAAAGGACAGATGGAAGACTGAAGACAGAAGGACAGAAGTGTGCTCTGTCTCTACATGCAGAAACATGCATCTGTACCTATATCTGCGAAATGACAAAACACTGGTGCTATCATTAGCATTTGCAAGTAGAGTACCAATGGAAGAAACTGTTGTATAGGTAGAGTTGCACTGTCTATGGATATTTGTTAAGCCACAATGGATACTATTAATTAGTACATCCAAGAGGTGGCTTAAATAATAAGACCAAGGGGGCTGATTCCATTTTGATCTATCTGTGTCTGTGTCTATCTGTCTCTGTGTCTAGAAGCAGAAAGATGAATGGCCCAGCTGGGTCTGTTCCTGGGTGTTATGGCCATAACAATTAAAGGTCTCTGTTGGCAACCAATTCTAGCTCCATCAAGCAGTGTTTGCTTAAGAAAAGACTACAAATATAGATGGACCCACTTTGACTTTAACTAAGGAGAGAGTGAGCATGGGAGGAAATAAAATGGGCAAGAATATGAATACAATAATGCACAAAGTAGAATTATATGATGGACAGATGGACAGTTTTATGACAAGTCTAGAGACCTGGACACTAAACGATTTGTGACGTCACATCTGCAGTTGCTGGACAGGGAGATGGCCCGGGGATATCTGGGGAAGATTCAGGTGGCTAGGTCAAGGTTTGCAAAATAGTTCAGAGAATCTAGTAGCAGCAGTGTGACAATCAGAAGCCCCCAGTATCCCCACAGCCAGTAATAAACAAGATCTCAGCCTTGCTTGTATGTGTTATCTTTCTCATAGGCATCCTTTTTGCCTCATATGGTCTCTATCCTGTTTATGTGTTAAAAGCATATTCTAAATATTTCCTTTCTAAAGTAGAGAATGGGATATCAGGGCTGTGAACTCAACAGAGAGCAATGGCAAACCTTCTGGATCGCATTCACTGTGGTGAGTTTAGACTTAAAAGCCCCAGCACTGAGGGTCATGCAGAGAATGCCTTCTGGAATAACCTAAGAGGCAATGGAGAGCTACAAGTTCTCTTCCCTCAGAGACCTGGAGTGTGGAAACAAAATAGTCTCTGATGATAGTGAAAGTTTTATGAATTTCATGTTAGCGCTCTCAAAATCCAGTCTCAAATTGGACTGCTTGAGGCTTTAGAGAAATGTTTGGGGCTTGTTCATGGATTCTAGTTACTAATTATTGTTGGATATGTGATGTGCAAATCTTTTCTTCCAGTCTATAGGCTACCTTTTTCCATAATCTTAGGTGTCCTTTCATAGAGAGAAACTGTTTAATCTTGAGGAAATACAATGTACTGATTTTCTTATGGGTCATGATTATGATATGATCGCAAGGAACTTAATCAAACTCTAGGTCTCACATAATTTTCTCCTATAACAACTTCCAAAATGTGTATGCTTTGTTTAAAATCTTTATTATTCAGTGCTATTGGTTATTTTCTTTTTTTTTCAATTTTTTATTAGATATTTTCTTCATTTACATTTCAAAAGCTATCCTGAAAGTTCCCTATACCCTCCCACCGACCTGCTCCCCTATCCACCCACTCCCACTTCTTGGCCCTGGCATTCCCCTGTACTGGTGCATATAAAGTTTGCAAGACCAAGGGGCCTCTCTTCCCAATGATGGCCCACTAGGCCATCTTCTGCTACATATGCAGCTAGAGACACGAGCTCCGGGGGGTACTGGTTAGTTCATATTTTTGTTCCATCTCTAGGGTTGCAGACCCCTTCAGCTCCTTGGGTGCTTTCTCTAGCTCCTCCATTGGGAGCCCTGTGATCCATCCAATAGGGACTGTGAGCATCCACTTCTGTATTTGCCAAGCATTGGCCTAGCCTCACAAGAGACAGCTATATCAGGGTTCTTTTAGCAAAATCATGCTGGCATATGCAACAGTGTCTGGGTTTGGTGGCTGATTATGGGATGGATCCCAGGGTGGGGCAGTCTCTAGATGGTCCATCCTTTCATCTCAGCTCCAAACTTTGTCTCTCTAACTCCTTCCATGGGTGTTTTGTTCCCTATTCTAAGGAGGAATGAAGTATCCATGCGTTGGTCTTCCTTCTTGATTTTCTTGTGTTTTGCAAATTGTATCTTGGGTATTCTAAGTTTCTGGGCTAGTATTCACTTATCAGTGAGTGCATATCAAGTGAGTTGTGATTGGGTTACCTCACTCAGGATGATATCCTCCAGATACATTCATTTGCCTAAGAATTTGATAAATTCATTATTTTTAATAGCTGAGTAGTACTCCATTGTGTAGATGTACCACATTTTCTGTATACATTCCTCTGTTGAGGGGCATCTGGGTTCTTTCCAGCTTCTGTCTATTATAAATAAGGCTGCTATGAACATAGTGGAGCATGTGTCCTTATTACCAGTTGGAACATCTTCTGGGTCTATGCCCAGGAGAGGTATTGCTGGATCTTCTGGTAGTACTATGTCCAATTTTCTGAGGAACCACCAGACTGATTTCCAGAGTGGTTGTACAAGCTTGCAATCCCAATCAAATGATTGTTTTGGTTCCCAATGCTGAGAATCGAGCCCAGTGCTTGATGCATGCTGAGCAACTGCTTGTCCCTTCTGAGTTCATTCTGTGTGAGCAGGAGACATGTGAGTCTTTTTTGTCTTTTCCCAGAGGTGTCCCAAACTAATTTTTCAAAAGGATATTTTCTCCATTGAATTGTTTCTACTTTGTCAAAATCCAAATTGTGATGGCTCTAGATAATGCTTGAGTATGTGGTAACTCACAAGGAAACAGTCACCTTGGTTCGTGGCTCGGCATATCCATCTAAAGCCAGCCTCTTCTTTCTTCACCTTCACTTTCTTCTTCCTCCTTTTTCTTGTATCTCACATGGAATCTCCTCTCTACTGTGCTGTTCATTCATTCTTAACAGCTCTTTAGAAATAATCTTATTCATCCTTTTGTGGAGGACAGAGAAACCTAGGATATTTTTATTAAAATTATACAGATCTATTATTTCAGAAACATTGTTTTAAATAAAATACTTTGTCTTTCCAGTTTGCCTACTGTCTTCCTTGGGTTCTCTGTGGATGTGATGTGTTTGCCTCTGTACAGATCTGTTATTTCAGAAACATTGTTTTAAATAAAATACTTTGTCTTTCCAGTTTGCCTACCGTCTTCCTTGGGTTCTCTGTGGATGTGATGTGCTTCCCTCTGTCCTGTGGCTAACTTGCTATTTCTATCTGTTTGGGTCTTTTCCACATTTCTCTTACTTATTCTCAGTGACCACACATCTTCAGCACTTTAATGTCTCCTTCCTCTCTGCCTTTGGTGCCACTGCTTCTTTGAAATGGCTTTATCTTTCCTTGCAGCCCTTCACCGGTTTGTCACTTCTCCTTTTAGCTTCTTAAACACCAGTGGATAGCTGGTCTCGTCTCTGATCACTTTAAATGTATTTTGAGAGTTCATACTTTCTCCTTGGTTCATTTTAAAGCATGGAAAAGTATTTTGTATTTACCTCCCATCAATCTGCAGGAAAACAGTCCCTCTGATGTGTCCTGAAAATCATATTGCTGGGTTGCTAATCTCATCTACCACTCCAGGTCACCATGACTTATCTAACACTAAGTTTTTTTCCCTTGTAAAAATATTATCACAACAGGGAGATAACCATCAGATGCAAAGTATTCAGGGGTGCATTAGATAGGCAAATTCCAACATTCTAGAGACTCTTTTGAATGATTCTTTCTGTAGGACTGAGAGAAAATGGAGTATGAATTATAGGATTGGATTCCATGACATTAGTGGAAAAAACACATTTGTATGACAGATTTCATGCAACAGAGTTGTATAACTAGATGTTTCTCAGGATGTCTTGATAGTGCAAAGCATTGTGGGAGAATGCTAGCGTTGTAAAATTCCTGCCAAACAACATGAGGACCTGAGTTGAAGACCCTGAAGACATAAAAAGAGGCAGTGCTATGCATTTGCTGTGTGTAAACATGGTGGCGTGGCCCGAATCTTGTGACTTGCCTGGGTCTGTGTCACTGACTAATGCCTATCTCCCTAGAAGGGACACATGTAATGTGTCCCTTGGTCTCCATAGCCAGACAACAAAAATTCTTAGTCTGATGCGCACAACTGTGTTTCATGTCAACACATAGCAAAGCAAGGCAATGCTGTTGCTGTTGAGTTTACAGACAGAACTGAGTTCACTCAGCAATCACAGGGATGTCATAAAGCTGCCAGGACCGTCCCTCAGTAAGACTTACTGGAAAGACAAAACAAAACAAGCAAACAAAAAACAAACACAAACAACCCCGAGGTGGATGGACTCTCCAGGGGTAAATATATGAAACTGAGAACGAGTGAAAAGCTTCCATGGGCCTTACATAAAATAGCAATAATTTATGGATATCAGACAATGCAGTCCCTGATTAAATCAATTTTCCAATAAGCCTAGCAGCTCCAAAGACCTGAAATTTATTTCACAGTGAGTGTCACCTAGCTGATTTCTCATAAACAACTTTACCAAGAGAACAGGTGTTTTGTGGTATGCAGTGTCATGAACGCATTTGCAAATCTAACTTCCCCAACAGAAACAGGACACATCACCTAGGTAAAGAGTGGCTAAAGGTTTGGGTTCCTTTCAAAGAGTAGAAAGGTGTTGCATTCTTGATTAAATTATCTATTTTCTCCATATAAATGCAAATCACCTTGGCCAGTTACTGTGAATTATTTGTAATATTAATGAGGTCAGCGACATCTGTCCTTCCAAATGTAATGCACAAGAAGCCATGAAAGAAACTTCTGTCACCTGGTTGGCCACTGTCGCTACATCTAAGGGTGTTTTCTGACATTTGATTTGGAATACTGTGAAGTTCACCTAACCTCTCAGGAAAGACATCACACCACGAGTTCTTGGCCCATGGTGAACCTGACCTCAATTTCAATCTGTGTAAACATCATCCAGAAGGAATAGAACCACCCAGAATTCCTCATATGAGCACACACAAGGAGCCAAGCATGGTAGCACATGCTTGTACTCCTAGAGCTGAGGAAGTGGAAACTTGATGGTCCCTGGGACGCTCTGGCTGTCCACCCAGCCTAGCCATATTGGCTATCCCCAGGTCCTAGTTAGAAATTTTGTCTAAAAAAAATTAATGTGGATCACTCTTGAGGGATATTGTTTCAGGTTTACCTCTGACCTCCACATGTTTGCACAGTGGCATATATATATATATATATATATATATATATATATATATATATCAACATAAGTGAATATGCATACACAAAAATAAATGATGAGAAAGGTGAGAAGTCAGATGTGGGTGAGTAGGAAGAATCATGGGTCTTTCACACACACACACAAACACATACAGATGCACACATATACAGACACATACACACATACACAAATACACACACATGCACAAATAGACACACATACACACACACAGTGATGCTTATATACTTAAAGACCCAAGTAGGGAGGAAGAACAAGGCAGATAGAATATGGAATTAGAACAAACTGAGAGGGACATATTGTGATATACACATTTTTATGTGCTTTTGAGTTTTTAACAGAAACATATAACCAATCGAAATAGAATATGCAATAAAGAAACAAAGCCGATCTTAACAGTAATCATGTCCAATCCCCATCTGTACCCCCTGTGTTTCACCAGCAGTCTGAAGAAGTTCCTCATTAGAGTGTGACAATAAGCACTGTCTATTAGACACGGTTGTTTAGAGGAAGAGAACTGGTAGATTATAAAGGATCATAAATGGAACGTATTGGATAGGGGGAGCTAGTCCCACCATGGATAAATGCACACCAATAGCTTGGGAGCCCAGTAGCAGTTTATGAAGCTACATGCTTCCACCGGCAGTTCTGGTCTAGCCTAGGAGATTCCTGGACGGTTACTGGTAGTCACTCCACACGGGAAAACTTAAGTCTAGTGTCAGTGAAAAGCAGCAGCCACAGTGCCAACACTTGCAGTGAGTCAGGATGAAGCAAAGGAGGACAGGTGAGAGGCCTTTCCTCTGACCTCCATAGATGGGCTGCTTGCTGGAAGCTATTACCCACAATCAGAATGCACCATTGCACCATTTCTCACGACTGTTGGTGTTCTACTGACTGTAAGAACTGTCTCCCAGACCTTAGCACAACTGATACCATGTTAGAGCCACGTTAAAACCCAGTATGTAGGCCCCAACACCTGCTAACATGGGAAGACAGACCTAATCTATCAAAGACCTAGTCCAGTTGTGGAATCAGGGAAGGCCATGGATGTACTGAGTGCTTTCTTGGCATCTGGAGTTCTGCTCCTTTCTAACTGTTCTTGCTAACGAGGTGTGTCCATCTGGGTGTGAATGTTGTGCACAAAGGACAAAGGCTGAGGATGGATGCTGTATGATTTAGACAGGCTCCCCAGGCAGCCACCCATCAGAGGTAAAGTCTTTCTTTTCAGCTTTATGAGGTTTCACGTGTGTTCTCATAACATTCTAAGGGAACTGTGTCATAATTTCTCCTCTCTCTTCCAACATCACCATCCATTTTAATCCTGCCGTTATGATTTTACTGCCCAATTAAAAGACACCTCATGACCTGCACATATGGCAACATCTAACATCTATCTACACAGAACATGCTGCCTCTGCCCATGTGTCCACATCACTCCCCAAACCATCTCCCACCCTTTCTTCATCCCACATGAACAACACTCCTCCGGCTTTCTTTCCTGTCTGATATGACCAGTTTCCCCTTCAAGGAGGTTATCCATATTAGCTTCTGAATATGCTCTCTTTCTTCTACTGCAAAAGCCTGTCCTACACATGCCTTCCTCTCAAACCCTCCCCTATGTATCCACCCCTCCTTCTTATTACAAATGTTTGTTTAATCACAATAGTTACTTCTAATTCATCTCTCTTTAGTGTCATACACATAAATTTGTCACAGGTTTCACTACTATTCTGCATAAATATTTTTTTTATTTTTATTAAAACTTTGTTACAAAGACCTCACAAATAAGAAGCACCATGCAGTGAAATTATCTGGACCCAATGTCTAGACATCTCACAGAATAACTATTATAAAGTTGAGAGATTCACATTGGAATTTTGATAATCTTAATGCCACTAAATCTAATGTTCAAAACAGTCCATCCTTATCTCTAGAGTCAACCTGAGCTGCCATTTGCATGGTGCCTCCCCTCCACTCCTGGTAACACATGGCTCCAGTCTCCCAGGATTTGTGCTGCTTTGATGTTTGATCCTTCTCAATCCCTTGATTCTTTTTGTCTTTATCCTGTCCACAAGAGAGCACTGTCTCAAGATTCCCAAAGCTTTACTAAAGTCGCATGTATTTATATCCTCACAATAACAAGCCTGTGAGCTTTTCTTCGGTACCACCCCATATAAAAGGTTTGGCTCTGTAGGGTTTTTTCCTGGGTCAGTCCAGGACATTCAGTGTTTCTCTGTGCACAACAAACCAAAGATGCCCCTGTAAGACATGAGAGAATGAAAAGGTAATCCGAAGGCAACCCCATAGTAGCATAACCACAAGGTTACAGGAAAACACCTCCCTCTTAGATCACAGACTCTCTGGTTGCTTCTTTATCCAAGAACTCAGGCATGCAGCTCTCGCAGGGCATTGATAATCAGTGTGTTCTGCAGCCTTGCAAGACTTTTCCTTCCCCTGGCAGCTGCCTTCTGCCCAGATACACCCCCCCCAAAATCCCATAAATTATAACTTGTATCCAGTGTCTGTCTCTATCTTAATGTGAGATAAGATCCTAGGCTGGGTCACTTGATGTGGAACCCCTACACTAGCACACACCGAGAATCTATACTAGCAGGACCCTCCCCTTTGTTGTTAGGAACTGAAGAAGAACTGATGGCCACCCCACCTTAAGGCCCCATTACGTTGTCTATACAGCATGACACTACGCCTCTCCTGGTGTTTCAGAATGGAAGGCGCTTTTTTCTTTCCAGGCTCCATTATCCTGTCTGCAATATGATGCTATAACCCTCCTACTGTTCTGAGAAATGACTTCCCCTTCAGGGGGACCATGGCATCTCTCTTCAGGGTCTTTTCATGGCTGCCTGTGGCCATGGTGCTGTAAGACTCCTGACATAACTCGCCTGAAAGGTCATTTTGGCTCAGCTTTCCTTTCTATTTACCTGTTTTTCTTACATGTTACAATACTCCTTTCCCCAGGTAATTAAAGCACTGGAGAGAGAGGGAGAAGGAGAGGGAGAGGAAGGGGATAAGGAGAAAGAGATTGAGATCTTGACAGACAAGTCTACACCCGAAGTGTAAAAACACAGGATACAATTGTGATACTCTTCAAAATGCTCTGTGGCTAAGGTGTGCATCTCCTACATTCCAGAAAAAGAATGTATCAATGTTGGGTAATGCCTCTTCCTAGTGAGAGCAAATTATCCTCATACTTGGGGGTTGCCTGATGGGGACACCTAACAAACATTTGTTATTTATTTCCATTTTTCATTTTTTGCCTTCATTAGTTTCCTGTAGCGCTTCTTCACACACTTTTAACTTTATTAAAGCTCATCTCTGGAAATGATCTTATACAAAAGAGTGCAGACTTCTTTGGCAGGCCCGGGAAACCAGGGGGTGCACAGCCAAGGCAACAGAGCTCATTAAACATTGATGTCACCTGTGTCCTCTCTCGCATCGCTCATTTGGTTTCTGATTGCATTAACGGAACGGTTGGTCCCACCTCCCATGAATCAGCGAGTCATTCTCCACGGGTGTCACAGAAGATGAAAGACAGGATGGGCAGACCCCAAGCCTTGTGCCCCACAGCCAGGACAGACTAGAGCACGAGGCAGCGGTGTCGCCAAGCTTCTGTGTCTGTTCTCCCCTCCTCCTCCTCCTTCTGTCCTCTTTTAAGTGTGAGTTGAGATCTCTCTTCTATGGGACTTCTTCGTGAATGTGGGCTGGTGTGTGTGTATGACCATAGGTGTGCAGACGGCGTGTGCCTTGTGCCTGTGGATAGGTAAGCCAGAAGTCACTTAGGTCTTGTTCCTCAAGAGCTGTACACCTTATTTCATGAGGTAGGGTTTCTTGTTGGGTCTGCAATGACCAATTATCTTAGGCTGTGAGCCTTAGGGATCCTCCTATCTCTGACTTTCCAGCACTAGGCTTATTAGTGCGGTCCACCCTTCCCAGCTTTCTATGTGGGTGGAGATCAGACTCTGGTCTTGGGTCTAGACAGCCAGCGACAGACTTAGCTATCTCATCAGACACCTAATGGAATTTTACTTAGTATTTGATGGTAACAAGTTCGAAGCATCTAGAAAAACAGCATTTATCATTGATTTTGTAAAGCGATTTATTTTCACTGTAAACCTTTGTCTTCAGAGTTTATTTAATGATGATTTACCATTGCTGCTATGGAGTGTCCTGGAACCCAAATTTTGGAAAGAACTAATGGCACCTTTTGTAAATGATCTATTTTATTCTTAATTAGATGTATATATGAGAGTGCATGTGTGTGAGAGTGTGTGTGCATGTGAGTGTAGGTACCTCCAGGCCAAAGGAAGTACTAGATCCCCTGTTTGAAGCGGACCAGTTTAAAAATAGGCTATGTGATATCACAGAACTCACTGTAATAAGCCTGTGGGGATAGGGTATGGTACCCCAGCACTGACCTCCATGCTAGACTGTAGCTGTTTGAAAGAAAGCTGTTCTCCACTCGAATACAAAGACAGCGGTGCCCATGGTGTGCAGCCCCGTGGGATACTGACCTGACTATGGCTGAGGATTTAAGTCTCTGATGGTTACCTGGCTGAACAGGTCCAGTAGTCCTCGAATCAGTGGCAAGCTCCCAGCTGCCGTCATGCCTCTGGCATAAGGCAAAAGCCAACTTGTGCTGCAGTCAAGTCCTCGAAATCAAAACCTTATGTTTCCCATTTCTCAACTGATGGTGGGAAATAAAAGCCAAGTGTGGGTCCCCTAGCTGGTATGTAGGTAGAGAAAAGTGAGGCTACTTATTTTGAAACCTGTATCAATACGGCCATCTTCTAATATGTCCAAACGTATTGATGCAGATAAGCCAGAGACAGAAAGTCAAATACTTCAGAATCTCACCTTTCTCTGGACTCTAGAGAGGCCTGACTCATAGAAATACATAGCAGAAGGAAAGGATAGGTGTTTGGAAAAATGGAGTAATTTTGGTCAAAGACTTCAAACTACCTGTCACAATCTGATTAAGTATTGGAGGTCAGTTATACAGCCTGGTTAATACTGTTAGTAATGGGGTAGTGAGAGAGGTGACTCAATGTTGTTCTTGTCAGTGACCCGGGTTCAGTTCCCAGCACCCACATAGTGACTCAAAACCTGCTGTAACTCCAGCTCAAGGGCATCTGATGCCCTCTTTAGGCCTCCACGGGATCACACTGTGGCACACACAAACTCAAACATACATGCATATACATAAAATAAAAAACTAAATTAAAAAAGAATTTTAGTAATGATGTGTTGTATACTAGAAATTTGCTAAGAGAACATACTTTCAATACACACACACACATACACACACACACCTACACACACATACACACACACATACACACACATACACACACATACACACACACCTACACACACACATACACACACACACACACGGGCAGGGATGTTAACTTACTCTTGAGTCGCTTCAGAGTACATACATATCAAAACAAGGCTTCTGTAAATACTTACCATTTACAGTTGTCAGCTGCCCCAACAAAGCTTGAAGTATCAACAGCACAGTCTTTACCAGTTCCTCTGTTAGAAGGCAATAGAGTCCCGCACAGCAAAGTAAGCAAAAAGCTGGAGAGAATCAACTTAGCTGGATAACTGAGAGATCAGAAGAAACCGACCACAGGAGTGTGCAGTGCAGGAGGACCAGAGACACCTCCCTAACTTCCCTGCAGTGGCCAGAAGAAGGTGTCCGGTGCCCTGTGGCTGACGTTGCAGGCATTTGGGAGCAGCCTGATCTGGATGCTGGAAACAAACTCAAGCAACAAAAAGGAAGTTTGAATGAGAAGAAATAGTCCCAGTACTTCTCTGATGTGGGTTTTGCCTCTAGAAGGGCAGACATGGGAAGAAGAGGAGCCACCTTCTTTTCCTCCCAGTCCTCCAAGGCTTGCATCCGGGCTTCATTTAAATCTCTGCTCCAAGGTGAATTCTTGGAGGCTTTTGCTCCAACTGTCTCGTGTAAAATATAAGCAACTTTTGCTTGTTTCCCCTAGATGGTTCTTCTACATCCCTTTAGCTATGCTCCGCACATACCTTAGGTCATATTAGGCAGTTTACATTTTCATTTATTTACTTATTTAAAACCAACTGCTGTTGATTTTCCAACTCAGACGGGCAAGTAGCCCTTCTCCGAAATGGATCCATGAAGACATCCAAGAATAACCTTATAACAAGGTGATCTTATGCCCAGGGCAAAATGAACCATGGTAGATGGGGTGCACCGAAGGCTCAGAAATCAGTTTTGCAAGTCAGTCTGGCTCACTCTGAGTTGCAGAAAGAGCCGGTCCAATCAACTGCTCCTCCAAAGCCACATCTGGGCTCTTAAATCTAGTCAGCAAGAACCACAAGTGGGTTTTACCTGATTTCATGATTAGAAATAAGTACCCAATGTTTGCTTGTGAACTTTGTATAAATATAGTCTCAGCCCCTACTAACTGACCCTTCATAGCAGCCTTCGACTGAATACTCACATTCAGGGTGTTTCAGAAAAAGCTGGGGTACAATAAAGGAGACATATCGGGAGCAGCTTGCTGAAGCGTTGGTGTGTGTGTTGGGGGGGGGGTGCCTTGCCTCTTCTCCCCTGGGCTCCGAGCAGCCATTTCCTCCTCTTCGACAGACAATTTGATTAAGGCGACCTGTCTACACTCAGAAGCAAGCCCGACATGTTATTGGAAGAGAGGATTTGGCTGTGGCCATCAGATAGGAGATTGATGGTATCCTGAGAATCCGAGCTCCACTAGAATAACCAGAATGAGATCTTCACGATAAAGGCTCCTTTGTTAGCCCCAGATCAAATCCAACTAAACAACTGCAGAAAAGAAATTAGTTGGCAAACCACTTGCTTATCAAGTCTCTCCCTATTTTAGGGCTGTCACCCATCGTGGGAAGATGGTAGGGGAAAGGAGGCCACTTCCTGATCACAGAAGGACTGTGGGCACAAGCTGTCCATTCTGAAGACCTGATTACTTTGTGCTGGTAAAGGACCCTTCCCCACCCCCCACACCCCTTGTAGAAACAGACAGAAGATGAGGTCCAGGACAACAGTCAGCAGCTTTCTACCTTTGCTATTGTACCGGGCGCTGTGTGTTTCCTGTGGGAGCTGTCGTAATCTATACATGTTCACAGCCACGCAAAATTAGGCCTTTGTTCCATACGTCATCCTCAGTTACTGACTGTCCTTCCTCTGTACAAGATGAGTCTTAGTTACTGGTGCTGTGGAAATGTAAATGCAAAACCTCTGTCCTGGTAAGGTTTCGGTTTCAGAGAGGAATAAATAAAAAGAAATGAAAATGTAAACTGCCTAATTTGACGTGAAGTATGTGCCAAGCATAGCTGAAGAGATGTCGAAGAACCATCTAGGGAAAACCAGGCGAAAGTTTCTTATATTTTATACAAGGAAGTCGGAGCAAAACCTCCAAGGATGCTCAGAGATTTAAATAAAGCCTGGATGCAGGCTATGGAGGACAGAGAGAAAAACAAACCAGAGGAGGGAGGGAGGACCCTCTGGAGAGTAAGGGGAGCCCCTTGGCTTCTCTGAGGATTAGGAGGAGAGAGAGACAATGGACTGAAAGAATGAACCTTCCTGGTCCCCACAGGGACAAGGGAAGTAGTCCCTTTAACTTCCCACCCTCCCATCCCGCTCCCCACTTTACAGTAACTTTTCTCAGGTTTCTCCATACTTCCCCAGCACAGAAATGTGAATCCTACTCAGGCATCCAGGTTCTTTGTGGATCTGGAAGTCAGGGTCTTTGCTGACTAAGGAAATGACTTGGGATTCATGTGCAGTCCGCAATCTTTGTCCCACCTTGGCCTCCTCTGAATTTTCCCCCTATACCCAGGCTCCCCGGCTTCTTCCTTCATTCTCCAACTTTCTACGGGCAACATCCTCAGCCTCAAATATTTCTTTCCTTAGTGACGGAGAGAAAGATGGATTTTCTGCAGTAGAAAGGGCTTTTCCTGGCTCACACACCCGTCTGGACTCGAATTCTGTATTTCATATCTGCTTTGCAAAATCCCCTTGTGTCTGTCATTGCTTGACACTGAAGGTTTCCTCTTTGTAGTCACAAAGTGCCTTTGTTTCCATATCTCTGATGTTTGTCACCAGACCACACAAGGTGATAATTTTTAAAAATTAAGAAATGAATGAGCTTGCAAGTGCCCGGATGAATGAAACATTATCTGAATGAATTTGGGGTTCTTCAGCTTCGGGTCAATGGTACACAAAAATCATTAAAAAAATGGACTTTCTTCCCATTCTCATTCAGTCAAAAAGACAATTGTGTGTGTGTGCACGTGTGTGAACTCTTTTCATTGTTTTTCTAATAGAAAGCATGACGGAAGTCAATGTCAAGAACATTCTGTGCACAAAAAAAAAAATGTAATAGCTGCATAATATGCCTGTCAGTCAGGTGCTAAAATAAAATGCTACCAAGCCCTTATGACTGAGACTCTGTGGGAGTCGGTATTATAAAGCAGTTTTCAACTCTACTCAGGAAATCATTACCTACAGGAAACTTTCAGAGTTGCTGTGACTTGCTACCACACTGGATGAGTCAGAGAGCCAGTTCAACATGGCACCTGTCTGTCCCCTGGTCTGCTTATCTACAGTATGGGCCAACTCACCTGTGAGTGAGGCTCAGTGGGAATCGTAGGGAAAAAAAATTCTGAGTAATATTGTTCTTTAGATGTCGTCACTTACATAGAAC